>NC_138906.1:113732165-114332165 GCF_965231255.1 Vanellus vanellus | reverse complement strand
TTTAGCCTTTTTTTGTGTGTGTGACAACAGGACTTTTTCTTTACACAGCAGAGCTGCATTCTCTCTCTGCTCAGATCAAGCTCCTCTACAAGTATAATTGTTAGCTTAAGATAAGTATATCCAGCTGTATAAGCATCCTAGATTCTTTTTTCTATTTATGTTTCTGTGGGAGGGAAAAGCAAGATTTTTGTTTTGTTTTTTAACCCGAGTTCTCAGATGAATGGCAAATCATGTAGTATGTTGTGTATGAGATAATGGCTGGATTGGGTATTGGGATTGAGATGTGTAGGTAATTATTTTAAAACTTCCTTGAGGAAGGGAGAGGTTTGAAGCAATTTCAGTTAATATTGATTATCTCCTTAGCAAGTAAAGTTGCTGTCTTGGTGTAGACAAAGCTATGACCTTTAAGACAATTGCATTTTATCGTTCAAATGCATTTATATAGAGAAAAGGCTTTTAACAGTAGAAATGGATGTGTGTTTCTTTAAAAAAAATCTCATTAATGGAAAAGCAGTAATTACAAGAATTCTGATTTCCCACATTTTGGATAGTAAAGCATAACTGGATCATTTGACTTCTGCTTTTACACTAACACAGATGGTGGTTTTTCAAAAGTGTAGAAAAATATTTCTTAAAGTTAGGATTAATACATGCTCTGAAATTTTAATCATTCTAATATTTTTTCTCAGTTTGCATATGAATACTTGAAAATTGCCATTAAAATTGTAGACTGTACAGTACAAATCAGTTTAACGCTTTAGCTCCTGTATTGCCTGAAAACCCTACTGGGGTTTGAATGGGATACATTTTGCTAAGTGAAGACTAAACTTCAAATGTCTTGAATAGCTCTCCAAGAATTGGTGAATATGTGTGCTGGACACTTTTAAGGACATGGAGAATGAGAACAAATGTCATGGTGATAACCGATACTTCTATCGCTATGTATGGTGCAACTGCTAGTTGTTTGAAGGAACTTTAGTTTAGGAGAATGATTATCAGTGATCCTTCTGTTTATTTAGTCTAGCTGAATTCTAACTGAACGATCCAGTCTTGACCCTAACGATATTGGCAGGGACACTTGGCTTTTGCCAAGGGTAGATATTAAGAAAATGTCTAGTTTTTGTTGGAGAAAGTAAAAATCTGGTTTTCCTCTTCACTTTCATCCCTATCCTTGGTATACAATTGTATGTGAAATAGCAGAAGTGTTTTCAACACACTATGTTTCTACACTTCTGTGTGAGTTTAAGTGTACCCGTCTGAACAATGTTCTCTTGTCTTTTATTTCCCCCTTTTTAATCTACCGCTGTTAGGAGGGATGGTGTTCAGAAGCAAGAACTGAAGCAAAAATCTTCATACAAATGTATACTAAAATGAACAGGTTCGCAATCTACAAATGCTATGATATTCTAGGATATTTATATCCTGAAATATTCTTGTAGTTGAGGTGATAATCTCTTGTGTCTAGGGATTGTTTGACCATAGTATGTCTTACATTTTGATTGCCAGCATATTTTTTTATAGATGTAAAATCTTTCTGTATAACAAGGTCTTCATAGTTCTACCTCTGATATTTAGCATGCATCCAAAATGTGGCTGGATTTTTGAGATGATGGATAAAAGTACCATGCAGGTATAAAAGAAATTTTAAAAGTCAAATACCCTCTCTAAATCTAAGCAGTTTGCTAATAAACATTTGCAGGAATTACGAATGACAGTGTTTACAAACTTCATAAACCAACCGCAACTTCAGCACTTCTACTAAAGTGCTTTACAGGTGCTAAGCACCCAGCCTGTAAATCAGATGTGTATTGTTCCCACTTCACGGACAGCAGGACAGCAGAACTGATGTGTCGGGATTGGTTTCGCTCCATGCCTCCAGGGCATCTGTGCCAGCTGGAAGTAGAGCAGGCTTGTCCTTGACAGTCAAGGTGAATAGAGGAGAAAGAAACATACTGGGTCTGTTTTACTGTTATGTTGGGTTTACCTGCTGCTGGAGTTGTTGCACAAAGTGGAAGGTTTATGTTTTGATGCTGCCAGATTGGATGGCTCAAAGACTACATAGCGGTTGTCAAATCCCCATGATGTTTCTGAGGTGATCCATAATGGTGCAAACCCTTCTGCTTGTTCAGACTGTTACAAGTTAATATTTAAAAAAATTTAAAAAAATAATAATTACACCCTCATTACTTTTGCTTCTTATTCCTCCTTTTCTGTTTACTGTATTTTATTTATAGGTGTTGATTTTAAAATCAAAACAGTAGAGCTAAGAGGAAAGAAAATTAGATTACAAATCTGGTAAGTAAAACAAATGTGCAACCAGCAGTATGTTTTAATTTTTATGTTCTAGCATGAATTAATATGCTTGTCTAATACTATTAACTGTTATAAGCTGGTTTAGCTCTTACCCTATTCATCCTCTCCTCCGTTCCCACAAGACTTAAACCAAACCAAATAGCTCTTAGATTTTTGTGAGGGTAAAGGAGAAGGAGAAATAAAGTTAGAAATAGGACATGAATGTAATTACTGAAATGTTAATGTGTCACAGAGGTCTCAAGCCCCTTTTCCTAGAATAATATCACCTACACAAGAAACAGGAGTCCTACAAATAACAAAAGGTGACTGTTAAATAGACAGTAGAGAAAGTACCCTTTTTTTTTTTATTTTCTGGACTGTTTAAAACTGACCTTCATTGTAACAGCAATTATAAAACAACTGTGAAGTATTTTCTAAACTGTTTTTCTAAAACTTGGTATAGGCAGTGCTGTTTCTTTGACGCTGTGTTAAATAACTTAAAGTGAAGGGCATTCAAGACTAAGTAAATTATATCCACTCTAAACAGCACTGAGAGGTAAAATGATCCCATACAAATAAGTCTCTATACTTTGACTGGTACCAGTGTCCTACTACAGAAGGTTCAAAGCCTGACCGAAGCTTTACCTTTCTGGAGTAGGTTACATGTTTCCTGATAATGATTCTCCATGTCAGTGATTAATGTGGTTTTTATTGTTTAGAAATTACTGAGTTTAAGAGCTCCTTTGTTTTGCAGAGTAGTACAATACATAAACATTGTTATGAGAGAATAAACCAGCTATGTTCTATACATTAATCTTATACTACTTTGTAGAAGCTTAGCTTTGGTTTATTAACAGTACGTGATGCATAATTGGCATTGTAGTTAAACTGTTAAAGCTGCTAACAATCCATACAGGGGGAAGAAAGCTCTAAATATACTCGTTACACTTTTGGGATATTCTGGTGGTTTCTCATTCTTAACTATGCGGATGCAGTGAATTCAGCTTACTAACTCCTCTTGGCAGGTCACCATCAACTCTGTTTGTCACACCATGTGTCTGTCTTGCTTCCCTCTGAGTTAACTGCTGCTTCATCTTTGGTATCATCAGTCACCTAACACTTGAATGTTACTGGCATGTCTTCATCCATCATCTGTCCCTGTTTGGAAACCTGTGACCACAAGGCTGGCAGTTGAGCCAGCAATTGTTAGCCAGGGTCTGCTGAAGCTGACAGAGGTAACCAAAAATTCTGATATGGAGATGCTACTGTACACCTGGTATGAACTGTTGCTATGAAATGTGCTAAACTTATCAAACAGTTTCTTCATATTGAATAAATACTTTCTAGGAGAGATGTTTGTTGGAAAGCAGATGCTTAAACCATTATTTTCCACATATTGAGAATATGCTAGTAGGATATAGGAAACTCTTAAAACTAAAAATTGATAGGTTGTTAAAATGTGATCATTACTGCTATGTGAAGCCCTGCTAAAATGGTGGAGAGAACACAATGTAAAGAGATAATACTTTAAAATATGGTAAAATCCATGAACACAGCATCCTGCTCCTTATTGTCACTTTCTCTCACAAAAGTGGCTGTTACAATGCTGTTCTTATACTTAACCCTTAAAACTGTCTTGGCATACTTCTGATTTTTTGGAAAAGCAATTAGACAACCACTCCTTTTGCTAGTTTATCCTGAACTATGTTGTGTATGTTGTTGGGCCTATTGATAAACTATTATCATAGAATCACAGAATTGTAGAATCTTTGGTTGGAAAAGACCCTTAAGGTCATGGAGTACAACTGTTAACCTAACACTGCCAAGTCCACCACTAAACCATGTCCCCAGGTGCCACATCTACACGTCTTTTCAATACTTCCAGGGGTGTCATCTCAACCACTTCCCTGGGCAGCCTGTTCCAGTGCTTGACAACCCTTTTGGTGAAGAAATTTTTCTTAATATCCAATCTAAACCTCCCTGGCACAACTTGAGGCTGTTTCTTCTTGTCCTATCATCTGTCACTTTGGAGAAGGAACTGACCCCCACCTGGCTACAACCTCCTTTCAGGTAGTTGTAGACACTGATAAGGTCTCCCCTCAGCCTCCATTTCTCCAGGCTAAACAACCCCAGTTCCCTCAGCCGCTCCTTATTGTACCTTCAAATGTTAGATTAAAAGAGGAAAGCAATTTACCAAGTCAAACACGTGGAAGTTTAGAAATACAGACTTAAGCTGCATGGCTGATCCTAAGTCAGTCTCCTTTCATACCTATGCAGAGGCAGAGTTATGGTTGCCTCATACTTCCTGGTAGTTGTAGCTACAATGATTACAGTAACTTTACTACAAAAAAAGGGTTTATGTGGTGAACAGATTGTTTGATTTTTTTATTTTGGGGGATTTTTTTTTAGTCATTTGATGATTCTACTTCAAAAATCAAACAAGAATAGTTTAAAAAGAAAGTTTAACTTTGGTGGTTATGGTGTTTATGTAGTCATTTGACCAGTGTCTCCACTGACCACTCTGTCAGCAGTGTTCCCCACAGACCTCTACCACTTGATTTTCTGAAGGAACAGCAGTACTATGTTGAATATATCTAGCAATTAGGTGTGCAGGATGTCTTTTTGAAAGCGGCTTCTGCACCTGCTCCTGTTAGTAGAGTAGTATACAAATTGGACTTGTCTCCCATATTCCTTTCACAATGGGAAACGGTGCACTAAGCATTACAGAGGCATCTGCTCTCACCTGTAGCTTACCTGTTCCTACCCGGTCCCTGCTGCCTCGCAGTACCTCTTCCCCCAGGGAAACAACCTCCTGCTCCTTAGATTATGAAATGGTAGAGCAGCACTGAGGACACAGAGTAGTGTCCATTTTCCCTGTGCCACCTGGAACACTAGTAGTCCCCCTTGGGCTGCCAGAAGTAGTTGATACAGTAAACCTCCTGCTGCATTGCAGTTCTTGGCTGAAACAAGCTCGTACGTTCTGTGGGAAGTGATATGTGCATGCAGTGCCAGGCCATGGGCTAAAGTACCCAGAAATACTGGATAGTGTAAGTGTACAAGTGAGTCCAAGCATCTGTGAATCAGTGCTTTTACAAAGCTCGTAAACTAGACCAAATAATCAGAAAGCCACTCTCATGCTTTGAAGCATAGGTGTGCCGGGAGTTGCTTGGCAGGAAAGCAGGGTGTCTGACTGTTCTGTCTCACCTGAGTAGTCCGGGCACTCGGCTGACTCAAGCAGCAGTCACTTTTGGCTTCCTCTCCAACAGGATCTGGTTACTGGAAGCTGTGGTGCTCTGCCACTCCGCCCAGTTCCCTGCTGGAGAGCTGAAGGGGCTCTCTGGTATCTCTACAGGTTTAATGCCCAAGGAGGCCAGAGGCCTGGCAAGAAAACAGTCAGATTTGCTTCTGAAGGTTGTTTAAATCAGTGCTTTCTCATAAAAAGTTCA
The DNA here is from genome assembly GCF_965231255.1 of Vanellus vanellus. Taxonomy (NCBI): domain Eukaryota; kingdom Metazoa; phylum Chordata; class Aves; order Charadriiformes; family Charadriidae; genus Vanellus; species Vanellus vanellus. The sequence goes on along the minus strand of NC_138906.1, from coordinate 114,326,427 downwards.
CATTCTGCCAGCTCAGCATTTTCTAATGGATAGTTGGCTTGGAAACTCTTTGGGGTGAGGAATAGTCTGAGGTAAAGATCATCTGTCCTGAAATGTAACAGAATGTAGTTCCTTCTGTTCAGTACTTCTGAAATAAATTATGTCCTATAATAAAAGATTTTAAATATATTTGTCTTTTTTATGGAGGAAAAAACCTCAGCTTCTCAGCTTAACAAGTAGAATTAACCTCTAAAATGACTTAAAAACATTTTTTAAAATATCACCTGTAGTTTCCATAAAAGCATAGGGCATATGAAAGCGTTAAATTAGTGTTAAATTTTTATGTGTTTAAAAATATTTTCTTTTCTATTGCCACTTCACACTACCACTCAAAAAATTAATTTAACTTCAGAGGCAAAGACAGTTTTGAGTCTGTGTGTGTTAGTTTCAAGCAACTGTTTTAGGTAGACACAGAAAACATTTATGTAAAATAAAAACTATCCAAACTTTTTTTAATTAATAGCAACTGTATTTGTATTGTATTTTATGCAGTGTGAAATAGTGAGAATACGACAAGTCAACACTTGAAAATGGGCTTTGTGTGGTTTTTGTGTTTGCTTTTGTTTGGTGTAATGTTTGTATTTTTGGAGTGATGTCTAGTTTCTGGTTTGGAAGCAGAAAAACAGTCAAGCAGTGGGGCTGTATTTTTGCAGATTATAGATGGTTAAGGAGTCATAAGCTGTATGTTTCTGATTACAATTTAGAAATACCAGTGTTTTTCCGTTAGAACAATTTCTTGGAAAAAATCAATGAAAGAAAACTGCTTTTAGCATTAAAAAAGGACTAATCTGTTGTATGTTTTTTCTGTGATGCCAAATCATTGATCAAGTTGTAGTAATTTATTATTTGGACTTCGGGAGTTTGAATTAAATTGAACTAACTTATTTTATTATGTCAATTCTGACCAGACCAAATGAAGAACAAGCAGCACTTAGCATCACTTACGAAATTCATGGAGTTGTGTACTGTTAGCCCAGTTAGATAACGCTCGTCTTTTCTTCCATCTTTCCACTAGTGCTTCAGTAGCTATCCTTACTAAAATAGTCCAGCTGCAGGAGTGTAATACATTGATGAAAAGAGTATAACAAACTTAATTTCTCCAGCACTGCACATGAAAGGAAGGCATTTTAAGTTGGATATGCTTTTAATATTAGCTCTGCAGTAGAGGTTGTCACTCTTTCTTCAATATTGGAAGAAGTTACTGCACATTTTCATGAAAAAGAAGATAACACCTGGTAGATGGTGAGATTTTCCATGTGAAAGATCAACTTGATACTCTTCTCAAACTAGCTTATGTAGGTAGCTTGGGGTTGCATTCTAAACTTATTTATTGCAGAAATAAGTTTTCCAATTTTTACCTTACTACTTGAAGGCTAGTACAATGTTAATGTAATGTTAGAGGCTGCAAATTCAGCTTAATTTTTCCAGTTTTCAAAGGAAACAAGGGTTAGAATATCATGCTTACAGTCAGAAACCCATTCACTGGTTTCATTTAAACTTGCTGCGCCAGTAGAAGCATTGGTTGCGTGAAGTGTGGGGAAGTCAATGACTTAAAGCAAGGCAAAAAAAGTCAGCCATAATCCACTGTAATCAGCGCAACTGGCAAGTGACAGTCAGTGGCCATCTGGCCATTTAGCATACATAGTGGGCAGCCAGGCTGCCTATGGGTTTTTAAACTGGCCACAGCATATGGTGTGTCTCGTTGAGCCAGCAAGCCAGCCACCAAGTTGTGTGATGTTTGGGTGAACGACCTACACAAAGGGGAGTGCGGGACCTGAGGGTACAGAGAGGAGTAGCAGCCTGGGAATACTACAAATTTTTAAAGAGCCTGTGGTATTGTGGGGTGAGGAGGGGCTGGTAGTACCAGGTAGACTTGGAGACAGAGCACTTGGGAGCCATGGGGAGATGTGGCGTTGGAGATAGCCGGAGTGGCACAGTATAATGTTGCGTAGTTGGCTCCATCACCTACCCCTAGCCTTATCCAGCGTGTGGATGACTGTCTTCAGAGAGGGTAGTCGAACATCAGTGTGTTTATTTCCCCACCTTTTTTTCTGATGAATGACCCGAGTGATCTGGTATCCTGGTAGCCCCTCTGTGATGGGAGTCGGTAAAGGTCCTTAGCACTGACCTGAAGGCCACAGCCAGGTCACTCTGAAGTAGCCCCTTTATTTCTGTGTTCCGGTAGGGGCACAGAGAAGAGGGGGAAGACTGGCCAGCAAAAAAGTACAGCTTTTTCCATTATTCTGGCCAAAGCTAGAATTGATGCATTCTTCCAAATCAGGTATGCCCTTCCAAATGCCATCTAGTTATGTCTGCTCAGAATGATGGAACTAAAGGGATCCTATCTTTAATACGCTTGATCAGTAGGCTGGATTAGCAACAGATGGCAGGGGCTGCTCTACGAGGTTATAATTCTGATAAGTCTGTTCATAAATGCAAAAGCAATGTTATCCATATGTGGAAAATCAACGGTTAATATTAGATTTTCTTAATTTCTCATGGAGTGAGTGTCCAAAGGACCTTTTAAAAAATAAATCTGACCATAGCAAAGAAGTAAAGGAAGAGAAAGTGCTCTGAAAGTGCTCTATTTGTAATTTCAGCTGCCAGAACTTGTATTGCTTTAATAAAAATGCCTAATTACTGATAAGAAAGCAACCAATCAATTGTCTAAAAACTGGTCTGAAATACTACTACCTTATTGAAACAAGCTACCTGTTTTCACCTTCTGTAGGGTTCCAAAGGTTTGTATGAATGTAATTCTGAAGTTCTGAGTAGAGAACGGGTTTTGAATAAAAATAAAATAAAAATTAATGCAGATGGAATTTGTTCTCTTCTGCCCCATATTACAATGCCATTGGCTTGCAGTGAAGTAGTAGTCAACATTTTTCCACAGGCTATGAAGCAGAGCTTTCAAATCTTTTTCTAGTGGACACTTTACTTTGTGAAATCACTAGCAAAGATTTGTTGCTATCAAGTATACTTGTGGCAGTTTCAGGAGAAAGTTAAGTACTTCAGTTTTAAACCTGCTTAGTTAAAATTCTTAAAAGATTTTGTGAAGAGCAAGATAGGTTTGTGATAGGTTATTTTACTACTTGTTGTGCATAGACTTCAGAAGAATTAATTCTTCAGGACAATCAATGTGGCATTTTGTGAACATGACTTTTTTTTGGTAACAAGTGTTTTGGGTCTCCATTGTTAATCTCATTCCCAAATTCATCCTCCTCCTCCTTTTGTCTAAAATGTGATTGTTGAAGAGAGTTCCTTTTGAACTTTTGAGTCCTGACATACACGCGCACATTTTCCCCCATCTGCTCTTAATTTTGGTCCATCTTTTGACTTGCTCTTACAGTGAAATTTCAAAATTATCCATTGACTCGGGGGGCTGAACTCAAGCAGCAAATGCTTGATTGCTTTGGAGTACTGTATAACTTACTTTCCAATTGTGATACCAGTCACATTTTAAGACTTAGGGTATGCACCAGCTATTTTTTTAGTATAACTGCCAAAATTTTTCCATAAACAGGCTTGATGATATGATTGAAAGCAGTTCACAGGCTTTCATGGTTCAGTAAAAATAACCCTTCTGTCTCATCTGCTTTGGAATACAAGCCATAGCTAGTACAGGTGACATGGTGTCATTGCTAGAAAATAGTCTCCAGTGTAAATGCATCCTGTCTGAAATACCTACAACGCTGAAAGTGAGAATGGAAATGTTATTTGAACACTTCAAATTAGTAGATGTAAGCGTGAAAGCCAGGTATCTACTTTCAAAAGCTGTACCACACAGTGGTTGCTCACTCTTTTCATTCACATCTTGCCAATAGCTTCTGCATTAGTTTTAGAACCATGGCTGAATTGCTGTGGTTGATCCAAAAAGGCTCTGAAAGCTCAAATCATAATGATCAGTGCATTGCTCATTTTATAGTTGGGTGTCCGGCTGTGTTTGATAAGCACGTGTCCATTTCTTTTTTTTGTTTTTCTTCAGGGCTGTTTAAAAAAAAAAAAAAAAAAAAAAAAACAACACCAAACAACCAAACCCCAACAACACAAAACCAGCTTCATCTGCTGGTACATTTTCATTGGACAACTTCATTCTCAGATATATGTAGAACTGTCTGGTGGCCTTTCTTGGTGAAGTTAATATGGGATAAGTAGTCTTGATACGAAACTTTTTTATGATTGAAAGTACTGCTCCATTTTTTTGCCTACATATATACATATTGCTGTACATATATAGAAGGAAATGTTCAATTTAGAGTGTCTAATGAGTGTGGGGATGTTTTTATTAAATTGTAAACAAAGTTATTCTGTACTTTGGTGAAATATTTGTGCCAATGTTTGCTGCTGCTTCTTAGGGACACAGCAGGTCAGGAGAGATTCAACAGCATTACCTCAGCTTATTACAGAAGTGCCAAGGGAATTATTTTGGTGTATGATATCACCAAGAAGGAAACATTTGACGATTTACCAAAATGGATGAAAATGATTGATAAGGTAGGCATTAAGTATTTTTTACATGCTTTTTAAGAAGCAATGTTTTTCCTCAAAGGTATTTTGTAGGACTTTTTTGATATAGGATTATTAAACTAATGCCAGCTAATTTCCACTGGATTCTTTTAGCTGGGATTTAACATCATTGCGTTTTTGTTGCAAAATGGTTATTCATTCCTGCTTCCTTGAACTAGAATTGTCCCGGTTAGAATTGTCAGTGGAAATCTGTAACATTACTCATTTACTTGTGCACTGGGGGCAGAAAAATAGTGTTATATTTCCTTTCTGTAAATAAGGTTATTATGTTCATTCTTAGATAAACTAGAACAGCGAGTTCTGAAGTCATGTTTTAAAAATGGAATTTAAAAATTGAAGTTTCAAATTTTTGAAATAACATTTGGGTAGAACTTTTACATATAAACTGTGTACGTGTGGTTCCTTACTTAGGAGCGGAATTGCCCTTTTTTAATATTGTGTTGACATTACAAAATCTTACATTTCTAGGTTTAGTTAATTGAAAATGTTTTAATTGCAGTATGCTTCAGAAGATGCAGAGCTTCTATTAGTTGGAAATAAACTGGACTGTGAAGTTGATCGAGAGATTACTCGACAGCAGGGAGAAAAGGTAAGAATAGGTCTACCCAAATTCTTAGTTACTGTTAGAAGCAAAGTTGCTGTGGCATTACTGCTGACGGTCCGTGGCTACTCTTGTTCAGATATAGACTAAGGAGGGTATTGAGAGTGGCGGTGTTCTGTCAAAGTCCATGTGGTATTTATTTACTTTTATAGAATTTGTAGTAATATGTTTTCCTGCTGGAGCAGTATGTCTTTGCTCTAAAAAAAAGAATAAACTACAAGTTGGCTGACACTACATAGTGGTGCAGGGCTCTTTGAGCTCTGAAAGAGGGTGCAGTGAAGACTTGAATCACAAACGGAGATATCTCTGCTGAAGACATCTTTGTGAGCCTTATTCCAGACATTTGCTTTTCAGTAGTATTTTAGGACAGGAAACAGCCCTGCTTGATTACTTAGCTCACCTTTGTTTTCATGTTTCTTTTGTTCTCTTCCAACTCCAAAAGTGATAAGGAACCTGACAAGAAAATATGTTTTAGCATAACACTCATAGCACCATCTTGATCAGAATAGTATCAGTATGGACTTACACAAATGTGTTCCTTCAGCTACCTGTCATGCACTTGGAAGTAAAGTGTTTCTGTTAGAGTGTCAAGGCTAATTCTTACATCTGTACTTCCCTTTTCTGCATTTTAATAAGAAGGTTGAGATTAACTCTTCTGAAAAGTTCTTTTTGGCAATCTGCAGCAATCCATGTCAGCTGAAGACAAGAATTTCTCAGACTTAAGTCTGGAAAAATGCAATACACTTTTCCAGTAAAACAATTTTAATTGAAAATTAGTTATATGTGGCAATATCTGCTATACCTTGGAGATTTGGGTTTATTAATTGAATTAGATTTCGGTCACAGATTTGGAGAAAGTTGTGGGTTTTTTTTAAAGGTTTTACAGGGAGTCTATATTTGTGGTTTGTGCGTATCTTCATATAGTTATTTTATTTTCTCTTCCATCAGTTTGCACAGCAAATAACTGGGATGCGGTTCTGTGAAGCAAGTGCCAAGGATAATTTTAATGTGGATGAAATATTTCTAAAACTTGTTGATGACATTCTGAAAAAGGTACAATATTCAGGTGGTAATTTCTCTGACCACGTAAACGGTCAATGTTTAAATTGTGACTGCAGGCACTTTTTGGGAGGACATAGAGGATAAGTGCACGCAGTCAGGTGAAATTTTTGGTGAATATGTAGTGGGCATGATCTAGTTCACAGAGTCTGCTGAACACTTCAGTTAATTAATACTGCTGTTGAATTTGGTAAACATCTGCTCCTATTTGCTATACTTCTCCTTCCTGTAACTTCACTGTATATGAGCAGCTGACTGTACAATTTACCTGCTTTCATTTGCAGGCAGTTCCGTTGTAATTTGTTGTAATTGGTTTAGGAGGTGGCTTTATTTCGACAATGTCTTGTAACTTTTTTCTGAAAGAAATTCTTAACACAACTTGAGTGTAGTTCAGTGATAAGAACCGAAGGATCCTTAAATTGAGGCTTTGGCTGAGAGTGAACTTTGAAACGAGCTCTTTGCTGAGTTCTATGCAGATGACTGTTTACAGGTGATTTTTCTTTTCTTTAAGATGCCACTGGATGTTATAAGAAATGAGTTGTCCAACAGTATCCTGTCCCTGCAACCAGAGCCTGAAATCCCACCAGAACTGCCTCCTCCAAGGCCACATGTTCGTTGCTGTTGACTTGTGACTCCGTACAGAGTGAAAAATAGGAGTGGGAGGGTAAAGAAAGTATCTGTACTACTCTGCACTACAATCATTTGGCAGTTTCTTGTTGCACTTTGTTATTCGAGTCAGAGCTACACACTAACTTGTAAATATGCAAATATGCAATCCTGTGTAGGATTCAGCTATAACATTTAATTATTACCCCTCTCCCTCACAATGATGTTTCATTCATTGCCCCAGTGTTATAAATACTGTACAGTCGGTGGGAATTTACCACACTTCCAGTCGAGGAGGAGGAGAAATTAAATCTATACCTATTCTTGACATAAATGTTGTAATAGTTCTTGTTATTATAAACAGGCAGGCAGAAGCTCTTCTGGTATGAAGATAAGTATATGGTGCTTTGCTAACTATTTTAAAGACAAATTTTTTAAAAACAGAGGACTTTATGTACAAAGCTTCCATTATCAGCATTATGTTTCCTTTAAATGTAGTGAAAACATTTTTGGCTGTAGCATCCTCTGCTGACTGGATTTATTGAAAAGCTAAGTTTAATTTTTGGCAGTCTCTTATTTATTTCGTTTAATGCTGCACCCTTTCTTTGTGTACCAAGACATCACATCTGGTGCAGATCTAAGATTGCACTCTGAAATAGCATATATAATTTTCTGCATAAGCATAAACTTGGTTGCAAGAATCATTAAGTTTCAATAAAAGAATGGAGATATATTCAAGCTCTAAAAGAAAGTATAAAAAGCAATGCTGCTGTCCTAGACAAATTCTTTATTAAAAAACAAAAATGAAGATGATACATTTTCCTGTGTTAAGGAATATATATGTGTATTTGTCTGGACATCTGTAGGGTTGGGGGGAAGGGAACTTAAGGTAAAATTATTTTCTTTCCTAATGGTGGAAATTATTCCCATCAAGCAAATACTGTGTTAGGGTTTTGTCTGATGATGAATTTGTGAATTATATCTTTGGTATATCTTTTATTAAAATGCACTGTTTAGTTTAGCTGTGGTAAATCAGTAGTTACATATTTGAATAACTTGGTGTGTCCTGAATGTTGTGGTATTGAAAAACATTGTGGTCTTTCTAAACTAATGAAGTGCAAATAAAATTTTGTATTTATGAATGACAATGGAACTGCACCTGTTATTAGAATGGCAAGTATCAAATGATGGGTAAAAGGTATAACCTGGAATATGGAACAACACTTGTTTTAATTTTGTTATGATTTAATCTTCAGTTTGACAGTTCCTTTAGGTGTAGTTAGAAGAGCAGCAGACGTTAGTTGTTCACCTTGATCACTGCTCTGTTGGGAGAGCAGCTGATGACCTAGTCCAGCTGATATCTTCAAATAGCATGTGACTTCTTGTCATGCTATTTCAGCAAGTAGTCGCCAAACTATTAATTACACTGGCAACACGAGTATGAACCAGTCTTTTTCACACTACAGCTTCTCTACTTCTCATTCTCTGGTGCTGGAACCCATTTTGTCATTTTTGCCACTCTTGTAGCCGGAACACTGGCACTGACCAGTAAGGTATACCACTGACTTAAGCTGCTTCTCTCTGTTTTCTGGAAGCAAAAAAGACACAACAAACTGTTAACATTAAAAAAAATAAAAATTAGCCCTTGTTTCACAGGGTAAGCTCTGACATTCTGAATGCAATACCATGGAGTTCTTTAGCACAGCTGGATTTCAACTGACAAATTAAGCAAGCATGGTTGATATTTGTGCTTATGTCTTCTGCCACCTTGTGCCTAAACAGTTTGCTTTTTTACATAGTAAACTTACGGTTTACTATCATATTGGTAAGGTAAAATCAGTTTCTAAAGCACTTGTAGGATTTCTGATGGTACTGTGGGCAGTAGCGAGGAAAGGAAAATTATGGAAAATGAGTTTTAACTTGACAACCATTTTATTTTAGTTGATTTGTTTTTATTTGTACTTAGAAACTTGTGATTTTTTTCCTGCAGTTTTTTGAATTTAATAAAAATTAAGAAATTTGACTTAGATACGCTTTCTTGTAATTCTGTGCTGTTTGTATATAGGTAGAGTGGAATCACAGTCTCTTGTACCAAAAATTAAAATTTATTGCATTTAAGAAAGACATATTTATGTAAGAATGTTTGAGTGTATTTGATTATTCATTGGAAATCATAAAAAGTTCAGGAAACCTGTTTGCTTTGCATCCATTATACTATGAGAGTGAAGAGGGTTTTGTCTCCTAATTTTATCTCTGCAACTTTTATATGAGTCAAAAAAAGTTCATTTATGTCCTTACTCCACATAGCAGGTGTTTGCAGTGTGGTGCGGAAAGATGGGTGGGAAAAAAAGTTATTCTTGCTGCTCCGTTGCCTCACGTGGAAGTTCAGCTGTCAGCCCAACCCTTGCTGGCATCTAATGATGGACTGTTTGAATGGTCTGCAGAACTACTGAGAGATCACAGCATGAAAAGAGGGAAGATGAGCACTGGCTGCAGCTGTAAGTCTGTTCTAACTTGTGTTAGCAGATCGCTGTTCTTTCGGAGCCCTGGTTAAGGGTAGCCCATTCCCGCTCTTCAGGATGCGTGTGGGGGGATTGTTTCCTTCTAATGCCAAGCCCAACGTGCTTTGCCACTAAACTCATTAGATGCTGTGAGGTTGTCTAGTCCCTGGCAGTTTCTTCATGCTAGAGAAAATACACAGGAGGGTCTTTTGATAAGAAAGCATGGCAAGCAGAAATCACAGGAGTGTCAGAAATAGGATAATAACATCTGCTCCAAAGTAGTGGTGGTTTCTTGGCTTTCAAGAAATAATGGTAGATAGATCATGGCCTTTGAGTGGTGGTTTGCCACTGATTTCAGTGTGGTTAGGACTTAATCTGGTGAATTCCTCAAAAGGCATGATTTCTGTGGTATGTCCAGTTAGCACTGCATCTTCTACCAAAACCAAAGTTCATCTCTGTCAAGAAGCTGATGGAGTATTTAATTGTGTCCATAAAGTTTTAGATCTGCCTATAATGGACATTCAACCAGTGGGCTGAGTCAACAGATCATTTCTTTGTAGGTGAACAGAAGGAAAGTTAGGAAGACTGGAAATTTCTCTTTTGTAATAGTGAGTCATGATACGGAAAAAGCTGAAAGCCACTGGCTTACCAGGATATCTTGAATTATGCACTGTTGTGCTGTGTGCACTAGAGGAAGAGTGACAGTCACGTGTTCCTTTCACCAGATGTTCTCCTTCAGAGCAGAGATATACGACTAATGTCAACATTTGGTACTTCTGAGGAAGTAAGATGAGAAGAAGGTGGAAAAAAGACTGGAAGTTGAAAGTTGGGATATGGTGACATGCAAAAGCAGACTTAGGGCTGCATGTTTGTGCCTTTGCTGGCAATTTCAGCATTCCCTTATTTAATTTAATTTAATCTGTTATTTATGTCATTGTACTGAAGAGGCTGGAATTTCTGGCAGTGAAGGGCTTGCCTTAAATGGTTTGCCTTTTTATCACTATTATTTGTGAAAGTGATACCATAAAGTGATCATTACTTAGAGTGCTAGATTTAAGCAGGATTGGGAATTTGGTAGGTCTTTCTGACTTGGGCAAGGATTTCTAGTTAATCCGGTTAGCCTTGGGAGCCAATAGTTGTCTTACAGGCTAGTGCTATTGGTTGTCCAAATGGGGTTGTTCTGGTAGCTGTCACTGCTGGCATCAGCTCTGTGATCCTTCTGTTCAATGCCTTTACTTTTTTGCGTGTCAAAAATCTCACTGAGATAGGAAAATTTGTAGCAGGTACATTTCTGAGGTGGGAAGGAAAGCAAGGTAGGTAGGAAAAGGGGAACAGAGCGGCCAAGCTGGTAAAGAAAGAACGTGAACAAAAACCTTTTCTAAAAGGGGAATGGGGAACGGAGCCCATTTCCAGCTTGGTCACCTTCCTGCACTGGGAATTTATTCATATGAGTTCATCTCTGCAGTTTGTGAAAGACAAAAAGAAACTGCACCAACCAGCGTGAATTCATTCTCCCTTCTTGCCTTGGCAGTTTTTCAGTTGGTGGAAACAGTAGTAGTTTTGCTGAAGCAAATAATCCTTTCCCTGTAATGAAAACAACTCATTGCCATACTAATGGCAGGTATAGTCTCACTTTGGGAGAAAAGGCAGAAATATTTGGACTGTGTCTTTCAAATTACTACTCCCGTTTATACAGACTTGATTGTGCTGATTGCAAGTCTTCCTTTTAAAATTGTTTAAATGGGTCAATTTGAGACGTTAGTCCTTAACATTGTTTTATTTCATGTTGAAAGATATAAAGCCTGTTTGCTCTAGTTTTTAAAAAAGTTGGATTGGCTTCGTCCTAACTAGTTTTCAGAATGCCTGCATTAAACGTTGAGTTTATTCACCTTTCTCTTCCTTCTGGCTTAGAACATTTCAAATGGTCAGAATATGAAAGTGGCATCCTAGTAGGTGCTGTCGTCTTGAGTGTAAGCATTCACATTAAATAAGGGAAAGCCGAAGTGCCCAGAGTTCATATTAGGCTGAAACGAGGAGTTTTGAGTATTGTGAGGTTTTTTGGCATGGCTTGGATTTCCTGCAAGGGCAGACGCACTGGTGGGAGTTGTCCATTAGGGGTCACTGAAGCTCCACCAGTGAAGGAGTCTGTTACCTGTCCTGTTGCATTAGCAGTTGCTTCTTGCTGCTTCCTACTCAGTAAATGCGTCTTTTGCAAAACTCCTGCTGCTTTTCCAAAGCAGCAACTTAAAGTATAATAGTGGTGAATGGCTGAGGGCGCTGAAAAGTTAGCCAAAGAGATGTACAAGTGTGTTGTGTTCATACAAGGAAGGGAGCATTGAAGGATTAAAAATAGACACTTCTCTTTCTGTATGCAAAGTTGTGTTTGTTTAAGTATCTTTTCTGACAGAAGGGATATTTCTAGCGAACTTCCAGTCATCTGTATGATAGATGCAATTTGTTTAGTTGTACTTCTTGAGGATCTCCTTTGACTTATTCAAAAATCATTAAGTATACAGATGGGCCTTCTTCATTCCCTAATAAATGAATCAAAACATAAAAAACCCTTAGTGTGATTTATTTATTTGTGTTTCTGTCAGGACTTGTATCTTTTTTTTTATTCTTAGAAATTCCCCTAAAATTTGTTCTTTGTACTGTTACTTGATTTAGGTGGTCTTGAGTGAAAATATTTTTCCTTCCAGTGCTGGCCAAAATATACATAAACTGTCTTTGATGAAGCATGTTTTTCCTTAAAATTGTAAAGGTCAAATTTTAATTTTAATTCTAAGTACTTCAGAGGTCCAATTCTATTCTTCAAGGATGCTTCAATTCTTCAATTCTGTTCTTCAAGGATGCTGTTTTATCACAGAGGATTACAGGGTCAATGCTATTAAAACAAAATCTGATGTCAGTCTGGGTAAGTGCCAGCCCTTGCAAAAGAATCCAGCTTTGTGTATATCCTAACAGATAGTTATGAAAAACTTTATTTTATTTATAATTTTAAATGGTTATTTCCTGAAGATTATTTTGGCTATGATTTTTGTTTTTATGAGGGAATTAAGGTGCTTTTTTAGATTAAATTTGTTATGTTTTCCTCTAACCCAGAGTTTCTTATCGTGTTCTCTAAAGCCCTCTTATGTTGCATTTAAGGGTTTTAAAATCTTACCATGTGTATCTCAGTGTGTTAGTACACACAATGCTGCAGACACCTTTCCTAATTGGCATAAAATTACAGGTCTCTAAAAGCTGGCTAGCAGTGAAGCAAGCAGTTAATTTTCTTTCTTAGGGACGATGATGCAAATTCACAGTAGCTACGTAAACAAAGGCTTTATGGAATTGCCCAAGCTTGCATGAGAAGCAGGAGGGAAGGCAGTCGGGCAACCAAAATGTGTTACCTGCCAAATTGTGAAATTACTTACTTTATGCTACAGGTTTCTTACTGTAGTCACTTTTTGGAGGATACTGCAGCTGCATCTAATGGGGTTTCCAGTGGCATGTCAGGAGGGGGACAAAGTCCAAAGAGCTCTGATAACCACTGGGAGAAAGAGAAGACCGAAACATCCATCTACAGCCAGTGAGGACCTGCGCGTATGGGCATGGCTGTGTTTGCTCCAATGCAGTTTTGATTTTTAAGAACAGAGAAGTGGAAGGGACTGCTCAGGCTTCTTTAACTTAATCCCCCATGATTATAGGCAAACATAAAATACAGGCTTTTCCCCCACTGCCATCCTATAATAGACAAGGATTAAAAGAAAGTCAAGATTTTCCCCCGCTGGGTAGGAAATCTTGATGGTAAACTGCTGTCCTTGAGCTGATGAATTGTAATAGCACAATGGATTTTTCTTCCAATAATTGGTCTGATTGCTTGCAGTTTTTTTTAGACCAATGTGGATTATTGATATTCACAATATATGGTGATAGTAAGTTCTACAGCATAATTATATGCTATGGGAAAAAGTGCTTCCCTTTATTTTGAAACTATCACCTGCTAATTCGTTTCATCCCCCAGCATTCTCTTACCAGAAGAAACAGGGAACAGAATCGCAGAATGGTCAGGGTTGGAAGGGACCTCTGGAGATCATCTAGTCCAACCCCCCCTGCCAGAGCAGGGTCACCTACAAACAATTATTTTCTTTTTACCTTTTCTTGCCACCCATAATTTTAAGATCCTTTATCAAATATTTTCGTCAGTCATATCCTTTACAGGCTTGAAAAGTCCTAATATTTTCAATTGTTCCTGTTATTGAAGACATTTCATACCTTTAAATGTCCTTACAGCCCTTCTCTGTACATTTTTTCTATTACCATCTTTGTCCAAGAAGGCCAGTGCTGCATTCAAAGATGTGGTTTCAGCATAAGTTTAAACAATAGCTTTTTATCGTTTGATCAGTAACTTATCCAGAAGAGGACGTTTTCTTTTATCCCATGGCATCTTAGTATCTCTAAGAGCATTCAGTGAGAGACTTGGTTGAACGGCTTTTGTAAATCCAGGTAAATTAGATCAAGTGGATCTCTCTTTTCATGCGGTCTATAATGACTGCATATCACAGATACTATTAGATTTCTGATGTAATTTTTCTATGTGTCTTCTATTCTTTGATTACAGTATCTACCAACTATTCCATATCGATGTCAGTCTGATGTCCCTTAGAGAATTCTCTTCAGTGGACTGTGTGGAGGAGGACAGACGAGATGGGTAGCTTTTTCAGTAGAAGTGCATAGTCACTACTCCAAGGGAAGCCTGGGCACGTCGCACTGTTTCTATCAGCTGAAGAGCAGATTGAAAGCAGTTTAAAAGCAGGGAAAATCTCCATGTTGACACATTGCGAAGTTTACACTTGGTTATGTTTAACTTGCACCACTGGCATTGTTCTGGATACAAATCTGTACAAAAATAACTCACCTTTGCAGGTTCTTGTGAACTGTGTGCATCCAGACAAGGATTACTCAAAATGGCAACAAAATGAATCTTAACTGAAATCAGTTTGTTGTTCTCAAAATGTTGTTGTGGGCAGAAATGGGGGCATACCTTATATGCAAAGCCAAGAATTTATTGTTGGTCTAATTGAAATCTTAGTAGACTTAAAATGCAATAAACAGTTACTAGAATTAGTCCAGTTACTAAATTTCACAGTCCCAATTATCTAATTAAATAAATACTTCTCACTGTTAAAAAACCCTCAGTTTTAATTGTTGCAGAGAAACACACACGAGCACATGCACACACAGTGTGTGGAGTGTGATGTTGATGGTTGGGTTTCCTCCTTGTCTTTGTCAGGAGGAATATGATATTGGCAGCTTCTTCATCACCCTAGGCTCCATGTGGGGCTATTTTCCTGTTTACTGACTCACTCATACAACTTGTTCTTTCGTCACTGGTCTGTAAGTACATTGCATCTGTGTTTACAATATACAGTGCGTTTTACATGTGTTGGATACTTGGGTTTTGTTCTGTTATACTCCTAACACTGGCTTTGCCCAGCTCCAAATTGTGTGTATCTTTAATTGGCCATGGGTGAGTACTTGCATCCTTGGTGTTATCCCTACCCCCCTTTTATCATAGAATCGTAGAATAGTTTGGGTTGAAAGGGACCTTTAAAGGTCATCTAGTCCAACCCCTCTGCAATGAGCAGGGACATCTTCAGCTAGATCAGGTTGCTCAGAGCCGCATCCAGCCTGACCTTGAATGTTTCCAGGGATGGGGCGTCTACCACCTCTCTGGGCAACCTGTGCCAGTGTTTCACCACCCTCATTGTAAAATTATTAATGTTTTCCTTTATGTCTAGTCTAAATCTACCCTCTTTTAGTTTCAAGCCATTCCCCCTTGTCCTATTGCAACAGGCCCTGCTAAAAAGTTGGTCCCATCTTTCCTGTAGGCCCCCTTTAAGTACTGAAAGGCCACAATAAGGTCTCCCTGGAGCCTTCTCTTCTCCAGGCTGAACAACCCCAGCTCTCTCAGCCTGTCCTCACAGGAGAAGTGCTCCAGCCCTTATCAGCCCAGGCCTCTGTTTGTCTAAATTGCATGCAGTGTCCCCACTTTGGAGGCCTTTGCTGTCATATCTTGCCTCTATTCCTATGTAATTACACTGGTCTCTGTATGTTTGAGACCTAGAGCCTTTTTTTGATGTAGAATAACCAACTGCCACTACTATCTCTATAAAAATTACATCACATGATTAAAATAAGCAAAAGGAAACAGGTTGGATAGTAGTTGTCTGATCACTGGGAAAAAAGATTTGCTATAAGTGAACAAGCTAAACCAGGCCGAGACAAGTTCAGCCAAAGCCTGCTGAACCTCAGCCATGATGCCATGCAGGTTTGGTCCAAAACCCGTGGGCTGGGCCTAGGAACCTGGCTGCAGCCCATTTGCTTTGCTGCAGCCTCAGGTGGAAACTGGCAAGCCATTGTTGGTTTAGCCATCTGAAATCAAAGAATTACTTAAGTTAATGCAATCTTCTGTAAAGGTGGTGAAAAGAATGTTAAATAATCCTTTCCAGAAAGATGAAAAAATAATAATAAAAAAAAAAAACACACAGGAACTGTGTGAGCGGTAAACAAAGTGGTCTCAAAAAAAAAAAAAAGTGGTTTCCTCTCACAGAAAAAGTCTTGTGCCACAAGAACTGGAACCTGGATGTGAAGAATATAAGAACACTCAGAAAAACAAAGTATGCGTGAATTGTGTTAAGGAGGTGGTATCTTCCAGGGAATCAGAAATCTTCCTTCAGCACTCACAGTTGCTCTTCAAAAACACTTGAAGACCTGAGAGGTCCTGGAAAGTAGTATTTATGTCCATCTCTGATGTTAACAGGAATAAGGAAGAGGAGAACCAGACGACAACTCTAATAAGTAAAACATCAGATTAAAGAGACATCATTTACAACAAAAAATATTAGCCAAAAAGTCATACTGTTTTCTGTAGATCCTCTGTATGTTCTTGTAAGGCATCGTGAAGTTAAAGCAGGAGAAAGCTGTGTATACTTACATATGTTGTGGGTGCTCTGTCAATCTTAACAAGTGATGTGATCCAAAATGAGCAGATCTGTTGAACTGAGTTGGTGCTGGGAATCTGCATGGGCATTGCTTGGGAAGGGATTGCTTTGGGCTTGCTCTGCTGTGGCCTCAGAAACTGACTGCTGTGCCCCTGAAGATCACCTGTTTTAGTTTCCTCTAGAAGAAATCCACTTCATTTTCTCAAACATCATTCTGTGATGTCAGCTGAAGTGCAGTTAGAAGGGATGATTCTGATCTGAATTAAAATACTAATATATGCATGTCTTGCATGGGATCAGAACCGCGGTGATTAAAGCTCCTAAGTGGCATTTTTTATCTACTGGAGCATCTTCCAGTAGTGAAGGAAGAAAGTAAGAAATTAGGACTGGAACCAGGAAACTAAACAAAAAAGTTAAATGTGAGAGGAATACAAGGTTGCATAATAAATGCATTCAACCAACCAGTGAGATATTTCCGCAAGGGCCATGTTGAGATATGAAATGTAGCTGTAAGAAACCAGGGTCATCTACACTTGAATTAACTAAAGCTGAAAAATGCAAAAGCTCTGTCTACAAGCCTGGAAAAGCTTACACTCGTGGTTCAATGGGAGGAAAAAAAAAAAAAACAAAGTAAAAATGTTGAAAGACAAGTGCACTTCAAACCGCATCGCCTTCTGCTAACTCTGCTCCTTATTTGTAATGTCTTGATCTCTTTCACTGCAGTTGGGGCAAGGGATACTAGGCTGTATAAAATGCCACCTCACATCTTGAATTACAAAAGGCAGGAAGAAAAACAGGATTTGATTTTGCAGCGAAACCATCCACTCAGAAAATGCTTTTCAATGCAAAAGTAATAACTGTGTGCTCTTAACTGTAACTTTAAACCTAAGCTCATATAATGTTGTGTTTATTCCCACTGAGTGGGTTCCTGTGATTCTGCTCTTTTGCATCTCCTTAATCCCTGCGCGTGCTATTTTATGCATTTTCCTTTCTAATACTCCACTTTGCTACCTGCTGTCTGTGTGCCACATGTGATTTTTGTAAGCGTGCAGGATTATCTTTTTAGCAGTAGCTAGCAACCGCTGGCATTTGCATGCTATTCTTATTCAATTCAATTACCGACTGTCCACAGGGCAGTAATTGCAGTTTCAGGAAGCTAAGGTTAATGAGTAAATTGAGTTTTATGTCTTCCTGGGTCGTAAGATACTGACGGGTAAAATGCATTTGGATAGGACAGGTTTAAATCATTGCAGTTGTGCTAGGCTGTGCTGGCAGCTCATAAAGAAAGTTTAGGTGCCTGCTGAAATGGAAGATGTTGTCAATAATGGAACGCAAAGGAGGATGGAGGAGAGCTATCCTGACCAGTTCAACTTCTCTTTTCCCAGTAAATGGCAACGGCATGCAATTAGGTCAGTGAGAAAAAGAGAATTTCTGATTTTCTGCATTAAAATCAACTTTTGCTCTCCATTACATAACTCTAACTAGACATTGTAAATAAATACCAGTGTTTGAGAGACAAAAGGCTTAAAAGAGAGGTTTGTCTCATGTAGGGCTCCACATGAAAACTAGACATTTGCCTCCAGGTGCCTGCCTATCTTCGAAGCAGTCAGAAAACAGTCCCTAGAGTACATCAGTTATCAGCTTGATCCACAGGTTGATTAGTTGAATCAGCCACCCAATTCTAATCTGCCACCTGAATTCCTATTGATTAATATGGGGCTTTTTTGTATGTTTCAGTTATTTGAAAAACTTCAGCAAGTCAGTGGTTCCAGAAAAAGTCTAACTTGTCCCAGCTCTGCCATGAAAAGAGAAAGAGAAGGGGATTATGCTGCTCTAATGGCTTTCTGAAAGCGGTATGCCTTTTATAAAAGCATTGAGGTTCACATTTTCCTATATGGCAAAAGATAAGAGTAACTGAAATGAATAGGAGAGAGAATGCAAATGTCAGTAGGGATGTGAGTCAGTCAAACCTCACATCTTAAATGTTGCACACCAAGTAGTAATTCAGCAGAGTCACATCTGCCCTGTGTCACGGGGGGCACCCAGTGCCTTGTGCTCTCTGTCTTACTTTACATCCCCTCAGTCTCCTGTGAGGGGCTTCAGCGAAGCGTGACCAGAGGGACCTGGACCCGTTTCCTTCCTCCTCTGGCACACTGCAACCTCAGCATATCTGGGCAGCCTTGTCTTTGATCTCCCTTAAAAGCTCTTCATTAGAAAGTATGTCTCAGCCTTGGTTAGCACCTTGGCCTCTCTTCCAAGCATATGACCCATCATGTCCTCTTCT
This sequence comes from Vanellus vanellus, assembly GCF_965231255.1. Taxonomy (NCBI): domain Eukaryota; kingdom Metazoa; phylum Chordata; class Aves; order Charadriiformes; family Charadriidae; genus Vanellus; species Vanellus vanellus. Next base: position 114,307,824 of record NC_138906.1, on the reverse strand, counting down.
TTCTCATTTAACTCCGTACAGGGCTGTGTTAGTGAGGGCTCAGAAGCTCAATAACCACTTATCTGCGCTCTAACTCTTCGGTGCGCTTGGCCACTGTTACTCTAGGCAAGAGAATTAGAGGAGCGTTTGAGGAGAAAACAAAGAAAAATGGAGAATGGATGGGAGTATATCACAGGTAGATTGAATTTAGATGAGGGGAGTAGAAGTGGGGAAGCAGAGGAAGAAGGCATGAGACTAATCAAGCAAATTTTAATGAGGTACTGGAAGAAGAAATTGCGCTTGTTAGTATTAAACCTGTATTGTCAGTCTGTCAGAGTTAGCGGGGGTGTCGTCTACCTTGTCAGCACAAGCTGAGCTGAGCCGAGCTCCTGGTGTGCCCAGATGAACCACCAAAGCAGCCTCTTGCCAGTCAGAAAGCAGGTAGCTGAGCACGGTCCAGGCTGCACACAGGCGCTCCCCAGGCAGCCCCGGCGAGCGAGCAGGGCTCAGATCCTGGGGCCGGGATCCAAGGGAGCCTTAGCATGGAAGTCTCATGCACATTTCATACCTGCAGGATGGGATTGACAGGAGCCTCCAGAGCGCTATTGCAATGGGAGCGGGAGAATTAGAAGAGCTGGAGAAGAAGGAGGAAAGAAGCAGACATACTGAAATGGAAGAGAGAAACTGGAACAAATGTTGATAATATTAAAAGCACAGTCTAGATCTTGCCAACAAAATTGTTAGCGTATGAGTGGAAGCATCTTTCAACCAGAATCTAACTGTATGTACTTTGGTTGTTTCTAAAATATATATGTAGCGCTACTTTTGTGGTGGCACAGGAAACTAGCCCTCTGCTTGTGTTAAAACTATGTCGATAATAGCAGCAAATCCTCTTTTTCTAGCATTGCAATATTTAACTTGACATCTCATCTGATGCACAAGACAGCAGAACCAAAAGGGAGATGGATTAATGTAGGTAAGTATTTTCTGCTTTGGATAAATCTACTTAATGCCATTGCATTAGACCTTCTTATTCCTCCCCTGTGGGTTCGCAAGCACCTAAGCATATGTCAAATAATTTGAAAATGTTGCTGGCAATCAGACGGGCAGTGTTCTTGACCGGGAACCTGTGGCAGAGTGCCATAATTAAGGAACTCCTGAAATTCTGAATTGGAATAATGACTACATTTTATTCTATTTATTTATATTTTATGGTAATACAATATAACAAAGTTCTATCTTGGCCTTTCTTTGCCCTCACACCTTTTTTTAAAAAATTTCAAATAATATTGTCAATACGCCATGGTTCTTCTCTTAGCATATGGTCAGATGAGGGTGCTCTCTCCTAATGACTATTAGTTATTTTCTAATAATACTAATATTTCCATAACCAAGATGGATGTTTCTAAGGGAATGACTACATGAGTACTTACAGCTGTGTTCAAAACATAGTACAGCCAAAGACTGTCATGAGTGTATGTTACACACCCAAAATTCAGTTCCAAACAGTGCTGGGGCTGCACTTTAAGACCTCCTTTTAGTTCTTAGGCCTCTCCATGAAAATCGAAATTCTTGATGTTGCAGGATTAGTCAATGGCAAAACCCAGCTGGAAGATGACTTTTTCTCCCACTAAAAGCATGGGTGGAGATCTGGGTTCGCATCCTTACTCTCTAACTATTCTCTGTTCCTGGCCAAAGCAGAATGGGTTGGGATTGTGATGCTGAGCCTGTTTAAATAAGCCTTTAATAAGGGTTCTGATTTTCTTGTTGTAGACACAAATTTCAGATCTGGGGTTCTGGTGTCTCCATAGCTCTTTCCTAGGCTCTATGCGATTATATTAGCTCATGTCTCTAGTCCTGAAGAGAGTGTAATATCATCCTCACATTTCAAAAGGTTGATCTCTTCTCATTAGCAATAAGGGGTCACATCACATGGCTTAAAAAAATAGTAACATACATCTGAATTTCCTACCCATGTGAGCAGTGGAAAAATGAACAGGAGTGGGAAGGAGTCATCACATCATATACTTAACTCATCTAAATCTGGATGCTTAAATTAGGTTCCTCCACCAAGTGGAATCAGGAGGAGTCATCTCTTTCACTGTTAGGAAAATCAAGAGAGATTAGGCTCCTAATTTAAGTAACAAAATACTTGATTGTATTTGATTATGTATTAAATACATTAAAAAGGTGCTGTGAATATGTCGCCTTCTTCCCAGCCTCTCAACTTCTTAAGCTGCTAACTTACTGATCCTGCTGAACTTTCAGAAGAACACCAGAACATCTTCTCTTGGGCTCTAGACCAACAGGAAACAACAAAGAAGCTTGAAGAAAGCCAAGAAGGAAAAATTTTCAGAAAAAAATCCAGAGATGAACAGGAGGAGCCACAGATGTGTGTTGCAGCCCCAACAGTAGCTACTGCGCGTGGAGCTATACTCTCAGCCTGCATGAACTGTGAGACCTTAATGAGCAGAACTGGCCATGCCCTTAATAAGTATTTGGGCTGAAGGACTGAAGAAGGTCATGTTTTGAAGACCTAACTCCAGACAATCTGATCGTGATGGGGGTAACAAGGTATTTCTAGGAGGCAAAGGTGTGACTCCAGCAGAGCCAGGTAGGCAGGAGCTGTCATGGGAAGGGCCACCAAGCCCATGGCCCTCACACGCAGATGCTCAACATTCCTTGTACGACTGTGAGGGGCTGTCCCTGCCATTGGCTTCAGCAGCCCAAAGGTTGCAGAAACCTTTAATCTGAATGCAGCTAGATGAAAGCCGGTGCAGGTATACACAGCCATGTCATAATGGCAACTTTGATTACAATGTAGGTATCTTCAAAAATAGATGAACTTGAGAACCGGGCTCAGGATGTGATTATAAGAATTACAGGCTTTTCTAAGAGCACCGAGATAAACAAAACCAAATACAAACTGAAAACCCCATTGATTCTTCTATTTTAACCCTGGTGACCAGCTACATCAAAATGATCTGCCGGGAGCCATCGCAGCCAAAGCCACAATAAAGGAAACACCGGGTGGATCAGCAACAGACATCAGAAACATTCCCAGAGGAGAGAAGAGGTAAGGAATGTAGAACTGGCCTTGTCGCTTCTCCTTTAGCAGATGACTAGCTCTCAAAAATACTAATTAAGTTTCTGTCTTTAAAATGTGATTTCCATTTGCTCCCTAAGGTTTAAAAATAGTAAAAAGATTTCAGCAATTGGTGACGCTCTCAGTTGTGCTAAATTAGAGCGTAGAGGAATTAGAAGTTCCTGCTGTTGGTTTCACATAGTGATAGTCTCTCCCTTTCTTCTCACCCTTCCACCAGGACGCTGTTCCCCTCCGCCACTCTACCGGGCAGCAGCCTTATGCCAGAGAGGCACATCACCCGCTGATGGTGCTCGGTGCTCAGTGTAAGTTCTCTATTGTTTTCAGATTCACGTAGCCTTTGGAGCCCTTCATTCAGGTGTACCCACAAGCGTGCACCTCTAGTCTTTCCTCACGTACCCAGTCTTGTGAAAGTGGGAACAAATATTGCTTTTATGAGTGTTTTTCACAGCAGCTTAACTTCACTGGCTGCGATGAAAATCCTCTAGATTTGCACTGCTGTGAACTAACCCAGGCTCAGGGGATCCATGTGTGGGGGTTATAGACTGCTTAATTGCATGTGGGCAACGTTGTCCTCTGACTCAGAAATATCTTTGCCTTGGGAAAAAAGTAATATCCTCCAAAAAATATTCTTGGCTTTCTCCATTCGTAGGCTTCATCTCTTTAATGTTGCCCTTCATTTGTCTTAACACAATTTATTGGATAAATGGCAACATAGACTATTAGTTGTGTCCACTGGAGGCCATGAATTATAGACACATGTATTTTACTCCTGTACAGTAATTGGGCATGTTTGTGATTAAATACTCCCAAATTCTAAAGCGTCTCACCTGCTCTCGATATGACGACAATAAAGACATAGCTATGTGCTGTGTTTCTGGCATAGTTTCAGCTCTTCCGCAGAACTTAAATCGTGACCATATATTCCAGTTAGCTAAGGCTTCAGACTCTAAAAGCTCGATGTGAGTAATGAAGAGAAAGCAATCTGATTAGCTGGTGGACCTGACTAAAAGGCACCTTCATTACAAAGGAGGTTAAAAAAGGAATAAAACTATACAAAATGGATTAAAGGTAGTATAATAATAATAGCATGAAACAGCATAACAAAGAAAAATGTCTGCATTCAACAGAAATTAATATTTAATAGATGGCACAGTGATGTCTGTGACTTTATATTCTTCTGTTTTAATGATCTTTACCACAGCTTGAGGTCCTTTGTCTTGTCCCCTTCTACTGATATCAGCTGGAAGAAACAGAGATTAAAACAAGGGTAATTTCCCCATGGTCATTGCTTGGCACTATTTCTGCTTTGCTCAGCCAGGAACTGAAGTTTAAAGGATGAAGTACTGTCACTCGAACTGATTTCTCCCTCCGCCCTTTCTTACCAGGGTTAACCACTCAGCCAGTCACCAAGGAAACGCGTGGCTCCCGTGCCCATCGTACTGCCACCCTACAGCCTCATATTGGGAACGTCACCGTAATCTCATTAGGAGGTTGAATTTGCCATTGAAGCTTGAATTCCCATAACAGGAGGGGAGTGGACTAATGCAATTAAGCAAATTAGCATTTTGAGCCATTGCACGATATGTGTATAACACCATGAGCAAAGACTAGATAGTTTTCTTCCTCTGTTAAAAAATATCCACAAAAACAACACCCCAGTCCTCTCCCCATGTTATGTAGAGAAATACTTTAGTCCTCTCTCAGCTGTAAAGGTCTTTACAAATGGGAAGAGAATTGTTCACTTCACCAAAAACCTGAATTACTTCCCCTTCTTTTTCCCAGTACTCCCATTCCAGTGGTTCTGATTATTTTTATCTGTGTGACATTTATGCATCTAAAGGTAAAGTAGATAAAAACAGAACATCAGGGACTTTAAATAATAACTAAATTCTGCTAATCCTGTAGCCTGGTGTCATCATTTTGTTTTGCTCCTATCTTATGGGACTGTGGTTACCAGATCAGAACAAAACCCCTGTTGGTTTCAAATCTATTTTGATGTGAAGTGTTGCTTAAGTGCTATGAATAACTATTTTAAAATATGCCAAATTTTCTGGAGTTAATTCCAGCATATTCAGTAATTCTCTAGAAATGCAGATTATTAAACACGTAAAGCAGAGCTTTTCTGCCTTTTGTTGCGGGATTCGGAGGCTAATCCAGTTCCCTCCTCCCTCCCTCACCCTGCCAAGTAAACAAAGCAGCAAGAGCGAACTGTAGCGAGAATCAGGAGCCATAAATCTTTGAATAATATCCTGGCACGTGAGGTTCAAAGGCAGCATATTTCTCTGGGAGCCCAGGGGAGGGAGGGAGGGAGTAAGGGAGGGATGGAGGGAGGGGAGCAGTGGTACCCTCCCACAGATAACGCTGCCGTCTCCATCACAGCGTTTTGTCCTTGGGAGGTGGAAGATGGAACGACACAGAGGGGATCTGGGAGCCTCTTATGTTTATTGATTACCAAGGAGGTTACGCCACTGGCTGCTGGCTGGTTTCAACTTCAAACGAGAAAGGCAGGAATAACAAGTGTGTTTTAGTAGATGTTATTGTGCTATCACTCGTCTTCTCCCGAATAAATCCCAGCCTGCCACTGGGCACTACAGTCAGAAGGAGTGGGAACATGGGTTATTACTAAATAAGGGCATTGGTTTATACACCCCGCTTTATATAATACATGGTCCCTATCCTAAGCTGCTTACAAAATAGACATATATTATGTAGGCAGTGTACATAGTCCCAAAGGATAGCGTAATCTTAGCATTTTTGCCTGAAAACGCAAGTAGCTTCAAGACTGAGTCAGTACTGAGAATATCTGTCACAAACTTGAAAATAGAATAGAGTACAGATAATTCTGTGGTTCTCTGAAAAGTGAAAAGTATTTCAGTGGTCACAAACTCCCAAAATGTCAGAGCTGAGCTGGTACTGAAGAGAAATTAAAGTGTGCTGAAACAGAAAATACAGGACTAAGGCTCACAAACAAAATGAGCTCTGCACTGTGATGGCAATAGCCATACAGTTTGGATTAAAGTATTTTAGTATTTATAGTATGAGATTAGATAAGGACAAAAAAAAAAATTTTTAAAATACCTCTTTTGCTCCTGATACCATTACAAGATAGAACCAGGGGATGAATTATTTCCCCATGTAAGTTCTTACATAACATCGCTATAAAGTAGTCATGTTTTGCCTATTTGGTTTTTTCCTTTTGTCGTGTTTGGATTTAAATGTATCCTTAATCCTGCATATCCTGCTTTGAAAAGCTTAGATCTGTAATGTATTGTATAGTATTCTTTAAAAGGCTTTGATCTGTAGTGTGTGGTAGACTTGAGGTTTTTTTTTTTTTGGTAGACTTGAGATTTCAATTCTTAATCTTACACTTGATAGTTTTGCTTGGATAATATTATTCATTTACTACAATGTACAATTTCAAATATGCACACTAAATGAGACCCCCCCCAAAAAACAACAAAAAGAATACCATTATTTGATGTCACTTATAAAACATGCAGTAGCAACACAGTTTTATGGGAAAACTCACCAAGATACCAAAGAATACAAAATAAAGCACACCATCTAGTAATGCTGAGTTTACAGCTTGTATTTTCCTGTGAAATTTTCTCAACAACTTATATTTTCCTATGACTTTTTTCCCATGTTCAGAAGAACATTACCAAGCAATTGAGACACAGCCTGTGAATCTGGCCTCTAGCTTTAGAGTGATCTCTGAAGTTGCAGGACTCTTACAGTGAGGCCAATATTATATGAAGTGAGAGCAGCAGAGCTTGAGTCTGAGCCTTCATGGTTGTAGCTTGGAAGTAGAGAAGCGAGTAGCTGCTTTATCTCTCATCGCACGGGGACCACTGAAGAGTTACCTACACTCTTGTCCTAAACCTGCTCGTAGGCTGTACAATCACAGTGATTAACCAGAACAGCATTTAATAACTTGGCAGAACTGTAACCTAGTTTCTCCCATTGTATCCTATGCGTGATACAAGTATGGATACATATGCCGTCATTCCTAATCTTTAGCTAATGCTGCATCAAGCTAATCAGTACATATCCTTGAAAATTCTAGAAAGGCAATGTTGTGGTTTAACCCCAGCCGGCAGCTAGGACCATGCAGCTGCTCGCTCACTTCTCCCCCTTCCCAGTGGGATGAGAGTAAGAATCAGAAAAATAAGGAAAACTCATGGGTTGGGATCAAGGGAGTTTAATAAGTAAAGCAAAAGCCACACACAGAAGCAAAGCAAAACAAGGAATTCATTGACTGCTTCCCATGGGCAGGCAGGTGTTCAGCCATCTCCAGGAAAGCAGGGCTTCATCATGCGTAATGGTTCCTTGGGAAGACAAAAGCCATCGCTCCAAACATCCCCCCCTTCCTTCTTCTTCCCCCAGCTTTATGTACTGAGCATGACATCACATGGTATGGAATATCCCTTTGGTGAGTTGGGGTCAGCTGTCCCCCTGTGTCTCCTGCCAACTACTTTCTGGCAGGGCAGTGTGAGGAGTAGAAAAGGCCTTGACTGCTTAGCAACAACTAAAACCACTAGTGTATTATCAACGCTATTCTCATCCTATATCCAAAACATAGCACTGTACCTTCTAGTAAGAAAGTTAACTCTATCCCGGCCAAAAGCAGAACAGGCAAGCACCATAAATGTGGCATTTTTGGCACAAAAGAAGAGATTGAAGCCATATTTTGTATTCACTGTGAAATGCAACTTTATTTGGAGGGCTGTGACAGCTGTCCCTGCAGTGGATGGATGTTACTTGCTCTGGAGGAGGTCAGGTAGGAGAGTATGGTCAAGCACCCGTGATCAGGTTTTCCTTGTCACCTTGTTTCGTCTCACAGTGAGGTAATGAGTTCACTGAACAGCAGTTATCCTTTCCCCTGTCCTTCCCTGTTCTCTTTTTGATGGTATATTTCGTGGTGCTGTGATTTTCCATCACAAAAATGTTTCAACAGGTAGTTTACACAGCTCACTTCTACTACATCAGGCGTAAATGTATACTGATGTATACCAAAATGCAGCTTTGCAGCTGCATCTCTGCCTTGACCCACTGCCAGACTTAAACGTGATGGTTTCAAACTCTGCAGGCCTACGGCATCTTTCTTACCCCTAATCGTGTTTTATGCTTGGAAAGAAGCAGGAAGCGTGGGTAAACCCACGAAGATGGGAGGATAAGACTTTAAAAATTACACTGCAGGCAAAAAAGATTTGAAGAGAGGAGTCGTGTGTCCCACAGGGCAAAAGTGATTTTGATACTGTGAGTGAGCAGGAGTTGTACGAGAAGAGAAAGCAGGAGATGGAGGTAAACAAAGACACGGGCATGCTTCAGGGAAAGAGTAGTAAAGGAAGAGAGACTTAATGCCAAGAGTGAACCTGCCTTTTTATATTCCAGGTATTGATTTCTTTCATGCAGTCACATCAGCACAATAGGTGTTCGCCTGGACCGCGGGATCCATTCATACCTTTTTCATCTCTTCGGGAGATGTTAAAGTAGTACATGGCTTTGCCTCCTGACACGGCGAACTCTTCTCTTGAATGGAAAAATTATGGTGTGCAGGATCCAAAAGTAAAGCAACTAAAGAGAGCTTTAAAGTTACAAATGATAAGCTTAAGAATAAATAGTGACAAGTGCTGATTTAATAGATGTTAATGATCTTCCTCGCACCTCAGCAGAGAACGGAAGTGTTATAAAAATCGCTGCCCCTCTCTGGAGCCTGGCAATGCAGGTTCTTAGTACACACGTCCAAAAGACACGAGGACGCAACCTGTTGTGTGGCATGCAGAGGCACTGCCGGATCCGAATCCTTTACTGTTGACACACACAGCAAGAAGGATGAGTCAGGTGTGTATTCTTCTTCATTCAAGCGATGGCTGTCCCACCATAATGCTTTACATTATTGTTCACTGTCTAGTGCTGAGGGGAAGTGCCCCAGTTTTAGTATTAACACTTTGCCTAAATAAATCCCACATGCCTGTTTTGGGGGAGAAACTGCATTGATTCATGTAGAAAAGGTGACTTAACAACAAAGCAGAAGGGGGGGGGGTGTGTGTGTGTGATAAAAATAATGGACCCTTAGTATTCCTTTTGCAGGAAAAGCTCTATTTATGTTGCAAATGATACAAAATTAATGTGTCCATGACGGTGAATTAAAAATGAGAGGTGGCACAAATGTAAACTCACTGTTGTTAAAATGAAATTGCAGTGCCGTGCCCCTCATGACCCGCCGCGTTTGGCTGGCACTCCTCGGAGCAAAGCTCCTTACCCACGGAGGGGTGAACGGCTTCTGCACCAGCGAACAGAGAAAGCAGAGGGACATCCTCGTGTGACAAAAGGCCCGTGATGTGTGGGGTGGATTTGTCAGAGGGAGGCACTGTCAGCAGGCGTTGTGCATGGCCATGGTGCCTCACAGGGCCTCCGTCAGCCCCTTCCTCCTCCCTGCTCTCCATTGCCTGGTTCCTCATCATCCACTTGGAAAGGGCGTGTGAGGGATGGGAAGAGAGGGAGGTCCAAGGCATTGTCAGGCTGCGCTGGGGTAGTTTTCCAAATATACTGTAATGGGAATTATGTCCTAGACCTAGAGGTATTAGCTGTTGGAAAGTAATTTGATTTGTAAGCTTGCTTCTCTTTTTTTCCTCGTCCAGATTCTTTCCCCTTTTCCCCCAAATTCTTCACTTTGCTGTGTGATGGTAGATTGACAGAAAACTAGGTGTGCAATATGACTTATAATCCAATGCTGTTATCTGTAATGTGTGCCAAAACAGGCTCAGGACAGATCTTTATAAAATGATGAAAGGTCAGTCCAGTTCTCATCTCCGAGTTGTTCTCACACACAGTTAACGATGCCCATTAGATGGGGGTTTAGGTGCTGCTGACCAGTATAGTTTCCTACTTTTAACCCACAAAGTAGTTCCTTTTCAAAGCAAACTTATGTTCTTAACTATTGAAATCTTTCTTGAACATCCTGATGAAATGGCAACACTAAAGAGGTTCCTGTGCTAATGGACTGATCATTTGGGGTCCTACAAACTCTCTGATCTTCTCTATGGTCTTTCTGTGGTTTTCCTTCAAAAGTACCGTTTTTACTAGGATTAATTCTCCTCCATTCCATATTTATTCCTGTAATTTTTCTGAACTTCATTTTGTATTTTTTAGCTTAGTTTTTCTTACTTCTGCTAAGCTCTGATGCAGGGTATATGTTTTAGCTTATATTTTAAAAATCTTGTAGAGTTCCCTCTTGTACAAAACACGAGAAGAAAGTCTGTGTTCTTACCATTTTTCTGTGTCTTACCATTACATTTTCTACTCTATCATACACTTTCTCTTTCACTTCCCTTAATTTAGCTAATTCTAAACTTTTAGAAATCTCTCATTATCATATTTAATTAATGCATAAATGAAGGATGCTCTGGGGTTAAAAGCACAGAAATCAGTTTGCATTGCTGTTTTCAGATACAATCAATCTGGAATCGGGATTCAGGGCATGTGTTTTGAGGTCCTACCTAATGAAATGGCCAAAACTTGCCACAAACAATTTCTGAATTGAGAGTTATTCATAACAATTATGTTGGAAATAACTGAAACAAGTGATGAATTTTGGAAAACCATAAATGGATCTTTAGCATTTTGCAAACATATACAAAAGCTAAATATGCTGGATATGTTTTAGGAATAATTATTCACTCATCTCTAGTCCCCAGTCTTGCATGGATCTAAATTTAATTTACCACAAAATTGTCTATTACCTAATTTTATTAAGGTTTTCCTAGAGCCTGTCACAGTCTTGAGCCACCAGAATAAAATTTTGCTATTGGCAAATTTGGTGAATGAGGACATTCACTTCCTCGTCTAAGTTGCAAATAAATAGACTGAAAATGCCAATTGTATTGTGATATTCCTTGACAAATTCAATGATTGATGGCTTTCCATTTTTGCCAGTTATCCCTATGTACGTCCACTTTTCAGCTCATTACAAGATGAATTGTCAACAACCTCCAAAGACAGATTTTATCAAAACCCTTCAGGAAATTTGAAATAAATGGCAGCCACTGTTTATTGTACATTTCTTAAACTCTTGGTAGCTAGAAGAACATTAGTTGTTCTATGAAGGTCTCAACGGTTTCATTTTATTGTTTTTAATTAACTGCACTACGCCCAATGCTGAGTCTTCTTCAGCACTTTCCCAGAGCCGTAGCTGGCTTGTGATTTCACCCCTCGGTCAATATCCCCTCTTGGTAGGGGAGATCTTCCTCCTCGTTTTTTTCCTCTGAGCTTAATCTGGTCTTATCCAAGCAGTCACAAGCTGTGCCACCATAGTCGATGGATTTAACTTTCTGCGTGGACATGAGCAGCACAGCCAGGGCTCCAGCTCACACCCCAGGCCACACTCCCGGGTCATCCATACCGCCCAGCTAGGTATATGTGAGCAAACCACACGGCTCACCAGTCCCTCCTCAGGGAGGGGTAACACAAAACCTTGGGGCAGAGAGCCAAGCCCATGGCAGTGGTGATGGGAGAAAGGGTGGAAAACTGAACCTTGGTCCTGTCTCCTCCCAGCTCAGGGCTGAGGGGTTGGGGCTGGGGCGAGCACCACTGCCAGCAGATGCGGGGCAGCATTGCCTGCATCCCGCAGCGGAGATGCACCCCACTGCGAAGGGGGCTGGTTCTCACTCCTGCCTCGGCAATAGCGATCCCGAAGCACCCACTGCCATGGCATCCCTCAGGCAAGTGCCTGATCTTACCAAGGGTTAGGACAAGTTAATTTAGGAGGTTGCAGCATCAGTGTGAAAAAGACAGCAGCGGGGACTTGTAATCACTCCCAGACCAAGATATCCAAGAAACTGAGGTTTTGTTTTATTTTGTCTTTAATTCCATTGACAGGTAAGAAATTGAACAAAAAAGATATTTCTTCCTTCGGAAGCTAGAGAACAGACTCCAAACAGTCTTACAAGATAAGGTAACTAGAAAAGTTACTAGATAAAGTAATTAGAAAGCTCTTCTTCCTTCCCCTGTTTTTCCTGCCCTGGCAGGGCACTTCAGCGTAGTTCTGAGCTCAACCCTACAAACTGAAATGCAGTGAATCAATTAATTATCAGAATGTATCTTATTCTTTATAAAATGCGGGCGTTTCCAGTACTAAATGACATAAAGAACTGCTTCAAACTAGCCCCAAAAAAGAAGAGCCCCACAGAGTTGTAAAGATATAACTGGTGTCTGATTTCTGAGCCTTTTTTGGAATTCTAACAATTCGGTGCTAAGGACACTTCTTGGATGTGCTACGGGCATCTGCTGATCTGAAAATATTTTTAGTGACTATTAACTTCTTGTTTTAGTGAAAAACTGTATGGTTGAACCATTTGTTACAGGTGCAGAGAAACAATGCTGTCGCTTCTGCTACTGGCCACAAACAAACTGTAAAACACTACGAGACAAGTTAAGACAGCAAGCAAAGCTTATTCTTCGACTTCTGAATAGGAGGAGCTAACAGTATTTGTTTAAATTCACAAACCAGAGTCAATGACTTATTTACTGAAAGAGTGCGGAACCTTGATCATACCACTAAAACTAATTTTTGATGACTTATATTATGCTTAGATTGTACTTATACTCGATCTTCCCCTGCAATCAATGGTCCATCTTCCAAACATCCCTCTGATGTAAGGAAATCGATCTTACTTGGTTATAATTCTCTTTATGTCAGCATAACACATTCCCGCTCATTGGCTTCTGCTTCTTCCAGGCCTTTATTTTTTGGTACTTAAACACTGATGGGTGAGAGTTTGCATGTTCCTACAAAATCATTGATTTCTCAACTGATTGTGGAGCCTTCTCAGATGACTCTAAACAGCAGAAGGTAGCTGTGGGCTTGCCTCAAAGGTCCTGCATGACTGTCACACAGTGATGCAATGATGTGCCCCAAATTTAGATGGAAGAGTTGGAGAGGAAACTCTATGTGAAAGCACAGGCCGGGAAGCGGACTTCAGTAATCAGCTTTCCTGAGCCCTAACAGAACAGCAGATGCACCGAGGACAAAGCGAGTCCTAAGCCATCACAGTCAGAGTGTTTGTAAGAAGCAATTGTTTGAGATTTTCAGAAGCAGAAAAAAAAAAAAACCACAACCAAACCTAGGGAGCAGCTGTCTCAAAACCCAGACTTAAATCAAAACCAGCTACAGCTTTGAAGGGAACTGGCACTAAAGCCAGAGGTCCTAAAGGTTTAGTATCAATTGGAGTTAGATTAATTGACATTACTGAAAAGAGACACAATAAAGAATACAGCATGTCTGCCTACAGCATCTTAGGAGGAACTGAAGTGGGAATGAAAAAAAAATAGAGATTTAGTTTCTGCTAGGAACAGCCTCCTTAATCATGGTCAGAAAAGAAATAGATGAAGAGGTGCGAGGAGTAGGAGGAAATAATACAGTGGGAATGAAGCACTGTGGAAGAATACTGACTCTTTAATTGCTAAATTTGGCACAGATAGATCTAGGAAGTTAATCCTACTGAATGTTTGCTATATTGGGGTATTGGTTAGTTATCAGAGGTATGTGTGTGTGTGCAGAGTATGATATTTTCTGCAGCTTTCTTCACCCAACTGGACCATTAGAAATGGATAATTTATAATGTTCTAAGACTGATGTTTTGCTCAGTGTAAGTTGACACTTTCCTTGCAGAATATCCAAACTAATAACACCGCCGACCAGCAGTCATCTTATTAGTCTGCCTCCTCAGCTTTTAAAATATGTTTCATAACATATGTGAAATATTTCTGGTGCTCAGGTAATATCAAACTGTGTCTTACAAACCGTATATCCAGTAATATTTATCATTTTCAACAACCAGAACCTGTGAAAAGCATTTATCTTCACTAAGTAACAAGCATATGACCCATCTTTCTTTTTCCTCATTGAATGGCTGATAAATTAATGCTGCCTTTCTGTGCCAGCTCCCTACTCTCTATGAAGGAAGACCTAAAATATACTGTTCCTCTGTTGGTGCTTCTGACTAGAGCCAGCCCTTGATTCTCAATGATTCTTGACTTATTTTGTCTCTTCCTTTCGAATGTCACGGAACTTCCAGAGCTTCAAAACAAGCAAATGTTTTATGGTTTTGGAAGCCTTGATTTAGTACAGTTACCCTCCCAAAAAACCCAAATAATCTGAAAACAAATAGTAATGGTCAACTGGGGTGAGCTGCACCAGTAGCACATAATGGTTAACCAGAAACAGAAGAAGCTGTAGCAATTCTGCTTTAAAAGAGAGACTTCTTGAAATGCAATAAATGATCCCTTGAAAGTTAGGGAGCTGGAAAATGAGTGGTATGTAGTGCTGTGCTACAGACAATACCAGATCCTGGATACTTGTGTGTACAATGGTGAGTGGATGATATATTTTAAAGTGGGCATGTGAGTGTTTATTGAGGTGGCAAGTGGACTGTGAGAAGGAAAAGTACATATTCATTAGTGTGGGAAACTGAAACTGCATGTTTGACTTGCTTAGTTCTGAAACAGGCAATAACTCTAACAGCGTGGTATGTGCTCCTTGGTATTTGAGGTTCATAGGTGCCCCTTGGTATGATAGCACGATTTATTAATTTTGGAGGTTTTTTTCCCATTGGACATTACAGTTGGCTGTAGTATGCAGAGATGGAACAGTGGGTAACAGACCAAGCCAGGCCTCAGCATGAGCTTTTGTGACTCTTAAGCAGACATCAGACCAGAAAAACCCTTCCTTGTAATGCTGGATATATAGGACTTTACATTCTGGCTCTTTGACGTTTCCTTGGACATTGAAAGAGGAACCGTGCACACTTGGGAACGCGCGCCCGTAATAGGGTTGCACATTTCAGCCCAGGCAGGGGTGACTAACGCAGAGCTGGAGGAACAAGGAGAGAGGGTGGAGGGCTTCACCCATGGGAAGCGCTTGCTGCTTGCACCAGGAGGCCTGAGGTCTCTCCCCAGCAAGAAGGGTGCAAGAACCATGTTTGCTTCCCAGCCATGATCGCAGGAGGTTTCACACACACGAAGGCTCAGCACCAGCAGGAATGACTGATAGCAGTCAGCGAGTCCCGCCAGCCCCTTGGTAGTTGGGGGTTGGTCTTTAATCCCTGCAGGCTGGGAAAGGCTTTGAAGCCCAATATCCCACTTGCTGGTCTGCCACATGGCCACCAGGCCGACTGTGAGAGGTGGGGTGCTGCTGTTTTCTCAACAGAGCTGATTGCTGCCATGTTTTGCGAGGACCCCAACCCCTACCAGAAAGCATTAGCAGTAACCGCATGATGCCCAGGGGCTCCATTGCTGGCTCTGGGTGAGCTGGCATGGACATATACAAGGAAAAGCTCTGGTTGCCCATGGACCTTTATGGCCAAAATTAAGATGGTCAACAGAGCTGCGTCTGCACGCTTGGGTGATGGGCTTTGGGTGATCACGCTTTTGGATGAAGAAGCCTAAAGTCTCTCTAAGCCCTTCTTCTAGTACTGAAGTGTTTTCGGACTAGGAGCTAGCTCATGCAATTATTTCCCTTCCCTGATTGAATTATGGCGATCAGTAATGTTGTTACTGTAGGACAGAGACTCTGGTAAAGAACTGAGAACTTTATCCATAGAGTTTTGTACAAATAAGGAGCAAGCAGTCACAATCTAGATATAACTCCTGGGACCAGGAAAAAAGCTTTTAAAAAGGTCTTCAGGGCTTTGAACCCCCCAAAGAGAGAGAGCAGTTGAGGGAGAGACTGAAAAAAAATAGGATTTGTGAACTTGAAAATGTCACACATTTTTCTGTTGAAGCTCTGCCTTGTTGCTGTTGTTAATGTGTTACGGTAACACCTGCTGGCCCTGATTAGGATTCCTCCGGGATGGTATAATCACAGAGCACAATGTGGCCACAAAGAAATTACAACTCATGATGCACAACATATAAAGGGGGAAAAATGATAGACTCAACCAGATACATGCTGTTTTATCCATACGTGTGGCCTGTATGGATGCATTTGTGTCTTTATTTACTGTTTTGTTTTAGCTCCCTTGTAACTCTGAGCCCAGCCATTATAAGTTGGCTGCTCTTATGGTGTCATTGAAGTAGATCTCAAATAGGGATTTGAAACAGGAGAAAATAACAGCTTAGGCTTAGGCTACTGTAAGCTGGGCCAGCTAAGGGACAAATTTACATTTAGATTGAGCCTCTTCACATCTTCTCTAAGTAATTGTAAACTCTCTCATGCCTCAGCCCTAGAAAAGAATTTAGGCAGCCCTGCCACTGCCAAAACCTGTGCCTTATGCTTTGTAAGATGTGTGATAACTAATCTAAGCAGTCAGACTTAGCATTGACTTTTCATAATTATTTGTGCAAATACAACTCAGTTATCAAATGTCTGCATTAATCAGACAAAGGATATCAGCATTGCCAAAATAAATTTGTTGTAAAAGTGTTATGTCTGATTATTTGTATTATTCAACCAACACCCAGACGTCCTATTATGTTAAGAGCTACACAAGCATATAAGAAACCATTCCACCACCAGGGAGTGTGTGACTAATTTACGATAAGAGAAAACAATTGGACATTACAAGCAAATAAAAAGAAAGGGAGAGGAGAATTAGGGTAAGCGTGATAGTCTGTGCCTGCACGTTCCTGTGAGAACCATTAGTGAGTTTTAAGTAAAGGAAGAAATGGTCGGATATAAATAAATAAGAAATACGATATCAGTAATCCTTACCGGGCATTTGCCTAGCCCAGTGGAGATTTCTGTGGTATGTACTTAGCTTTCATATTAGGGTCTTATTCTCATTCACGCCATGCCTATTTACACCACTTTCACAGCGATCTCCAAGTGGCATCGCACAGACAGCAGAGGACGGAGGAACACAGCCAAAATACTACAGCTGGCCTCATACCACACAAATCTGCCATCTGCACCCAGCCAGGCACGTGCCCAGCGAGGGTTAAGGAGACTGCATTTCTTTGTTATTAAATGCTTTATACTGCCAGCACAATGTAAAGGGATCTTAGTGTGACTGAGCATTCGTCTCAGTCTAACGTGTTTTGCCGCTGCATGTTTTCAGTTCCACAGCTATTTTGCTTGAGCATCAATCTAAATAAATCACTTTATTAAGATGCCTAGTTTAACCAGTGCTGCCTCTGAATGCAAAGGATAATGAACTTTACTGTGTGTTTTAATGAGAGGAAGATGCACAGAATACAAGGATACACGTGTACAGAGGTATCTGTTCTCCAGTCCCCTTTCTGATCTGAGGTCACCCTGCCACATCGTAGGCCTTTAATTATTCTGAGGCTCTATTTATCGAGGGCACCTCCTCAGAAGTCAAGCTGAGTTTCGGTCCTTTTTGCTTTTAGGAGCTTGTGGTCAGTGATGCACAGCAATATAACAAGATATCTTAAAAATAAAGCATTTAGCAGTCGAAACAAAGCATTTAGTGGGGAAAAAAAACCATAAAATAGCAAAAATTATATTTATTCATGTATTTGCAATGTAAAATTGCAATGTAAAAAACAAGGTAACCACAGGAAACAGGACCCTCTGTCAGGCACTCAAGTGTCTCGGATTAATTCTCCCAGACAATTCCCAGCCTTTTGTGAATGTGCTCCTTTTTTCACCTCCCTAATTCTTTTCCCCTCCAGTGCAAAGAAGCCTGGCACTGTCTCTCAGCTATTGTTTGTAGAAAAGTGGCTTATCTTAAGACATACTTTTTCCTTTCGTTTTCCTTTTGAATTGAACTGTTCTGTTCATGGGGCAAAGTCAAAACAGGGTACTCAGAAATTATTACGGAGCAGTTCCCCTTTCATCACAGGAATAGAACACATTGCAAATCTAATAAGCAAAGCTGGCATTCCCGTCTATTCTTGAAAGTTATGACCAAAACCAAATGAGAGTGGCAATACAGTAGAGCAAAACAACCCTTCTGATATCTCTCATCTAGGACAACATCCATAATATGTAGTATTTCCATAGTAATTACTATTTCTCAGGGTGAAATACAGCAACTACCATCTCTTTCACTCTGAAGCATTCTTGAAAAGGAGGATTGCTTGAACTGACCGGCAGCATATTGCCAAAAAAATATACCCAACTAAGAGTGCAGCAGCTTGGTAGGAAACTCTGATTATGTGTGATGGCCTGACAAATGCTATGTCATTAAAATGTAAACATAGTTTATATTTCATAAGTCATTCCTCTAGATCAAACTCTACCTGAGCCACTTCATATCGCTTCTATAGACTGGTTATCTCACCCAACTAAGTAAATTACTAATGTACACGGAGGGAGGATGAGGGGTCTTACGCCCATGAGTGGGCTTGCTGTGTTTTCCTTTCCTCGGAGTATTTTGCAGAAATTTTAAAGGACTTGGCCCAACGAAGTATTCCCGGTAGCTCTACTAGATGTACAGACAGGCAGCAGAAAGTGCAATTTTTGTCACAAAAGGTACTTTGCCGTGTGACCTGAAAGGCATATCTGGCTGCGGGAACCGAGCCGCCCGGCAGCGATGCCAACGGGGGGAAACTGTGAGCACTAACAGAAGCTGAATTTGCCAAAAGATTAAAAAAAAAAATAAAACCCACCCAACAACAGCAACAAATCGCCCGGTAGGTGCCCTGGAGCAGGGCTTTCATCTCCAGCCCCACTCGTGGAAGGACCGCACCGCCCTGCCCTGCCCTGCCCTGCCGGGGAGGTCTGTCTGTCCCATCGGCCGGAGACTGGGAGGTCTGTCCCACGGGACGGGGACGGGGAGGGACCCCGGCCGCCGCCGCCCCCGCCGCCGGCCCTGAGCCCCGGCTTTCTCCGGGCTGCTGGAGCCGCCCCAGGCCCGGCCCCGCCGCCAGCCCGCCCATCACCGCTGCCCACGCCGGCTGCCCGGGGCGGCGCCGGGGAGCTGCTCCCAGTTCCTGGAGACCTGTAAATACAGCTCTGATTTGTATATTTTTTTTTTTCCACCTCTACAGCCTTTGCAAAATAAGGACTACCTGTTGCGTACTCATGCGGCAGGATAGGTGTGGCTATTCAGCAAGATAAATCAATTTTCCCCTCGTTTACCGGGACGAGGCTCAGTGCCGGGATGCCGGGGCGGTCCCAGCTCTCGCCGTGTGGCACCGGGCACGGACCGGGACCGCCAGAACCAACTGCCTGATCTTACCTCGGCCTCCCTGGCTGCTGCTGCGATGCTGCCCGGTGCCCTCGGGCTCCAGCAGTCCCTGGGGGTTTTGCCTTTCGGGGTAACACCTTGCGCTCAGGTGAGCGGAGCAAGGGGACCCGAAGCGCCGCAGGGTGCTGTCCCCCCCCCTCCCCCCCCCCCCCAAAAAAAAAAAAAAAAAACAAACAAAACCAAAACAAACAAAAACCACAACCCAAACAACCCGGGACTGTCCTTCCCCGGGGCGCGCTGCAATCGCTGCCGTTCAGATGCGGATGACTTGAGCCTCCCAAGGACTTCGTGAGCTAAGCACGCTTTTGCCACCTCCGTCTGACAGAGAAGGCGGCCACCGCGGCTTGTCCGAAGTCCCGCTGTGTGCGGGCGGAGGAGTCAGAAGCATCTCGGCCGCTGCTGCTCTGCTCTACCCATTAGGCTGCGCCTCTTTCCCACGCTTGAGCCTCTCCTCCCTTTCATTTACTCTCCGGGTGCTTTGCAAATGCGAGGGCTGTAATTTCATATCCCCCATGCTCGGAAAGGATGGGTCCGCGCCTTTTGGAGTTTAGCCATAGCCAGGAACTCGCCGATTCCCTCCGACACTGAGCCCTGCCTCCGGGTGAACCTGTGTCTGCCTTGAGCAAAGAGATAATGCGGCGGCTGTTGTTTTGCTGCTGCCAATCTCTGGAGAGGGGGTTTTCATGAAGTCTTAGCTCGGGGAAGAACAAAAAAAAAAAAAAAAGGAAAAAAAAAAAAAGGAAGAATACAAGGGTAGCTCTATACAGCTCATGGCTGGGAAATTAAAATTTCTCCCCAAATGAGGCTTTCTGATAGAAAGCGGCTGGCAGAGGCGCCCCTATAATAAAGCGTGCGAGGAAAGTAGTTTGCAGGGAGAGCAGCCTGGCGGGCTGACAGAGGGGGCGGATCCTGCGCACAGGCGGGCAGCGCCGCGCCGAGCGGCCCCGGCAGCAGCGGGGCTATTTCAGGAGCCGGGCGGAGGCGGCGGCGGCGGCCGGAGCCCGGGCCGGGGCCGGGGGTAGCGGGGAGCCATGGGGTTAGCGGCACCGGTGGGCTGAGAGGGGGGGCTTGCGAGCGGAGGCGAAGGCAGCCGGGAAATACGCCTTAGCCTGCGATTGAGGGGAAAAGGAGGGTTTTTTGGGGCTGCATCACAACTTGAGCTACATCAAGCTGAGCCAGACAGAGAGGGGAGCGGGAGGAGAAGGAGAGGGAGGAGGAGGAGGAGGAGACGGCTGCCACCGGGGGATTTGGGCTCGTTTTATTGAAACAAATCAGTGCTCGGGAGAGAGCGGCGAGGAGGAGGAGGAGGAGGAGAAGAAGAAAGAGGAGGAGGCGGCGGAGGAGGTTGGGGGTGGGGGGGCAGGAAGAGGGGGATCGAGGAAGAAAAGTGTGAGGGCTGTGGCTGGGAGAAGCAGAAGTGATGAGAGAGCGAGCAGGGAGGCTGGAGGAGGCTGCCCGTCCTGCTGCCGCGCCCCGCGGGGACCGCCGCTCCTGCCGCCGCCGGGCGCCCCCGCGGCCGCCGCTGCCGCCCCGCCGCCCCCGGCCCGCGCCATGGAGGCGATGAACGGCCCCGGCCCCGGCCCGGGGCCCGGCGATACGCTGCGGCCGCCGCCGTCGCCTTCGCCCGGCCACCACCACCCGCACGCCGAGAAGAAGAGGCTGCACCGCGCCCCGTCGCCCGCCAGACCCTTCCTCAAGGACCTCCACGCCCGCGCCGCCGCCGCCGCCAAGCCGCCGCCCGCCCCCCCTAAGTCCCCCGGCCTGCCCGGTCGGGCACCCCCGTCGCCGCACCCGGGCGCCCACCCGCCGGCCGCGGGGCTGCTGGCGGCACCGGGCCGCCTCTCCCGCCGCCCCGCCGCCCCGGGGGCCAAGGCCGCCGGCAGCACCGCTGCCAGCGCCGTCGGCAGGGCGGGCGCCAAGGCCGCCCCCTGCGCCAAGCGGGCGGCCCGCGGTCCGGAGCCGGGCCCCGGCGGCCGGGGCGGGGGGAGGCAGCCCGGCGGCGAGGCGGCCCCGCCGCTCGGCAAGGGCAGGAAAGGGAAGCGGGGGGCCGCGGCGGGCAGCGGCCATGCAGCGGCGGCGCTTGCCCGCGTCGGCCACACGGACAGCAGCTCCGACCTCTCCGACTGCCCCTCCGAGCCGCTGTCCGACGAGCAGCGCCTGGCCCCGGCCGCCAGCAGCGACGCCGAGTCCGGCACCGGCTCCAGCGACCGCGAGCCGCCCGCCGCCGCCGAGGCGAACCGCACCGGTCCCGGCCCCGGCCCCGGGCGCGGAGCCCCGCCGCCCCTCGGCCCCCGCGGGGATGCGCTGCCCGCTCCGCCGGGCGGGGGGCGAGCCCCGAGCCGCGGGGAACCGCCGGCGGCGGCCCCGGAGGAGCTGCAGCGGGAGGTGGAGGAGCTGCGCTCGGAGAACGAGTACCTCAAGGTGAGCATCGCCCGCGCAGCCCGGCCTCGGCGGGCCCCCGCCCGGGGAAAGGAGGGGAAGGGAACGGGGAGGTGCGGGGGAGGCGCAGCGCGCTCCTGCCCGGGACTGCGGGGTGTCCGCGCTGGGGGTGGCGCGTGGATTCGTGCAGTCTCAAGTCACCTCCCGTGGGACACCCCCACCCCCATCCCCGTCGGACCAAATGCCCAATTTGACCCGCGGGAGAGAAACAGGGTCAGGGAGAGCCAGCCGGGCGCCTCGGCGCTCCCCCGCAAAGCGGGGCCGTGGCGCGGCTTAAGGGCAGATAAGGGACTTAAGCGTGTGATCCCGGCTCCCTGCAAAAAGCCCGATCTGCGGAGGCTTGGATGAACGTGAAGTCCGGCGCAACGTGTACGGTGGCAGTGTTACGTTTAGTTGGCGTGGTGGTAGCTCAGCAAACCCCAACTCTTTCCAAAGCACCGCAAACACTGTACTGGTTAGCAAGCCCTTGCTTTCCAGGAACTGTTTCCCTCGGTATCACCCGTTAAGACAAGCCAAAGAAACCGGTTCCCTCATTTGATGTGGAAAGGATGACAGCATTGTGTTGCCTGTTCGTTGTGTTACTTTGTCACCGGAAAGTGAAGCCGCTCGTTGTCGAGTACTAATAGAATAACAAGGGCGGCAATAAAAAGTGTCATTGCATCCCTGTACGGGTGGAAAAGTACCTCAATGTGCATTCCTCCTCGGAGAAACAGAAAAGCTAAATTCAGGCGTGCTCTGAGCTGGGTTGACCTGCGGGAACCTTTAGTTGGACTTGCACTTACAATCTGATCTTTTGGCACAGCAAGGAGGCTACATCCATAAAGATCTATAAATAAGATAAACTGAGATAATCGTGTAACCACAGCTACTGTACCGTTTGACTCTGCTGCTGGTGGGAATAATCTTTGTTCCCTGATTTTGGAAACACCTTGTTGTCAAGCAAAATGACCGTGGAAATCCATGGGAGTTTTGCCCCGTGTTGGGTATAACCTTGGGAGAGGAGCATGGTAAACATATAGACTGGGCTTTTGGGGTTTTGGCTGAGGGACAAGAAACAATCTTCAGCATAGCAAAAGGTTAACAGCAGGGGTGCTGCAAAGTTCTTTGCTGGGTCTGGTGCCACTTAATGAACTGGAAAAAGGAACGAGCAATGATACAGCAAAATTTTCAGATGACATTAAGTTTCTTTTTTATCTTAAGTCAAGCCCAGCAAAGACCAGGCAGAACTTAATCGGAGACTTAACTCCCGAGGAATGAGTGAAAAATGAAGGCAGGGGATGGGAAATAAATGTCAATATTGAAAATTTGAAGCACTTGGAGAGAAGAAGGATTGAGTATGCTCTTTTCTGGGTTTTAGATACGTTAACCCAGGAGGATCATGAGAGAAGGAGCAATGAAAATCTCCACTCAGTGTGAAACTGCAGGCAAAAATTATGCTAGGTTTCAGTGGGGAGTGAACAGAGAATAACAAAGAAAATATTAAAATGCTTTATAGATCTGTAGCTGTTACACAGATCAGTGGGTGTACCTGAAATACTGTGGGCACTGCTGGTCATCTAGCAAAGGATAATACAGAACTAGACCAATAAAAATTATTGGCGCATAGCAAAGCTTTTATAGCACTCATTGGATGGAAAACTCCAGAGTGTGTTAGGGAAATGTAATAGTCTATAAAATGATAAGCAGCATAGAGAACCTTTATCAGAAGCTTCTGTTTTACTTGACAGCCCAGAAACAAGAAGTGATGTAATGAAATCAGCATCGGTAATAGGAATTGCTCTAGGAGTGAGTAAACTGGCACTGCCATTAGAAGTCATGGAGGCCAAAAGCCCAGGAGCATCTCTTTGCATCACAGGATTTGCACAATTATAGTACTTAACACATTCTTCATAATGGGTTAAAGTTTAAGCCTCTTGTTTCATATTGAAAGTAATTTTTAACTATGGGAAACTGAAAAAAAGAGTTTGTCTGAATCGTCTAGGACCGACCACCAGTTAGGGTGTCCCACCTGAGGGACTTTCTGATCACGTGACCTGATTGACATTGGCAAGTCCCAGGTAAAGAACTTTACATAGTTTCAAATTTCTCACCCTGTGCAACAGTGTCCTCAGGTCTTTCGCCTTGATGTCTTCATCGTCTTCAGCAATTGTGTCCCAACTCTTTGATTTGGACTATGCCTTTTTCAGACTACAAGTATTTCTGAGATCAGTAGGATAATGCAGACTGGTTTCTTGGGGCCCTGTGTCTCAGTTGACTTCCAGTGGGCATGTGCTGCTGCCTGGAAAGCCATGAGCTCACACTGTCACCTCTTCTGAGGGGAATGAGTACATGATCTGTTTGCTCTCCTTGGCCACCCGGGGGGCATGAAGCAGTTCTGCTCCTCTCTCAAAATGGTTGGAAACAGCCCAGTGGCGCAAAAGTTATCAGAATTCCCAAACTTCATTTTCCTTTCCTAGCGAAACCTATAAAAAGCCTTCTTCAAATTAAAACCACAGCATTGCCTGCGTTGCTTACTTGTGGGTTTGTTTCTTGCGTTTTTTACAATGCAGTTCTCTTGGTTGGTATTGGAGTGAGCTTTTTTCTCCTTTAATTGGAGGGGGTTAAGGGATAACGGGGAAGCTGTCAGCTGTAAATAGACAAATGATTAGATAAAGCCCTTTTAGATAGGGATAAAGAAAAAAACTGTTAATTTCCTGAGCATGGCCATATGCTGAATTTTGTAGTTTTCACTTCTCCTTACCCCTCCCTGCAGCTGGAGTGCAACAGAAAGTGTGCATAATTTTAAAACCTGTTTCAGGAAAATTTATCTTTCATACAAAAAGGTTTTTCATGTGTCTGGAACATAGGTTATAGAACATGGTGTATATATGTATATATATACATATACATAGACTTAGTGCTAAAGATTATTGGAGATTAAAGGGCTACCAGGAAAAAAAAAAAAAAACAAAAACCAACAAAACAAACACAATCATTTGTTTTTATTTCTATTCAAGAAGTGCTAGAAAGTCTCCCAGAATGCTCCATGGAAGCAGAGCAAACTGTTGGTGCCGCAAACATCTCAGACTTCATATACTGTGAGCCAGATCTCAACCTGATATCAAGTTACCACCTCATATGTTTCCAGGGACTGTGACTTTTACCTCGGATGAGATTTCGGCTCCAACAGTGGCCAACTATTTGTAAAGTTAAGCCTGTAGGTGAAGTGGCTGAGGAGAAGTGTTTACGTCGGGAAGTCTCTCTTCTACCACCTCTTTGAAATTTCATCATTGCTTTCAGTTTCATGTATTTACTGCGTAACCTTATTTCAGCTACCTATGGGGGAAGACTGTAATACTACAGCGGCATTTAAAAGGTATCACTTATTTGTTGATGTATAAGAGAGAACTTATGTCGTGGTGGCTGACTCTGTGGACCCAGGAGGTCATCAGTCAGTGCTAGTAGAAGGTAAAGTTTTAGCTATTGCTAGCCAGTCCTGGAAGTATTTTGCTATTACTAACCACACGAGTGGTTGTTTTTCAGGATTATTTTAAAGTGTCCAGCACATGGAGAAATGTCATGGACTATGCAAGTCCTTGGGAAACTTTGAAAGAAGCTCTTTGTGTTGTAGAGCCCTCTAAAGGATGAGGGATCCTAAGGAAGAGGGCCCAGATTTTAGCAACTGAAAATGTTCTTGCTTTATCTCGGCCAAAGTTGAATTCAGGCTGTTTTAATTAAATAAACATGCTAGCCGAAACAGCGGTGGTATTTTAGTCGTGACGCATCCCCCTTTCCTCTTTGCACCCTTCATGGCCACAACGTGAAAGCAGCCTCCTGCGTCGGCATAACGCTTCATACAGTCCTCAAAACGGAACTGGTGCTCGCTTTGCTTTGATTTACCAGGCCTTCTCCTTGTGCCTGTGTTGGTGTAAGTTCAGCACACCAGAAATGCTGCTACGGAGCGGACTAGCACAAAAATAGCTTCTAAACTATCTTGGGTTTATTAGATAATCATCTTGTTTATCTTGCTTTTTGTTTATTCTTTCTATATTCATTTTTATCTGAGACATATGCTGGATATAAATAAGTGGCCGCTCCAGGTCCCTTATTCCACTCTGATACCTCTAAAGGATGCTCGTTTTGTTCAAAATCACAGTGTGTGTCATATGAGGTTACATTGTGTTTCTCAGCTCCCTTGAAACTGCAGATCTTCGAGTCTGTAAGCTTGAGATGAACTCAGGAGGAGTAGTACCACCGTTCCTTTTATTAACCTGCAGGGAGTTGTGTATGTCAAAGGGTTTTGCAGAGCAAAAATGATGCGGTTACCAGGGTTAGCAAAACAAAGCTCGTCCCCCATCTCTGCTTGACATGCTGCTTTTCCCGCCTGGTGACAGGTGGTCCCAAAGAGAAGGGAGGTGATAACCCTGCCTGGGGCACAAAACCCGTGCGGCCGGGCTTGGTCAGCTGTCGGAGGGAGATGTCACTTTGGGGAAGAGCGGTGAGACCGTGTGCCTTGTTAGCCCCAGCTGTGTCCCCGTCAACCCCTGCACTGCCTGGAGGGGATTAGCTGCGTGGTGCACGGGGCATTAGTTTCCCGTGGTGGCCCTCAATAGATGATATCAATGTTGCACCAGCCAAATCACTGCTCAAACGGCTTCAACCACCCCCGTCGAGAAGGTGTGTTGAAACAATATTTGGGCTAATGCTTGAATGAAGCAGAAAAGCTGCCAGACGCTGCTCTCGCTCTCGGATCCTGCAAACTTAAACCAGCCCTGAAGCCAGCAGGTGCTCACGGTCCTACGATTTTTCAGTTCTCGTCTTGTTTTGTGCGCAAACTTCAAACAATGTCAGATCGGTGCATGACTTGTAGTTTGGTCTGAGAGCTAAACAATAATACTGGGGCCTAAGGGACTTTAGGTTCATTAACATGCTTTGCAAGAGGCAAAAATAATGGTGGCTGCTTTCTTCCCAACCTTTATGCCTTTTGGAGCATATTTATCCCTACTGCGGTTCTGCTGTAAAGTGATATGGGGGATGTGTTTATTCCTCAGCAGCAGCAGCATCTCCTACATACAGACAGTTTGAGATATTTTAAAAATTAAAACAAAGATTACGTAAATTCACAGTTCATGAATCTTGGATTTATCAAGGACTTTCTAGAAGTTCTGGATTCGCCAGTGCAATAGCAGTGAACCACTGTCACTTCAGCCCCTCCTCCATTCCTCACCCTCTCCTCACTGGATTTAATGTATATTAAATAACCTTCTATTTAGAAAATAGTACTGGCATAATCTAAAATATGACTTTTGGCTAAATCAATAGATACTTACATTTTTTACATAGACAATTGAATTTCATCCTTCAATTGCATTTTCTTAAATACCGTATAGTTTGTTGGTTTTGTACATTTTTGCCTTCCTAGTTTGCAGATGTTTCCAAGTTAGTTTAGAACTTCTGGACGCTGATGTGTTCTAATTCACTGCGGCCTAAAGACTCTCGGTTTGCTAATATATATAACTGTAAATGCATAGTAATGAATTCAGTATCCATATATCTTTTATGCTATTTTCTGCATGTAATTTCTCCCTGATAGTAATTTCCAAAATTCTTTTTTTTTTTTTTTTCTTTTTTTGACCCATGGTTGGGTTCCAGTTCTTAGTCTCTATTCGTGCTCTGAGTTAAGAGCTTTTTCTATTTAGCCAGTAATTTTGCTCAGTGAGGGTATAACAGCAGACTGGTGCGAGGCCCCTACATCTGTCTTTATATGCAGTTTAAGGGTGTTACTTAGGACTGTATTTTATCTGGCCCCTTGAACGAAACCTCCCCATTGTGCATGTGTTTTACAGTTGACCAGAGGACTCAAGTGTAATGGAGCGCTTTTGGGGCAGCCTCGGAGTGTAGGTTTATTTTACTGCAGAAGGAATCCAGTTCTTGTGTGCTCTGTGGGCTGAATGAGGGCGCAGTTGGTGGAGATGACTGGAAAATTTACTTTCAAACCTCATTACGGATCTCAACCGGACTGGCAGCCCGTCAGTTGCGCAAGTATTCCTGGTTGTTTCAGTGGGAATGACTCATGAGTATGGGTTACTTAGTGTAATAGCTGCATGGCCTGACTCTTTTTCTCCCCCCCCTCCCCTTTTTTTTTTTCTCAAGAATCCTCAACAAGGCATATTCCTATAATTTACCCTTAATTATGCTTCAGTGTAAATTAAATCAATAATAAACAAGCATGAGATCAGTAAAGGTATTAATGAGATAATGGCTTCTCTTCTGACAGGCAAGTCTTCAATTTGCACGGTACAGATGTGAAATGACACCATCAGTATGTATTTGGGCTATGCAGCGATGTAAACTGCACATAGGCTTTCCCCTTTCGGCCAATTCGCTTTGGCTTGGTAGACTGACAGGGAAACAGTGAATCCGAATTCACTTGCTTTTGCACTGAAGTCTCAGGGAATCCTGCAAATGGAGCGGCTATTTCAGTGTGGCCCTATGTTCATGCAGCCACTCCGTGAATCTCAGGTGAGCGATCCCTATTAGACCCCAGATAGATGGCCTTTAGGACGTCGTGGGGGCCAAGTACCTGAAACTATAAGCGGTTAGAGTCAGAAGCAGGAGCAACTTGAATTTCTACTGCAACTTTGGAAAGAGCTGCCGGTTAGAAGGTTATTTTCTTTCCCACACTTCCATTTGTTCTTTCTGATGACCAGGGTCACATCTGGAAAGAAAAGCAGTTTAACTTCTTCCTAAACAATATTCTTTCTTTCAGGGCTCTCTGCCTGGTGCTGTTCTTACTGGAAGCAATAACATAATTACCATTAAATTAAAAGGGATCAAGAGGAGGCTCTCATCCCCTACAGGAATGTACGGCAAAGTGAAGCTTCTTATGCCAGCACTTAACCTCCCAATTTCAGTTGCCACTTTGGGATGCTGGAGCAGGTCCTCCCTGTTTAAGGAAGAGAGGAGGCTCTTCATTTTTTAGATGCACGAAGAGGGATGGCCGCTTTCTTACTCATTTGTTTGAATTACTTTTAAGTGCCTATTCTGATCTCGTTCTTCAGTTTTACAATATTAAAGTCCACGGTATGAAGCTGAATACCTCCTGAGAGAAAGAGCTTTAATTCTCACTCACAATAATAATAGTAATAAGAACAATGCATTTTAATGAAGTCAGGGATTGGGTTTATCTAGGACTTCCAACTGCCTTGCAGCCAAAGCATCTTTTTTCTTTTTTTTTTTTTTTTTGCAAACTACCGAGTTTGGGATTTTTAAGGTTCTGGCTTTGCTGCATTTACCTTTGATTTCACTAGTGATTGACATGTTTTCCTCTGAAGTGGTAGGCTTGGCAGTTTAGTGTAAGTGGGAGCATCATAGTTTCGATTGTAATTTCCACTTTCCTGGGTCCTTAACTTAGCTTCCTCTGTTTTGTGTGCACGCATCGCTTTAGAAGAGGGGTCTAAGCTGTCCTGGTTTTGTAGGTGTAATTGTAACGGCTCTGATTTAGGAGATGCTAACACAAGGTTTCAGCATCTACGGCAGAATCACAAGTACCTACTGAGGAGAATAAGCTGTCATGAACTGGAAGTATCTACAGCTTTGCCACTGGCTTTGTGGCCTGTATTGAGAGCAAGATTATGTCTTTACTGTAACTAGTAAAAGATTATCCCAGCATCCATAGTTGTGTACTGTCATACAAAAATCTGAATGACGTATTGTTTCCCTACATTTTGACATTTCAGAGGTGACACGCTCCTGTATATGTATTTTTAACACATAAAAATAGGACTTCATCTTGCTACTCAAAAAGATTTGATCTGTCCCATTTGGGTTTTTTTCCTCCCTGGGCTGGAAGACTACATAAGTCCCAGCCCCAGGCACTGCAGTAATGCAGCAGAAAGCGGGCTGGCGCTGCATGCAGCCCGGACGGTGAGGTTTCTGCTCCTTATACGGTCAAAATTGTTTGTGCCCTCATTGTGTTTGCATGTATACTGCCATGTTTTAAAGCTCATCCAAAGGATGCTGTATTCCTAAGTACAGTCTGATTTCTATACAAAAGTTTTGGGACTAGAAAAAAAATTAAATGTGGAAAAGGAGCCCAATTCAATATAAAAAAACCCAACCTCTGACACATTTTAAAGTACAGCTTTCTTGATAGTATCCTATATATTAGTTTATCTGCAAAATTACACTAGAGAAAAGCAAACTCTGTATTTATAACCAAAATCAGAGGCAAGGATAAGGAAAAAAAAAAAAATCACAGCTTAAAAGGTCAGAGTTGTGCTGTTAAGGGAGATGGAGAAAACTTCAGTTTTCCTCGAGGTAAAAGACAGGTCTATCTACTGAAATATATATATAGCTCATGCCAACGCTTGCGGCTTTTTGGGCAACTTCTTTGGTGGGAGGAATGACATTGGATTCGAGTCTCCAAGTAAGACGGAGTGACTCTTGATGCCGGGAGAGCTCCCATGTCCACTGAGAGGATTTGGGAATACTCAGTTTCAATGGGATGATTGTTTCAGGGATTGGGTTGTTCAAAATGATGCGAGTTTCACTTTCCACATTTGGTTGTAATAGATACTTTCAAGTCAAATACGGTGGATTATTTGTCTTTAGAAACCGACCAGATTTACTAATTCCAAAACCTGATACAGATAAGAAGGAAGTCTGAGATGAGCAATAATATTATAATTGCTCTTTGCAGGCCACTTAGTACACGAAAGCCATTGCTTAGTTCTTGAAGTATAAACATCAGATTATAAAGTAGATCCCATTAATTTGGTGATGACAGATGTTTTCCTTTATTGTGGATTTGTGTTTCAAAATTCTCAATTTGCAACCAAATTATTAATCTAATCTAACATTAGCATTCTGAAGATGATATTAAAAAGTTAATAGAGCTTAGATCTAGTTGAGGTAGATTGAGCTCCCGAGTCTGCAGACACCCCGAAGAAATTACTCTGGTCCTGTTTGTCCCAGAGGGCTGTATTAACTCTGACAGGTAAAGACTGTACTTGTGGTATGATTACCTTAGCCAAAATACCTAGTTAATATACTGATGACACGAAAGTATACTTCTTTTCTTAGGTTCATAAGCCACTGCTACTCTCTAAGCAGTTTCTAAAACCTTGACGTTTTCTTCTGCATCTCCATCTTTGCTGGGTAAACTTTTACTTTACCTCTTGAAAGCGTTTATAAATGTGAAGCATAGTGAAAAAGTGTGTACATTATAAAGAAAAACAGGTCTCCTCCCCAGTTCACTCAAGCATATGTTGTTATGTTTTCCTTTTTTAAAATATCGATCATTTACCAAAATTTCACCAGGGTGTTGGCTGTAAACTGGCCTGAATGCTTGGCCATACCCTGAGGAGGGGTAGATAGGGCCGGGACTGTAAATTATTTTGAAAGAATTGTGCTGGGTGTGGTCTGCAGAGCTTGTTTGCTTCCTCGCAGTCTGCTGGTTTTGGTTAGTTAATGTATTTGCAACTTCTGAGGACGTCATTGCTGCAAGGGTAACTTCTGTTACTGTGCTTACTCTATTCCTTTTCAGACAGTGTATAG
Source organism: Vanellus vanellus (assembly GCF_965231255.1). Taxonomy (NCBI): domain Eukaryota; kingdom Metazoa; phylum Chordata; class Aves; order Charadriiformes; family Charadriidae; genus Vanellus; species Vanellus vanellus. The sequence continues at coordinate 114,276,609 of NC_138906.1, read as the reverse complement.
GTCAAGTGTGATCCAGCTCACTGGGCAGTAACCCCTGAGCTTCTCCATCCACACAAATATCCTACTCCTGCAGCTATCCCAGGGGGACTGCGGGGCAGGATGACCCTATAGCAGAAATCTGAATATATTGAGAATGTATAGCGATATGGTGGGATTGTGCGAAAATTGGTCTGCCCTTTCTTAGCATCTAGGGAGAGCTGTGTAGAGCCCTGGGAGGGCTGTACTGGTGGAGCAAAGCCTCGCTGCTGAGCCCAGAGTGGTTGTTTTAGAAATAACAAGACTTGCGCTTACCTAAAACTTGACTTATGCTGGTTCAGGTAATGGAAGCTAAAACATCACTGTCTAAATACTGGAGTTTTTATATGTGGATGGGATTTTCACAGAATCACAGAATCACAGAATTATCAGAGTTGGAAGGGACCTCTAGAGATCATCTAGTCCAACTCTCCTGCTAAAGCAGGATTGCCCAGAGCACATTACTCAGGACTGCATCCAGGCGGGTCTTGAAAATCTCCAGGGAAGGGGACTCCACAACCTCCCTGGGCAGCCTGTTCCAGTGCTCTGTCACCCTCACCGTAAAGAACTGTTTCCGTGTATTTGAACGGAACTTCCTGTGTTCTAACTTGTGCCCATTGCCCCTCGTCCTGTCACTTGGAACCAATGAAAAGAGCCTGGCTCCATCCTCCTTCAACCCACCCTTTAGATACTTGTATGCCATAATAAGGTCTCCCCTCAGCCTTCTCTTCTCCAGGCTAAAGAGTCCCAGCTCTCTCAGCCTTTCCTCATAAGGGAGATGCTCCAAGCCCTTAATCATCTTAGTTGCCCTTCGCTGGACTCGCTCCAGCAGTTCCCTGTCCCTCTTGAACTGGGGAGCCCAAAACTGGACACAGTATTCCAGTTGTGGCCTCACCAGTGCCGAGTAGAGGGGGAGAATGACCTCCCTCGACCTACTGGCCACACTCTTCCCTATGCAGCCCAGGATTCCATTGGCCTTTTTGGCGACAAGGGCACATTGCTGGGCCATGGATAATTTACTGTCTACCACAACCCCCAGATCCTTCTCCTCCAAGCTATCTCCCAGCAGGTCAGCCCCTAACCTGTACTGGTGCCTAGCATTCTTCCTCCCCAGGTGCAGGACCTTGCACTTGGTTTTGTTGAACCTCATTAGGTTCTTCTCTGCCCAGCTCTCCAGCCTGTCCAGGTCACGCTGGATGGCAGCACAGCCCTCTGGGGTGTCAGCCACCCCACCCAGTTTGGTATCAATACCCAGTTTGGTATCACCATCATTTTGGTGGGAGTAACACTACAATTCTAACATAACTATGCTAACGAGGCTAAAGAAGTTTGACACGTCTTCCTTTGGTCAGGACTGTGTTCAGAGGCAAGATCTGTTCCTCAGCCTGGAGAAGAGAAGGCTCTGGGGAGACCTTATAGCAGCCTTCCAGTACCTAAAGAGGGCCTACAGGAGAGCTGGGGAAGGACTCTTTACAAGGGCATGTAGTGATAGGATGAGGTGGAATGGCTTCAAACTGGAAGAGGGTAGATTTAGATTAGATATTAGGAAGAAATTTTTCACTTTGAGGGTGGTGAGGCACTGAGACAGGTTGCCCAGAGTTGTGGATGCCCCATCCCTGGAGGTGTTCAAGGCCAGGCTGGATGGGGCTTGGAGCAACCTGGTCTAGTGGGAGGTGTCCCTACCTATGGCAGGAGGGTTGGAACCAGATGATCTTCGATGTCCCTTCCAACCTAAACCATTCTATGATTTGTGACTAAAGCTCAAGTGGAGCAAGATGAATATGGGGAGAAAGATGACTGTCCATCCAGTTAGACCATGGGAAGGGGGAATGTTTGAGAGGACTGCCAGGAGGGATGTAGGTGGACATGTTCATGGAGGGACTGGACAGAGATGGTCCGGCCCAGGACCGTCTTTGTCAGGGGACCTGACTCCATAGTAGTGTCTTCTCTACCCGATACAAATGTGAAATACCCTCCAGCCATCCTTGGTGTTTCAAGTGTCAGTTACAAATGACAAGTGAGGTGACAGTGCAGCTAGCCCCAGTGCAAGTTCTGCTTGAATCTTATTTGAGTTATGTTTTCTACAGAAAATTTGGTCTTTATAATATCAAATGCAATTTTAAAGAAAACAATTAAAAATTTAATAGTTCATTTTAAATATTCTCCTCCTGGCGCTTTTTCTTGATTCTTTTTTTTCCAACTCTGTTCAAAGTTAGTAGAGTCATAGTTTTCCTCTCACACAGTAGTTTAATCACTTGTACTCCTGAGCTTGGAAGACCTTTATAAGAGTTTTAGCTCTGGAGCTTCAGTCATGCACAGATTAAACAAATGGGAATGATAGAGCTTATCCTGTTCAGCCGTAAATCTTTAAATCTGACTTTAGAGAGCACGTGGTGCTCATGGTATAATGTGGAATTGGGACAGTTCATGATGCCCAGAAAAGAATGACCAGGTTATTCCCACAGGCACAGGTTTTATTTTGTCCCCGTGGTCCTGTTATTGAAATGTGTGGGCACACAACCAAACCCCACTTTCTTCTGCACCCAACCCCTCTGTCATTATGCATGAGCACAGTGCTAGGCTCACATGGGACACCATTTTCATATGGAGCGGTTTGGTATTTGGCGTAAAGATTCATTAACATTTTCAAGGGACAATTTCATTTTTAGGAAGTGCTGGTTGTGAAAAAGGCGCATCACACAGAGGTGTTGAGGTTCTTGGCTAAGGAGGTTTGCTGTCTAAATAAAGCAAGGAATCGGTTTAGATGGTGGCAAAGTATTATGCAGTTTTGGTTTTAATTAGGGGTGGTAAAATGAAGGTGTTACCAGTTTCAGGAGACAGATAAGCATCTGGTCTGTTTTTAATTATTAAAGCAACTGTAAGAAATATAACAAATATTCATTAATTTAGTTCAGCGTAATTAGTCAATGTTGGGATACAACTTCTGTTCCTATGACTTCTGGAGCTGCATGCTGCAATCTGTATCACTTCATTAATATGGTATCCTAGTGAGCATGTTTCCTATTTGCTCCCATGGGTGAGATTTAGAGGTATGATGGAGCACTGTTTTGACTTCCCACAGGATGAGCTGGATGAACTTCGGGCTGAAATGGAAGAAATGCGTGACAGCTATTTAGAGGAAGATGTTTACCAGCTGCAGGAGCTCCGGCGAGAGCTGGACCGGGCAAACAAGAATTGCCGCATTCTGCAATATCGTCTCAGGAAAGCCGAACAGAAAAGCTTGAAAGTTGCACAAACAGGGCATGTGGACGGAGAGCTCATTAGGAGCCTGGAACAAGATTTAAAGGTGGGTGAGAGATTCATATTCGCAATAAAAGACAGCAGACCGGGATTTGGCTCCCTGCAATGGAAGGGAGGGTGACTTATGAAACAGGCAGTAGTTCTCCGAACGTCAGGACCAATTTCCTTCTTCTGCAGTGGAGAATGAATATGCAGCTTATCGTATCATAAAAAGATGTGTTAGTGAGTAAAAAAACATGTGCTTAGATTCAAAATGAAAGAAATGCAGTCAAGTTACATTTGTGCATTCGAAAGATTTAAAGGGGTTTGTTTTGCCGGTTTTACTGAAAACCTTAGCTTTGCAAAACTGTATAAACAAAACCTGATATGCTTTTCCCAATTCATGCCATTTCCTTCCTTTTCTCTTCTTGCTTATGCCAAATAACTGAAAAAAAAACTAGTCAAAGTTGCATTTCTTAGTGCCTAATGAGTTACTCATAACAGGAACAGACTGTTATAATATTTTAGCATGGCAGATAGAGAATAAAAATGCTGTTCCCATAAAAACACAAATTCCTGTAAAAATTATGTTCATAATGAAAGAGTTTTTATATTTTTCAGAAATCTTTCCATCAAGGCTAAGCTTTGTATAGGCGTGATGCTTATCTAGCTTTACTCGTCTTTCTTAATATTGCTATCTTGTAGCTGTTTTGAAAATATCTTCTGTAGAGAGGGACTGCTTACCACTAGAATTGTTATGCATTTTTTACTTAAAAATACAAAACATAACAACTTCTGAAACTGGAATGATTGGTTCCCAGCAATGGAAATGAGAGGGACGTATCAAGCCATCAAACTTTTCAAAATATCAGACCTAATTTTCTCTTTTATGATAGAAAACAAACAATAACCTTATCATAATAGTAATGATGCTCAGTAAGAATCTTGTACATAGATTTGAGTGAAAGAGATATTGAGTTTTTTTATTTTGTTTGCTTTGGTTTTGCTGACTTGTTGTAATTCAGTAATGCATTGTTTTGGGTGATGAATCACTTTTCCCAATGCTTTTGGAGTAAATATTTATTCTTGTTAGACTGGACTCAAAAAACCTAAGCTAGCATATATCTCTGTGCTTTCATATCACTCTTGCCTAGTTGTGATTGCTGCCAGAGCAGCAAATTTGGGTGGATGAGACTGCTGCATGGATGCGGCTTTGATCAATGACCTGTCAACTTGACAGCACAATTCCCCATCTTTTGTTTTATTGACGTGATACACTGGGACTTTGATGTGCAGGTTTGGTATCTGCTCATTTCCTCTTGCTGTTCATGGCACTGCCTTAGCATAACGTGGAGAGGGAGCAAGAGATGGGTAATCAAATATATTTTCATCTTGGATTTCTTTATTAGAAATTAATGTTCAGTTTGGTACTTGGAAGGCTTGGAGTCTTTCACTGTCAGTCTCATAATTGAATTAAAAATTTCTTGGCTATCTAGGGTGGTAATATGCTTCCTACTGTAGGAGACACACTGTAGCTGTTGCTCCTCATGGATCCTCTTCATGCGTTTGTGCTCTTCTGACTAGGTAGCCAAAGATGTTTCTGTCAGACTGCACCACGAGCTGGAAAGCGTGGAGGAGAAGCGCGTTAAAGCAGAAGATGAAAATGAAATCCTTCGGCAGCAAATTATTGAGGTGGAAGTATCCAAGCAGACACTGCAAAATGAGCTGGACAAGTTCAAAGAGGTAAGCAATAGTCAGGAAAGCCATGCAGAGCAGTGTTGCTGGGTCAGATGGGAAATTTGACATGCAAGCATCTTAGACTAACTCTTACATGAAATGCCTACTGCTACTGCTTGTACAATTGCCCAGAAGGTCTCCTCGCCTTTGCTGTATGTCCCAAATGTGTTAGTAATTTAGAAAAAATAGAGAGGTAGAGGAGCAATGCTGGGGCTTTTGTCCAGGGCTTCTCACAGGGCTTCTGTCCCATTTTAAAGTGGTTCCTCAAAGCCTCTCTTCCTACTGAAGCAAAACTGTCTTTGATTTGACTCCAGCTAGCTCTGACTCTCCTTTACACAGACTGGGACTTCTGCCTATTTGAGAGTCAAATGAGGGGTGCGTGACTCGCCTCTGAGAGGATCCTTCAGATAAGCAAGCCGCCGCTTTGGCTGGTGCTCTTCAGTGGTGACAGTGGGAGCCACCAGCATGAGCTAGGCAGCAGGAATGTGGTCTGTAATGTATAAGTAACATTGCACTTCAGGCGCAGAAACGCTGCCTGTTGAGAAAAGGGATCATTTCAATTGGAGCTGACACATAGTCATACTGGGTGATGTGACAATCCTTGGAAGCAAGTGAGCTGAGGAACAGGGAACAGCAAAGGAGAGCCAAATACTAAGCGTGGCTCTTTGCTGGAGCCCACATCCCGGTCTCTAGCGGTATTTCTGTTCTCTTAACAGTACAGCAGATTGGCAGCTCACAGCCTCTGCTCTGTTTTAAACCAGATTGAGACAGAGCATTTAAACATAATGAGGTAAGGCATTTATCCTTTGAGCCCTGGTCAGATTTAGAGAGCTGGTGCAATTATGTGTGATTTTAATCTTTCAAACAATGCTTGCGAGTCAACTGGCACAAAGCCTGACTCAGTTTTATAAGGACAACCCGTATTTAATTTCTCTGTGTGTTTGGGTTATGAGGAGTCCAGTGCAAGAGTTTTGGAGCATTTTGTACCTAACAGGACAGATCATCAGCCAGTGTAAATATCAGAGTTGCTTAGATTACGTAGGAGCCTGACACAAAAGATAAAGTCTGCATGATGTTTTAGCTATTCTTCTTCATTCTCAATGTTATTGGTGAATGCTGTGCTTAATGGACATGATACCGTGTTACAGGGTCTGCAGTCTATATTCCATACAAAAATACCATGTTAGCCACAGGAGAATCATAGAATCACAGAATGGTTTGGGTTGGAAGGGACCTTAAAGATCATCTAGTCCCAACCCCCCTGCCCTGGGCAGGGACACCTCCCACTAGATCAGGATGCTGAGAGCCCTATCTAACCTGGCCTTGAACACTTCCAGGGATGGGGCATCCACAACTTCTCTGAATGTTGCACCGAATGTATTGCTTGTTGTTGATTAACGCAGATACTGCTTGATGGTCTTTGGGACTAAAGCAGTTTGAGAAACTAAATTGTGGGTGAGCAATGGGAAACAAACTGGTCCAGCAGTGCTGGAGTCTCAAGCTTGCTCTAACCAGGCTGAATTTACTATGCTGCTTAGATTGTTGCAGCCCAGCAGGGCAGGGGAGACCAACTAACTCAGCTGTCTCTGCTGCACTGCAAGTTGAAGTGAATGCACCCTTAATTTGGAAGCAGGCTTTGCCCTGTAAGCGGAAAAGGCTGGAGGGGAGCTAGGGAAAGGAAGAGATGGCAGGTAGAATGATGGGATGCATTCATGCTGATCTGGAAGGCACAGCAGGGCGTAAGATGTAGTAGTAGTAGTAGTAGAGAGTCTGTTTTTTCATACCATGAGTGGTGGTTTCTCTGGGAGTCAGAATTTCACAAGGTCACAGTAGGTGAGAAGGCAGAGGTTTAGGTCCTCGGCAGGTCACACGAGGACAGATGAACCAAAAGTTGGAGAAACACAGTGATATGTGTGCCAGATAAGTAAGTGTTTGCAATGTTGTTGACATTGCTGAAAAATAAAATAAAAAAAAAATATTCTTGCCTCAAGATGTGCTCAAATAACTATCAGAAGCAATGCCTCTTAAGGAACATTTAATGCGTACAAAGCTCTAAAGGAATGTATTGTAGACATGCCAGTGGGAAAACTAGTGCTTTATATATCAGGAGAAAAGTGACCCAAAGGCCATGCAGTTTCTTCCCAATCCACCCTGACTAAGCATCTTGTCTATCTAAAGGCTGACACTTAGGAGTGTCTTTGCTATCTGCTCCTGGAGCGTTGCCTGAGACCCAGTTAGACAGTATCTCTCTCACACTGTCGCCATAAGCTTATTTTCTGTAACATCCTTGTCTATTCTCAGCCCTTTTCCTCTATCATCCTCTGATCAACAAAAAGGTTTTCTCACATCCGCGTTCATGTTTATTGCTTAATTCAGTGCTGACTTCTCCTTTGTCCTGCCCTACAATTCCCTCGGGTCCAGTTTCTCACTGCAGTGGATGGCATGTATGTTGATTACCGTTAATGTATTTTGCATACTGAAATATCTTTAGGAATTGTACACACCTCTGCAAGCACTCTTTCTTTAAAGCCACCTTCATTTTTTATCATAATCTTTTGAAGAATTCATAACATTTACGACGTTTAGTGTTACGTATTCTTTCGCTCCAGTACCTGTTTCAATCTCCTGTGATACTTTCAACAGGATTTTTGTGGTGTGATATATACAGGCTTGCTCTGTCTAAATAAAATTCCTATTTCCTTCAAAAAAGTCTTGCAGTTTTGCCTTCTCCTAACCATGTAATTTCAAGTTGCTGTATTAAGTAGATATGAGATAGGCTTTCCTTTTTTGTCACTAAATAACATCTCTCAGTGTGTCTCAGCTTTGCAAATAATAGAAGCAAAATGACAAGAAAGAGGAAGGGTGACAAGAAGTCACCTGCCCTGTCCTTCACAGTGCTCTTATCTCCTCTCCTACCGCTGTGTTGCAGCTAATGCACTTCCCTCCCCAGTCCCAGATGCTCCTGAATTCCCATTTCATGACATGCTTTCAGAAGCTTTTGCATGATCTATCAGAACCACACCTAGACTCTTGTTTTGTTCTGGTGTCTGCCAGGTACTCCCCATCATCAAAATATTCTGGTTTTCACTGATTGTTTCAATAAAGAGCTCTCAGGTCATCAGTGAGTCACAGGTTTTTAGGATAATGCTACCTCTTTCCCTTTTTTTTCTTTTTCCATAAGCATGGACCATCCCTCCAGCCTTTTGCAGCATTTCCTATAGATGTATTTTGAGCTAAGGTATGGATCAGTAAGGATTTTTAACCAATGCTTGTGGATTTAATCGACTTCTGATGCCTTCCAGTTAGACACCGTTCTTCTCTGAATATCTTCATCAGCACCCTGGCATTCACTTTGCTTAATCATGCCACTCTACTTTCTTTTTTTTTTTTTCTTTCAGTTCTCTTAGCCAAAAGATAATATGGTGCTTTACTTTCCCATAATGCTTCCTATTTTTTTTTTTTCAGATTTTGTTTGTTTATCACTGTGTAAGTTCATCACTCTGCTACTCTTGCCTGAAATACTTCCACTGATTCTTTTGAAGATACTTCTTTTACCGGGTAACAATGTTTTCTCTCTGAATATTTTTAACTTTACTGACTGCACCAAGTTTTTCTGCCTCAGTCTTTTCTAACTGCTGCAGCACTGTGGTTCATTGAATTTTTTTTGCACGATTACATTCACCTACTTTTTCAGTTTCCCTTTTTCAACTCTTCTCTCTCTCTCTTTTTTTTTTTTTTTTTACTGTGAACTTTTCAACTGGCTTTGGGCCTCCCTCTGATGCCTTTTTTGTGGCATTCTCCATCAGAGCTTCAGAGTTTGCCTACCGCTGTGAACGCTTCTTTGTAGCATATCCTTGCAAAACTGGGATGTCTCTAAGAACTGTCCCTTCTAGGAATTTGCTAGGATTTTCTGTGACTTACCAAAGCTGCTTCTTCCTTATAACTTTGGAAGCAAAGGCAGTGTACCCTCACAGATTCGATAAGTACACATATCACTGCCAAGGCTTGCTTGCTTTTTTTCTCTTGTTGTCTAGGTTATTAACATTGCCATTTGAGTCAATAGGCCGCCAGGAGAGAAAAAAATGACTCCATCACTAACAGATTACCCCTGCCACTGTCATTTTCCCCTTCCTAATATCCTAATTCAGCTCATGAGAAACACTGATGAGAATTTAACTTTGTCAATCAGCAAGCACTCCGAAAGCTCTTTCCAAAGTTTCCTTTCTTTGCACCTATGCAAAGCCCTTAGCAATTCTCTCCTGAGCATCTACAAACCCGATCTTTTCTCGAAGGCTTGACAACAGCATGTGGATTTTCTTTGAGTTTTCAACAACTTCCATTCAACATCTAACCCACCCCAAACATCATTTCCTTGGAGCCACCAGGGCATCTTTAGGAAACGTCTTCCTTATATTTTCTCAGCAACGATATTTCACAACTAGATGATCTGTCTTTAGTGTAAGTTTAAACGAGTGTGAAATCATGCTTGGCAAGTGTTGGGTGCCTTAATTCCCCTGCAAGTAATACCCCTCAGAGTAATCTTCTCTAAAAACTCTGTACCTGGGGAAGAAGAAAGCATTTTTGCTACTTATTGTAGAAATGCACTGAGGTGGCACAGGACCCACTCCTGTTCCCTGTGGAGAGAATGAGTCGGTTGCTTGGTTGCAGCTGCTAAACATGTATTTTCGCGTGTTCTTTGTCTGGGTTTGGGGTCGTGAGCCAGGGAAGAGAAAGAGTCACAGCCGTGGCAGCGCTGATGCTGCTGGGGAAGCGTAGCCCTGCCGGACCGGACAAAGGGAGGGGAGGATTAAGGACGGGGGTAGCAGCTGCTGAAAGATTTGACATGAGTGCTTTGAAATGGTTTAGCAAGAAATGAATGACAATTGTGTAACTGGGAAGAAAAGGGCATTTATTGCTTGTGGGATGGCCGTGCTGAGCAGGTGACAGTCTCTCTTTATTGCTGCTGAAAGCAGAAGGACTGGAGGGGGAGCAACCGGAGGTGTTGCTTTCTCTCTCGCAAGGACCTCTGGCATAGCGGCGACCTCCTCTGCAATACTGAGGTTTTCTTCGCCAGCTCCTAACTTTAGTTGAAATCATTTGTGCTTCGAGCCCTCCAGGATGTTGGGACCATTACAGGCACGAGTGCCATTCTCCGGGCATGTTCACTCGGGAAATCACTTCCAGTTGTTGGAGAACCGTGACAACAGCTTGTGTTTGCTGGTGTTTTTACAAAAGAAGGGAGAGGCAAAATGAGAAGGCAAGAGATGCTGTTTCCATTCATTTCCACATGAGAGGAGAGAAGTGCAAGTCCGCTAGCCATTAATAATGTCTCCAACACATCTCTCTAGGACACAGACTGAGATGAAAACCAGTGCATACTGTAAATGGGATTTCCCAGGTTACTTGTGGGCTTTTTAGGGCAGTGGCTTCTCTCAAGGCTCTTTCATCCAAGGCTCACTTGCTAATGGGGATGCTGCCATGCCTGAGCTTACCCTCTCCTCCTCCCCTGCAGCACCTGATGTTTGAGGCACAGTTCAAGAGCTGCTGCTTTTAACAGTCAAAGTAATTTTTCTCTTAAAATATCTGTTCCTTTTAACAGAGTGAAAAGCTGCATTCAGATGCTTATAAAAATGATAGAAATATACGAGATGAGATGGAATATCTTTCAGGCATGTTATTTAGAGACAAATTTTGCTCCAAAGTGCATGTGTACTACTCTGTTTAACATCGCTACAGGTGGAGAGCATTTTGCTGATAGAAAAATTTAGGTCTATAAACATAATATAGCAAAATGAAGCCTGGAGGCTACTTCTTAGAGCTGAGCACGACAGTCTGATTTTCATTGCCTTGAAACTTTAAGCAGGGCATAATACATGCAGCATGTGTGTAAAGCACGATTATTCCAATCTCAAATCACTTTTCCCTCTTTTCTCTCTGATACAAATACGTAGATATGGTGCGAAGTAATACACAAATGGTGAAGAAATTATTCTTGGTGAAAACATCCTTGTTTGTAGAAAATCTTGCCCGTGTTTCATTAGATAGGACTTCATATATGTTTATTAAGGTAGCACATAATGCTCTTCAGTCATTTCTCAAATGAAACTTACTCACTGGGGTGAAGTAGGGCTATACTGTGAAAAATCTTTGGTTATAGTAATGTATGACTTCTCTTAGTTAACAATGAGTTTAAACGATGGAAATCTGCTGAGGAACAGGGCAAAGAGAAGACTTGTAAGCTGTGGATTCAAATAACATTAAAATGGCTGAGCAAGATCACTATGTTGACGTAGTAACCCTGCTTAGAAGTTACTGCTTGTGACAGTTATAAGTAATGAAGTCTTCTGCAATAATAATAACTAAACCCGTAAACTGCATGAAAGTTTTACTGCGGCACCATTTTTTCTCCAGTATCTTTTTTTTTCACTGTGATAAATAATGCATTGCTACCTAAACCACAGTTAATGACTTATAATCATTATGGCATTTCAGGAACCGTACAGATAGTGAAATAGTCTGCTCAGTGTTGATACCAACAAACAGGGTGGAGGCAAGGCATGGGAATGGATCTGGCTTGACTCAAAATGTATAGCAGTTAAGAAGCAAAGTCAGTAACAGAATTACTTCTTTTTTTTTTTTTTTTCCCCCAAGGAATTATACTATATATCTTCCAATGTACTGTCCATGTTTCTTTTTAGAAATTAAAAAAATGTATTTAAACAAGAAAAGAAACCAAGATTTTCTAATGTTTTGTGTCAGTCTCATATGCTTATAAATATCCTCCCCCCAGCCCCGAACAGTATCTGCATCTGAATTTATGATTTATGAAATAAATTGCCACCAAGCTTTGGCTAGCCTTTATTTTCTAGGCTTTTGTTATTTGTCCACACTTGCCAGCAATCATCTGACACTGCTTCCAAATCCTACTATAATGCTCGAAGTGAGGGTTTTTTGAGAGAAAGTAGTAGTAACTCTGCTGATCAGATCCAGAATTTTATATCATGCAAAAGCCCCTGCTTTCCTGGTACTCAGCCTGAGCAGAGCTTCTGCCCCCAGACGTGGGCTTCCTCTAACTCACCCTCTTCATGGTATCACTCCCAAATGCTTTGGTGGACTTCAGTTGGCCTTTGCACATGGAGAAATGACATTTAAGTGATGGCATTTACAGCAGGAACGATCATCTACTGTAGCTGCATGATTGTGCAGGTACTGGTTAGTTATAAGGAAACTTTCTTATAGTAACTGAAATTCTTCTATGCCCCATTCATTACATATTTTTCCTGCTGTATAGCAGAAGTCTTTCAGTAACTAAGAGACCGGTCCTCTTTCAGTAACAGAAACTGGCATAGTGATAACCTCCATGAAGCTCAAGTTGTGTATCGGTCTCCCCATCCTCCACCCAGTTACCAAAAATAATCCTGCTGTCTGTCACATGGTCTTCAGCAGTGACAGTGCAAACAAACTGTGTAGCCTCTGTGACATCTATATAGAACTTTCATGGGGAAAAAAATGAGCTTATTTTTGATTCCTTCGCTTAATCTATCCACAGCATAATTAAAGGTTTTCTTCAGCGAGCCCTTGTAAAAAAATTGGTAGCAAATCCTTCAGGTGCAGTTCTTGGGGGGGTAAAATTAGGGCATGCTTTCCAATTTCTAAATAACGTTTCATAAGTCTGCAGTGAAGACGGCACCCTCTGCTTTCCTTGCCAAGGTGTGGGCAAGCCTTTGTCCCAGGGCAAGGAAGTTTTCACTCCATGCTGCTGTTCTGTGAGCAAAAGCTGGGATGCAAAGCTGGAATATCCACAACTGAGCGTACGCTGGAGTTAATTAGGAATATCCCTCATCTTTCCAAACTCTGGTGAAATTCAGACCAGCCACCATCTGGCAAATGTTCGTGGGACAAGTGTCAAACAGTGTTTGGGGTGGAGATGGGTACCCAGAGCATTGCGATTACAGAGATGTCTCATGCCCTGTCCTTCCCGCTTTCCTCCAAGGGTTCGGAGGAGCCAGCGCAGATCCTGAGTGAATCTGGCCTTGAGCATATCAGGGAGCTCCAGCTGAAGGGAAAAGGGTATATAAACCTGCAAAAAAAAATCACCCTTCGTTTGGTGCTCGGTGCACGCTGGCATCGTTGGCGAACTCGGTGCCGCTGCTCCTGCGAGGTGCAGCTTTCCTGCCGCGCTTTGGCTGGCTCACGGCGAGCAGGCGCCAACTGTTTTCATCTCACATCGCCAGTAATTTCATCCCAGCGTCTGGAGCTCTGGGTAGCAGGATGGAAAAGAGGAAGAGACAGTCTGTCAGGGTGAGAAGAGGAGCTTTGTGAGATGCGTAGTTTCTTACCAAATTTCCCAGAGTGCCTTGTGGTTTTTGTTGTGATGCTGCATGTAGGAATACATATTGCATCAGAGCATTGGCAGCCGCGGGATCGGCACTGTCCAGAAATGCTTAGGCAGGTGAAAAAAGTCAGGGCTATTGATTTTTGTCCTTCTTTGAAAGGGTGAATTGATTATTTCTCTTCTCAAATTAATTATTTACACTTGCTTCTCTAGCTCTGTTTTTAAAAGGAGAATGTAACTTATTGCACAGATAACTTCTGAATTATTAACGTCGCACTACTCAAGCTGTCAGAGGATGAATGAGGGGGAAAGATCTGACTGTCTTGGCAAGTTTCGCATTGCCACATGCTACAGCACTGGGCTTTCCCCCTTCCCTCTGCCTGGCGCTGTGCTGGTAAGCCTGGCTCCACAGCCCAAAGCCTTGCTGGCTGGTAGGTGGTACATCCTACATTGCCTGGATCCATCAAGAAGTTCTCCGTTCCCTTGGAATGGAAAAATGGAGTCGGTCGGTGCAAGTAGGTCAGGAAAAGGGTTTAAGTGGCAAAGAGGTAGAATTGAGCAGTTGGGAGTCTTCAAGCAACCTCTAATCAGCACATTTTGCTGCTTTCTGTAAATAACCTGTTTCCTTTGCACCACAGATGAGGATACTTACACCCATCTCTTTCTCTTTGCAAACCTAGTTTATGCCAAAGCGGTGGCATGTGCAGTACTTCAGCCCCCTTTTCATCCCCTTAGGAGTGAGCCCCACACATCCCCATGGGTTTTGCCAGCAGTTATATCGCCAGGGAGCTCGCTGCAAGGCTGGCATGTTTTTTCACCCCGTTCCTACACTCAGCCTGCTGAGAAATGCTCGGGAAGGAGACAGTTTCTGTTCTGTGGGAGGAGGCACAGCGAAGCCTTCACTTGATCTGGGTTTGTGCCTTGATGTGAGAAAGCCTGAAGTTTCTTTTAGTAACCGCAATGGTGGTTCGTTCAATCTAGGAAAATGATGCTATCTGGCCTTAATGGGTACATTACCTCTGATTTCTGTTTCCTTTTCTTTTCACTGTATATTTTGTTGCGAGATGAAAGCTCAAGCCCAAATGGATATAAGCGTCGCAAGATACTCTTACCTGAATATGAAAATTTTAGGTCTTGCTCCCATGATAGTAGCTGGAGCTGGGGAAGGTAAATTGTGTTGATATTTAGGGACGTCAGCATAATGGCTATGTGGGCAGAAGGAGCACAATGATCCATCTGAGATTGCCAGATATACGTATTGGTCTATTTAAGGCCTGTTTCTCAGGGATCACTCCAAAATAGTTACAGTCCAATCTCATCAGCTTGCTCTTGCTGCAGTCAGCTGTGCTGAGAGAAACTGGGTCTTCTGCAGAGATTGGTGAAGGCAGCTCTCCTCACCGTCGCTGTGTGCAGAGTTCAGGATAAATTCCCATTCCTGAGTTCAGTGGTGGCAGTTTTTGAAGTGATGAAGGAGGGAATAAAGTAATTAAATGATGTGACAAACAGTTCTAAGGCAGATTTAAATCTGAAAGTCTTTAAGTTGCTTTTCTCTTTAATGTTTTTCATCATATAGAATATATATTTTTTATCAAAAATAATTGAGAGTTGTTTGTTCATCTCCCCTGTCAGTTTTCGAGAGTCTGGTCCTTCATAGAATCATTGAATGGTTTGGGTTGGAAGGGACCTTTTAAAGACCATCTAGTCCAGCCCCCTTGCAATAAGCAGGGACATCTTCAACTAGATCAGGTTGCTCGGAGCCCTGTCCAACCTGACCTTGAATGTTTCCAGGTATGCAGCATCTACCACCTCTCCAGGCAACCTGTTCCAGTGTTTCACCTCCCTCATCATAAAAAATTTCTTCCTTATGTCCAATCTAAATTTACCCTTTTTTAGTTTAAAACCGTTACCCCTTGTCCTATCACAACAGACCCTACTAAAAACTCTGTCCCCATCTTTCATATAAGCCCCCTTTAAGTATTGAAAGGCTGCAAGAAGGTCTCCCCAGAGCCTTCTCTTCTCCAGGCTGAACAACCCCACCTGTCTCAATCTTTCCTCATAGGAGAGGTGTTCCATCCTTCTGATCATTTTTTGTGGCCCTCCTCTGGACCTGCTCCAACAGGTCCATGTCTTTCCTGTGCTGAGGGCTCCAGAGCTAGACACTGTTCTCCAAGTGAGGTCTCACAAGAGTGGAGTAGAGGGGCAGAATCACCTCCCTCAATCTGCTGGCCACGCTTCTTTTGATGCAGCCCAGGATGTGGTTGACTTTCTGGGCTGCGAGCATGCATTTCTGGCTCATGTATAACTTTTCATCCACCAGTACCCCCAAGTCCTTCTCCAGAGAGCTGCTCTCAATCCCTTCATTCCCCAGACTATATTGATACCAGCAGTTGCTCCGACCCACATGCAGGACCCTGCACTTGGCTTTGTTGAACCTCATGATATTCACAAGGGCCCACTTCTCGAGCTTGTCCAGGTCCCTCTGGATGGCATCCTGGCCCTCAGGCGTGTCAACCTCACCACTCAGCTTGGTGACATCTGCAAACTTGATGAGGGTGCACTCAATCCCACTGTCTATGTCACTGACGAAGACATTAAACAGTACTGGTTCCAATACTGGTTCCTGAGGGACACCACTTGTCACTGATCTCCATTTGGACATTGAGCCATTGACCACTACCATCTGGGTGTGACCACCCAACCAATTCCTCATCCACCAAACAGTCCACCCATCAAATCCATATCTCTCCAATTTAGAGAAAAGGATGTCATGGGGGACTGTGTCAAAGGCCTTACAGAAATCCAAATAGATGACATCTGTAGCTCTTCCCTTGTCCACTGATGCAGTCACTCCATCATACAAGGCCATGAGGTTGATCCGGCAGGACTTGCCTTTGGTGAAGCCATGCGGGCTGTCTCGAATCACCTCCCTGTCCTCCATGTGCCTTAGCATAGCTTCTAGGAGGATCTGTTCCATGTTCTTCCCAGGCACAGAGGTGTGGCTGACAGGTCGGTAATTCCCAGGGTCCTCCTTTCTAAAGGAATCCTTCTGATTTTCCATTGCCATGCTCACTTGTCTTTTATGATGAATTTATTAATTTGTTGATAATTCCCAGACCAGCAGATATATTAAGTACTGTGGGCAGTTATAGGGGAAGGTTCTCGTATTAGTCAGGGGGGGTCTGAAACGCAGATTCTACATTACTTATCAGGATGTGAAATGGTGGAAATCACCTGTGGGAAAGAGGTTACTGTGGTACCTTGATCATTATGCATTAAAATTGTAGAAGGATAGCTCTGAAGTTCTCCACTGTTGTGGTCAGCTGTCAGGGTATGTGACTATAGATTCTGGATTACATTCACAAGGGAAAGGAAAAATAAATTAAGGTTAGTTACCTAAAAAAAAAAAAAAAAAAAAAGTAAAAAAAAAGAATTGGAACGCATCTTTGAAATGCCCAGCACAGCAGTTCTCCCTTTTGGTGTCCTCCATCTCCTCAGACAGCCAAAAGTATCAGCTTGCCTCTCTCCCCTTCTTGATGGGATTCTTGCATCTTTTGTTCCTTCCCTCTCTTCTTCACCGTAGACTTTTCCTCTGCATATTGCAGATGTGGATGCTAAGACAAACCCACAATTGTACAGTATATGCAAACCAGTCCTTCAGGTTAGGGGCAACTGTGATGGGCAGGACTTCAGGCACACCTTGGGACAGCAGTCTCTAGTGCTGGGCACCAAGCTACGCTGCTTGAAAAGTTACTTTACAGCTACTGCCAGAATTTTTTGCTCCCCTGGGTCAGGGCTTCAGGCAAGCACAAAAATCTTTAAACAGGAAGTTTTTTCTGTGCTATTTCTGGTTCCACCTGCTCTCAATTTCCCTGGAAATACTGTGAGAATGTTCCCTTGTTGGGATAATCTGTCACTTCCATTCTGGTCCTGACTGTAATAAGTGCAAAGACCAAACAAAATGAAAAACAGTATGTCAGTGAACATTAAAGTCATGGTGTCTTTGATCCTACAGTGTTGATTTCACTCTTGGGTAAAGTTTTGCATCTGTTCAGTTTTGTTTGAGTGGGTAGTCCATCAGTTCACACAGCCATAGAGGAGATGGTAATTCGGGTAGCACAAATTCAGAGATATCCCTTGTTTCTCTTGGCCACAATTGTTGTAAGAGTAACCATGTGTAACAATTTGTGTATTCTTTGGGGGGGGAAACGTAGAAAATAGACGGACTTTCTGTGGTTTTGCACAGGAAGATTAGGCACCGGCACTCCTGCAGCTGCCTTTCATTGAACGTGGTTTTGTGGTATTGGGTTGTTGGAAGAAACAGGTACATTGCATGAACTGCTGTCCTTCCAAGTCGGTATGAATAAGCACTGTGAAGAACTGCAACATTGTTGTTTCTTTGCTACAAGATGATTAAGAGTAAATTTGGCAGTAATTTTCTTAGTCAAAAGGAAAGAAGAGGAGCCTTGTGGGGATAAGCGTTGCTGGCGTGGACATTTCACACATGCTTCATGTCTTCACTGATGCTTTCTTTAGAAGCAAGAGCAATAGAAAGGCTGTGGATGTGATACCCCAGAAGTATCCACAAATGATGCTCCACAAGCATCCAAAACGTAATACTCCGAAAGAAGTACAATACTTCTTCAAAGAATCTGGTACTAACAGAAAGATCTCTGTAACATTACTACGTGATTTTTCACAGTGAACACAAACATAGAAAGAGGGAAAAAGGCCTTTCTGTATGTCATCTTCAGTTTCCTAAACCAACCAGCATGTAATTCTCAGCATATAAAGACTGACAGCACTTTCCAGGATTCACTGAGACTGGTTACTAATAAAGGCATCTTCACAACTGAACCTGACAGTCTGTTAACTAGTTTTAAATGTGGGTGTTGATTGGATCCTGGCACCTTTATTCCAGGTCATCAGCCGACATAATTGAAGGGGACAGGAGCACTAATTAGAATGCAAAAGGTTGTAATTCTTATCATATTACAATCCGATCTTTAAAATTGAAGCCGTCTTTTCGTTCCTTTCCTGATCTGCAACTGATTTTGTTCCTCACTTGGTCACTAGCTCTTGCTCTGAGGTCCTGGAGTTGAGTTTTGTTAGGCAGCTTAGAGAGGAGAAGGGGAAGAATATGAGATTTCCGCTTGGGCAATCAGGAGAGGAAATAGTTCAGATAAATCACCCACCACCAAAGGCTCATTTTACTCCTGTCTCAGAAGTGGGAACTGCTGGGCGATGAGGACGTGGCAGAAACTGCTTGAAGACTCGTGATGGGGAATGAGGAATAGAAAGCCTTGGAATACTTCTGATTTAGCTTTAACATCCTTTCCAGGGGCTTCTTGTGTTGCAACAGTTCATAGCTGATTATCCATAATCAAGACATTTCAAACAAAGCCATTAACAGTAATATTTCTACTCTTCCTCTGAAATTCTTCATAAAGGTTTGAAACCTTAAACCAGATTGGCAGGTTGACATTCACAAGAAGAATTGTTTTTACCATGTAAAACTGCTAGCATAAAAGAGACTAGGCATCATTAAGGATTTATTGAGTTTCTATTTTCTCCATTGAAGTACGGACTATTATTTTCAAATGACAGATTTACCATAATGAAATCATTAGTGACTGTGCATTTAGGGTATTTTTTTTTTTGACAGCACTCCTAGCTATTCTAGCCAGGCAGTCAGACTCTGCCTCTGTAGAATGCATAGCAATGACAACTTACCTTTTCCTCTTTGATAGGAGATGAAGAATTTGACCAGAAGTGAGCAGATGTCAGAATGATCATAGCTACCTGCAGGGTTTTTTTTTTAAGCTCATGGTGTAATAGATCCTTGGCTTTTTAATTTTTTTTCTTTCTCTAATTGCAGACCTAGGTTTTTTTCATGACTGAGTGTGCGTTACAAAGGCAGCCTTGGGGAGTGATGTGATGAAGAAATGCAAAGTGAAATATCACATTACTGCCCAAGTAGGGAAAAATCAGTCCGTGTTAAGCTTTTTAGGGCTTCAGAATTCAGTTTATGGGAATTTTGGAATATGGGAGAAACTGATGACTGTACTTATACATCTATAAGGGACTGGAGATAGGGGAATTGGATCCCTGGAGGTGTCAAAGGTCTGATCGCTGTCTGTCTGCAGTTTTTTAAGAGAAGCTGGCTATGCAGCGAGGGCAAGTCAAGCCATCCCAGGTAACAGTGACAATCTCTGGAGGCAGACTGCCCAATGAAAAGATTTTTTTTCTGTCTCAAACCATTGATTATTCGTATAGACCTAATGAATTGTTCAGACTGATACAAATGCATCAAAGCACCCATTATTTTGTTTTGACGTTCAACAGCAAACAAGTGCGTGAGGTTTAATAAAGCAGTTTGATTACAGCCAAATAAAATATCAAGGGTTCAGTATTTTGCAATTGTGGATACACTCATTAGTTGGCTTTAAAAACCCCTAATTAGTGTCTTCCGGTGGAGTGCCTACTCCCACCCACACTACGTAGGATCCAGCAACCACACACTCCCTTTTCCCCATCTGCGGTACTATTTTGCCAAATCCAGACTGTCAATTCAGCACTGCAGCAACAGGTAATGAACTAAAATCTGGATTAAGTGGAGTATGCTACTTTAAAAAGGTATTTGTGTTCTTGAAACTGGTATGTAAAGCAGTGTCTGGGGCTCATAGTTTGATCAAGCAGACATTTAAAGTACGTCTGTTTAGTGTGCTTTTTGATTACCAGTCCCGAAATCTCAGCATGGGATGAGGTTTGTTCATAAACAACAGTAAAACGACGTTCTGCTGAACAGGCTGTATTCCGTGGCACAGATCAACTGTCCTCCGCTCTGATCAGCGGAGGTAGCCGCCTCTTGCGATAACACATCTGAGGGCACCGGACAACCCACCAGCTTCTGCCTTCGGTAGCGGATGCTAATTCATTTGTCTGCCGGGTGGAATGGAAGAGAATATGTCTCCTTTCATTTCTTTGCGGAGCATCAGGGGGAACTACGTGTATAAATGCTTCTCTGACAGAACTGTCGCCTGATCTGCTGTGCGACCAGTGCCTGGGGCCGTTGCATTGTGTTTACCTGCTTACAGATATATCAGCTGCCGGTTGCTGCCTCTCTTCTACTGCCTGCTTCTGCTCTTTGGTGGGTTTGGAGCATTTGCTAGGTAAGGGACACTGGAGCCAAAATCTCAAAGTGAAAATTCACCTGTGACAGTGAAAGTATGTCTAAATTCTCAGAAGACTGAATGGTTCTCTGGGATTGTGCGCGTCCTCTGTATTTTGTCTGACAATTGTCTGCAGAGTTTTCATGAAAGGGAACCAGGAGAGGGAAGAAGGTTATATATATAATGCCCAGATTTTGAGAAAGTGAGAGTACAAAGGGTGGGATTATGGAAACAGGACAGCTCTTCCAGATAGAAAACATGATAAATTGCGTCAGCATAATGATGCTCAGCAGAAGCAAGTGAGTAGCAGAAAAGGAATGTAATTTCAATTATGCCATAAATTCACTTTCGGCTGGCACAGACAGCTATCAGAGGGCAGACAGAATTTCCTTCCTAGCCTTAATTAAATACAAGCACTCTGGTTTTAATTTGCATTTGGTATTTCTTCTTCGGTGCAGTAGAGGTTGGAAGACACCTTCCCCCTTTTTTTTGGTACGAAGTTTATTTGCCTGGAAGCATTTGTCTGCTTGTATTATTCATTCCCTGCTTTTTTACGACGTGAATTTCCTGTGGTGATCTCATGATGTTTACAGCATTCCTTGCAATGGCATGGACAGAGATTGATGCCTTGTTTTCATATTTGGGTGTGGTAGGGAATAGCCACATGCAAACTGCTGCTCAGCCACATCCAGGGAGCCCTGGCTAATGTCAGCTTGAGACTCCTTTCCGGCACAAGGTAGATCCTCTGCTAACGCCATCAAGCTTGAGTCTCCACTGGGCTTGCTATCTCCACTGAGTCCCAGGGGGATTCAAACAGTAGTGGGAAAAGAGAAATTGATAAAGAAGAAAGAGCATGATGAAAATAAAATTAAACTACTATTGATTACTATTACAGTAATCAGTATTACTATTACTGTACAGTACTACTACAAAGAAAACAGTCATTGGGGAAAAAAAAGCAGGAATGTGCAGAGCTGTTGTGTATGCAAGAATTTCAAGTAATCATCTTAAACATATTTTAGCCAATATAACTACTTCAAGTATGAGTACCTCTTTCATACTCACAAAAATGAAAAGAAGGGGTTTCAGAGTGTTTACTGACATTTAGTAATGTATTTGAGGCTATCAAAACATTTTCAGTCGGAGACCCTCACTGTAATTCGCAAAAGTTAATAAATTACATCATGGAGTTCTCTGTGTGATTTACCCCAGGCTTACTGATGGGGAAAAAAGAGAGGGCACAGGTTTACTTAAAACTTATACTACTTTTTGTTGTTGTTGTTCCTGATCTCTTGAGTAGGGATAGCCGTTGGGCTTTGAGGCCCAACAACTGTGCAATGAATTCTTATCCTGTAAGTGCAACTACAGTAGTTTGTCCAGGGATATGTTTGAAAGCACATTTATATTTTGTTTTGGTTTTCAGATTAGAATCGTAATAAATGTGTGTGGCTAAAGAGTATCTGCCCAGTCCGGGTATCCTTTTGTTGACAGCACTCCAAAGCACAGCTTTAACAGCAGTCTTTAAACCCCCATCATTTCTCCTCAGTGTTTACTGCGGGAGAAGCGTTTCTGCTGCTGCTTACTTTGCTCCCCCAGTCCAAGACAAAGTGATTTTTATACTGGCACAGAGGGTTGCCGGAGGCAGAAGCCATTACAGAAAGGGTAGAAAGCTATTACTTGTCGGGTAGACAGCGTAAACAAGTCACCAGCCTGTGAAACTCACTGCTACATGATTATTACTGAAGGGCACGGATTTAGGGAGACTCAAAGGAGACGAGGCCTGCATCTGTATGAAGTGAGCAACCAGACCTGTCATACGAGTGCAAATATTACCACAAGTTTTAGCAATGAAGGCAACGCTGGATTTAGGATTTAAGTGCACGTCACATTTGGAGATTTACCTGGGGTCTCATTAGCTTGAAGGGATTTCCTGCAGAAGCTGCTTCTTTTGGGGACCGTCGGTGATCATCCCCAGCTTGCTTCCCAAAGGGAACGTGCAGATGTCTCTCAGTCTGATATGCATAACCTTGCTAAAAGCATGCTTATTGAAGCTGAGAAGCCACACAGCCCCAAATCCCTAACAGAAGGGATTACATCTGAATCGGCCACAGATTGAAACTCCAGTTTCATATTCTTCCTTCATCTGAGCTATAAGAAATCCTCATTCAAATGTCAAAAGTCCATTTCTGTAACGTGTTTTGGCATCTCATTTTTTTTTATTCTCAATGCAGCTTCCAGACATGACTGGATTTTCTTAGTTGATGCTTATCTCCTCCTCAGGAACTTTAATTAAAAATAGTACATCCTAATAATGCAGTAGCTTGTGTAAATTTTCTCTGGCAAAATAAATTAAATTTAAGTAGGCCGGATCATCTTGCTGCTTATTGATGGATATTTTTTTTTTTTAAAATGGAAACTGCTAGATGAACATCTAATCAGTAATTCAACTGAACCAAGGTCTTTATTTGTAATATTTTTTCCCAATGAAAAATGTTACAGAATTTGTAGGAAGCCTGAGAGTCCAGTTTGTGTGTGGCTTTAACAAGGCTTTTTAGCAAGTTTTAGATTATCATCAGGGATGTATAAGCTTAATCCTGACTGTAGTAAAATAGGATTTAGTGCTGCTCTGTACCTTCCCAGCAAGAGTTGGAGTAAACAGGATTTGTGTGGGTAGGTATCTGAGAGGAACAGCTGCATAACAGATCTACAGTCACTTGTGGAGCTTGTGGGCTGCAGCATCACGGGGGGATTTGGGCTCTGGGTTTGTGCAGGGGAAGAGCTGCCGCTCAGTGCCAGGGTCAGGCCATCCTCCTCCTCCAGGACATGAAGGGATGGACACGGTGCGCCAGAGCTCAGCACAGCCCGGTGGGCACTGCTTTTTGTGCCGGGATTGGAGAAGCCGAATCTAGCAAGGGGTCAAGCTCCACGCAGAGATATGTGTAGTCCGTTTCCTTGACACTGTTAAAAAGCGTCCTCTGAGTTTTTAAAACCTTTGTAGAGGCGTTATGTAAAATCTATTGGTCCCTTCTTCACATTTATGAGATCTAATGTAGGAAAAACAGTAGTAGTATGTATGACCAAGGCATAGGAATTGTTCTCACACAAGTGGGAAGTGGAAGGAAGGCATTAGACAGACCAAGTGCTGGGTGTACAGGTTGGTGGCACTGCTGAGGAAGTGAGAAGAGGACAAGAACTAATCCCATGCCACCTCAGCACTGCTTGGAAAATTCAACCCAGAAGATTTTGGGATTTTATTACATCTTTATTAATTATTATGCTGAATTTCATAGTGTTTTGAGTCACCTAGGGAAGGAACCAGTGGTGGTTTTCCATATCTTCTGTAGGCTAGAACTGATGGGCAGGTAGGATTAAAAGATTTTTGTATGAGTTCAATAAATAAAGCAGGGCTTAACTGCTTCCCACAAACTGCTGGCCTGCAAGCAGATGTTCACAGCAAACTCACCTCGCCTGACTTATTCCTCTCCTCTCCCCAGAAACGGGTAACTTCATCGGTTGGTCCCTTGGATCGCCTGTCACTTTAATATGTGTGGTTAATCTAAATACTCATGTGTATTTTACTACAATTTTAAAGAGTGCTGCATTGTAAAAGCAGCTGTGCCTTTGAAACCTGGGCTCCCTTTATGGTTGTTTCATTTGCAGACGTACACTTCTGTCATCCTGCTAGCGTGTCAGGAGATGCGAGTGACCTACTTGCCCACCTGTCAGTGTGTGGACACGCGCTCCTGCTCCAGCTGGCCGCTGGAGTCACTTGCCCAGGCTCACTGGGATGGTGCCTGCATGAGACCTCACTCCTGGTGGGTTGGTGCTGGCGGGGCCAGGGCCGCAGTGTGGTAAATCCCTGGGAACAGGGAGTCACTCTGTGGCTCAAAGCCACCCCTGCACCTGGAGCTGAACCCAAACCGTGCGGCAGCCTTGAGGAGCAGCCGTGCGCCAGTCCGTGCAAAGGTGGCATCCAACGTGTCCTTCTCTTGATGCTGCCCTCCCTGACGGGTAGCACAGTTAGGAGAGGGCTGCCCAACGGCAGCTTCTTCCCTCACCCCACATCTATCACACAGGAAAATGGACCAGCATTGCTGTTTGCACCCAAAATGGCCCCAAGCCCACGCAGGAACCACTTTTCTTCATGCTAGCTGGGAATTTGGAAATGAAGACAGTCTTGAAATGAGTCTTATGGCCCTTTTTGTGGGTAGGATTGATTTAGAAGTCCTTGCACATGTGAAAGAGTAGGCAATGGCATGGAGGTTTTGGGAGTTGAAGGCTACCTGGGAAGGAAGTATGTGCTTTCTATCACACCCCTCCCTTTGAATCACATCAGACAAAGGGGAATTAATCACTGACTTGCAAAGAGCCGTATTCATCAGGTTAGCGGTAAGATGCAATTTTGTTCTTCAGGAATTTGGTATGCTTCCTGTATCTACTTCTGACTCATGTTCTTTGCGTTCAGTGGGAATTCAAGTGACAGATGGAAAAGGTGATATGGGGAGGTCTTTACCAAAAAGTTGAAAAAGGCAGGAAAACCGAAGGTTTGAACTTCCTTGGAGGCTATTCCTTTGAGCCCCAATATTCAAGGACATGGAGTAGCCGGGAATTGCTAATATCAATCCCAAGGCTCTTTTGACCTACTGCACAAGTTCATGGTCTCCTGTAGGTGAATACTGAGATGTGTATTAGAAGTACACAGAAACTCCAGTGAGAATTGTCTGGAGCTATTAACAAACTTTTCTTTCTGGCATGCCCATCCCTTAGACCTTTGCAAACACACAGACTATTCATCTGAGGGTGCAGACGTGTATTCCAGCAAATCTGTTATAGTATGCAGTAGATGCTAAACAAGATATTCTTGAACAACTGGAGGTGGGAGGTCTTCAGCATTTTCCATCGTAAATGTTAATGTATGTAGCAGACAGTAGGAGTATTATATAAAAAGTTAAGGCTTTCAGATTTTTCTGGTGCTGACCTATGCCAAGGAGGCCAATATTTGCATTATTTCCATGGTATTTTTTTCATAAGGGAGGGGTGAAAGCAAAGAATAAAGAGATTTCAACTTGAAGCCATTTGTTCCTGTGAAAGTATGATTTAAAGTGAAAACCTGTTTAAAGGTAGAAAGGGATGAAATCAAGATCTGGCAAGGTAGAAATATTTTTTGATTATAAATAAAACTTCCAGTTGGAGATAGGTATGCACAAAGTTTTCTGGAACACTTTTTCTATCAGAGAGACCATTATTAAATGCTAGGTTTTTCGATCTTGATTGCGAGGGTATTATTATCATTTTATGTGGCCCCCAAATACCCCAAATTCTTCACAAAAAAGGCAGAAGACATAAAGGCTCTACCGTTTAAAAGCGAGGCTTACATTAATTGCTTTAACAGCTAACAAATAATTTTCTAAACTGTTGGCCGTAGTATAGCTGAAATTTTAGCAATGATAAACCCTCTAATGTTTTCCTGAGACATGCAGTGGAGCATAAATACAACGTAAAAGAAGATTTATGCCGAGGAGACAAACTTGTTTATGGGTACGCACTGAAAGAGATTGTCATAAAGTCTTACTCAAAGCTCCTGCATAGACTCAGTCTGTGGGCAGGTCTCCTACGTACGCGTGAGTCAGGGGAATATATTGCCAACTGTGAAAAGGCAAGCAATGTTTGCAGTCTCTGTCTTCCAGTCTTCTCCTGTAACGTGGCTGCAGCATTGTTTTCCCTAACAGACTCTCTTTCTTAATTTAGCGATATAAAGTACCTCTGTAAAACAAGAAGTTTCATGCTGCCCTCCTGCGTAGTGGCAATGACATCTAAAAAAAAAACCTGGTTTCTGTCTTCGAATCAGGGGCTTTTTACATTCTGGTAGGGGTTGTTCCAGCTGTTTTCCAGAAAGCTGTGCATATTTCAAATAGGTTAAGATCGGCAGCTGCGGTTTAGATAACGTTGTGCTGTTTCCAACATTCATGGCTGTCTCAAGGAGGCCCTTGAGTCCCAAAAGAGCAGAAACAAACAAATCCAAGCCAGAAGCATGTACAGGGTTTGTGAAAGCAGAAGGTGCATTCTGCTTTGGCCGGCTGGGTAACACACCATGGAATGTCACAGTGCCGCCCTTCCTTGTGTGCCACAAGACATCACACTCCCTCGGATGGAAAGACCCACTCTATGCTCCTGACTGGCACAGACTCTCGCTTGCCTTCAGAAGTTTCTCAGCTACTTGAGACAGAGGGTTACCAAGGTGTGATCCTATCTTTGTTCATCAACTCTGTTATTTCAAGTCTGATCCTTGATCCTTGATGGTTTGTATTTTTTATGTGGATATAGTGCTTAAAAATGAGGGTGCTCTGAAGTTGTAACTGAGGGTGATCTGAAGTTGTAACTGTAGTTCTACGTATGTCCAGTGAAGTGTACTCCTGAGGGGTGTATGTGCTGCTAATGGCCAGTCTTAGGGCACTTTTTGATAGCAGGGATGCCCCTGAGGAGCAATCAGGGGTAAGTCACCGTTACTTAGTCGGTATACACAGAGGCAGAGAAAGATTACGTCTCCATTCACACTGGGTGCTCTATATTGAAAGCTTAAATTCAAACCAAAATGGGTAAAGTCCTTGTGATTCCTCATGTTCTGACCATATTGATGAATTATGTGAAGAGAGATTCAATTAGTCCTTTGAAGTTGCGTATCTTCTTAACCTACTGGAACAATTCTTGATTCATAGTCCCTTTGTAAGATGGAGTTCATAACTTGGGGTAATCTTAAGAGATTGTGTTGGGTTCCTGTCCAAAACATCAGAAACTTCAGAATGGGTTTTCCAGTTTTGGAAACAGGCATGTGATTCCCATTCATCGTATGCAACAGTGGCCGCAATCCTTTTTCTTTGAATGAATTTTTATTCCTGGAAACTTACATGATGAGGTCTTTTGCTCAGTGTGAGCACAGAACAGGTGAGCCTGACTACCCATTAATGTCAAAATGGGGTGCTTAAGTGAAATTGAACACAGCTGGTAAAGACTGTAATGGAGAAGTAAAAGTACCTATACTGTCTTATTCAGCCCTATAAATAAAATATGCCGACGTAGGGCATGTACAACATATAGCCACAGTGCACTTTATGGCTTTGTGGGCACATCCGTGGAGATATATAAGCAATGCCAAGTAGAAAAAGAAAATACATGTAAGGGTAGTCTGGTGGCACCATCTCTCCCCCTAAACTTATTTTTCTTCCCAATTTAAGCAGGTGGATCCACAAAATATGGTATTTCATCTTCTTAAAGTGACAAACTGCCTACTGGATAGGTTTTACACCATCTCCAAATTTGCTTCCCCCTGCATCCCGTAATAAGCCCTATGCCCCTTTAGGTAGTAACCACCATATTTTGCATGGCAGTCCAGGAAGAAAGTTTCTTCCCCTCAGCTCTTCGTGGGTTTCATTCCAGGGACAGAATCTTAAGCTTCTCCTTTGATGGAGCGTTCATCGTGCTCTGATTTTACTGATTAGGTTACTTGGGTTCCTCCACCTATCATCCTCCCTCTGATCCTCTCCAGGTATTTATGCTTATTGTGATAAAGCCTTTAGTCAGATAACCTTACACCCTCATTTTTTGTTCTTTAATTTTTTCCATTTTCTGAGGTGTAGCTTTTTTATAACAATAGTCTTGGTATTCACGGGTCAGTCACTCTCAGACCAAATAAAATTAGCAATCTGGTGGTGGATGCCAATGGGTAACTAGGCTGTCTTGAGTCTATATCCTTCCCAGGTCACACTGCCATCAATACCACTTGGGCTCAGCATTTAATGAAAAAAAAAAATTAAATTGTCACCTTGTTTAATGTTTCCAGAAGGAACAACTTGGAATAGAGCTGCCGAGACATACTCTGGCTTATTGTGGAGGTTTTAGGCCTTTACCCTCTTCTTCTAGATTGTAAAACCAGAAATATATGTCCTGTCACTTGATGAACACATGCCCTCAGAGTACTTGCTTGTCTTAGAGGAGCAGGAAAATCTGCTCTATCAGTTCGCTCTTGAAACTCCTCCTTTTGGGAAAAGTGGAGCACCGTGCTCTGGTTATTCCAGCGTCGCTGCTGCATAAGTAGCGTATTTGTAGCTTCCAGTATTGCAGCTGGTCACGCCTTCAGCTGCCTTTTCAGTACTTAGAGAGACAATAATGAGGAAAAAATGTCTGTGTAGGAAGTACATTTTTCCAGATCTGTTCACACATAGTATTCAGTTGGAGTAATGAGGAACAGATGAATGCTAACAACATGTTTTTTGAAGTCCACTTTTTAGAGAAGCAGCTTTTCTTGGAGCCATTGTCCACAGTGCCTTTAGAGAGAAGTGGACATACTCAAAGTGCTTTAGGTAAACCACCAGATAAGCAGGGGTCACTTAAGCTTTGCTCACCATCAGAAGGGAAATTTGTGCCAGTTTGGTTGCTTTTCGAACTTCCTGTTTAGGTGTCTTCTGTTGCTTGATCAAATTAAAATTTTGGTTACTGTTGACTTTATGCAGTGCTTTAGCACACTGTTTAGCATACTGGGTAGCACACTATACAAACCAGGGGTGACCAGCTTCTTCCTCTTGATACAGGGGTCTGATCCAGCTTCCTGGTATCTGGGACTGCACTAATTAAACATAGGTTATTAAAAGAGACGTAGCTCTTGTACCACTTTGATTTGTACATTTTGTTGTTATTTAGTGCTGCTGTTGATCCCTGATAGCTGGTTTGCATCCCAAAGATGTTAGGTTAGTACTAGCTCAATGCTCGTTATGTTTTTTTTGTGGCGTCACAGATACCTGTGACCCCCTGGATGGGGAAAGCACCAGGCTGAAGAAAGAGGGGCCACGCATAGTTATGAGCTGTGTATTCTTTTGAGACCTTCATGGCAGCAGGATCACAGAATCACAGAATCACAGAATTATCAGAGTTGGAAGGGACCTCTAGAGATCATCTAGTCCAACTCTCCTGCTAAAGCAGGATTGCCCAGAGCACATTACTCAGGACTGCATCCAGGCGGGTCTTGAAAATCTCCAGGGAAGGGGACTCCACAACCTCCCTGGGCAGCCTGTGCCAGTGCTCTGTCACCCTCACCGTAAAGAACTGTTTCCGTGTATTTGAACGGAACTTCCTGTGTTCTAACTTGTGCCCATTGCCCCTCGTCCTGTCACTTGGAACCAATGAAAAGAGCCTGGCTCCATCCTCCTTCAACCCACCCTTTAGATACTTGTATGCCATAATAAGGTCTCCCCTCAGCCTTCTCTTCTCCAGGCTAAAGAGTCCCAGCTCTCTCAGCCTTTCCTCATAAGGGAGGTGCTCCAAGCCCTTAATCATCTTTGTTGCCCTTCGCTGGACTCGCTCCAGCAGCTCCCTGTCCCTCTTGAACTGGGGAGCCCAAAACTGGACACAGTATTCCAGTTGTGGCCTCACCAGTGCCGAGTAGAGGGGGAGAATGACCTCCCTCGACCTACTGGCCACACTCTTCCCTATGCAGCCCAGGATTCCATTGGCCTTTTTGGCGACAAGGGCACATTGCTGGGCCATGGATAATTTACTGTCTACCACAACCCCCAGATCCTTCTCCTCCAAGCTATCTCCCAGCAGGTCAGCCCCTAACCTGTACTGGTGCCTAGCATTCTTCCTCCCCAGGTGCAGGACCTTGCACTTGGTTTTGTTGAACCTCATTAGGTTCTTCTCTGCCCAGCTCTCCAGCCTGTCCAGGTCACGCTGGATGGCAGCACAGCCCTCTGGGGTGTCAGCCACCCCACCCAGTTTGGTATCATCAGCAAACTTGCTGAGGATACACTCTGTCCCCTCATCCAGGTCATTAATGAATATATTAAACAAAATAGGACCAAGTATTGACCCCTGGGGGACACCACTGGTTACAGGCCTCCAACTAGACTCTGTGCCGCTGATCACAACCCTCTGAGTCCTGTCCCGCAGCCAACTCTGAATCCACCTCACTGTCACCTCATCTAGCCCATACTTCCTCAGCTTCCTAATGAGGATGTCATGGGAGACAGTGTCAAAAGCCTTGCTAAAGTCAAGGTAGATGACATCCACGACTTTCCCCTCATCCAGATGAGGGGAAAGGATGTATCAGTCCTTTCTCCATAAACCTCCCTTTCCAGTCCATAAGTTTGGCAAACTGAACTTCACTTTAAGCATCAGAAAACGCCGCTGCTGACAAAGCTTCTTGGCAAAGTGGTCCTTTAGGGTAAATGCTTGCCTCACCAAAGTCCAAATATGAGTCCAAAGGCAGCCTTCTTCATTTACTACCTGGCATAAAACCATTCACAAAGAAATACAGGCTCAGCAGGGATTAAAATGAATATCAGAAGGTGGTTGGAGAGATACTATCAAGTTCTATCTTCCCATCCAAAGAAACAGCTTTCCCTGATTTCACTTCTGAGGTCTGAGTTGGCCCTTGCTTGCTGATTTGAGACAACAGATCAATGGGAGTGTGGATCCCAAAATAACCACTCATGTGTACTCAGACCTCATTTTGCAATTCAGTATGCTCTGGATTTTTATGTTTTAGAATAGTCTCGTTTGCTAGAAGTGCATAGGCATTGCCTAGCTGCTCAGATTTAGGATTGTAATGGCACTGCTTGAAAACAGGCAAAAAAAAAATAAAAATCTGAAGGAAAGTCCTTGAAAGGGCCACAAAACTTCATATTTGAGGTCTGAAACTAGTCTATAGCTGGTAAGAATAAGGCGGAGACTTCCTGGCTGGGCAGATTCTCCCTATTATCTTACCATCAGGCTTCTTACCCATTTCTCTGAAGCAGCTGGTGGTGTCTGCAGCAGAGAAGTGATCCCGGAAGATGGATGGACAACTTGATTAGTCTCTCTATCCTCTTCTTACATTTCTGCTAAAACGGTGTTCACATTTACAGGCATTCAAGGGCAGTCTGCTGTCTTGAAAAAGACACATTTCTGTGAGAGACATAAATTAGGTAAGGCAGACCATGGAGAGTCCATCCCAGTTTATGTATTTATGATAAGCTTTTGCTGGCAGTGAGACTTTCCTTTGTTTTTTTCTAATTTGTATTCAGTGTCTTTTTTCATTTGCGATAGAAGAATGATCCCATATGAAGAATTCAGTATCGGTCACTCATTTCACAGCTGTGACCATGGTTTTCTTTTTTAATAATGAGTGTAATTATCACTAGCTAGGCTTGTTTGTGGTGGGACTTCACAGCTTGGATAGATTGCACCTTTTCTCTCTCATGGGCGTGGTACATTTTTATTTTTCCATTTGCTAAAATAGCTACAGTTATCTTTATTTCTTTAAAAAAAAAAACTGACAAGTACTAGCATTAAAATTAGATTACATTACTTTAAAATAATAAGGTCATCAGCAGAAAAACTGTTTGGGGAAAAGGAAATGTCAGAATAAATAGCCAATTTTCACAAAGAAGACAGACAGATGGTTCGCTCATTAGCAATAGACTCCTGAAATGCCCTCTCCTGCTTTTCCTTTATTCTTGTAGCTGAGCGCCCTACTGTTTGGTAGATCAGTGTCTGAGGAGCTGATTGTTGGTCTTCAGGAACTTTAAATTGAATCCTGTGATTGTATAGTATTCAGGGGAGCAGAGTGCGCTGGAGTCCTTCTGTTAGATGGGTGGGGATTAATCAATCATCTCTCGGGTGGAAAAACCCCTGGGAATCCAGCAAGAGCTTCGAGGGCCCAGGCCAGCGTGGGACTGATGTCAGACTTTGGTCCGCAGATAAGAGGGAAGAGTGTTTTGCTATTCTTGTGATGTGGAGATTACAGACATTTGCAGAGAGCAGGGACTGAGCATTTCCCTACCAAATGATGTGATTGAATAACATGCTCTCTTGCTTTTCCAGAAGTGGCTTGGAAGAACTGGTCAGGCATGGAAGAGCGAGTTTAGTTATGGACTAGACCAGCAGCAGCTGGGGCAGACTTTAGAGTAGCCTCATTAATTGTTGGTCAGAGTGTTACTTCCAAGTATAAATCTGATTTAAGTGTTTATTGTCTCTTACTGCCAGGTAGCTCTCATTGCTGTCATGCTGCTTTCGCCACTTACACAAGTCTCTGGTTGCTCTTGGTTTTGTCACTACATTGACCTTACAACTAATCTCTTCTTGGGGTCTTCCCTAACGTAGGTTTCCAGACCACAGACTTTTTCTTTCCTGAGCTAGACCTTCCTTTTGTATCCATTTTCAGATGAAGAGAAGGACCCTTTCTGGGGGGGTGTCGTTACCCTTGTAGCCTGTCCCACTGGGATTCAGGCCTCATAAGCTCTTGTGAAGCCACTGGTAGCAACTAATAGAAGTGACATGAAAAAAAATTCCTCTGCCGAAGCAGCCTTTATGGTCTCATGTCCAGAAGTGGAGGTCACCAGGGATGCACAGGGTTCCCAGGAGGAACATGCTCCTGTCCTCTCCAGATGGCATGCCTGTTCCTCTGCATGAGTCTTCACACCAGTGGCAGCCTCTTCTACTGAACTGAACACACTTCTCTTTTTGAAGATCCTTGTCTTTCTTCAGAGTTTACAACAGAGAGATCTGAATGGCTCTGACTGCCGGACTGCAGCTGAGAATTATCTCCTCAGAGCTATAAACCTGACCATTGTGTTTTGTGGGGAACTTCTTATCTACGCTGCGTTTTTTACTTTTTCTCTTCTCTTTGATTTAATGCTTCACATTAAAGAAGACAGCAGTATAGAATTACATAGGGGAGCAGAACTGCGCACACCGACCGTAAAGGTGTAAAACTGGCACATTCCCAGTTTGACAGAGCTTTGAACCAACTTCATCTCTGTTGGCAGCAGCTGTACCATGGCTGGCTTATGCCAGGTTGCACCTATTCACACCGATGCTGAATTTGGCTCATTTCCAGGGTAGCTGCCATAATGTGAAATGACGTATGTGTTTTCAGTGTGGGGAAGCATCAAAGGGAATCGAAGAATAAATTATGACAGCTATTTGTGTAACTGCGAAATCAGCTGAGGTATATTTATTTGCAATACCTCTCTGCTTTTTAAATTATGTCAAATTATGCACAGATTTTATCCCAGGACAACAGAGGAAGTTTTTCTAAATTCAATGTAAGGTAATTGCACAATAGCTATCAGCTGATCTTTTTAATTTCTATTGCCTGGAGAGTAATCAAGTGACCTTAACTGTAGCTGTTATTCTACGTATAATACGCAGATCTTTTCAAAACCCAGACTTAAAGATTAACCCTTGCAAAGATTTAATCCTTGCAACAATCCTGTGAGGTACATACGTGAGCAAACTGCAGTCCAGAAATTAGGTGATACAAAAATGGGTGTTAAACTAGAACTCAGCATTCTTCTTTGCCACATCCTCGCTTGCATCTGCTGCTTTGGTTGTCTGTCTGTGTGGGGTAGAAATAGAGCTGTAGAGAAATGAAAATCATGACCTCTCTTGCAGAATAATCTGCTTATTCTGCTCCAAAGTGGGGGTAGTCTCAGGACATTTTTCTTCCTTTTTCTATGTGTCTGCCTGACCTTTGCAGCTGAACTTTCGGACTCTGCTGACTGTGCAGCCTCTTCAAGGCTCTGCAAGAAATCCTACATATTTTAGGGGTTGTTTGCATCATAAATATCCAATTGTAGAGAATAAGAGAGAAATCAATATCTCTTTTCTTCATTTAGCAGCTTTTTACAACTGTGCACAAAGATCCAGGCACATATGCAGAAACATCCAAGAGTCATGAGGGTTGAAATTCATGGTTTGGAGAAATTTGCATCAGCAGTGTGGGCACTGAGCCACTCAGTTGGGGCACTGAGCCACTCAGTTGCCAGTTATCCCTGTTTGTTTGGGGTACTGCAATGTGCAGCTAATGCACCATGTGGGAGAGGACAAAGAGACTTCAATGGAGTTTGAAATTTCAGCTAATCTGTCTGTGGTGGCACACGGACAGATAGGAGAGCAACAGGAGGATCATAAGGAAACAACACTGCAAAATTTTAAAAATTGCCAGAAAAGCTGAAAATACTAGCCTGTCTCTAATCTGGGAGCAGCCATCTAACAGTATACTACCAAGCTAGTATCCTAAGAAACATCTCAAAACTGCAGGATTTTCTACATGAAGGTTATTGTGTTTTCATTTTGAAAAGACCAAAATAGCCAAGTAAAAATGTAAGAACTAGCGATGATGTTAAAAACTGCAACCCCTTAGGTGACATCATTGCACCTTTGTACCCAGAATATTGGTTCAGAAAAGGACTGGTTGGTTTTTAGGTTCTGTTTTCATGATCAGTGGTTGAGAAAAAAAGGCTTTTGAATAAAAAGATTTGAATAGAATCATTCAGACTATGAAAGCCTATATGCATTTGCATTCATTGTTAAAATCCAGCCGAAAGGAAAATACTGCTTCTGCAGATTATTCCCGCATTAGACCCCACGTAGTTTCTTGCTGTGAAATATATCCAGAAGTGCTGTTCCGCACTGGGAATGTGTTAATGCAACGGCAGCAGTGGGGACATCGCTCCCTCCACGCAGCACGCAGGGACACCTGGCATTGCCTCCAATCTCCGACACTTGCGATATTAAAGCATTATTATTCTTAGGAAAATCAGAGTCCCCTAGCTTCTACGGAGAATACTATTTCCAGACAAATTTGGGAGGAAGAGCAGTTGGTTCAGAGGAAAGCTTGTCAAAGCTGCTTTTTAAAACATCGCGTAGAAGTACGATCAGCTGCTGCCCTGGAGTATTTTCAGCAGGTTATTTGCAGAACAGTAATTGCAAAGTTTTAAAAGCCTCTTCCATTCCCTCAGCTCTTGCCCTGGGCTCAGCTCTTTAGCGTTGGCCAGCGAGCATCCTTCCATTGCATGTTTATTTTGTGACTGACTGTTTCAGTCCGGGGTCTTAATGAATATGTCCAGCACTCCTTGTGAGAACCGTAGAATCCCACACGTGAGTTTGCAGGGAGGCTTGCTGGTTAAATTCACACTTATTATGAAAAGCCACACAGAAGTTAGAGGGCAGAGGAAAGAAAGAAGCGCCTGAAGAGAAGAAAAGCAGGGCCAGAGGAGAGCGTGTCATTCAGAGGAGGCGTGTGAAATCTGACAAGTGTGCATAAATATTGGGCCTGCCCGTAATAGGGCTGTGACTCTGCAGTTCGTACTGAAGTGAGGTCAGTGGGATGCCTTGCGTGACTAATAGTGAACCACTCACATCAGTACGTGCAGCACAACTTTGGAGCCTAAATAGATGCGAATACTATAGAGTCACTTCGCTCTGTAGAAATAAAAACAGTTCTTGAATTTTGGTTGTGGGTTGTTTGGTTTTTTTTACTTTTTTATTATTATTTTTGTCTTATTTGGGAGTAGAGAATTTTTTAGTTTATGCTTCAATAGTGCTGAATGGTGTTCAAAAAATTTTATTTTTAAAGAGCATCCCTGCTGAATCACTTGGAAGGAACATAGAGCCACTTATTTCATCCTGCAGTACAGGCAAGTCACTGCTGGAATCATAGCAACAAGTGATACAGAGCGTACATAATGCTGCGCAGGAGTCCAGTGGCAGAAAGCGAGGTTAAAAAAAAAAAAGGATCTTCTTTAAGCACCAGTCAGAATCAATCATTTGCTATTCCTAAAATGTGGGTAGTTTTATTATCTGCAAAGTGGAAGCAGATTTCAGGTAAGTATATGCCTTCTAATAAAACGGCTAATTTATGCCGCTTAGAATTTAAGGTTGCAACAAACTTTCACTTTAGTTTTTGTTATAAAGGTAAACTATTTGGCTAAACCCTGCCATTTTTATGTTGACAGTTAGGGAAATGAATAGGCAAAGTCTGAAGAGGATTCATCCAAATGAGTTTCGTTTCCAAGTCATTAAAAATAATTATCTCAGAGTTTTATTTTGCTTAAGTCTGATCTGCTTTTGCTTCAAGATTCTTCGTCTCCTTCTGGGGCGCAAACAGCTTTCTCCAGTTTTC
This sequence comes from Vanellus vanellus, assembly GCF_965231255.1. Lineage (NCBI taxonomy): Eukaryota > Metazoa > Chordata > Aves > Charadriiformes > Charadriidae > Vanellus > Vanellus vanellus. The sequence continues at coordinate 114,240,176 of NC_138906.1, read as the reverse complement.
CCATGTAAATGAAAACGCGTTAGAAATTCATACTTCAGTTACATGCAAAATAAAGAGAAAATAACAGAGCCAGATTAGGAAACTAGGTGTCGTTCAGGGCATTCAGGGTGGTCAGGAAGAGCTTTTCTGGCACTGACACTGGTGAGCCCAGTTAGCACGGGGACGTGTGCGTGCATGGGACAGGGGTAGCGCTGCGTGCCTGGCTGCGATGGTGCTGGCTGATGCATAAACAGTATGGAAAGGTGCGTGCTCGTGTGTATGCGCACATCTGTGTGACAGAGCACACGAGCACGTGGGGTGAAGGTTTCTAAGTTTAACCGAGCTCTTTATTTTTTTAGAGTTTTTATAACTTCATGTCCCTTTAGCGAATTTGCAAACACGCAAGGGTTGAGCAGTCAATATGTTTCAGGCTATTTGTGTATGCTGCAAACTTTTGCCTCATTTCTTTCCTGTCTTTTTTTTAATTTTTCTTTTTTTTTGGGGGGGGTGGTGTTCAAAGAGACGCTGTGCATCTCTGAGGGCTTTCACTCCTCGCTCGCCCATCCCTGCATGTCAGGTCCAGCCTCCCTGTGATGCACTGTGTGGAGTACCTTGTGCCAAATGCACATATCACAGAATCAAAGAATCACAGAATTTTCAGAGTTGGAAGGGACCTCTAGAGATCATCTAGTCCAACTCCCCTGCTAAAGCAGGATTGCCCAGAGCACGTTACTCAGGACTGCATCCAGGCGGGGCTTGAAAATCTCCAGAGAAGGGTCTCTAAAAAAAAAGCCTCAATATACATGTGAAGGTCTTTCGGTTGTAAGGACAAGAGCGCTGCATCTCCTGCTTTGCATTTAGAAGCAAAACACTGGAAAAGGTGGGGGAGAATCAGTGTCTGGAGAGGGAGACCTGGGCTTTGCCACACTTTAGAGATTTCTTGGGAAAAAATGTGGGTGCTTCTCCATTTCTATTTATCCTGAGCCTGCCTCAGAGCTCCCTTCGGGGCTCCTGGGAGCCTGGCAAGGTAGATCAGTGAGGAAAGGAAATGCAAAGAAAGGGCTGGAAGTGATGTCTTTGTTGAGACTGTCTGCTAATTGCCTGTGGTTTTATTCACTCTCTACCTCCCAATGTCGTAACTGCCCGGATCTTAGAAAATAGCTGCCAAAAGGGGCTGGGGACTTCAGGCTGATCAAACAAACCAAACCAAAAAGCACACGTAGATTTCTAAGAACAGAGTAGAGATGCATATTTTGTCAAAACTTCATAAAAACTGTGATCACATGAATTTTTCATTGCTAATCAGCAGCTGCATTGGAAGATGAGTCCCATAAGCAGTTTGATTCCCCTTCTTCATTGGTCAGTGGGCAGAGCGTGCGTGCATGTAGTGACCGCAGCATGCCTGCTTTAGGACCACTGGGAATTCAAATTATGCAGAGGTTTTTTTTGCTGTGGGAATCCTTAAAGCAGCTATTCATGCCCTTACTTTAATCACTGACACCACAGCACCCTTTGAGATAGGGTGGGCCCTCAGCTAAGAAGCGGTTTACCTGTGAGGAGCTGCTTTTTCCAGCTGGTTGAGGATGCAGAAAGAGTGAGCAATGAATTAAGTGGTAGAGAGAAACAGTTTTCGTGTTTTAATTAGAAAAATGAAAACTGCATGAATTTCCTCGTTGTAATAGTTTCTGTCATCTAAGAAATAATGATCTAAAAAAAATTGCGGGTCTCTGGCAGTCCTTCCACTGGGCTGTCATTATTCACTCCAATGCATACGTATTATTCATAGTCATTAATCTTCTGCACCCAGGCTGGGATAAAGCCTATTCTGCTGTTAGTTGCCATGTTTCAGGTCAAAAGCTCATCCAGTGATGTAGCACAGGCATTTCCATGTTGTTATTGCCAGGAGAGTAACGGCCTTTTGGGAACCCTGGTCCTGACCAGTGATAGAGGAAGAATATTTCGCTAGATGGTTTGAGGTTTTTCATTTCTCTTTCCCCTTTTTGTTTTGCTTTGCTAGTCAGATAAAAAAAGCAAAGGTTTATCAAGTCCCCTGACAAATCTGCAGTTGCTGTTTCTTCAGGCTTCCCAAAATAATCCTAGATTTGTATTCGCGCCTCTGAGACTCGGTACGGCTTCAGGACGTGACCTGATCACATTTTTTCATCAGGCACCACTTTTAATCACAGCAGAACAACAGTAGCCGTGGATTAGTGACCATTAGTTACCTCTCTGCAGCAACCTCTGTATGCTCTCCAGTCTCCTCAAAACTTCCATTTCAGAGAAGTCAATGAGAGCCTTACAGTGCCTGAGGCCCTAGTCCAAGCCTCACTGAAGTTCACAAAAATGAGAGGAGATTTTTTCAAAAAATCATTAAAAAGCGGAGATTGGTGTGATTTTGGCACAGAATTACATTCCACAGTAGTATATGGTATTTAGCCATTTGTATGTGGTTAAATTCCTGTACTTCATATGTTGATCTATAGTAAAAAAAGTGCCTCTTTTTCTTTTTGGTCAAGAACTATATTAAAAAGGTACTTCCCCAGAATATTTTCCCAGCCTGCAGTGCCCAGCAGGAGCATGCCATTGCTGCTTTGCTCTTCCCGAGTGCTTTGCAAAGTGTTCCACATATGAAGAGGTTCTTTGGAGCAGGCAAATCTAATACACAACACACGAGGATGTTCCTGCTCTGAGGTGCTTTGGCATGAGAAGTACCCAGAGATTAGAAGGACTTTGGGATTACTGTCTAAAAATGATTTCCCAGAAGCTGATTCTCAAATCATCTTTAGACATCCCTTTTACGAGGCAGCCGCATCAACAAGCTGTGCAAATGGGATCGGTAAGCTCTTCCCTGTAATTTATGTGTTTTGGTTCACGGCTACAACCAAGGATGCACTGACTGGCATCAGCTTTCAGGGACTTGTAAAGTCAACAGTGCTGCTCACCTTTTCTGTATTTCATTCCATATTTGAGATTGGATGCGCAGCAACGCAATCCAGATAGCTGGAGTGGGATGTTGCCACTTCATTGATCAACTGTATATGTTCTCAGCAAAAGGCTGAGATTATACATTTCACAGCAGCGTTTTACAGAGAAAAGGGCATAATTTTATAGCCTTTGAGAGAAAGCCATCAAAACTAAGTGCTGTCAGTCATCATTTGCTATCATAATAATTATCATAATAAAAATACTGCGTACAACGTGACTAGGATTACAAATTCAGTCACTCGGAAGGTTAGGAAATGGTAGAAGAGAAGTTTCCCAAGCAGCCCAGTGCAGTGCAGACATGGTCCCTTCCTGCTTGCTGCCTTGGCTCAGGGCTGGTCACAGCTGTGGTGACTGGGGGGTACGAGGTTCCTTCTGCAGAAGAAGCTCCTGCAAACCAGCCCCAGCTGTGTGCCTGCAGCTCCATCCCACACAGGGCAATGGAAACATGGGGTGTTATTGAGCACAATGATTGTATTTTTTTTAAAAAAAGTGCATCTGTGTTGCCATTTTAGGCTTCTACAACTACCTACAACTGCCTGAAAGGAAGTTGTAGCAAGGTGGGGGTCAGTCTCTTCTCCCAAGTAACAAGTAGCAGCACAAGGGGAAATGGCCTCCAGTTGTGCCGGGGAGGTTTAGATTGGGTATTAGGAAAAATTTCTTCACCGAAAGGGTTGTCAAACATTGGAACAGGCTGCCCAGGGAAGTGGTTGAATCACCATCCCTGGAGGTATTTAAAAGACCTGTAGATGTGGCGTTAGGGACATGGTTTAGTGGTGGACTTGACAGTGTTAAGTTTACGGTTGGACTCGATGATCTTCAGGGTCTTTTCCAACCTAAATGATTCTATGATTCTTGTGCTTGGTTAGATATTAGCAAGAGGAGCAGAGAGGAAGACAGCGGGATAAATTCTCAGAGATGAGAGCTCCTCCCTGTCAGGAATACTTAAAGCATAGACTAAATTGTCAAGAGGAGTGATGAAAGTTGGAAGTTATGAATTAGACTAAACAAAAATGCAGGAATAATATACGGTGAGAAAAAAAAAAGCACGCATCTGAGCAAAGATGTAATGTTTAATTCATACAACAACATAAGAGATGATGATCCAAGTCCCTTAGTCTTGTACCCTAAAATCAATACATTGCTTGAATACAGATTTTTGCCTTGGGTTATTGCTATTGGAGTGGTCTGGACTGGTGAAAGTCATCTTTTTGCTGTTTTAAGGGAATATAAATCGGTCATCCTGTTTCTGTCCTCTGTTTGGGGAAAACAGGTAAAAACATTGTGCTTCATAAGCAAATCTGTATCCTAGCAAAGAGCAGCGGTTAGGCCCCAAGTATGATGTGTGTAGGGAGGGGTGAATACCAACAAAGTTGAAGCCGTGAATTCCTCCTTCGGGCAGGTGCTGAGAGCCATTGGCTCCCCAGAAATCAGCGCCCCAAAGCTCTGAGCCACTGCAGCGGGGAAGCTCGGGGCAGTCAGCTCCTGTGCCAAGGGACGGGAAAGCCATCTGTCCTTCCTGGGAGCTACAGAGCAGATCAAGAAGTGTTATCTCACCCCATGCTTTCACTCATGCTGCTCTCAGAGGTCTAAGAGCATGAAGACCCTCTCGCAGGACTCCCTTCTTCACGTAAGACCCAGTAATACACAGTGTGCCTTTCATTTTGTGCTTTGGTCCTCAGGGTGGGAGTATCCCTCTGTATCCAGAGGCAGGGACCGTGAAACCCAGCAAGGAGCTGAGGCAGCTTGTCGAGGCTTCAAAGCAGCGGTAGCACGGGAGAGCACAGATCCTGCATACCCACAGAGTCACCCCAGCTCCCTGCAAGCAACGGGAACGGGTTCCCAGGCAATCACAGCCTGGCCCCGGGAACAGACAAAATGGTTAAGGATAACCCAAATGCCCGCCCAGATCAGGTTATCCTCAGAAATATGCTCACACCAGAATAATTTGCTGTTAGTGTTCATGGCCACCTATATAACTTTTCTGTGCGTTTTGAATTTTAGTGTTTAGAGCACTGTGTTTCCACTTGTCCTTTCCAAGCACGTCTTTGTGGGGCTATGTCCATCATGTAGAGTTTTTCATTTGGTATTTACACTGTTGCTGCTGACGCATCTTTATAGACTGGTTTTACTAAGGAAATGCAGCTTTTGCGATTATACTCTCTCCGAACGTTTTCTTTCCCTCCTGGCCATTTCCAGCTGCAATTGGGCTCGTAGGTAGCCTAGCACTTTTCTCCCATGAGGGTAACTCTTACCCCACAGAATGTGTTGGGAGAGCAGGTGGATGTCACGCTGCTGCTCCCAGAGCATCGTGTGCTACAGCTCACTAATGGGCTGGTGAGTCCGCAGGAGCTCCGTCCCCTTCTCATCACCTACACCTGCCCTGTCGCGGGCGCCACCATTTCTTAATTACAAGCGCTACACTCTGGCTTGAATTTCGTTCCTACAATTGATGGGCATGTTTGTTGTAGCAGAACTAACTTTATTTGTGCTTCAACTGTGACTCCTATGGCTTGCTGAATATGGATGTTTTGGGCTGACCATCAACCATCGTAAATGGTTGTGTGTGTTGAATGATGTATAGCAAAGTGTATCACAGGTAGCAACAGTCTGAGGTTCAAAAATGTCACCAGCTACCAACATGTGAATTTGCTGTCTTTTTGCCTTATTTTTATAAACCCCTTTTTCAGAGTGCAGTCTTAAAATTGTGAAATAATAGACGGGCAACTGAGGATTACAAAGACTATCTGGGACATGTTCGTTGGGGATCATTGCAGTTGGCCTTTAATCTCGCTGCTTCTTCAGAATTTCATTTAATACTTTATAGAAAGAGCAAGTTGCTCTAATCCAGGGGAGATTGAATATGCTTGTACTTACAGTTCTTTCCTCAAGGAAAATTTTTCTTTCCATCCCCAATGCGAAAAAACAATCCTGGGGCTGTTGATCTATTAGTGTGGAAAGCACAGATGTTGCGCAGCTCTGCGTATCTTTCTTTGCCAAAAGACTTCCAAAAATATTTTATTTTTTTTTTTAGATTCTATGAGATTTTCCTCTTTACACCTGTACCTTAAACACTACAGAGATTGCAGAGCCATGTGTTTTCTCCCTCTCCCACTGCCATAAACTGCTGCAGTAACCTCCTGATCGAGCTTGGGGCTTCGCTCAGCTCCCCTCCTCTCCTTTACCAGCACTGTCCAAATCACGTCTGGCTCTGCTTCATCCCATCACTGTCAGACTCTCCAGTTTGTTTCTCCAGTGTGCTGAAAGCTGTCCTGATACTGGGACCACCAACTACGTAGCTCTGCTTGGTGGCAGGGAATGAGCAGGCTCTGTCTGCAGTTGGAGAGCGGGTATATACTGTGCATATACTGCCTTCTTAGACTTCTGAAAAAAAAAAACAAAAACCAAAAAACACCAAAAGCATTTATGCCTGTAATAGATCGCCTGTGCTACGGGAAATGCCGGGATGGGTGTGCGTTGATCAGCAGTAAATGCTCTCATGTTGTCTTCCTTCGGGAATGTAAACTCCTCATCCCCTCTCTGACCACTACCTGGCCTGCGGTCCAGTTTTGTAAAGCCAACCCCGGCCGGCTGCTGGCCAGCAGCTCCCCGCTCAAAGGTGACATGACAGCAGGACATATGCTGCAGGCCCTCAGAAAACATTGGGGTTTTAAAACATTTTTTCAGGGAGAAGAGGAGGCAGAGGGCAGTTCACCTCTGGTTTTGGGCAGTGTGTGCTTAGGGTTGGGTGATGCCGAGCAGTGCGACGGGGCGGGTGGACGGCAGAGCAGGTATGATGAGGACTGCTTCCAAGGGTTTGCTTTCTCTAGTGGTTGTCTAGTTTGCCCAGGCTGCTGCAGTAAGTGTCATCAGGAGAGAAAAAAAAAAAAAAAGGCTTTAACAAGTCGTACAAGTTGTTTCACCTTCTCTGGGAGTTTTGCAACCCCTGTTTTGTCCAGAGAGACGGAGAAACGGAGCTGGTACCGCTGGGATGGACACCATTTCTCTCTCGGCCCACTGGAGCGTGTCCTGGGCTACGGGCACCAGGCGTGTATCATTACGTAGGGTTTTGGGGCTGAGGATGAGTACTATTCCCATTGGCGAGCTGCTTCGGGACAGGTCTGTTTCTGTGTGTACACAGTGCCTGGCACATTTTTCACGGGCTGTCTGCTACGATATAACACTAACGAGGTAATTACAGGGCTCAGGCAGTGTCAGCGCAGCACATACCGCTCGGATTAGGCTCGGCTCTTGAACACACTCTTTCCGAAAGGGGTGCAAGCTGACGTGGCTCACAGCCCGTTTGCAGGGACCAGGAGCGGGCTGGCGCTCAGTGGCTGTGGCACAGCTGATGTAGGGGAATTTGGGATGCTGCTCCTGCCTCCTGCGCTGGCAGGGAGGGAAGGGTGGGCAGGCAGTCCCAGCTAGCACACGTTACTGTGGGCATTATGGGCGTAATATGGTGGGAGATGGAGAAGTGGAGGGCTCGCAGCGACCCCCTGGTAGATGCTGCCGGTCAGTGCTGTTGCTGCTCCTGCCTGGTGGGATTGCCAGGGATGTGCGGCTGTGGTACCATGGCAGAGGGTTAGATGTGGGCATTAAGGGATGGGCGCAGTGTGGGGAACCCAGATTTAACAGCTGTGCAAGCAGGGGGGTGACAAGTCTTGGAGGGACGTGTTTGGTCCCAGCACATCAGCATCACAGCACTTGGTGTAGCAGGAGGGGGAGAACCAGTGCTGTCTGCAGCAACCTACCTGGCTTCTTTCTGGCTTTCTTCACCTGGAATAGGACCTCCCCCCCAAAAAAGGAAAGTCTGGTCTCAGTGTGTTACAATTTTCTTTACATATTCTGACACACATGATGTAATCTGGATATTTTATGTCATAACAAAATGGGACAGACAAGGACTTTTAAAATACATTTTAATGCATTTAAGAAGTTATTAAGAAAAGTGTTTGGGCAGAAGCACTGCGTAAGACAGTGATACACCTGTTAGAGTTTAGGATCTCAGCTGTCTGTTGCAGAATTTCATTTATGATATTAATAACAATTATTAGGTCTCTGGGCTATAATTTCTTACCATTTATTACTGTAATTATTAAGTCATTATCATGTTAATAAGGATTATCGTGCGGGTTTCAGGTCCCCTTCTCATCCTCAACTGACCAGGTATTAAGTGAAATGTGTGTTGTGAGCTGAATGCTGAGCCAGCCCAGCTATCTCCCATCCACCCAAGAGCTGCCATCTCACCTTCCAGGGCTTCAGACAGCGGGTGCAACCCTGCCGCTTCCCAGCACGCTCCCAGACCTGTCACACCAAATTATTTGTAAACACCAAGCCAGCTAATATCACGCCGGTATCAGTCCGCATGCAAAGGGAACCGGGAAGCCGTGGGAGACAGCCGGTGCCGTGTGTTAGTAGTAAGAGGCAAAAGAAAGAGGCTCCTCCAAAGCCCCCTATTCATAAGTTCAGCACAATAGAGTAATGCAGCGTTAGGGAAATTTAAGCTGGTGCTGAAAGCTAGTGTGCTTTGGTGCTTTTTTACTCAAGGGATGGCTTTTATCCTGAACTATAATGCTTATGATATTTCAGACATGGCTTGCTTTGCCGGGTCATGTGAATGATGGATATCGCGGTATTTAGAGGTTTCTAGTAAATGAAACACACATGGGAATGAATGCAGATATAGATCACTTGCGTCAAACCCAGCTTTATCGGGGCTTGGTGAGATATCTTTTTCAAGGGCCTACAGCAATTGAAAAGCAATTAGAATTTCGTTGTATTTTCCAGTTGCATTAACCATCCCGTAGATATGTATGAGAGTCCACATGGAAAAAGCTACCACCGTACTTTCACTGCGCAGCCGTTGTAATGCGAAGCATGGAATGGCAGCAAAGCAAAAACTTCAGTTGGATGCTTGGAATTTAGAGACACTTCAGGCCTTAAGAAAGTGAATCATAGAATAGAAAGAATGGAAAGCCATCCTATCCTACCGTTAAAAAAAAGGGATGTTGCTACAGAAATAGGAAATGCTTCCTTTTCACCAAATGGGCAGATAACAGAACAGGGGAGGAGATTTCAGAAAGCTGCAGTGTGATAGCCGGAAGCTGCGTACGTATCCCTTTCCCATCCTAAAGAAATAGGTCTGGGTCACATTCTCTCTGTGGTGCATTTGTCAAAAGAATTTATTCATTAGTGATTTGAGAGTGACAGAGCTCTGCGCAAAGGGTTTGTCTTTATCTACCAAGCCGGGCAAGTGGGCTTAGCTCTGAAGCAGTGAGACGAAGGGGAATCTTACACCCCTCAGTGTAAGGGTCTGGCAAGTCCAAAGCTGCAAAAAATTGAGGGGGAAAATGCCTGCAGTGGCCAGCAGAGCTGGATTTGTGTGGAGGGGATTTGCCAGAGAAGGAGCACAGAGATCCTCTGCTTTTTTCATCCTCTGCCACAATCTTCCCGTGCGGTCCTGCACGGTGCCTGGAAAATGCCTGCAGTGGGGCGTTCCTGAGCAGTGAGTAGCGATACAGTTAACGAACGCTGGTTTACATCACTTGGGGATAAATCCACCTTCTGACCATCTGTTACAAGTGGATCTGGTTTTCTTCTGATTCACATTCGTGCCAAGCAGAATTACCTTCATTTAAATCACTGGTGTTTCTTGGAGAGTAACCGCTATGAAAGAGTTGGTCCATTGGCAAGATCTCCCAGTGAGTCACATACCGTGGGGCAGAGATTATGTCTCTCTGAATTTTTTGTTCATTCTTGAACAAGAGGAGGCTCAACAGCTAGCAAGAAGTTAGCTCTTGTTATGAAATGCCAATGGGCCACTCTGAAGCTGTTAACCTTGCAGATACCGATAATCTAAAAACAGTCCTCTTCACCTACCGTTGTATTTAAAGCAAGTGGATTTGGTCACTCATGCATATTGTTTTTTTTTTAAAGTGCTGTCAGGCAGTATTTTCTAATGAATGCAAATGAAAATTGCGATTATCCATTTCAAAGCAATCAGTAGCAAGGCATCGTGGCGCAGAGAACATTATTTATACAGCTCATAAGCCCCAGTGATGCTCGTGCATAATTCCTCACACATCAACCAGGACACAGTGATAGAAATTGCCTTCAGGGCCGGACTTTCCAAGCCAGCCTCTCTTTTTTTAAGTTGCAGACATTGTCACTTCAATGGCTGACTACTTGATTTCACAGGTTCGGTTTGATGCGCATATGATAGCAAGCCCACGCTTGCCTGCAGATGCCAGACTGCACCCAAAATGACTTGCTCCTCTTAATAGCAGTGAATAAAGTGACAGGCTGGCAGCTCTTAGGGACTTGTGGTTCTCTCTTCTTATTTTCCAAGTCCTTCTCTACTGCTGCCTGTTTGCGGCTCTATTCTCATCCTATTCAGCACTTGCCTCAGTATGAAAACTTGGGGCATATCATGTGTTTACATGGATGCTTGCTCTTAACTCAGACTTTATTTCCATGCCTTGCTCAACCTCTAATTCCAGTGCATTGACTCCTGTTTGCTGTTCCCCGCAGGGGTAGTCTCGCTGGCACTGCTCAGTTTGTACGACTCTTCTCAGACCTGTTACAAATGAAATTCACCAAGAGACACAAATTATCTCTTCCTGTCCATGCTAGGCTCCTAGGGAAAGTGAGAATAATTGTGTCTCTTCCTGTTGTTAATACTGTAGTCGCTACATCCAATATCTTTTGGGAAGTTTAACTTTTAAAACGCTGGGTAATTTATTACCCCTGTATATTAGCTCTCCTTGGTAGCTGAGAGATGTGGCGACAATCAAACTGCACTGAAACTGTAAAGGTAGAAAATGTCCGGCGAGTAACCTCTTCCCGAAAAGACTGAGTTAACCAAAGGACTAATAAAATCTTGTTTAACCATCGCTGAAAGACTTTTTGGTAGACAGCCAACCCTGGCTGGTCTCTTGAGTATAAAAAGTAGTATAGAAATGTTCCTTCCAGCATTAATTCGTATCAGCTTCTGATGCTGATCTCCTGTACATCAAAGAGAAATGCTCCTTTATTGCACCATTTTACATGTTAAATCATTTATGCTTGTAGCGCGTTCCACCTACTTCTTCTTGCAGCGGCACCCTCTGCCCTTAGTCCAACTGAAATATCAGCTATATCGGCTGGTGTTTCACACACACACGCAGCCTGGTCCCACAGTGGTGAAATGGAGAGCTTTCCTTGCTCTTCTATGGGGCTTAGGGGTTTTGGTCAGGCAGTCCCTTGTTGCCATGCCTGTGTTTCTAGTCCTCCGCTGCCACGTGGGAGGGAGGCTTCTCCCTGTAACCCACTGGTAGCCCCTCGTGGTAAATATCCCATTCTTTTTCTTGTACCGAGGACAGACTCAGCCTAAGGTTGAGTCTCAGCGTTATGGAAATACAAAGCAATGTCCCAGCCGAGCGCTGATCAGAAGGTTGTTCTTACGCAAACCGGACAGGACAGTGTGAAAATGCTCAAAGCGAGGCCCCATGTAGGGCAGTATGTTACAAACTTGTTAGTCTGGATCTGTGAAATCCATTTTTTCAGTGAGGAGTGGAGCTTACAGCTTCCAAAGCCAGATCACCACCTGCCTGTTTCTCAGCCTGTGATCCATGTCTCCTACCTAAATTTTATTTTCCTTCCCCTTATTTTCCAAGTATTATCCTGTACAACAGAGCAAAGGCTTTATTACTTTCTCCTGCACACCATAGCCCATGTCTGCATGGGCTTCTCAAGTCGGATGTGTCTAAGTGTAACCTTTTGCCTATAGGTAAGAGCAAGAGGGTTTTAGGATTTGACACAAGGTTTTGCATTTCCAGCATGACCGGTAGCTGTTTGCTACAATCGTGCACTGAGGCCTCTACAGAAATTGGTAGCCCCATCCCTGACTCTAAGGGCTTACAAATTAAATGCAGTAACCAGACAACCTCCTCTTGCTCAAACTGCTCTTGCTTGAAGTCACACAGAAAAACAGTGAGTGTGAGGACCAGGGCTTTGCCCCATATCTCTTCAACCACAGTGACCCATCCTGCACGCCGGGGCATGATGCTGCTGACTGGCAACTGCTTTCAGTTACATGTCTGTTTCCAGAATAACACCACATTTAAAAAAAAAAAAAAAAAGGGAAAACAGTAACTGTTTATCCTGGCTAAGCTTGTGTAACAGGTTTTCATATGATGTTTTTAGTGTTTAAAGTGTTTTTTTCATTAAACTGTTTCAGTATCCAGAAAAAAACATTTCTCTTACTCAGCTTCATTAGTTATAGGAAATCACTGGATTAAAGTAGAGAGCAGATTAACGAAAATAAACTGTAGTATGTCCCGGGCATATGGTGCCGTGTATGAATGGGTTTTAACTACTTAACTGCGTATAACAAAGAGCAGAAGGAGAGATTTGTCTTAGCAATAATTATAATTTGCAGTAGCTGCATAGCTTAACAGTCAGAAACCACAAAGCCACGGAAAGCTTTCGGTTAGGATTTACGTGGGGTGTGTGCGCCTGTCCCCAAGCTCACGTCGCATTTTCTGCCGGCTGACGGCTGGCAGGAGACTGGACTTAACTAATTAACAGGATGCCTCTCCCTCCTTTCCCTTCCTCTTCGCTGGGCCCACGGTTTGCAGCGCTGGGTTGGTGCGGGACACAGAGACCGGGGTTTAACCCATCAGACGTGGGAGCAAGGGCTGGTCCAGGCACGCCGCTCCATCGCACGGGGCCAGAGGGGAGGCACGCCGTGGGCAAGCCCATGACAGCCCGGGCTTCGCCTCAGCTGGAAATTGTCCCCTGCAGAGCTAATATAAACAGAAGTAGTAAATAAAAGAGGCCACAATGTCAGGGTGGTTGCTGGGGAGTATCAGCCTTCCGGCTCTGGGCACAGGCAACACAGTATGACCAGCTTTGAATTCAAATGACTCTGAGCTTTTTTTCACCGATATCTACCATTCCCCTCTGATACTTCAACCTACAAAAGTCAAATTTATGCCTTTTCTAAAGAGACCCAGCTCACACCGGTTTGAACTTGGTCCTGCGACGCAAGTCAGTGCAAGCACAGGTAACATCCTGACGGTGCTCCATCTCCTGCTTCTCAGGAGAACTCTGCTTTTCCATTTAGGTGCTGGTGTCACCAAGCAGTGGTGGTGACATCATTTCCGTGTCTCTACAAAAAATGCTTATAAAGAATTGCAAAGCCAATCAAATCTAATTTTTAAAGTAAATTCGGAAATACCTGGGGAATTACCTGGTCTTTATCTGGGCTCCTCGGTGCGTTTTCCAGCAAGGCTTAACCAATAATGTTACACCACATAGCTTAAACATGCATGTCCTTCCCTTTTTTTGGGGTTGCTTTATTCTGAGGTTTCCACAATGTGTTTCACATCCGCTGTGAGTAACACTCTTGGACTTCTGCCCTGGATTAATCAAACATAAATCATTGCCCCATGCAAAAATAAAGTTTTGCCAAAAATTGCGGTGGTCCAGAGGAGAATAAAAGAGATTTATTTTTTTCCTCTGTGAACTTTTAACTAATTTTCTTTCTTTTTTTTTTTTTTAACACACAATTATGTGCATTGAAAAATTCACTGACAAGGCCCTGGTTGTCTTGGTTTTTTAGTGATTAATACAAAAAATTAAATCCCTAGCCGCTCAGGAGAATTGTCTTGCTTTTTCCTCAATTAGTATTATGGTGGTGAGCCCTGCCAAACTTGCAGGCTTTCTGTTTAGCTTATCAATAACTCGACGTTTCTTCTATTGCAGAGTTCCCTGAAGAGAAGAGGCAGCAGAGAAATGCACAAAGAAAAAAAGGCATTTACCCAGGTATGGTTTTCAAGAACATGCAATTTTGAGCAAAAACACGCGATAAAACTCCAGATTTCTTTTTATGGGTGTTGACAGGGCCATCAGGCACATTAACTAGAGTGCAATTAGGCCTTAATCTACTGAGACCTCCCAGAGATAATGTAGAAGCAATTTAGGACACAAGTGTGATCACTCCACCATGCAGCTTTTTGGGCCCGTCGTGCTTGTATCTGTAGATTCAGGCTGCAGGTTTTTTTACAAGAAGTGAAAAATCACCTTGCCTCACAAAGTAATTGGATCGCAGCTTGGGGACTAACTAAATTTATACGCGGTGCCAAAGATTTTGTGCTAATGAGCATCTTGGCAGGGAAAGCGGTTGACACACTGCAACGACACCTCGGCGAGCTCTGGTGTCGCAGCCCCGGGTTTGAGCGCTTTCTGGTGTTAAGGGGGGGGTGCAGCACGTGAACTTGTGCTCCCCCGGGCTGAGATGCAGCGCAGAGCCTGAGCTGCCCACTCAGTCTCCCTTTGGACGCCGGTTTTATTGAAATCCTGTAGGCTGATCCTTCTCGGGGAAGCGGTCTGCCCGGTTTCCTCTGCTTTTTGTGCTGACTGTAGGAGTTAAAGCTTTTCCCAGCACCCGTGTGGTTACCGTTTATAGCCAGCGAGATGGGGATAGTGTTTCACCTCGCTGCGAAGAGGAGCCAAGAGCGACATCGTGCCTTCGTTAGAGGAAGGTTGCACCTCCCTCTCGGCAGGCTCAGTGTACGCAGCCGAGACCCTACGGGTTTTCTCTGAGTCGATGGAGTCTTAAAATCCATTGTTTTGTAATAATAACCATAATAAATCATTGCAACATGTTGCACTTGAGTGGGTAGGGCCGTCAGCTGAGTGGGTAGGGTGGGCAGACCGGGGGCTCGTGGTGGCCAGGGGCTGCAGCCCGCTTTCCCGAGACACAGCGAATGGATCATCCCCGCCGAGCTGGCACAAGCACGGCTTAATCAGACCTTAAATTGGGGCACTGGGCTTCCTGCCTGCAGTGCCTGCTGCGGAGAATTATTTGAGTCATCAGTCGGGTCAGAGAGTTTCTTTTTCTGCAAGTCTGTAACATACATGGATGAAATATATATGCCCGCACACATGCAAATCACAGACGAAGCTATGTGAAGGCAGGGTTGTGTCCACCGGGGTTTGTGGGCGGCACTGTCCTTCCTTTCCCCATTCCTGGAAATACAGAGCGATGAAGAGGGAATGGATTCCTTGTGCTTGGTTTCTCCACCCAAAGCCAGGCATTAACAGCAGCTGTAGTACGCCTTAGAAAGCCTTAAAAAGAACATCACAAAATTATCCGAGTAACCCCGGGTCAGCTCTGCTCCCTTTACAACATGGGGATGTGATCCTGGAAACCACACGGGGGAAAACAACCCATTTATGCTGTACGCACGCATTGTAACTCGTGCAAGCAATGGCTTTGGGCTTGAAAATGAAAACCATTGTGGCAGCACTGCGCAAGGTGGCCGTTCAGTTTTCTTCAGAAATTCTTTAGGACAGGAAAGACTGAGAAACAACCTTATATATTGGCATGGCCCAGCCTATAGGTGCCTGTCCTAGCTATCTCCCAACTCTAGGGCTTTACCCAGAGCTGCCTCCAAAGCCGGGTATCCCTTCAGAGGTATGTGCTGGTTGAGACCAGAGAGGACCACAGCAAGTGCCCGACCTGGTCAAACAGCCACCGGGTCCTGGGCCATGGCCCAAAGGGGTTAGTACAGACACAGCCTGGGAGGTTCAAAACACTGGTCTTAAGGGACAGCCGCCCTAAATACCAAACATAAGTTCAAAGAACCATTACACGTTTTGTGAAAAGCAACCACAAACTTAGATTCTGTGCACCCGCATGCCTATAGATATGTATAGCATATGGCAAGACTGTGTTTTTTTACTTACTGGGAGCTCATCATGAAAATTAGCTGGAACTTCGCACCCACCGCAGGGCACACAGAGTAAACAATACCTGTGAAACTGATTGTCTTGAAGTCATGTAAAAGCAGAATTCATAGGAACGCTTACCCACCTCTAGCAGTATTGAAGAAAAAAAGTTTTTATTCAGCAGAATTGCAAAACGGAGCTTCTTGGAAAATACCAGGCACCAGGCAAAACACAAAGAAAAGTGGTTCTCCAGCGCAAGGTAGGAGTGCTGGCACTCAGCCAGATGCTTGGGTGCTGGTCGTACTGCCCTGTCGTCAGACTTGCAACCCCGAAACCGCTTACCCATCTTCTGCCTGGCCGTTCCCCTGAGCCGGTGGTGGTGGCAGAGGAGATGGTGTTGGTTTCTATCTATCTTTGTGTCTTCTTGCTGGAAAAGAAATATCGTATTTGGGAATTTTTGATCAGCTCTTCATTCTCCTCACATCATCTACATTGCATAATGAATTTAAGTTCATTTCTTTCCTTTAAGTGTCATTTCTTTATCTCCATGTTCTACATTTGTCTAAATTAGACTGCAGACTCTGTAGGGAGGGATATGGTTTTTTTCTTTCTGCTTTTTTTTTCCATTAACATCCCTCTGAAGTGCCATGCAGAGTTGTGATACTATTGCATGCAAATAATCACTATCAGTAATCATTAATTCCCATTTATCCTTAATGATCTCTTAAAGTCCGTGACTAGCACCAAGACTGAGAACATTTTCGCATTGTCATTCCTTCTTTTCTTTCTATACAGTCTGCCCTACGTACCTTTTGGGAAAGCCTCCAAATAGTGGATGTGAAATACAGCCAGGCTGTGCCATAGCCCAGCATTCACCCCTTGGGATTCGAGCCTCTTGTTCCTCCAAAACAGTGGAAAGACTGCATAGTCCTTCCCCCCCGCCCCTTTTTCTTTTCATTTGCGATTTAACTAATATTGAACTAGTCTTAATTTCAGTGCTATGGCCTCTCCTTAGTTTGCCTTGTATGTCAAAACTCTACTTGCCTGTGTGGGTGTCTCGCCCTCTTGCTGTTTCTACTTGATTTCAACTGATCAAGAAATCACTGATATTTCTGCACACAAAGTTTCAGGGGGACAGGTGCATGAAGGTTGGAGTCCTACCCTTCTGGCATGCTTAGATCTGGCTGAGAAATCTCTCCTGACCATCCTTTTTCTTTGGAAAAAAGCTGTCCAGGGAACGGGATTTTCAGTAGTCATGTTCCCTGGCAGAGAAGCAGGGAACATCTAGAGCTTTCTCACCTTTCCAGATGGGATCCATATTTAGTAGGCGAGATTAACATCCATCAGCTCTGTTGTTTTGTATGAGGCTTGTGTTTGTTTAACAAAAAAAAAAACAACTTGTTCGTTTCAGCTCTTGCAAAAAACAGAACTTACAAATGTGATCCTTTTTTTTCCTAGACAAAAACCTAGCAATAAAGTAATGCCATTGTAAGACGTTAACGGGGGGTTTGTCGCGCTGTTTGTACTAATGCGCTAACTCCGCAGGCGCATCGAGTCGCGCAGTGACGCCGAGCAAAACCACTGGGGCCCTGACCCCCCAACCCATCGATGCCCTTCCCTCTTCTTCAAAACGCTGAGCGCGTTGTTCCGAGTGCGACTCGGTGACTGTTATTTGTATTGCTTGGCACGCAGTGGGGGTCAGGCTGGAGCCCCTTCTGACCCCCGGGGAGGAGCTGGCCCCTGGTGCTCCCGGCCGGGGCAGAGGGGTGCGGGCAGCCCTGCGCTTCCCCACCTCCATCGGCCAGGGAGGTGCGAGGTGCCAGCTAGTGCCGCTGGTGGCTGGGATCTTGCGGCCAAAGGCAGACAAGAAGCACGGGGAAGAATGCTGCATTGCAAAGACAGACTAAGGAAAATGTCAGATGTGATTATTTCCAAGCTATTAACAGATAAATAAATAAAGGGGAGTAATCACCCCACCTGTGAGCTCAGATGTGCAGCACTGGTCTGGATGTAACTGTCCTTGTGATCTTTGTCTTTCCCTGAAAGCAAAGCCTACAGCTGCAGGGATAAACCGATTCTTGATGAGAGGAAAAACAGAGGTAATGTATTGTGCAGTCCTGACCAAACATGATGCTTTAATCATACAGCCGTATCCAGCCAGAGCAACCAAAATTCAGAGTGACTCCAGTGGAGGCTGCATGGAGTTTTGCCAGGTTTAAATCTGATACTTAATTTGCAGTTTTGAGTTACAAAGAGAAAAGCAATTTGCAAATACATGTGTGAAAAAGAGGTGCGTGTACGTGGGGAGACGATAGAGAGGAAAGCAAGCCGATCTTCTAGAGACTCTGCTTCTAATCAATTATATGCACCTTGGTCGTGTTCATAGAGAACTCGTTTCTGGTGCCAGAAACTCAATGACCAGAGTTTTAGTCAGTCAACTGATTAACTGATTGCAGTTGTGTTTGGCTCCTGGTTGTCACTGAAAACCACATATTAACAGAAACTTTGGCTGTTGTTTACCTATATCATGTTGTTAACATTTAAGATAACTTTTTTACTATTTAGTATTTTAAAGTTCCAACCTGCACCAAGCAGAATCAGTAAGAAAGCTGACTGAGTTCAGAAGTATGCAACCAATTACTTTTGTGGCTGTTTAGGTATTAATAGCTGAAATTAAGACATAATTAGTATATATCTAAATAGAATGGGGCAAAATTAATCTAGGTAACATAAAAGATACCATTACCAATGTGCAAGGATGTGTGCTTTAGAAATTAAATCATTTCCTCAGATTGCTGAGCCATAACTAGTTTTGTAAATCTTTTTATTTTTTTTTTTAATAACCTAATCTGGGTGAACAATTAAAGTCAGTCATGTTTTCTTCTGGATTTGGTTGCCTTTGTTAGGAATTATAACAAAATGGTGCTTGTGAAAGACAGTGCTCCGGAGACTGAAATGAAGTTTCCATAGATAATTGCACATATGTCCACATGGCCTACCAACAATGATGAAATCTGCTGTCTCAAGAGATCATCTTTCAAAGCCTGCCTTCCATTATACTGCTAATGCTGATAAATGTGTCTCTTTCGAGGCCAAGTGCCTGTATCTCCATGACAATTCTTGAAAGTGATTCATGCAAAGAAATTGTTCATCGGCTTAGAATTTACTTAACCTTGTCCCTTATTTCAGCACAATACACACTGGAGTTTTCATTTGAGTTGAAATGCGGTGCTTTAAAATGCCCAACACACACCACAAAAATCAAGCTCTCATTTAATACCCTGCTGCTTCCTGAAAAAAGAAGGTTTTCACATGGGATGGATTTGGGTGTAACTGCGGTTTAATGAATTTTTCTTTCCTTTTTCACAAGTTTTTACCAGTCTCCCTTGTGAACCGTTGTCCATCCCAGAAACAGTGATCACAGTCTGGTCCATCCTAATAATAACAGCAGCAGAGACAACAGTAGTGCTTTCTATTTGGAAAGCGAGTTAGGCACTCGGGCTAGTTCACAGTATTGTGAGATCCAGTAATTCAAATCTTCACTTTGTAGGGCAACCATGCATCTTTTAGCACACTTCTTAGTGCCTTCTAGCTGAAGAATTGGGATTACAATGAGCAAATTCATCTGCGTAGTCTTTGTTTCATGATGCTAGAAGGGAGCAAATGTATCATTAAACATAAGTGGAACAGAAGGTGCCAAGAAATCACGGCACCTTTTCATTTGAGTCATTCGTATTTTCCACAAAATTTGCTCAGTATTTGAGAAAAACTAAGCATTGTGCTGGCACTCTTGCATCACTGAACACTTGCACTGGCACACTGATTTTTTTTTTCCCCTGTCTTTAACTCTCGTCAAGCTGCTTTGCCAATTTAACCGGGACAAAGCCGTGAAATGCGTCAACCATGTGGTTTGCGCAGCTCTGGCTGTGTATTGTTTGCATACCTAACAGATACAGCTTAGATGGCGGGGAGGTGGAGATTTTGGAAGGTGAGCAACTGATTGTGCTTCTAATATAATCTTGGGGGGGTGTGTGATTATTCTTGGCAGGAGGACAGCGCTGATTTGAAGTGCCAGCTCCAGTTTGCCAAAGAGGAGGCAGCGCTGATGCGTAAGAAGATGGCCAAACTAGGGAGGGAGAAGGATGAACTGGAGCAGGAGCTCCAGAAGTATAAGTCCATCTATGGAGACGTGGACAGTCCCCTTCCTACAGGGGAGGCGGGGGGCCCACCCAGCACTAGGGAGGCTGAGCTGAAGCTTCGTTTGAAGCTGGTGGAGGAGGAAGCGAACATACTGGGCAGAAAAATAGTGGAACTGGAGGTGGAAAACAGGGGGATTAAAGCTGAGATGGAGGATATGAGGTGCCAGTATGAAAAAGAGTGTCTCAGCAGGGACCACATTTCAAGCATTCCTACCTCGCCCTATGGCGACTCCGTGGAGTCAGCCACGGAGCTGCGCCGGCACCTGCAGTTCGTGGAAGAGGAAGCAGAACTGCTGAGGCGGTCAATCTCTGAAATCGAGGATCACAACAAGCAGCTAACAAACGAGCTGAATAAATTCAAGTTTGAGCCAGGCCAGGAGCCAAGCTGGTTGGATGACGCAGCATCCAAGTGTGGCGGCACCTTGCAAGAGGAGCTGAAGTCGGCCAGGTGTCAAATTAATGAGCTGAGCGGGAAAGTGATGAAGCTCCAGTATGAGAATAGGGTCCTGATGTCCAATGTCCAGCGTTACGACCTTGCCTCTCACTTGGGTTTGCGCACTTCCAGCCCCAGGGACAGTGATGCTGACAGCGATGCCGGGAAGAAGGAGAGTGACAGCGAAGAGGGTCGCCCACCCCAGCCAAAGAGAGAGGGTCCCATCGGGGGTGAGAGTGACTCTGAAGAAGTTTATGAGAAGACGTCAGGTTTTGGGAGCGGGAAGCCATCGGAAGTCAGTGACCTGTGCTCCACTGAGCTCATGAGGGTGAAAGAGGACACGGAGTCTTTAATTAACATCAAACGTGAGGCTGAGCGGCTCGAAAGGACCGTGGACCGTCTTATCACTGATACGGACAGCTTGATTTATGACGCGAAGGTGCACGTAACCAGCAGCCCATCCAATGAGCAGGATTTCAAAGGTGGTGAGGAAAGGGGAGAAGATAAGCACCAACCGGAGCTTCTGGACACCATCAACTCCAGGATGAAAGCTTTCCGGAAGGAGCTGCAGACCTTCCTAGAGAAGGTTGATCACATTGGGGAAGGCCTTAAAGAGCAGATGGAGGACCTCTCCCCACTTCCACATCTCACAGAGTCTTCCAGTTTTCTGTCCACAATGACGTCCATGTCTCGAGACTCTCCCATTGGTAACTTGGGGAAGGAGTTAATCACCGACTTCCAGGTAGGCCAGCCCCTTGTTTGCCTTCTTTCTGTTTATAGTTTCTTTTTCGTGCTGCCATCGCTACCCTAGAGCTAATTTTCCTCACAGCTGCTTTGTTATGATTTCAGACCTGCGATGTATTAAAGTGTGTAATGTTAAACAAACACTTTATAGGTTGTTTTTTTTCTTTTGTTTGTTTGCACAACTCCTTTGATTCAGAGGCGGTTCCTCATGGCAAAAAGGCTAATCCACTGGTTCTATAGAGATCTGTCTTCTTTTTGTCTGTAACAGCAGTGTTTCCCAGGAAAGAGGAGATTAATTAAAAAAAAAATAATAAAATTCTGATGAATGTAAATTAGCAGCCTTGCTAAGAAATGTGAGGAAGTCTTTATTATGCTCTCTCGTAAAAGGGTCAGGCCTGTTCTCAAAAGCCTTGCCAAAAGAACCCAACCAAACGCAGTTTTCTAAGTGACGTGTTCTGAAAAGCCTGCTTACAGCTCACTCCCCTAACCGAGCAGCGAGTGAGAAGCTCTGTAGCCAGCGAAGGACTGCCTTGCCTAAAGTGTTGCCCATGGGCGCATGTCTAAACTGCCACAACTGCCACACTGGATATGGCTTTTCGGCACAGCACAAGTAAGGAAGGAAGAGCCTTGTGTCCCGTATCCTTCATGACTTGTATGCTTGCTGTTGGTTTGACTCATGCATCCTCATTGCATGCGCCTCATAACCAGTGTTTGCGTTCTTTTTTCCTCTCTTTCTCTTTTTTGCTTTTCAGATGTTTCAGCCCATCATTTTGCTCATCCTCATTTTGGTTTTGTTCTCTTCACTTTCTTATGCCACTGTATTTAAGTTGGTTTTTCTGTTCACGCTTTTCTTTGTCTTGTAGTTTTTCAGTCGTCTACCTTACCCATTTTTGTTTTCTTTATTCCCTCCTGTCCTTTTGTTTTTTCGTTATAAACCGCCCATGCACCTAACAGTCCAAACTGAGGGATCAGATGGAGTGGCAGCTCAAACAAGATCGTGGAGAGGAGCGAGAGATTCACCACCAGCGAGCCACCACCGACCCACACCGCAGAGCTGATGGAGACATTAAACTCTACAGGCCAGGAGACAAGGGCTGTTTCAGTCTAGAGGTCAGCAAAGCAGCCCGTCTTACTCACTGCCTCCTGCAGCCTTAGCCAGGAGATGAGTAACAGAAGCCAGGGGTTGGGGGAGTAAATTGGACCAAACACAGCACCCCTGTTGTGAAATTTGTGGTTGACCTCTTTTCCCCCTTGCAGTTTCAGAGAAGCAAATTGGTCTTGACTTTGGACTCATCGCCCTACTCCCAGTAGCTTTGCTAAGTGGGAAAATATGGCTCAGGGACCTACTACAATTGAGTATAGTAATGAAAGATCTCTGGAAGAGGTTGTAATCCCTGATGTGAGATCCTGCTTCCAGGTTCACCTTGTTGGATATTTTAAATCTGGAAATTCTACAGATAGAAACCGCTTTGCGTTTTGCCTGGCAGTAGTCTGCACAGGAGAGGGTTTGATGCTGGTGTGCGTGGTGATTCTCAACAGGGAACACAGCACCCTGCAGCTTCCAAAAAAAAAAAACTTATTTAGAGCAGAATTCTCCATTGTTTGGGTTGTTGAGTACTTTTCCATTCGTCAAAAACATCGATCAGTTTTTATTTAAATCTTCATCCATGCAGAGGCCATATCAGCCTCAATAAACATCTCCTTAGCTGCTTTCACATGAACACAGGTTGTCCAGACACTACAACTCATCCTGAAGACGACAATTTCTAATCTGTCTCCAAAAAGGCAAGCTTGGAGCACTGCAAAACTTTTCTGCTGGCCACTGGGAAGCCAAATCCACCTTGAAACTGTGGTGGTTAGAGTAGCTTCTAGTAAGGGATGAGTTTTGACATGCTTTTAATTCTAAAGACACATGCATAAGCCTTACTATATCTGAAACCCCTAGCTGAGTCTGGGAAGTGGAGAATGCTGTCTGGGACAGGTGGGTTTGTGAGTAAGCAATAACAAGCACGAGAAAGCAGGGGCAGAAAGAGAAAGCTTCAGGGCGGCTGGTAGCCATGCTGTATTGAGTATCAAAGGGAGAGTGGCCCTTCATCTTAACACAGGTAATTCTTTGCTAGTTTTGTTTTGTCTGTTTTAAACTATTCTGACAGTGCAGAGTTTTGGTAGTATTAGAATAATGAATTTGTTTGGCAGCTTCTCTTCCAACTTTTCACTTGTAGCAGTGATAATAAACATCAGGAAGGATATCTGGTAAACCCAGGACACCGTAAGTCCCACTGAAAAAGGTAAAGCCTTTCTCCTCAGCTGTGAACGGACGATCAAGTAGAGAAACCTTGCCGCCGAGCAATTTGCAATTGCATTGGTCAATAGTTATGGTAGATTAGGTCAGAAAATGACCGCAGTAAAAGTTTACAATATTTCTGTTTAAATTCTGTGATCTTTATTAATACCTGTATTATAGTGACTCCTGGATACGTGAGCCCTCTAAAGATTAGGGATCTGGGTAATTTTGGCACGCCTTTTTTAACTCTCCCAAGATAGGTTAGTGTGTAAACTGTGTACAGCAAACTGTGTTTAAACAGAGGATGGGTAGTTTTCACACCAACACTTGCCAAGGAACAAGCCAGTAATTATAATCAAAGGTAGAGAATATCCAGCTGAGGCTGCGGCTCAAATGGCCCAACCTGAGAAAATGTTGAAGACTAAGGTGTTTGTTTCAGTCAAGTTTACTGAAGCAACAAAGAATATTACACTGCTTTACACTGAAATTTTTCAGTGGGTGGACAAGCCAACTGAAAACTTTTAATTTGTAATGGTCAAACTCAAGTGAAGCAGAAGATTCCTCCAAATAATTTTGTATGGTATCATTTTTAGTCTTTTTTAATTTCATACACTGCACTAGCAAAAACTAACTTTGTGTGTGTGTGTGCCAGATGAATAACAGAAAAAAAATATTATTCAGATATCAAAGAGGTTTTTTAATACCACAGAAATTTCACATGGAGACTCAAATTTTTTAATGCCCACAAGAAGAGATGGCTATATATAAGCCATTATCTGCTTTAACTTATGAAGTGAAAATATACACGCTGGCCAGTGGATAACATTGACTGATGATCTTCCTACTGTGTATGGACTTCAGCATAAGAAGAACACATTGCATTTCAGGGACGCAAATGTTTTCTTTTCAAGCAAGAAAACCCACTTTTCTAAATTTATTTTTTCCAAGCTGAATTTGAAATAAAATTTTTCCCAAGCAATGCTGAGCAGCTTCCATGTAGCCATTTCTCCTATCTTTAAAAATGAGCATCGTGGGAGCCTAATTGTTTGATTAAATACAATAAATGCAGACTGACTTGTGCTTGAAACTACCCCCGTAGCCTAACTGTAAACATCTGCCTTTGTTTGGGCTTTGCACTGCAGTTGTTAGTGCAACAGTATTATTAGAATGTATTTGCATGTTAAAGAGGTGGGTTAGAGTCACAGTCCAAGGGAAATTATATCTTGAAATTGCCTTAAGAGCAGGGCTTTGTTTTCTTGCTGAAACAAACCATTCAGCTGCTGTTGCAGGAGGTTGGAGCCCATTGAAGTGGATGTTCGATCCATTATTCATGATTTTAGCAGAGCTGGGTTATGGTGGGAGGGGGAAATCATTCTTTACCATCCAAAGAAAAAGCGAGTGAACAAGTGAGAATTGCCCTGAGTAAAAGACAGGGAGGAACTAAAAAAGGTAACATAATGCTTCATGGAGCAAACGCCTGGTACAAATCAAAGGATTACTATGGCAACAAATGGAAACCAGTGGGAAAAATGGTAAATAATTTTTCATCTGGTGAATTTTACCCTTTTTACCAATGGAATACCCATAAACCAAAGGCAGCTTTCTTAAGCAGTCTCCTTCTGTTTAATCAGAAACAAGAAGATATTCTAGAGAAGAAAAACTTCACTCTTTCAAATGACCAAATATAGTTTGTTGCGGTGTTTGATACCAGGTGCTCTAAAATGGAGCTGTACCTTGTAGCTCTGATTGTTCCTTCAAAGGGTATCAATTCCGCCCTTGAGGAAATATATATCACCAAAGGCAAAAGCACTTATCTTTGCACTTCAGATTTGGTTACTGTGTTTATTTTCATACATGGCTTTTAAAAACTTACACATTTGTTTCTGTGTAGAAAAATGCCACAAAATCTATGACACTCGTGGGTTATGGAAAAAGAATTGCTGAGAAGAACTAACTTAAAAGGAACAAGTTGTCACCAGAGAATTAAAATAAAAGCAGATGATAGGCTAGAGAAGGTGAGAGCATGTCTTAAAAACCAAGTTTTCAAAAGGTCTAGTAATAAGTAGGGAGAGCTCACAGTGAGGAATAATTTCTTCTAGGCCATTCTTAATCTGTTTAACCATTTTTCTTACTTATGATGCCCGTAAGAAATATAAAACATCACTATTACTGTAAAGTAATGCCCGGGTTAAGTGTGGACCAACCAGATACATGTGCAAGTTAGGTAAGTCACTTTACCACCTGCTTTGAATCAAATCTGCTGTATGGATCCCCTTTTGGACATAAGAGGAGAATTTCAGTCTATATTTTGAATGTTCTATTTTTAGCTGGTTTTGGTGTGTCTGTGCTCCTTTTGTGCAATTTTCATAATCCCACGTGAGAGCTTTCCAGCTGGATGGCTTTTCCAGCAGCTCCCACCCATGTGCTGAAAATTTGCACATCTTTTTCTCTTGCCCTGATTTAAGACTTTGTTTTCCCAGAAAGGAAACAGTGAATGTTTTATACATTGTGACTTCTTTCTTCTGAAAAAAACTCTCAACAATTGAGGACCGCATAGAAAGTTATATCTCTTCATGTTCACTATTCCTCCAATGCAAAGTTGAGGGAAGAAGAAAGACAAACTGTTGCTGACAGTATTCCTTCCCACCAAGATTAGGGGCAGCAAGAATAATTTACTTTGATGAATTGTAGTCTTTCTTGCTATGCAAGATTCTATACAGGTTGGCAATATAAGGGCTTAAAAGACCCTTTATGATGTAAATCTGGATATCCCAGTCCTAACTGAACTTGGTGAGACTTTGTATACTATCCATACAATGAGATGGATTTTTAAAGGCTTGGAGCAGTTTTCTGTGTTTTCCCAAAATCAGACTCTCCGTATAAGCGCAGACTAATAACCACACAACTTCCTATTGTACCCTAGCACATGGAATATACATCATTTATTTTTAAGGGGGAGAAGAGAAGAGGACATCTTCAGAAGCAGCCTCTGAGAATTCAGTTAGATGTGTATTGCATGTTAAAAGTAATACAAAAGGCACTGGAGGTTCCTCTCTAGTCTGGTTGATTGCATACATGCAATGGTCAGCCGTCACATGTGAAAAAGTAGCAGTTATTAGACTGTGTGGTCAAATGTAAGGTCCAAAGGTCAAAACATTATAACATAGCATTAGATGAGCAGTGTAAAATGTTCATCTTTTGGCTTCCTTGGTATTGCACGCAAATTCTGAAGAGCATCCTTCTACCCTGTCTCCTTGGGCCTTATTTTATTCCATCCCTCCTGAAAGAAAAGAAGGCTAAAAAGAAAGACTCCATGAAATTTGATGTTCACAGTTGTTGCATATAAACCGATTAAGTTTGCAGGCAAATTGAGGTTGCAATTAGCTATGGTAAAATTGAGAAAACAGACAAGTAAAACCCAGCACCGTGCACCCCCATGGTGCACGGCAATCATGTGAAAACAAGTCACGGCAGAAATGCAGGACTGTGTGAGCTGGAAAGTAGCCTCCAAAGTAAGCCTTCAACACGCCGAGAGGGGCAGAAAGAGGTCAGTGCAATGAGGGATCGGTGGTGAAGCCCCCAAAGTGTGGATGACTTTTCTCTGCGTCTCCTCTTGAGGTAAAGACATCGGCGTGGATTAGCTTGTTCTGGAGTGATAACAGGTGAGAGAAAAGGACTCAGCAGAAGGATTTGGCACTGCCTCTCCAAGAAGACATAGATGGAAGTGGGTCTGAAAATGCAATAATTGGGATTTGTAGGAAACTGTCAGTCAGTGTCGAGCTGCGGATGAAGTGGAGCTGCTTCTGTGGTAGTGTGATGGAGTAGCACTAGCTCGTAGTTCCCGTCATAGTGTGTTTGTATGTCTTGTAGTGAGTTTGTGTCTGTTTCTGTGGTGTCGGTCCGTTGTGTGGTGGCCGTCACACTCGGGGTGTTTTCTGTTCCTCGTGTAGCGTGTTTGTTAATGAGAACAAAGGAAACAAAGAACGGAAGCTAACAGGTTATCAACTTTTGTGTCCATTTTGTAGCAGTGTTGTTTGCCAAAACAAAACAAAACCACAGTTGTGCCACAGACCACACCCTGCCGGTTATATGCTAGGGGCCTGATTTCCACATATAAACATATAGACGTCCATCAGTGCAATATCAGGTACCTCAACTGCATATGCAAATATCACATGATACATTTCTACATATTCTTCATTCACAATCCAGATGTTTAGCAGCAATCTATTAGGCACGTAAGCAGCTTATCTCCCCTGATTTGAGCAGTTAGAACTGACATTGTATGAAATTATAGACTAAGAAGAGTCCTCAGGTTGCACTGGAAGGAAAAAGATGTGCAGCTCTGCATTCATGCATTAACTGCTTTGCAACATGTTTACATTACCGCTTATAAAAATCTATCATCCTTAAAGAGGCAAAGCAATTGTAAAAAGGTTTGCGCTGTCTAGTATGCATGTAATAGTCTATCTGCCTTTGTGATGTACTTAATCTCCTGTTAGTAATTCCAATGGTTATTAGATAATCCCAGCACCCAAGTTTCCTGAAACTTGGCTTTGCATGGGCTACATGTTTATCAAAAAATTGCATGAGTTAAGAATTTTCTTGCCCTAATTTTGCAGACATAAGGTGTTGTCAGTATATACATAACTATGTGATTCCAATTAATACTCGTCTGAAGTAGAACAAATTATCTTTAGCAAATCGTTGTTCATTGGAAAACGCAAGTGTGAAGTGAATAGTGAAAAATTCAAACCTGACCTTCCTGGTAACTTTTGCTGCTCTTATTCGACTTCCAGTTTCAGGAATCCCAAGACCGACAATATTTCTAACTAACTAAATGTGTAATCGTATGTTTGTAAGGAGAGGCATATTAAGATCAGTGATTATGGCGAACAGAAGAGCGTTGCCATGTTGTATCTGTTTTCACCCAATCAACTTTGCATGATTTTGGCTGATTTTGAATTCATAAAGAGAAGGAACATATATATTTTTTTAATTACATCTGAATTAACTAGTTACATTGGTTCTTATTTGCCATATTCCTAAAGAAGATTGATCAGAATAAAATAATGCAGGAATTTCTGATGAAAGTAATTTTTCTTTTATTGGATAAGAAAATTAAACCCATGATTTACAAATGATTGTGCAAATCCCATTGCAAGCTGTTCTTTCCAAATTATTTGTGAGACCAAACGTCTGCAGACACCTTAAGGTGTAAGATGAAATCGATAAGGCAGATAATGTTCTCTTGGTCACTTTATGTGTACTTTTCAGAGGGCTGGAAGTGTCTTCTCCTCAGGTACAAAACAGACATGCACAAGTCAATAAGTGAATCAAGTAAAGAAGGAACTGAGAGGCCCCAGAAAGTATATGTAGGGTGACTTTTATTTCTTCAGCAGAGTATGGTCCTGCGGGTGGTTTATGGGGTACTTCCCTCTGCCTTATCTTGTTTTTCCATAGAGGAGGAGAGGAGCATCTGTTCCAGTGACAAATACTTTTTGAATAACCCAAAGTGTCCCAGCAAGGGTTGCTGTGGCCCAAACAGTGGCAGCAAACAGGTTTTGCCCTCGGGAAGCAGGAGGAGTGTTCAGGGAGAGGAGATGGGTGCTGGGGCTGATGCCGGATGGGAAATGGCAATGCAGCCCCCGAGAGCGGTCCCACGACCTGCATTACATCCTTGCAGCTGCTGAGGCTGGAGCACCCTGGATGTCAGCCAGCAGAGAATTTGGGATTACACTTTGAATCATTCTGAAACAATCCCTTCTTTAAATGCATCTTTACTCTGGGAAGGAGGAGTTTGGTGCCATAGTGTTTTCTGTGGTCACACATGTGAAGAGAACGGCATCTGGCCGAGCATCACCTTCGTACAGACAAATCAGTTTTAGCTGCAGTGTGAGAGACACAAAATTGAAGGGCATAGAAAATTCTGACCAGAAATATAAGTGCCACAAGATTAATTAACATAGTGTAAATAATGAGGTCTGACTCTCCCTTCTTGGGTCTTTATTTTTGAATTAAGTAACTTTCGTAAGTAAAGTGGATGGGTTGCCAAACTTAATGAGAACATAAAATTGAAAGTATTGAGATTAAAACAGTGTTGGACCTGAAAGGGGAGATATTTAAGCACTTTAGTCAGAAGTCAGGCTCACACAGCTTATCACTGTGGCGTTTGTGGAGTAATTATTTTGAGTAGAAATCACAGAATGAAGCCAGCTTGTGCAGAGAGCTGTCCTGTATCTGAAGAAAGGGACCTTACATGCTTAGTTGGTTTAATAAATGCTATCCCATTAACTGCCTAATCAGAAGTGTTGCAAATGAATAAATAATTACGTTCAATATACGTGCTTTAGATGAATCTTCTGCAGACATGTTAAAATTTTATAGCTTTCATTATCATAAAGAAATACGCCACCAAATATGTAATCCTGTAAATAGGAGCTCATCTGGCAAACGTCATTGATGGTGCACTGCCTCAGCTACTCAAGTGCAAACCCAAAGCAGAGTCCTGAAGGGAATATCCAACATGTAAAATCAACATCCCAGCTTTAGTTTTCAGAAGAAGCCACACAGGAAATTCCCACACATATTTAGGGCATTGCTATTTATTTGCACACTGTGCTTTGGTTTTAACTATTGATAACCGTGAGTTGTGCAGATGTCTGTCCTGCAGTTCTTTTCTTTTTTTCCTTTTTTTACACCATGGAGACACATTTTCTGCTAAATCTATCCCTTTGTCCTGCTGATCAGCTCAGGGATTCCCATGTTTTACCTGTACAGAATGTATCGATACAGGAGCTTCAGGCTCAGCTTGAGCAGGAGACGAGACTTCACCGAGAGGAGCAAGAAAAGTTTGCAGAAAGGATCATCCAGGTAAATACAAAACCCGCCTGCTGGGAGAGGCGCATGACCATCACGTGTGGCATGGACCTTGTTTGTCAGGACCATGGGAACTTATGTCCTGATGGCTGTGCCCGTTTGACCTCATCTGAGTAAATGAAGAATCTGGAAGTTGGGGGAATGTAAACTCAAGCCAGTTTTGCCACTTTGAATCTGGCTGCTCTGCTTGGTGAAGAGAAGTGTTGTCCTCCCCTGTGCGGAGGAAGTCAGGGTAGAGACATGAAATACTGCATGGGGAATTATATCACCCCCTTCAGCTCTCCGTGAGCTGGTGAAGGGTGCGTTTGATCTCCAGGAGCACAGTTTGGCTCTATGCCTTATTGTGACCTCTCCTAGCCCAAAGCAAATCCAGCACTTCTCTGAAGTCGGAGGAGTTGTTACATTCTCATAACTGAAACACAAATCAGGGCTTTTTGTATTTCTCAGTACCCCATGCTTCCAACCCTCTTATTCGTAACTGGTGAATAAATCATATTTTGTTACAGGGGCTCCCCCTGCTCTTTTGAAGGCTGGAACAGATTAGTCAATCGTTTTGTGATCTCTAGCTCCTAGAGCGAAAAAAGTCTGTTGCTAATTTTTGCAGGCTGTTTGGCTCTTAACTGAAGTTTTCTTTTTAAATTTACTTCGTAGACTAAATTCAGCATAATTGTTGCATGGCGTAAAGCATTTTTCTTTGTGCCAGCTAATCTCATTATGCCCAAGTGGTATCTCTCTGTTTTTCCATAAGTACCTTTAATTTCTAGTTGATCTCCATAGGAGCTTTCTTATGGAGGCTTTTGAAGGCCACCGGTAAATTGATTTCCTTCCTAGCTGCCTTGGCCATGAAAGCTTTTGGAAGCTATGCCTGCCTCTTAAAGTTCTTTTATTTTGGAATAGCTATCCATGGAAAAAGGATAATACTCTGTGAAGCTACCTCCACCAGGGTCTTCTGCAAGAATTTGTGACCATGGGGATTTAGATCGTAACAGCTTGTAAAAACAATGAAAAATGCGGCAAAATCAAAGCTAGCTATTCATGTTGACAGCCAGTAGAAATAGAAGAATAAAAGCATCTTCTGGATTCTTCATTTTTTCCAGATTATGCCCATCCTGTTGATATTGTTCCTTTTTTACCATCTTCCAGGATTTCTGGTGGAAATGACTCAGATGTTTGCTGTATTTAACCATAAGTTCATTTGGTGGAAGAACCTGCATCAACACAAAATCTATTTGTTTCTTCCTGTAAAAATTCAATTTAAAATAAGTCCGTTTTTTACTATTTCATTTTTAGCAATGTTTAATGACATCAAATTGATGTGTGCCAGCAGCGTACAATCTCCAGGAGTGTTACTCGGAGTTGTATGTACGTTTCTTGGGCTGTTATAGCTAATTTTGTTCCAGACTACTTTTGAGCTGCATTTTAAACCCATTTAAGCTAGCAAATACTGTAAATAATCTTAATTTAATCAGTATCTTTTTAAGGTATAGTAGCACAGATGCTGAAAATTTGCATTATGCCAGAGCACATAATTTAAAGGGCAGGAAGGTCCTTAGTAAACCACCTAGTGTGGGCCAGTAGCCTGTGTCAGAAGCATCTGAATGTTGCCATGAAAATCAAGCATATATTTCTTAGCAGTATTAATTGCTAGGGGGTCTATTCTCCTGACAAAGAATCTCTGAAGTGCTCTTCATTGCTGTGTGAATGTTGTTTGTTCTTAGGCTTTAAATCATTGTGGTCATTAGTGTACTGTGGCTTTCATAGATTTCATCTATGGAGCTGGTCAGCAAAGGGAGATGCTGTTGTTCCGCAGAATGGAAAATGGTAGAAACTGGCATCTGTAAGCAGTGGCTCCGTACTCATTTTCCATCTGCCTTTTCTTGATCAATGTGAACCGTAGCTTGGTTGAAGTGGAAACACTATCTCATCCATACGGAATATGATGTTGTACAACCAACTTGTACGAGTGCTGTTGGGCACAGGTCATGCCGTGGTTTGATTTTGACATATTGAGGGAGAAGTCACGTTTAAAGAATAATGTTTCAGGTGGCCTTGTGTTGAAACAGGTGTAATTATACGTGTGCTCCAAAGAATGAGCTTTTCTTGGTGCTTCTAGTACTGAAATTGAGACATGTTGAATGCCGAGTTGCAGTCTATTCCTGTCTTTTCAGTTCCTCTGTGTGTTCCTGATCTAGTCATATCAGAATGAGAAACTGTTTACTGTGAGTCGTTCAGATGCTTTCAAGTACGAACTGTGAGAAGTGAGGGACCAGTGGTTGTATCTGAGATACTGGATGTGGTTCCTTCAGAAGCTTTGTGCTTCCAGAAGCAGAGGGAGGTGTAGCCACAGAGGAACGGATGAGCCTGTGGCTCGGGAGGGAAGAGGCAAGGATAATATTCCAGGTTTTCTGAAGGGCAATTGTGGTCCCATCTTGTAGGAATGGCTGCAAATGCATTTAGCAGGTGTGATATGTGCAGCAGTGTGGGGTGGTGCCTGTGCTGGGAACATACTGCAGGGATGCAATCAAGAGAGGGAGGAAAATATGAGTGGCGTAAAGTGGAGGCAGCAGCAGAGGTCTCGTGGATCTTTAAAGTAAATGTCCACTTCCACAGCGGGTTACTTGGATATGGTTATCTAAGCAAAGCTTATCAGCTGCTGTCTTCTAATTTCCTCAACAGTCATAACTGCTGAGGAACTTACTGAGTCAAACTCGGTAGCTACTCGCTACTGATGAAAATTAGAGATTTCAATTTGTCTCACCCAACAAAGTACAAGTCCTGGAGACCACCCCAGGACAGCACCCCATTGACATGGTGTCTGTCGTTCCATTAAAGCTGGAGGAGGAGCATATGCAGACCCTGCGGCGGAAAGACTTGGAAGTGCAGAGCTTGACTTTGCAGAACAAACTGGAAGAGAAGACCTGGAGCCAGGAGAAGAGCCTGCTGCAGCAAGAACTCAGGCATTTCAAGCAGGACACCTTTCTCCTGTATGTCAAATTGAAGTGGCTGCTGAAACATTGGCGGCAAGGCAAGCGAATGGAAGAGGAAGGGGAAGACATGTTAGAGGTAGTTGTCCCACCTTGTTAACTCAATAAAGTTGCAAGCAGCAGGGTACTGGCATGTCCCTTCTTTAATTGTAGGCTTTAACTATGATGTAGCATCAGCAACTTTATAGTTGCTGATGCAACATAGATTTAAGGGGGGTTCATATTAAACATGAAGCCTTTTCTTAAATTAGCTTGTGCTAAAGTATATTCTGCATGATATGTTATACATCACTCATCTTTAAATCTATACCCTTAACTGGTACAAACATCTGGTCCTGCAAAACTCTCATAGTAAATGAAAATTTAATTAGTTCTCAAAG
This sequence comes from Vanellus vanellus, assembly GCF_965231255.1. Lineage (NCBI taxonomy): Eukaryota > Metazoa > Chordata > Aves > Charadriiformes > Charadriidae > Vanellus > Vanellus vanellus. Next base: position 114,206,595 of record NC_138906.1, on the reverse strand, counting down.
ACATGACTCCTGAATAATTTTTGGAAAGAAAAAAGAGGTTAGTGAGCTGATGGAGTCAAATCTGTTTAGAAGGGTTGAGTGCTGTCGTTTTTCTCATCGTGTGCACAGTGTGTTCCTTACAAAGCCTTCAGCAATACAGATGGAGGGAAGCACTGTTTTCATGTTGGCAGGAGAATTATACAGCTTCTTGTGGGAACTTACAGTGAATCATTCTTGTTTGTTCCTCTTTCTCCATACACACGTCTATCACCGTCAGCAGCAGTACGCCAGTAGTCATCGTGGTGATTTTCCAAGTAGCGACTAAATTAAGATCAGGAATTTCAGAAGTACATAACAACCTGGAATCCTCAAGCTGACATATCTCAGCAGGGTTGTGATTGCCAGTCAACATGCACTGTGAAGAAGGGTGCTGCTAAATTATGTTGAGTTGCACATCCAGAGTTACCATTTGCTTTGGAAATCTTACCTAAAGAAAAATATAAGTTAAAAAAAAGTGTTTACCCATTCTGACATTTTATACAAAATTCTTGAGAATAATGGATTTCTTTTGCAGGTTCGTGCAATTCTGAAACCATTTGCTAAGGCAACTAAGTAATTTTTCTCGGTATTTCTGGTACTTACGTGCCTAGTGTTTTTCAGCATTTGCTGCATTTGGCAGTACAAGTAACCTTTCAGGTCTGGTAGGAGTATGCTTAAGTTGAATACTCCAAAGTTTTGTATTCTTAACTAAAGGGTGGATGAACATCTTTACCTTCATCTGCTGTGGTAATATGAGTCAGAAACAAGAGATGAGTAGCTATTTAGAAATAATTTGCTTCTGCTTTACTTCAGCAGTACTAATTTGCTTCTGTGTAAACTAGCTCATCTTCTAATATCAAAATAGCTTTTATTTTTTCACTGTTTGGATTGTTTGACTGGTTAATTTATAATCAATCCACCTCCAGTCATTATTGGAGTCATGTGTTTTGCTAACGTGTTAGAGAGAATGAAGTGCTAGATTTGGATATTTCCTGATCATGTATCTTCATCAGACAATACACCAGTGTCTTGTATAGTTTTTCATTAATGCATGATGGATTATATCCATCATGCTACATTACACCCATCTTCTCAGCTGCATAGATCTCCTGTTTTGCAGGCTTGCAGCGTATTGTGTTATTATAAGCAAGACGTCATATATCACCCCAAGATCATTTCCCGGAGCCTACAGAATAGAAGTCAATATATCCCACCACAGAGATGCATGGGAAGATACTCCCTTCCCTTAGCCCTTCGACAGATTTCTGTCCCCTGAGGTAAATGGAAAAAGAGTGTTGATGTGTCCCATCTTTTGCATTTTAGGTTGAGCAGCCTGAGGCCCTCCCAGACTTTGGCATTCAGTCTGAGCAGAAGGCGGATGATGCAGAACGAGAGGAGGAGGAAGAGGATGTTGTGTTTGCACTGACAGATTTTTCCCAGCATCCCACCACGGAGAGCACTGATCATGGACCACAACTGCAGACTGCAGAACTACTGCAGCAGCAGAAGCAGGTACTATCCCATTTGTGTATTTTGCCCTGGGAATGGAAACTGTGGATTTTCCAAGTGAGTTCATTTTCTTCTGCTGCTGGGTTAAATCACCTAGAATGATACTTGTAAAAATTGCTACACAGTAATTACAGTGGATTTCACCCATTATATTTATATTTAATCAGGAGCCATGTGATTACTGTTCTCCTGTTGGCAGATGCTATCAGTGAAAAATCCTATTTCCTCTTGTGGCCGTTTGCCCAGAAACATCTATCAGTATGTGATGGTTTACAGAATTTACATGCTCCTCTTGCCTGAGCACATCTATTGTATTCTACTTTCAAGCTTTTAGCAAGAAGGGGTGATTTTATTTCCTTTAAATAATGTAAGAAACTAGCACATGTATTTAATATTTCCCTTGGAGATGATGGGAAAACAATGCAAAAGTTCCTTCCTGTCATTGGGTTTGTTTTTAAATCGTGCCAACTGTTCCCTGACATCTCCTGTGCCCTGCCTGTGTGTGTGTCAGAGCACTGCCATACATCCTACCTTTTTCATTTGCGCACTTAGTATACCAGCAGTCCTAACAATAATAACAGCAAACATTCAAAGGCAGCAGACTTAAAGCTTCCAACAGTTATTCAGGAGCATCTTCTTATATTTTTAAAACGGAAAACGTTCAGATGAGAGCATCCTGTTACACAGAATTATTTGCAATCATAAGTAGAACAGAGCAAGAATTCTGTGTAAAACATATTCAGTGAAAAAGGTCTTGAAGCCTTATGCCTCATGCCCCATTTCTATCCGAGCCCATGACTTGGAAGCCCGCTCCACAGCGAGAGCTCTCAGACAAATCTCTGTGACCGCATTACTCTACTGGACTCGCTGCAGGCTCTTGGGATTGTGTGTGTCTTTGCATTTCAGTTCGTCACTGTCGTGGTTTGGCCTCAGCCAGCAACAAAGAACCACGCAGCCGCTCGCTCGACTCCCACAGCCATGGGAAAAATCGGCAGAAAAGGGCAAAACTCGTGGGTTGAAATGGTGTAATTTAACAGAACAGACAAAGGGAAGAAGAAAGAAAAACAATAACACCGATAAAGGAATATAAGAACGCGATTACAGCACCGCCGCGCAGCGCACCGACCAGGCACCGACCAGACCCGCATCGCCGCAGCCCACCCCCGAGTGGCGACTGCCTCCCTCTTCCCGGCTAGCGCCTCTTATAGCCGGGCATGGGTCTCGTGGGATGGAATAGTTGCCTCCCCTGCCGGCTCCTTGGGGAAATTAACCCCATCCTTGCCGGAACCAGGACAGTCACCTTGAATTCCCAGACTCTCACAACTATGTACAACTTGTTTGCTTATTGTCTATATGGTCTAATAGATATGCAGCAGGCAACAGTAACTCTCTACCCTATAATAAGGTTAAACTGGTGCTGGCAGATGCACAGGCTATCTTGCAACCTACCTCTCTAGTTCAAGGTGTAACTTCAGTTAGAATTTCTGTTTGAATAAAAATAGTAGAGATCTGTGGTCTTTATGCTACTTCATATTCTGCTTTAAGTTTATAGACACTTTTGCTCTCCATTTTCATAGTGCCAGCTGACAACTCCGTTCTCTAGCAATTATTTTCTGTGAAGTGTCCTGCCAAGGTAGTATTCATTTGATCAGTTTGGCATTTGGAAAGGTTCTGCCTTGCTAGTCACCCAGACCCATCACTGTCATCCTCTCAGCAAGCTCTTCTCTGGTAGAGGCTGGAAAAGGCCATGGAAGAGATGCTCCTGAGTACATCATTTAACTGCATTCCATCTGTAGATTGATTTAATCTAGAACAAGTGAAAGAAATATAAACCAACATGCTATCTCATTACAAACTCTGTCATGTACCAACTTTCCACATAGATCTCTTAGAATGATCAAGAACATTCAAATAAATTGTCCTCTTTAAAATAATGATTACTTAGGCATTAATCTCAATTAAGGTGGTAGAAATGGGAAGCAGGATTGCTTATAATTCATTTTTATATACATTGCAAGATGTTCTAATGCAGCAGTTCAGCTAATCTTGCTTAAAGAAATGATCCATAGGAACAGACCACATGTCAGTACTCCTCTTGATAGTGAATAGTGCATGATATCCAAATGGATTTATGAAGGTAAAATAGGTTTCTTGCCTTCCAACCAGGAAAAAAAATGCTATTGCAGCACTGCAAGAATGAGTGAGTTTGCTAAATATTTCTCATTTTAAGCACTATTACTCGTCTTGCCCGCTCACGCTAGTGAATCTTATAACAAGCACTGTGTTTATTGACAGGAATGTAGAAAGGGTTTTCAGTGCTACAGGGCTTGTATATGTCAATGGCAAGAAAGGATTATGATTATTCTCTGGCACAGAAATAGGAAGCCCTAGTGTAGGTTAATTCTGTTGCTGTCATAGATTCAGCGCATCAGTGTCTTCTGGAGGATCGTGATGGAGGAGTAGCTGCCTGCATCCTCAAAGGCTCTGCCAGAACCTTGCTCTGCCCTCACACACCTTAGTATCAGTTGGGCCTGAATTGTCCGTCTCACTATGGTGGACGGCTTGGCCCTGCAAACCTCCTGCATGCAGGACCTTCGCTATGCTCACCAACCTCACAGACCCTGGTCCTTGCACACATTACAGACTTTCAACCATAAACATGAGCTCTACATAATTCATATATGATCCCAAAACACATTAACTAAACAAAAATAGAGCAAGAAAACACTTTGCCTGTGTTGTCCCAGTTTTAAAAGCTCTGAGAGTATCAGCAGACCCAGAGCACATCCTTCCCAAAGGGGTGGATCTCGGTAGTGCTTATCTCCCTTTATACCACTGACTAGTCAGGCTCCGCTGAGAAACACCCAGGGTTTTGGGGGTCTTCTGCAGGTTCCTTCAGCCTGCAGATGGAAAAAAGCACTATTTACATGGGAAATTGGGGGTGAGCAGTGAAGCTGGAAGTCTCCGAAGTTCTCACCCACCTAGGAGAGCCGGTTCTGCCTGGCGAGCTCCAAGATGAAATGCAGCAGCCCTTGTTTCACACCAGGAAGAAAATTTTGTGATAGCCTAGGAGTGGCTGAGATAACTAGGTCAGAAAAAAGAAAGGGCTTACGGTAACTGAAGTAACCCATATTTATTTTTAACATTCAATGTTAATATTTAATGGCTTGTATTTTCAGCCTGCACTCTCACTGCTGACTTTCTCACCCTGCCTGGAAAGTGGCATTGTTTTGAGAAAAATGATAAACCCTGAGGCCTTAATTTCAACAAGCAGCCTTTAATTTTATATTATTATGATTTGACTTGGTGGAAAGTACACGTCTCACTTGTCTGGGATTTTTATGTGGCCAGTGTGTGAAGGGATGAAGGCATAGCTGAGGGGAAAGGGGAGAAAAAAAGTTAGTCAATGAGAGGCAGAGTAGATGGCGACTCTGAGAAGGACTTTCTTTCTCTTCATGGCATTGTCCCATGGCTGGAAGCTGGGGGACACTGCAGAAAGGGTCAGGCAAGGAACTGGCAAGGCTCAAGAGCCAAGCGGGAAGTCTGGTCACGGGCAGGAGATAAGCAGGCAAGTCGGGCTGGTGGCACAATAGAGGAGGGCTTGCTCTAAGTCAGCGTTTCTGTGTGTGTCATAAGAGATCAGGGAGAATAGCCTGTAGAAAACGGAGGCGCTTTGGTTCAGTTGAGTAGAAAGGGTGACGTGCCTTTTGGATGGTGTTAAGATCAGGGGAGTAAGAAGAAAAGAGTTTGCACATCTGTGGTCCAATGGAAAAAACATTAAACAACAAGACAGTTGTGTTGTTGCTTGTGTGTGGGGGGGGGTGGTGGTGTAGTGTCAAGAAAATCCCCAATTAGATCTTTATTTGCTCATACAATATTGGTTTTCAAAGCTTAGCTAAGAGAAAAGCCCAAAGGAATAGTAATTAAGACCTAACTATACTAAAAGGATTTGCGCCAAGATCCAGCTTCACTTTTGCCGAGATCTGCGATGAGACAGATGAAATGCACAGTTCTTGTTCGCTGTTTAGGCCCCTCACCTTGTGTTTTTAATTGACTGCTCTGCTAAGCTGCCTGTAATGCCAGAATTCTTAAGTGAAATTCTCAGAGAAAAAAAGAATCGTGATTAAAAGCAGAATCAAACTTCAAACAACTGCTCTGGTCCCAAACTTTTCTAGAGCTGGAGGCTCCCATCTCTGGGGTTCACTCAACTTAGTAAAGACGCCAAAGTCCTGGAATTTAATGGAGGTTTACTGCATTAAGATTTTACTTATTGTTAGCTGTTGTTTCCTTTACCTATAAATCCTAAGCTGTGGATACAACAAGACTTTAAACTGCTTTTGTAATTCTCTTGTCTTAGATCAGCTGTGGATCAGTCAGATTCCTTCATGCTCTAAATTTTGGTAACTAGTAAGGCACTAAGGAGCCATCTAGTTGCATGGGAGGGTGTCCAGGGAATCACAGCCATGTCTCGTTACTTCTGTCTGTACAACACCCCTGGGAAGAAGGGGAAGACCATAACAATCCTGATGTATCTATGGGACTTATTCTTATGCAGAAGCTGTTTGACAGTTTTACCAACAGAAATCTAACACATGTCTAGATGTAAATGTTGTATTTCAGAGCACATTGTCTCAAAAGTACTTTGTCTGTTCTCAAAAACACTCCAGTTTGGCAAAACAGAAAACATAATCTCACAGACCTCTCCAACTTCAGACTGTAAATACAAAGTCATGCAAAAGAGACTTCTCTGTAGGAATTGAAAGTACGTAACCAAAATTGGATTTATATTGGCAAGTTAATTAAAATCCCAGCAAGCCCAGGGGGCACCTGGGGTACTTGTCTCATAACAGCGACATTGATGTAATGCCTCCAGAAATAAGACATGCCCTCATCTCAGTAGGCTACAAACCTGCAATGAGGCTCTTTTGGCTCCTCTCTGTACTAGTCCATCACTTCTTTCTTTGCAAGCCTGCTTTTACAGGACTCTAAATATATGCACAGGACTGAGGGATGTAGCTTGCTTTAGTGTTATTTGGGTTTGTTTTTCTTCTGCCTCATTTCCCTCGTGGAGCCTTTAGACTTCTTTGCCAGAGAAAGGTTTATGCAGCATACCAGAAAACACAGAACGTGGCTCTTGAACGAAAGCACTTCATAGGCATTTGGTGTCAGGGTTTTCAAAGAGGATGAGGCCAGATTTTGATGCGCTCAATACCTAGCAGCTCCTGTTGTGACACCAAGGACAAATCTTCAAAAGATCTCTTATTCTGATTACTGCACAAGGGGCTTGAGATGTTTGGAGAATTTAGCCTTAATTGGGTATCAGAACAAAAAATAATGGTGGAAACACAAACTCTCATTACATATTGAAAAGTAGGTGATCTTATATGCATGATGGAGACTGCTGCTGTATAGTAGGAAACTGCTAATTGGCATTAAATGTTAATGGAATTAATTCTGCTTCTGTGAGTGCGTTTCTTATAAAACCCCATGTTGTACACCATCACGTTTCATTAGCCCAAACAGATTATAGGTCAGTCAGTGAGCACCTGCAGTCATTTCCCTGCATCTAGCATATTTTTGCTGATGAATCAAATGGCTTGGAAAAAGTAGACCACATTTGTTTGTTTTTTTAAAGAAAAAAGGCAACGTGGTATGTCTGATTAGTGATTACAAAAGTGGGTAAGGTGGGTTCAGTGATGCTAAAAATCTGATGAGCGTATGAAATCCACTTAGTTGTCTGCATAACATTTTATATGTATTGTCATTGAAAAAAGTACATGAAAACTATTTTGATTTTTGTGTACATCTGTTTACTTGACTTGTCTACAAAGAAGTCCCCATGTAGGTACTTCATGAAACACCAGATAAGAAGAACTGCAGGAAGCCTTCACTTGGGAAAATAAATAAAAAATAAAATCAATTAGACTATCATGCAAGAATCGAGACACCTAATTTGAGTTAGTCCTTCCCAAGGAAGGTAACACATTCATGAGAATCGGGTGATTAAATGTTGAATTTTTTGAGTAAGCCTTCCCGTTTTTCTGCTCATGCTGTGTCTGCTAATCAACTATGATTTTCTTAAAAGTCTTTTCTATTCACAACAACTTGTCAGATACAACTCTGGCTACTCCCTGGTCTTTGAGAGGCTCATTGGGAATATTTGATTTAAATTTTGGATACATAAATCATGTTACACATTCCTGTTTTCTAATTCAATGACTGCAAAAAATGATGGGATACCTTTTGTTTTACCGATCCAGAGTGAATCTTTAAAAATGTTTTTCAATATTTAACACAAAAATGACAGGTTTTGCAAGTCTCTGGAGAATTTGTGGAAAGTAAATGCCAAAACTAAGGAAAAAATGATTGATATTCGAATAAGTGTACATGCGGTCTTTCAGTACTTGCCAAGATCACATGTCAGCACTGGGCTAGACTTTTAATTTAACTCCATCCTTGGCTCCTGGCTAGCACAAGTGCACAGACAACATTTTTTCAATATGATGGTGACATTCTCAACAAGACATGGATGGGGGTTTGCTCTTTGATCCCATCTGCAAGAGGGAAGATGGCCTACCTGGCATTCGTGCCTTTGGTACTAAACAGGGTGCTGCTGCAAAGCTAACCAGTGTGCAGCTGCCTGGGACCGAGCAGAAAGGTGACGTACAGCCTAGTGAAACACCTCAGCAGAGATACTCAGCTCAAAATCTCCCTTGTTTTTCCAAAGTAATTTTATCTGATAATCCAAAAGCATTGAAAATTAATCCCTTTTCTTTATATGTAGTTTACAAATATTTGAGGTTTGATGCTGAGCAATGGCTGTACGTATGAGACAACCAGCTACCCAACAAACCTCAGGAATGATACCCTAGCTGTGGTTTACAGTATTAAAAAAGAAGTTATTACCAATGTCCTCAATCCAGAAAGATGCTTAGTGCCTTTTTCAGGGTGACTTAAGTATCTTTGGCTTTCATGGATGCTTCAGCACTAGGGCTAACTAGAAGTAGAATCATAGAATCGCAGAATCATAGAATCATTTAGGTTGGAAAAGACCCTTAAGATCATCGAGTGCAACCATTAACCTAACACTGCCAATTCCACCACTAAACCGTGTTTCTAAGTGCCACATCTTTACGTCTTTTAAATACTTTCAGGGATAGTGATTCAACCACTCCCCTGGGCAGGCTGTAGACAGAGAAGGCATTGCTATTCTTAGTTTTCACATGCAAAAGTTTCCTCAGGCACTTTCCTTTCCTTGCAGTGGACATGCAGGCATTTTTCCTCCTAAAAATGAAACTGGAGGCTAAAGTCATCCAATGACAACATTTTGTTTGCTTTGTTATGCCAGGCAAGTGAAAATCGGAAGCTCCTGAACGCTCTGAAGGGTTTGCTGGATGACTTCCGCTCGGAGCTGCGGGATGAGGAGCGTGAGCGCCAGGGGCTCCAGCAGCAGTACGCCCTGCACAAGGCAGCCTGGGAGGTGGAAATGACTGAACTGAAGTGTCACCTCGAACAGGTAACCTCCCCCACGTCCAGGACCAGTAAAGTATGGCTGAGATGCTTAATGAAATGGGAAATCTATGACAGCCAGGAAAGGGACTATATTTATTCATTTTACCCTGGTGCCTGGAAGTCCCCCTGAAGCCTGAGCAAAGCTTTGTCTCTTGAGTTGCCTCTTGGATTCCAGTTGTCCCAGTACGAGTGCTCATACAGTAGGTACTGTGTAACATAGGTGAGGACAAAGGAGCCGAACCTCTTCTTGCTGTATTTTCTCAGAAGAGTTAGCTGGTAATGTATCAGCTGCAGTAATGAGACATGCGGGTGTCTGTAGTTATTGGCATTTGTAGGAGAGAAAAATGTCTTGATGTTGGCATGCTCACAATTAGCTCGTCACTGTGCCTTGGTACATAACAACTGCGGTACTCAATGCATAGGAGAGAAAAGAGTGATTTGGTAATGCTGAAGAGAGAGATCCATATGTTAATACGGCTAGTGGTTAGTGATGGATGGTACCCTACTGAAGAGAGAGCTCTAGCTACCCACCCCAGGATACCGTTAGAAGTATGTATATAAAACCTGGTGCCAGGTGCTTCAGTGCCATGTACGGCTGTTCACAGAAGATGTACAGTTTCTGAGGCAACATGAAAACAAATCAGCAAAAAACCCACAAGCATTCATTTCCAAAGCTGATGGCATAAAAGGTCTAATTTTCTACATTGAAGAGGGGAGGTGTGGGAGAATTAGAATGTTCAGGTCTTGAGAAAAAGATTCGTAATTGTAGAGCTTCTCTGCAGAAGACAAATATAATAAAAATATTCACTGCCAGGAGGGTGGTACATTTAGGAGGAATTACTGATCATTGGAGACTCATTCTGACGCACAGAGCTGAGATGTGAGCTCTGCTTTTCCTGCCCAGGTACTGTAGGCTGCTTTCCCAGAATGAAGGAAGAAGCTTTTGCTTTAGCAGAGTTTTCTCTCAACGGGTTCAGATTCTCAGTTCAGCTGCTGCTTAGTGCAAATACATTTCTAGACAATGGATCGCTTGAAAAAGGAAACCAAATCAATTTCCATTTTCATTCTTCCCGAAACAAAACCTCGGTGTCAGATTTACCTTAAACTTGAGATGGCAACAAAGAACAAAACTTAGAGACAATTAGTCTAACAATGAACTGCCAATTTAGAGCTTGCTTGCTTTGCCGTTGCATAGGCAATAACTCACAGGCTGGTGGTGTTTGGCACCAGGACAGTGCTGCTAGTCCTGCCCAGGAAGAAGAAAGATTGCACCCTTCCTTCTGGGGGCCTTACCAGGCTCTTTGCTACCTCCTCTGCTCTGCTGGTAATAATACATAACATATGGTAATTCCTAAGCCATGGGTGTTACTTTTTATGTTTTTTCAAGCAAATGAAAAGAATGAACCTGGTCAATACTTAAGACATAAAACACAACATTTCTATGTCACAGCAAAAACAGGTCCCTAATGCAGTAGCAAAAAAGTAGCACATCAGTCATTAGAATGTCAATTAGGGTAGGGCAAACTATGTAAGTGTCCCACTGAGGTCTGGTGCATGTGCTCACAATTACAAGGAGGGCATCAAAAAATGAAATATAAAAATAATACTATAATAAGCCTGAAATTGAAATAATATCAATGTAAATTTAACTCAAAGTAATGTTAAAGATTCAAAATATGGCGTCTTTTCACTATAGGTTCAATTTTAGGATCAAAATTGGAGAAGCTAGTGAATGACATGTAAAATATCAGCATTACATATAGTCATGTTAACATCCTTTGCTATTCTATGCCCAACACGTGGCATAACAACAACTTTAACTAAATAGCCAAGTCTGTCAGGTTGGTGTGGGTGGGAGGACCTCTCATGATCTCATGATGTTGTTTTGATTGGTAGTGATGAAGCAGTGGGCTGTACAGTGCTCCCACCGTAGGTTTTGTATGCAGCTGCCAACCCCCTGACAAGTTCACAGGGAATCAAGGTCTTTCTAGTTTCCACTGTTGTCTTCACTGCTGCTGTTTCCCACTTTTTTTGTGAAGCGTCAGGTCAATTAACACAAGCATTTTCCTCAAGAGAGTCAACTCCTAATTAATAGTCACTGGCAATGGTTTTGCATTTTGATGCTTCAACTGTCTGTATAGGAAAGAATAAAAAAAAGGAAAGAAAACTCTTTTGATATGAAAGCACCGCATATCAGAGGTGACAATGTACTGTTGCCTGCTTCTTTGGAGCTTTAGCACTGCATATATCATTAAAAATAAAAGTCTTGGCTGTCAGAAATGCACGCACATCTTATTTGGCAGAAGGATCCTTAGGCATTGTTTTTAAGATAAGAAATAATGAGATTGCTCCAAAGTATGGGATTGTGATAATGCTGAGTCAATAAGGAGTCCTAGTAATTCTCAGCCTCCAGATGGGCCAGTGAAAAATCCTGGTATTCTGGGAACTAGGAACTGAGAAAACTTTGGAAGGAGGAGGGAGTTAGTGTGAGGGGCCAAACCCTGCATGTGCTTTGAGAACTTGCATGTAAGGACACATACCCTCACTAGGATTCTGACCAATGGTCCAGCTTCAGGATGCCTGGGGGGAATGTAAGCTGTGGTGCACATGAAGAGGCATCTGGCCACCCTTAGCAGTTGGCAGGTTTAGGAAAGTCACATCTAGACTTTCACACTGAGGAGCCACCAATGGGCTTTTCCTCCATGATTGGAGCTGTTTCATCAAAACAGAGGCAGAAGGACTCCCTTCATGCCAAGAGCATTGTTCTGCTTTCCATAGAATCATAGAATGGTTTGGGTTGGAAGGTACCTTAAAGATCATCTAGTTCCAACCCCCCTGCCCTGGACAGGGACACCTTCCACTAGACCAGGTTGCTTAAAGCCCCATCCAGCCTGGCCTTAAACAGTTCCAGGGATGGCGCATCCACAACTTATCTGAGGCACCAAGAACTGTCTTCTGAGTCTAAAGACACCACCTCTGACTGTAGGTTTTAGGTCCAAAATCACTGAACACCAGGAAATTATTCTGAAGGTGTATGACTGTATACTTGCCTTGGTTTTGATCTCATCTTTGTATTTATAGACTCCCTGTATTCTTCCCAAACCGGGTGAGAGCCAGGGCTCTGCTCTGGGTGAACCCATGGTCCGGAACAGGATGACTTACTCTATTTTGGCAGCTTGGACATGGCACTCTAACAGCACCCATACATTCTTGGGATATTGCTCTTCTGGATCCTGTTCTTACTCCCCACTGCCTTTCTCAGCTTTCCTGCGCTTTGCAGGCACGACCGCCTGTCTTGTTTGCTAACTGAAAGGCTGAGAATTTGCCCAGTGGCGGTGAAGAACCCAGTGGTGTAAGGGGACAGAGAGAATGAGACTTGAGGTTCAACTTTTTGCTATTTTTTTGAGAAGAAGGAATTGGCTTCATAGGATAACCATACAAACTATTATTTATTGCAACTAAGCATTTGTTTGCTTTATAGGTTGCTTTTAGCATTTTCACGTTTCATAGCAGCTAAAGAATTTATCGCAGGCATTGATGTGGTTTTACAACTTAACATGCTAGCCATAGCTACCATGAGGCACTATTCCCCAGGAGGCAGCAGAGTTGTAAGGTTGAGTCTGCGCTCCAGCCTCATTGGAATTGCCCCAGACACTCCAGCAACCTCCCCTAAGAGCTCCTATTGCAAGATGAGAAGTCTGAGGGGGCATCAAAGGTCCTTGAAAGACGACTTACGTATATCACAAAGAACAAGCCCTAAATAGTCCTCTGTCGGGTTTAGGTGTAAGGAAACTATAGAGTTTACTTCATTAGTCCCTTATTATTTTGGCTGATCTGAGCTCTGCAATGACGCTCCTGAAATTCATGATTATTTGGTGTCACGGCTATTTCATAAACCCAGCAGGAACTTGCAAGGGTGACCCAGGGTGAGGGGCACAGGATAGTAAAATTAAAGGAAATGAACTTAAAAGAATTGCTGACCCTGGCTGCAGCACCAACTTTGACTCCCACAGCACCATGAAATGGAGCTGGGGACTTGTGGATGGACAGAGGAAAGCTGTAGCAAGGGGCAATAGGCCATTACCTGAAGTTAGCGGTGAGTTTGGAAACTAGCTGTGACATTTTTACATATTGCTGAACTAACATGTGGGCAGTCAACATGCTGGGGTAGTGGGTAGAAAGGCAGCAAAGCTATCTGGCTTCTTGAGGAGCCACGCTGCCCAGGATGGTGTCTTCCATCGTGGATCTACAGCACAGAGGTGTGTCTCCTGGGATGTTCTGCATTTCTGCCCCACAGCACCTCTTGTCCACCACCAAGACGTACAGTGTGTGCAGGACAGCCTCTCACACATTGCTGCAGGTCCCACTGCACAAATTGGATAAGTGTGAGAAAGACGGTGTCATGTCACCTTTGTTAAAATAGGATGCTGCTTTTTTATAATTGATTTTTTTGGTTGATTGGTTGGTTGGTCATTTGAAAATTGGGCTTTGGAAATTAGTGGTAAATGAAACAAGTGTTTTACGATTTCCCTGTCAATGCAAGTGGCTGTAACAGGATGCTGTCTTCAGCTCCGTACAATTTTAAGTGACTCAAGCAATGACCTCTCGGCCATTTATTTGGGAAGGCTGTTCCAGAGACTAGTAAGTTTCACTCCTGAATCCAATCTGAACTTCCCTTTGCTCAGAAAGTTTGTGCTTATTTTCCACATAGGGCAAGGTGAAGGTGTTGTCCTTCTCTCTTGCTAAAGGAGCGTGTTCCCTAGCAGACCTGCTGCCTTTCCTTTTTGAGGACAACTTTCACTTCAGAGGCAGAAATAAGTTTTCGCTGCTTTTTGCTCCAGTTCACCTGCAGAGCCAGGGGACAGAGACATATCCCATTCTGAGTCACTCACACATCTACTGTGTTGTCAACAAAAGGTCAAGCTTGAGGGATAAATTCTTCACTCACGTGAATAAAAGCCATTGACCACTTTTTTCACTCTCACAAGAGTCCAGCAGTGGCCCAGGTTGTCCAGGGAGGTTGTTTAATCCCTGCCCTTGGAGGTTTGTCGGGATCCAACTGAACAAAGTCCTGCACAACTTGATCTGATCTCAGAGCCAACCCTCCCGGGAGCAGAGGGTTGTACAAGAGGCCTCCTGACACCCCATCAAGCCTGCACAGGAATCTCTCACCTTGGGCCTGCTCTTCTGCTCTGATCGAGCGGAGCCCTGAGCATGAAGTGAAGGAGAAGGGAGGGAAGGTAGCATCAGCTAACTGCCCTAGAAATCAGTTCAGATGCCAGAACCTGCAGAGATGGGAGGATGATCTTGGTACATCTCCTGCTGCTAACACCCTCTTTTGTTGGAAGGTGAGAGGAGCTGTACAATAAGACCATTGCTGAGGGATGCTCTGGGAGAAGTCTCTTCAGAAGACGAATGCATTCTCTTTAGGTTTCGGGTGCACTGAGAGCACAAAAGCAGAGCAGCGGCTGAGGACATTGTCCTGGTGATTGTCTCAAGAAGTGTTGATGCGGTTGGAGTTTATCTCCATGTTCCCTTCATTGCTGGTACCCACACTCCCATCAGAAAGATCATAACTAATGCCTTAATAGCATTAGCTGGTAGAGCTTGAGAAATTATTCACTATGGTTTTCACTGTCTTGATTTTAAAACTTTTTTCAAGTTGAACATATTTGATCATTTATTGAGATCCTAAGATCTAAGAATTGCTATAATTTTGCCATTAGTTTTGTGGTGTTAGGTCTTTAACTCAAATTCATTGTCAGACACAGGCTTTTACCACAGCAAGTTTAATGTCCTAGTAATGTTTTACTTTAATGCCAGCTGGAAGGGAAGAGTGAGAACACCTCAGGAGAACCAGGCCTCGCGTCTGATGCAAAGGGAGCTTTCAAAAGGGAAAGAGAAGAGCACAAGAAGCTTCTGGCTGAGAGTCATGGTGTGGTGATGGACCTCCGCTGGCAAATCCAGCACAGTGAGAAGAACTGGAACCGGGAAAAGGTGGAGCTCCTGGACAGGCTTGACAGAGACCGGAGAGAATGGGAGCGTCAAAAGAAGGAGCTGCTCAGGCGGATAGAGCAGGTAAGGAGTCATCTTGGGGTGAGCAATGGCTGGCTGCAAGCACGAGGCATCACACCGTTACTGCACTCAGGCCAAGGTCAAGAGACTGTATTAAGCAGCACAGGAACAATTTTGGTTCCTTGGCTACATCAGTGTTTCTCATGCTACCAAACAATTTACAAACACAAGGGAGTAAAAGGAAAATGCTCATAATCCCTATAAAAGACCACTTACAAGAAATCAACTCCAGGTTAAAGGCCATTTCCTGCCTCATTTCAATTACCCTGGACAGCATGGTCACATCGATTCATTCTGTTTGAAAGCTTTTGTGCGTTTCCTCGTGCTAGAACCCATCCCACATACAGGGTTATTCAAGGTTTGATATACAGCTTCCTGCCAAAAAAGTCTGTTCATCTGTGAATTAGCCACCAAAGATGCAGCTGCTGTGACTATTCAGTCTCATCTCATTTTTTTTTTCTCTAGCAAAGGAACCCAGGAGTTAACATGAGGAGCCCTGACTGATAACAAATAAATAGCTATCAATACTAAATATTCAGAAGACACTTTGACCTTGGTCACATGAATTTTGTGCCCACCTCTGCTATCATATGCAAATCTGATAACTGCATACCTGTCCCCTTGTTTTTCATGCCTATCCGTACTTTCATCTGCTTAGTATTAGAGACAAATTAGACCTAATGAATTTATTATCTGGCTGGAAGCCACACAAAAAATAAAAAGCTTAATGAGGGAGAGTTAATACACCGTTTTGACTGAACATTGTTTAGCTCTGAGTCATGCATTCCAGGAAAAGTAAGAAAACAACTGAGATTGTGGGTCCTCAATTAACTGAATACTTTCTGTTCTTAGGACATCAGAAATGGAACGGCACCAGATTTGTGCATGCTCTCTAGGGAGCACTACGCTTGAATGAAGCACAAAGTAGCTTCACAGGTTAAGTTGATGAAAACCCGGTGTAACTTCATGACCAGTTTTTGAAAAGGGTTCACTGTGTCTTATGTTCCCATATCCGAGTTGCAGCAAGAAACTAAAGAAAGGACACCAGGTTGTAAATATTATGAATACAAGACTTAAGCTATGGCTCTTAAACCCACAGAGAAGCACTTAGGAAAATGCTGTATTCTACGGATATTTCTAAAATCACCGCTATAAGTGTAGGACTGAGTGAGCGGTGACCAATACGAAGGTTTTATAGACCAAGAAAGGTGATTTTTGAGCTTCTAAATTTAAAAATATCAATAAATGATAATCTGAATTTTTTAATCTCCTATTTATCAGAGGGTTTTTGCGTATATTTCATGCAGCTTGTTGAGCTAGCCCTTGCAATGCAGCCCAATAGTATGTCTCCTAAGACAGAACACCCAACACCTATGAGGTGGGAAGGCTTGTAGCAGAGTTCATCCAAATTACCTGGTTTCCAGGGTTCAGTGACAGAAGGTGCCAAGTTCTCCTTGGCTTGACTGGGCTAGTTTCTAACTGTTGAGTTTCAGTGGCCAAACTGCCTCCTGTGGATTCTTCATGCGCAATGGGAATTAAATAACCCTCAGAAAATTTCCCAATATACTAAGGATGTGGACACACACTTTTCTTTGGGAAGTCACTGGTACCTCTTTGGATGTTTATGCTGCTGTCCCTATGAACTGTATTTTTTCGTATTATCTCTTCAGTGTATCCTCAATAGCTTGAGGGACTTAACCTGGTTAAAGACTGCTTTTTCTGTTCCCTGGGAATGGGGCATATTCAAGGAAGCAACAGAGAAATCCCTGTTAATGTTACTTACCCTTTAATTCTCTTTAAACCTGACATAACCCCTGAGTGTCATCTTGGGAGAGCCTACAGAACAGCTCTTAACCACTCCTGGAGCTGACTTCTTTTGTTACTATTCTAAAACCTCTAAGCTTCAGCTCTATATTTACTGCACAGTAGAGTTGTACAAAAAATTAGCAATAGCTAGGGAAATAAAAAATATTATACCAAGTTAATTTCAGAGGACCAGATGATCAGAAATAAGATGTGAAATCTTGGCTACCTGCCTGCAAAACTTCATAACTCCACCTTTGCTTATAATCAAACATTTCCCTATGTGACAGGAAGCTTCCAAATATTTGCAGGCTTTTAGTTGAATATCCTCTCAGATTGCAGTCATGCCCGGCTTTATATGGAAACAATTAGTATATCTCTGAAGTCCTTCTCCCAGGGGTTTTTCTGTGTGTATTCCATGTATGGCAATACGTAGAGGATGAGGAGACTACAGTAGTGTGTATGTTTGAAAAACAGAGTCTAAGAGATAGCAGAAGTGTGTGTGCCAAATTTCATACTAATGCTTTATGCCTGCCTGCTTTCACACAGCTCCTGAATAATACATGTATGATAAGGGGGAAGCTCACACCAATGCATAAAATATATAAAATACTTTACTCTGGATGGTTATGGGAATACTGCTCGCATATAAAAAACATGATGACCTACTTTTTTCAGAGCTCAAAGTCATGGGTTTTTTTTCTATTTAAGTACACTGTCACTTTGTTTTCCCTTAGAGAATCTCCCTCCACTGTGCTCCTAAAGCTAATTGTGCACACAGTGCACTGGCGAATATTTAAACCCACAAAATCACCTTATGAAAAGTTGTGTGTTTAAAGGTATAAACACACGGGGACTCAAAATCATTAGTCGCTCTTGAAAATTTAGGTCAGTATTTCTCACTTTAATTCTCCTGTTGACTGTCTGAGATTCAGGGAGTGAGCTAGTATCTGTACTGTTTTCTCATAAAGGTTCCCAGATCATTATCCTTATATGATCTCTGAAAATCTGGAAGGGTGTGCAATTGGAACTATGTATACAGAAAACATGTGATTTCCATTTCTCCTTGCTTTGGATCTTGCTGATATGCTGGGGAACGGACTCCAGGATCTCTTGATGTGTACCTTCCAGCCCCTACCTTTATAGGGTACCTTAAATTAGCTCCTTTTAATAAAACTGTTTCGGATTTTGTGTCTCATGAGCAAAACACTGAAGATGCATTCCCTTTTTTTGTAGACGTGAATCAAGCAAAAAGCTCAATGATTTCAGCATAAGTGCAAATTTAATCATCTGGGACCTAAAATGTTTTGATCTACATTAGGCAATACAATGTCTGTTTATTTTTCCAAACATACGCAACAAGATTAAAATAATATGTTTTGTAGGTCCTCAGTCTCCAGGGTCCTAGGGAATGACTTGTATTTGCAGGTTATTGTCACTAATCTTAGCGCTCTGCTCGAGCAAAACTTCAGAGTTACTTATCAGATTCCTGCTGTCATTCATCATGTTTGAAAATATCACTTACTTCATCTATCCTGGTGTATTTGCAATTAAAGGAGAAGTTGATCACATACTCTAATTTTAAGATTGGCAATTTCACAAGTGGTTCACCCTCTGTTCACCCAGCTTTTGCACAGTGTAGAGCTTTGATGGCCTTTCTATAAATATGCATTTTCTTCAAACATGCTTTGCATGCCTAATTCATCCCTTTGACAATGCTGTTCTGTACAAATAGTCTGCTTTCTATCCATGCATTAGGGTTAGACCATCTATAAAACAAAGCTTTTGTCTTTTGTTAAGAGGAATTTTCCACCTCTGGAAACAAGTAATGTATGTAAAAGTGCGACCTTTGTATTGCTGACTAGATGAAAAATGTATTTGTTTTGATAAGGCTCCAAGTCATTCGCCCTTCCTTAAGCTTCTACTTGTTTTGCTTTAGGAACTTATATCTAGATTGCTTTTAAATAACTGTCAGTGTTGGTTTGTTCCCTTAAAAATCAGATTACAGACAGTTGCATTGTTTTGTGTATATATAGACACACTGTGTATATATGTATACATATATATGAAAACAAGCAAAACTATACATATGCACATTTCATCACTCAAAGTCCCATGAGTAGCATCAAAGTCCTAGCAACATCTCCCTTTGCGGAAGGACCAGTGCAGCAAAGCCAGCGTCCCTGGAGCCAGGCGGTGATCTCGTGGTGCCTCCCCAGGGCACGGGTGCCTTGCTCCTGGGGAAGGATGAGTTCTACACAATGCCATACACTACATAAGTAATTGCTGTTCCTTTTCATTTGCCTTGTCTCCAGCTTCAGAAGGAAGTGAGCCCGCGAAGAGGAGGTGGTTTTCTGTGTGACCAGAAGGAGAGTAACCTTCGTCCATTTACGACCCAGGGGAACCTTCACGTGCCTCGTCCGATGGGGTCAAGATCCTACTCTGATTCAGACGCCATTCAGTTTGATGATCGGTCACTGTCTAAGCTGAAAGAGAGTGATCGGTGCAGCGCCACAGAAAACCTCTTTCTGGAGTCGCTGTCTCTTGATTCCCCTGATGAGTCTGATGAGCACCGGTCTCGGCAGATGGAGCGGGAGAAATTCTTGACCGGCTTAACAGAAGTATGCACTTTTCTACCTTTCATCAAGCCGGCATGTTGTCTCTTATGTCAGAATTGGTACTGCATCCCTGCTGTGGGAAATGAGATATCGTGTCACAGGCATTGCTTATGTTACCCAGTAGTGAATTTGGTATAGACAAGATTTTGTTCTGTGTTACAAGCTGATTAGACCAGTGTCAATCACCTGAGAAACTGGGAGCCAGCCTAAAGGCCTGAAGCTTATTTCCCCGTGTGGCTATTCATACTATGTATGATAACTATATCTGACACAACGTGTAGGTTTAGAAGGTCTTAAGTCTCTGCCAGTTGTAAGTAGATATATAAATATATGTATGGAGAAATATAGGCTATATTTTGTTAGTAATGCAGTAAGTGCTATAGAGAGGCACTTCTGGTTGTTCTGTTTTGGTTGCCTTCTAAATAGATTAGCATAAGTAAGTGAGATGAGGTGCTATAAAAATAAAGTTATTCTTCATCAACAAAGTACCTACCCTGAGGTCACCCCATAAAGATGTAAAACACCATGCTAAGAGATGGCATTGGGCCATAATGAATGTAGTCTGTGTCCTGCTAAAACCTGCACCACCCGCCGGCTTACTTTCACCAATTCCAGGTCTTCGCAGTTTTGTTTGTATTGTTGCTGAATGAAACCCCAGGTTCCCGTCCTCATATGCTGGTACAAAGTAGCCTGTGAACTGGCATGCAATATTAGTGGTACTGACAATGTTCACACTAACCACAACTACACGTTTTTAATGGTTCCTGTGAAATTAGAAACACATTACAACTTCAAAATGCTAATACCTCCTTTATTGTCTATTGTTCCTTGAATGTTAGAGGCTGTTACAGAACAAGAAGCGTGCAGAGACTGCCAGAAGTTAAAATTATCGAGCAGGCAGCATGTTGCTTGATGCAAGTTTTGAATACTTTCTTCTTGCTTGAAAATTCAGATTTGTGCACATGGGTTAGACATTCAGCTTGCGCTCTGAGCACGTATATACCGGTTGGGTACACATATTATAGCAAATAGGGAAGCAGAAGCTTCCCAGTCAAAAGTGTATCTGTGTATTCTCTGGCTTGAAAATTTGACCACTCTGGGAAAGAGTTGGTCAGATCTCAAGCTCCCTGCAGGACCAGGTTCACTGATGTGCCTTGATTTGAACATGGGCGCCTGTGAGAATTTCACCCAAGCATTTCTTTGAGATGAATAACATTGTTACTCAGCTAAGGAATTGGGAAATCAAGTTCTTTGAGAGGAAGAAGAGAAAAAAAGATAAAGAGAGGCAAGAAATGTGACCACCCTTCTTACATTTTAAGTAGCTGTAGGTACCTGTGTGTTCCAGTTAGATTTTCCTCCCTTGGTGCCATAAACGTACAGCTGGCAGTGTGGGTAGATCAGATTTACTCTGCAGTAACTCCACTGAAGCCACCAACTTTATTGTAGACTTACACCAGACTGAATGTGAGGAGGATCAGTTTACTGCTATTTTTTCCCCTGACTCCGGTTAAATACCGGAAGGGTATTTGCTGAGTTATGAGTTAAGCGGTGCTCTTTTTGAATAGTCACAATTTGAAATACACTTCTGTGTTGGTAATGTTGATTTCATGAGGTCGAATAAAAGTAATAGGTACAAATGCTCTTTTTTTCCTTATCCTATTTGGTATTCCCTATAGATTATTAGAAATACAAGCGAACAGTTAAAATAATAACTGTAGAGCAACTGCTTCAGAAGTATCTATTTAAAAAAAACAACTCATTATGGGACTTGTCACAGGGAAATAATCGCCATAAAAACATCTTAATGCCCTTAACAAGCTGTAGGTATTCCCCCTATGAAACACGTAATAGTCTTCCCACACATTTAATATAGCTAGCTTAATGAGTTTCAACTGGTGCCATTTGTTGGTTCCTAGAGAACATATAATGAAATCTTATGTCAAAGGACCCCGGTTTATCTCTTATCTCAGCACACCTTGGTCTCTGGCATCAAGCAGATTACCTCCACAGAACAAATTCACTCACAAATACATGGTCCCAACCAATATAGTGTACACGTGGAAAAAAGCCATTTGCGGCTTACTTCCATTTATGATTGCACGGGACTATAAAAATTCAAGGCTGTTGTAGATTTGGCGTGTGGGCCTTCCCTGCGCAGTCTGCTGTCCCGAGGGGCTTGCCCATTCTGCTGCCTGTGTAGCAAGGGAAAGGATATTCCCACTGGCAGTTTAAGATTCCTTATCAGAGGGAAAATCAGCCACTTTTCAGAGACAAACATACCTGGTGCGACTAACGGGAAGTGAATGGCAAAATACTCACAAGCTAATGCCACCAACAGGTTCAGAAATAACTTATCCTCTTTTGTTTCTGTTTTTCTTCAGGAGGAAGAAACACACAAAGGAAATCTTCAAAGGTGAGTAAAACTTACAGGGAAAACCCAGCAAATATTCGGCTGCCAGAGCCTACAGCTCTCTGGCGCCCAAACCACAGGCCCGGGGCATGGCCATGCCACCTCCTAAGCAGCCTGCGAGTCAGATTAATGGATTTACCCAGGGATTAATTTGTCTCAATATGCTTCTGTTCTACTCTGATTAACTCGGGCCACATTCAGCTGTGGTGCACGAAGAGTAAACTGTATGAAAGTGCACGAAGCTGCAGCTTACACGGAAGGCTACGACTGCCCTAGCGAGTACTGCAGACCTGTAGACATTGATATATAGAGGAAAACAGTTGGTGCTGAGGACCTGACATGCCCCTGCACGTCAGGAATATTTTGCTTTGGACTAGTTCTGGTCAGATGCTATGGGTTGAATACCCACCTAACCCTAGAGTGAATTCGTTGTGCTTCTGGAGAGCACCTTCCAGCTCACTTTCACCCCAAAGGAACCCAGCCCATGCTCTCTGGGGTTGCCCCCTGACGCAAACCAGAGCATCTGAATAGGCGATCCACTTCAAAACCACATTCCTGATCCCACCTAACTCCCTAACATAGAGGCACCCCAACTGCAGCTGGTGCTCTTGATTGAAAACTCACAGTGTGATTTTACTATATGCTCCAGATCGCTGATCTATAAAACACGCTGCTTGCTGAGTCCTCACCCAGCCTGAGTTACCTCATTAAGCCAACTCTGATAACTACGCCCATTTGCATTTTTAAGTAGTGCCATTCAGAAAGCTTCTTTTTTTGTTTGATTTTTTTCTTAAAATGAAGCAGCAGGACAACTCAGCTGAACGCTTGTGATTTGTACAAACTAGCGAAATGTGGGAAAGCCAAGAATCCAACCTTATCACATAGCGATTCCCTTTGGTTGAATTTTAGCATGAGCTCAACTCACCAAGCCAGTTCAATGTAACAGCATCTAGGCTGGATGTCCCACATCATTACACGCCATTGCTGTGCAGCCTGGGCAAGCTCAGGAGTGGGGGTGGACTCGCTGATTTCCCGGCAAGTCAGAAATAGTCCACACTTGCTTTGAAAAGTGCGCCTCGTATTGTCGCAAACACTTATTTTCTGTGAATGGTATATTTCTGAAAGGCATCCTACTGCCCCGTATTTCGGACATTTGCCACACAGTAATCCGTGAGAAAGAAGTAAATTAAGAGCCGTTGATAAACCTCTTGGTACTTTTAATGACGCATCAGGAATGCTTGTGTTTCACAGGTATTTTAAAGATAATAAAAGGGAACTTTAATGAAAGAGAGGGCTAACGTGGTTTTATATATAAGCAGGTAGTGAAAGTCGGGTTTCCTGAGTTAGTTTGCTGCTGAAAATAAGGAGCTTTGTAGGAGTTTCCAAGCCTATGAGTGACTCTCTCATGTTCCCCTCTCCAGGGCAATGTCTGTTTCTTCCATGTCAGAATTCCAGCGCCTGATGGATATTTCTCCATTTCTACCAGAAAAAAACTTGCCTTTATCCAGCAGCAAAGACGACATAACCCCTCCCCTGTCTCCTGATGATCTGAAATACATTGAGGAGTTCAACAAAAATTGGGATTACAGTACTAGTAGGAACCATGGTGGGGCCACCGAGAAGCCTGCAGAAGGCTGGGCAGAAAGGACAGAAATTGGGAAAGCTGGGAATGATCCTGGTTCAGATCCCTTCCAGGCATCATCATGGTACCTCACCACCAGTGTCACTATGACAACTAACACCATGACCAGCCCAGAGCACTGCCAGAAGCAGCCAACAAGGAGTCACGGTGTAACTGAAAAAATGGGAGTTCGGGTCTTTCACAGCCCACCGGTTGTCCGTAGGTTTGATAACTCAGTGATAGCTGGCAGCGAAGGGAAAAACCAGGTTGAGCCAGACTTCCTGTTTTCTGTGACCAAAGCTATGGGGAATGTC
Source organism: Vanellus vanellus (assembly GCF_965231255.1). NCBI lineage: Eukaryota > Metazoa > Chordata > Aves > Charadriiformes > Charadriidae > Vanellus > Vanellus vanellus. Next base: position 114,182,715 of record NC_138906.1, on the reverse strand, counting down.
ACTGAGACAAAAGGTGCTTCCTCGGATATGTTTGGAAGATGGTCTTGTGACCTGGCCAAACATCATAAGGATTTTCTGGACAGTGGTCTTCATCCCATTGAGCGTCCTATTTGCACTACTGTGGGCTTTGCCTCACCCTTGCACAGCTTGGAGATGTCCAAAAACATGAGTGATGATATGAAGGAGGTTGCTTTCTCTGTCCGAAACGCAATACGCTCTAACCCTAATTCAACAGAGCCTCAGTTTAAGGACACCGCATGTCAAACCAATGGTATGAGAACGACGGGGACGCAGACCACCCAGACGATCAGTGTTGGCTTGCAGACGGAAACCCTGCGCAATATCACCAGCAGTCCACACAAGTGTCTGACACCAAAGGGGGGGTCCACGCCTGTCTCTTCACCATCCAGAAGCCTAAGAAGCAGGCAAGTGACCCCCGTCATTGAAAAGGTCCAGGCTAAGTTTGAACGCACATGCTGCTCCCCCAAATATGGCTCTCCAAAGTTGCAAAGAAAAATCCTTCCCAAATCAGACCAGCCAAATAACCGGACTTTGCCTGGCACACCTCAGAAAGGATTCAGTGAGTCCGCTTGGGCTAGATCAACTACTACAAGGGAGAGTCCTGTCCACACCACCATCAACGATGGCCTCTCCAGTTTGTTCAACATTATTGACCATAGCCCCATCTTTCATGAGACCTTCCAAAAATGCCCCAGGTCTAGCAGCCGGTCCAGGTCAGCAGAACCCAGAGCAGAACTGGGTCCAGTGCAGGAGCCATGTACAAATGCCCGTGGCAGATCACCCAGTCCTCTCCGGTTGGGGACAGAGTCGCAAAAGGAAGAAGGGACTGAGGTGACAAGTATCAGGCAGGACTTATCTGCTCCTCCAGGGTATACACTCACAGAAAATGCTGCCAGGATCTTGAATAAGAAACTTTTGGAGCATGCCTTAAAGGAAGAGAGAAGGCTACCTTCACACAGCCCACCAAATCTTAGCAATGACAACAGCACAGGAGAAATTGTCAAAGTAGATCCAGGGTCCATAGAGGTAATGAGTTTGTTTGTTTTTCCTCCTATAGCTAAATGCACTCTTCTTTGAACAAATGAGTTATGAGATCTCTTGCAGTCCTAGTGAGTATTTACAATGAATATCCTAGTCCTGTCGTGGTACCACCAGCGAGTCCCGCTCATGAAACTAGTGGCTTAGTCACTGAAGAACTTGGTAAAGAGTTGAGTTTCTATCCTGACAGCTTATCGGGCTTGAAAGTATCAGAAGAGCTTTATCCTTTACAGGATAAAGATGCCTTTACAGGATAAAAATGGTTCTCCCCTGAAAGACTGGGATAAGGGTTTTCTGTCACAAAACACACAACACCTTACAGATGCTCTAGGGACTGTAGGACTGTCTGAGTTCTCTTTTAGGCTGGGTGGAAAGGTAGACTCTTTCTCCTACACAAGAATGGGTGTTAACAAGTTTGTGTGAAAAATAGTCTTTACAATACCCTGAACCAGAACTTCAGGGCCTTCAGAATAACTTTTCTGGATGTATCTGATTAAGTTTGGCTTGGGTCTGTTAATGCGATTAAATGGCGTGATATTTGGTACTGACTGTTGTGGCCTCACAAAAAAAAAGAGAAAGAAAAAGAAAAAACAAACAATCAATTAGTCTAAGCACATACATTCTTAGTCTTTAAGAACTCTTTATTGATATTTTGCTGTCAACAGTGTAAGTCATCATCTGTCTCAGCAGGTATGCCCAAGCATTGGCGGTCAGATTCTCAGGTACAGTAATGTGCTACAGCAATCAACAAAAAAGAGGGTGTAATGATGGACAAAAGCTTTCAGTTATCAGTGTCTGAGCCTTCTGTTTCGGGTGAACTTTTGTGCACATGAGAGTGTTGCCCTGAGGAGGCCTGGAGAAGCTAAATTATGCCCAGCACACGTCATCTTTCTGGTACAGCACTGAAATGGCATGTGCCCTGCTGGTTGCGGATACTCCCCAGGGCAGGAGCCCCTCATCCTCTCTGCTCCTTTAGCATCCTGATGTTTTGGTGGGCCCCAGCCACAGGGCAGCTGCTCCTCCTTGACCCCTATACACCCCAGACATCCCACCTTGGCCTCGCTGGGCTGACTCCTACCACTCCTGCCTCAGATAGCCTCAAGGGAAGGTTGAAACCCCACTTTCCAAGTCAACATTTGGCTTGAAGGATTTATGGTAACCTGAGAGCTGAGACTTTTGGTCTGCAGTTTGCCTTGCACCAATGGGTGGTTCTCAATGGAAAACCGGTTCCTCTTTTGTAGGTATTGCTCAGAGGACATGATCTCTTTTGCCTAACAGAGGATCCAAAGCTGAGGATATATTCCCTGCATGCAGTTTAAAGAGATATAAATAGGGAAGTTTGTACATATAAAAAAGAAACCACATGCACATTATAAGTAACAGTGAATGAAAGGGCTTTGTGCACAAACCTCATAGTGAATAAAAGTGGAAAGCAGCCTCACTTATTGGACTATTTCTAGGTATCTCTATATTTTGTCCTTAGTTTGAAATACTGGGAATGCACTACCGGTCCTTACTAGAAAGTGTGTTGCACTCTTACAGGTTCAACTCAGCTTTGCCTTCAAGGCATCCCTGGAAACTCTTGATTTTCTCCTGCATCTTTTAAATGTCTCAGCAGACTTCAAGTATAAGTAAATGGATGTCATCCCACATCATCACAAACTGCTGTTGGCAAAATACAACTAGCGTCAGTACCTGAGTTTGATGCATGGAGAGATTTGGGTCAGTGCTGTTTAGCAAAAACTCATTGACCATCAGCCTGGCAGAAAATTGCTCCTCTTTGTGAATTCTCAGTATCTTTTGCCTAATGTTTTGAGTTCCAAGCCTCAGAGCTAAGACTTGTTTTTCCTTGCAACTCTTACTCCGTTGTTATGACTGTTGTCTAGATGCACAGGTTATGATCTTCGAGTGATCCTGTCATTTCTCAGGAATGTGCATTGAAAAGGGAGGTGGTGGGCGTTCACACAACAATCTTAGCTTTTCCTAGGTGAAATGATGCTCTACAAGATGTACTTAATGGAGCATGGGTTCGCTGCTGAAAACAAAACCACAAAATAAGTTTAGACTCTGCAGATGCCTTGGGTTATTTATGGATTACACTGACCACACAAATTACACTTTGCACGTATTCCACTTGGCATATTTTGTACAAAGCCAGATGCAGCAGTTCAGCAAATGACGATCCTGGAGGAAGCAGGCTGTGCTTGGGGCAGCACCATGTCAGCGCTGCCCCTGCCACCCTCCTGCAGGTCCCTGCTCTGCTTCCCCCTCACCTGCTGGTTTCTGGCCAAGACAAGTGACCTTCTTACCACCGAACGCCTTCTTGTTTCTGCAGTCATGGCATGGTATATTAATGACTTTTAGACTTGCATGGAGCACCCTTTGGTGCTTTTCTTTAATTGAGCTTCTGAGTGGTTTAGTTACATAATTTCCTTTATATTCTTGCTGCAAATATGAAATCTAGTTCATATATATATTTATATATTTACGTACATATGTATATGTGCATGTGAGTGTATATACATACAGAATAGTAATAACTTTGTGTTTTCTGACTTGCCCAGAGCTGCTTGCAAGCAAATTCATATCCACCCAGTGCAGCCTACTAGTGTCTTATCCTGCTAATTCAGTAAACCACTATATTACTGGCATATCATGGGATTTATAAATATTACTATTAAAAATGCAGATTAGCATTACCTAACTAACGTCAGAGCTGTATGAACATTTTTTTTCTATAACTAGCAAGGGTGTAAATCACAGAGGTTACACAACAGTCCTGGACTGGGGTTCAGACCCATTTCTGGAGACAGGAGTGTGAAAGGACTGTTCACATGGGCCCATGGAGGAGCTGTTGTGTCCTCTGCTTGCCAGGGCAGAGCAATTGCTGCACAATTGCCGTTGAACCGTTCAACATGGGAGGCAGATTGTTAAAAAGAAGGGAAGGTGGTGTCAGAATTAAAGGGATTTTGCTTTAGTTTGAGTCTCCCATCCAGCATCGCTGTTAAATAGGAGCAAGGGAGAAGGGTGAGGCAAAGGGCTTTCAGGAAACCTGAGCACCACAAGCATGAGCAACATGAGCAACACAAAATATCAGTCTCTTTTTCGCTTGTCAAAGATTTCCTAAGTGGAAATTCTCTCTTGAAATCAAACAAAGGAAAAAGAATACAACTTTATTCCTCTTTCATAGTAATGTGGTTTTTCCTTAGCCCTAATCAAGGTTGGCAAAGGATAACAGATGTCTTTCTCTGATGAGTAGAAATGGTTGGTTTGTTTAATGCTATGTTCACTTCTGAGACTGTGCTAGGATTGTAAAAGGTTGGTTTATTTGCTTTCTTCCTTTCTAAATCTTTTTCTGCTAGTGGCTTATCTTTTATTTTTGATTATTAGTTTCCCTGTGATAAGAGCGGTAACATGATCTGAATGGGTAGTAACATCTGGAGACTTCTGCCTTGCTGACATGAAATCTTCACTTTAAAACAAATAATGGATTAAAACAGTTCTTTCCAACCTACTTGCTTTCTTTTTCTTTTCTGTCTGTTCTGTCCAGAACCAAACTGTCTTATTAACTGCCCCCTGGGGACTCTAACCCTGCCTGCCTCACTGCTGTAAGTCCTTTCTACCTTGTTTCCAGAGCTTTCCGAAAGCAGTCATTTTTGAACATGTGGGTTAACAAAGGAAAATAAATGACCACAGCTCCAGAGGTATCGGCACGCATCCGACATCCCTGTGGGGTCCTTCATATGCAACTGTCAGGAAGCGCTCAGGATAGGAGCCCATCTGCCGTCTCCTGCGGCACCATGGGTTATGAGGAGGTCACACTTAAGTCAAAATTTATGCTGTTGAGGTCTTTTGTTAAACTTTAAAAAAAATTGGCATCAAGGTATGCAAAAATGTTGGGGAGGGATTCAGATTTATAACAAACATTATTACTTTTTTTTTTTATAAACACACAGCCCTGTGCAGGGCTTCTGGCTGCCCTGGGGTGCATTCCCTCCAGCCATGGCAGCGGGAGGAGAACGCTGAGGAAGGGGCTCCAGCACCAGCCCGTGGCTGACGGTCACCTTTGCTCATTAAGCTGTTCCCAGCCCAGTTTTGGCCAGTGGTTGGGGTTGCCACAGCGGAGGGAGGGAGGGAAGAAGCTGTGCAGACATGAGCTGTGACCACCCACTCCACCTCAGAGCCAGAAAACTGTTTTATTTATTTAGTAATATAGGCATAACCAGGGTGGCTGAGAGCCCGGCTTAGGAAATAGCTAGAAACTAAAGCTGAAATCGTCTTTCCCATTTTCAATGTCTGGGCGAAGAAGTGCTGCCCCTCCACCCCCACCCCCAAGCAACCACCAAACTAAACTACCCACAGGATATGAATATTATTTTTTTTTTAGACATTTCCAGCTATGACGACTACCTGTGGTAAATGAGGAGGGGATTTTGCAAACCATTCCGGACAGTTTTCTTGTTGTGGCTGGATTTCCTTAGAACACGCCAAGGAAGCCACGCTGCGGGGTCGGGGTGTGACTGACTCAGCAGCCACCACTGATTGAGTTTACGCTGCCAGTCACTTGTTGGCCCTGGAGCAACATCCATCGCCAGCGCAGCCCTGCCTTGTGCTGGGCATGTGTACATCACAGATAAGACGAGCTTAACCCCGCTGTTCAGTAAAAGCTGACCACCATCTGCGGGCGTGCTGGAGAGAGGCTTTTGAACTGGGAGGCAGCAGTGGAAATAAATTTTGTTATCGCCGTGCTGACTCTCATTTGAAATAAAACTAGGATAAAGCAGCCAGAAGTAAGCAGTGCTATAGAGATACCGTCTTAAGCCGCTGTTTAGAAAGAGGCCGAGACAAAACCCGCAAATCTCATAGCCTCAATTCACCGTGTTGCGCCGCCTGTGAGTGTTGCTGTGCATATGGATTTCTCTTAACAAATCTGAATCTAGTGGCAGCTTTCACAGACCATATGTTGCCCCAGGCGCAATGGGACAAGGTGAAGTAAGGACACAGAGCCAATCTTCTGGTTAGCACCCATTTATATTTCAGCCTTTACTGTTGTTTTAGCAAGGGTGGGTGTGAAGTTTAGGGTGCAGAGATGTGGGGTGGGGGGTGAGGATGCAGAGAGGCAGGGGTGCAGGCCTGGGCTCTGCAGCCCCCTGACCAGCTTCTGCCATGGCTCGCAGGCCTCGCTCTCCACGACTGCCAAGGGCAGATGAGTACAGCTCTGCCTCGAGCGGTGACGTGCGACTGTAGATCACCCTGTTGTCTGTGTGTTGCCCAAAGGCACTGAGGTTCACCCCTTGCAAAGGCTTCCCCAAGTCTGACGACGCACTCACTCCAAAACACGTGCCTGCACAAGCTCTGTTTCCCATACCTCAGCTCTGTGTCTTCAAAATAGATCTTTCTGTCATGTAACATTCATCTTTGGTCCTCCCACTGCAACGGAGAGGTTCAATGGCATATCACCTTGTTTGTTCACTGCCAATCACTTCATGTTACCTACTCCGGTGTTTTCCATCCCTAGTCACGTTTCTGCTTTCTCCTTTGCTTCCTACTGCATCGTTCTACTACTGCCTTGGTTTCCCTGTGCCTTGCTGTGCCAAAGCTTTTCCTTTGCGCTGTATCATTTCTGGTCTCTCTCTTCATTTATCACCAGTTTGCATTCTCATTTTGAGACCGATTTTTATTGAACTCTCCTGTCCTCTCCAGTGACTGCTCCTCAGTGTATACATTTCTATAGGTTGACAAACTCTTCTGATTTGCTTTTACAAATTACAAAGTATGCAATGAAATTCAGAAGTTTGGCTTTGGCATACAAGACTTGCTCCTACAATCACTCATCTTGATGTAAGGAGCGTTCAGAGTGAGGCAGGAAGCCTTGCTGTGCTATCAGCAAAGCCCATAAATATCAGAAGCAATTATCAACTTAGTGCCAGGGTAAAAAAATCACAGCTGCACATTGTTTCTAATTGCAAAGGCAGGCTACCAAGCCTGAACAGTGGAAAGCTGGTAGAGAAATAAAATTTCTTTTTTTTTTTCATTTCTGTGAATGTCGACTTTAACGTACAGTACCACTGAGTCCTGTCATTCAGGCTTCAGCAGCTGGCAGTAAGGAGTGACATTCCAGAGGATGAAATCTGTAGGTAAGCCTCATCTTTAATCCAGCTGGAGATCATAACTAGTCCTGTAGTCATTATTCTGCAGCTAAGAAGTCTTTCCTCCGTGTCAGTCTGAACTCTGAAGCAGACAAAAGGAGTCAGTGGTTGATTTTCACCCCACTTGCAAATGCCAAACCTGGCCCTTTTATGCCAGGTCAGCACTTAGAGCAACATGATGAATAGGGGATTTTCCTGAATCACCATGCAAATGTACTTTCCAGCTCTTCTCTTTCTAGCACAAGGAGAATCAGCAAATGGAAGTTTGTCAGCTACTCCAGCTCATCCCAGACCTCTTTCTTTCATTCTCTCCTTACCTGCTCCATAAATCACGGGCACACATGCAGATACCTGGAGCCCACACACGGCCAGATGTTCGCTGCTTGCTTTTGTCCCGCAACATGACAGATGCTTAGCTTTAGTTTGAATTTTTTGTTTCTTAATTCTTTGCGCATCTAGAAGGCTTCTAATGCAAGTCACTAACCGCTGTTTTGCTCTCTTGGCTGCCAAGGAACTACCTTGTTCTGCACTAGCCCCATCCCTCCAACCCTGCTTCTCCCGGCCAGAGAGACCAGCGAACCGGCGCCCACCGTCACGATGGGCTTCACATTCCCCTACTGCCTCACAGTCGCAGTCCACCGGAGACCTGACTTCCTCAGAGGAGAGCGGAAGCAAGGAGCCGCCGGCAGAGACCCCCAGCCAGGGAGGCGAGCCGGCCTGACTCTGCAGGGGAACAGGGAGGCTGCGACTCGCCTCTGCCAGGTCGCCCGCCAGCCGTCTCTGCCGTGACGGAGAGAGGTCCGCTTGGAGAGGTCAAAGAATGTTCTCAGACGCAGCTGCTGAATGTCCGACCTGGGAAACTGAGGTGTTTCTAGAATGAAACAGTTAATGTGCCTGTAATAACTTAATTTTTTTCATAGCTGAGAAAACTATTTTTGTCTCCATCTTTTCTACATACAGTATATTAACAAAAAAAAAAAAGGGTAAAAATGATATAAAGTAAGATTTAAAATAAAATGTAAATTAAGTTTTAAGGGAATTTGAATACGTGCTCGCGCTCTCTCCAAATACAGACTGCCTTTTCGTTATATTTGCACTGTTATGTTTTTGATTTTGGTTTTGGGTTTTTTGGGTTGTTGGGTTTTTTTATTTCATGTAAAACTAGGGTCTTAAGTTAATTTTATGCTATTTTAATGTCAGTGTTATTGGTTTTTAAAAGTAAGGTTCTTAAAGATGCTTCAACTGTCTGAAGCGATACCTTTTAAGTAGTAAGGAAAGCCATTAAGCTAGTTCACTAGACTTGTATTAATTGAGATGGAGGGGAATACAGGTAAACACAAGAAAAAGTGTAAAAAAAAAGAATGCCTCAGAAAGTCTTATGGAGTTAGCTGTAAAATACACCTACAATACTTGACTTGCATGCCTCTGGGTCCTCGCACTTTAGTGCATGTACATACTGCTACTGTACTTCTACCATCACATAAATGTGAGTCAATCTGTTTCACTGTAACATTGTTGTGAATTTACCTGTACTGTACTTTTATTGTTGGTATTCTTGCATTGACTATACAAAAAGAGTTTTTAAATTATTGTTAGCAGTTCAACTGGCTACGTACAGTGTTTACCGAGAACTTCCTTCGTTTGGGGAAAACCATGGAGATCTCTGGGCATACTAAATTGTAACTGGTCTTGTTTAAGAGCCTGTTGGAGACCACGTGAAGTGGAAATAAAACCCTCAGTATTTACAAGCTGCTCGAGTGCTTCGTGATTATTTTTTTTTCCTGATGGTACTTCCCAGGTTCATTTAACTGGGTGGCAGGAAAAAGCCCCTGAACTCCTCCTTTATTCATAAGGGAAGAAGAATGCTTCTTTATATGAAATAAATCACGGCAAAGCCAAACATGCCGTGCACCACAGACTCCTGTGAGCACTGGATCAGGCCATGGGAAGGTTTCTAAACTCCCTCACTTAACTCTGTGAAACAGCTGTTCACACAGATACTGGGACCCATGTTCTCAGTTCCTCTGAGGCTGTATGTCTTGCTGCTTTCGGTCGTTCATGGGAGTGAAAACCAGCCAGCTAAACATAATACCAAAAATATGACATGTCCTGTGTTAATCCAAGCTTACGTCTCATCTGCATTACACACAGAGACCTATGAAACCAGGGCTTTTGTAAAACTGGTGGCTAATAATGAGAAGTAAATGCAGCCAAGAATTTGCGTGCTTCCAAGAGGTGGAAGCCTCTCGAGCTACTTTGCCTGGGACCATCTGTTTGGCCACATGCTTTCTCTGGGAGCCCCAGAACTGCTCTGACTAGTTATCCCATCGCTGAACTGGCTCATTCCTGTTCGATTTCCTTTGCTGAGGATTTCTGAGGCTCGTTTGTTGAAGAGCACCATCTGGGATCCCTAAAAGCCTTCCTGGTTAGCTCTGCCGAGCGATAAGCCCCTCACATCCCATCCTGCTGTGTCATAGCCAGCTTTCTAGGAAGTTTAATTCAGCTGCTGGATGATAACAAACTAGCTGTTGGGTCAGCTCCCAAATACCAGCCGGTTGAGGCTTGATTTCTCCCACATCTGTTAAGACTGTGGCAATTAATCCAGCGTCAGAATGCCCACCTGTGGGTCATCATCATGAAAATTGCCACTTACCAAGATAGGCAGTGACTGAAAAGTACTATTGCACCAGCCAAAGCAACTGGTATCCAATGCCGCTCCTCCTAATCGTATTAGGTGCTAATTGCCGTCGCAGTTGTCTCAAAGCCTCGCTGCTAACATTTTTTGTGAGCACTAAGTTGACCCCCCCCAAGTCTGAATGCTTAAAATCGTCCATGATGGCCACCCTACTTGCTTGAAAATCTTCTTGCTGCGACACTTCGCTGAATTGTAGCAATGATTTCAGTTTGGGAGTGGAAGGGGAGAGCGTGCAAGGAGTGTTTAGAGGGTCAAAAAAGAGTCACAATTGTTATTGAAGATGACTTAAGCCATAACTGAAAGATCCTTGTTTGTTTTCAAATTAATTTCCAGGAGCAGCTTTGCAGTGAGAGAGGGAGGGTTTGCTGCTTCTTAAAAGCTCTTTCTCCTAGATGAAGTTAAAGTTGCAAATGAATGAGCAATGTTGAGTATCAGCAAGTAAAATGCTGTTCTGTTTCTTGTGACAGCTGTAATCTTTTTAATGATGCAGAAGAAAATTCAAGTGACTGATTTGTGGCTTTGATACCAGGAAATCATATTTGCCTTTCAAATCAAGAATACACCTGCCTGCAGAATTAGCTGCTGGCCATCCTGAAATAGGAAGGTCTGTGAGGATAAGCAGCTGCCTGTGGCTTGACAAGTGAAGTGCTTATGAAACACCAGGAATCTCTGAAACAAAAGCGAGTTAGCAAGCAATAGCAAGGAGAAGGTTAAGCACAATAGAAATTCTGTGGACGATCTTAAAAAATAATCACGTTAATTAAACATAAGCTCCTTTCTAGTCTAATTATCAAATACAGCAACATTGAGAAATACCATGTTTCTACTGGCTCTTTGGAAACACCAGAGCTTTTATCTTCCAACGTTCCTGCTGGTGGAGCTGGGGGATTTCCCCCCCACACCATTATTCCAGCATGTTCCATAATTACTTAAATAAATCAAAAAATAAATGATGGATCTGTAGTCCATCTAAGGTTATTTTAAAATTTTCTAAGATAAAATGAAAAGCCTCTTTAGAAGGTCTGAAGCTCACTTGACATCTGTGGGGTATCTGAATTATTGCCTCACGGATAATCAGGGCAGGAGAAGCGTTACAGTTTGCCACACAAATTAGTGTAAAGGGATGTGAATACATCTGTCACAGCTTTGCCTGATGAGGCTGAAATAGATAGCTGGATTTCACCCAGGGGTTTGTGGTGCCTGAGATGATGGCCTTGGGACATCGCCTGGTCCTGCAACACAGTAGGGATCAGGATCAGGACTGCGATCTGTGGCATCCCTCTGAGTCCAGCCAGCTTTTGGGGGTGGTTTGCAGCACCCCAGGTATTGGGGTGTCCTTCCTGCCACAACACTGCAGTGTCCATGTGGGCACCATGAGGGGGAAAATTTACCCTTCTCCCACTTCCCTTCATGCCTCTCCACAGTCAGCCACCCCCCCACACACACTGCCCTCCCCTTTACACACATGGAAACATACCACTGGTAATGGTGTACAGCCTCTTAACTCACCTACCCAAGCCTCCTATGAAAGACCCAAAATAGGACAACATGGCAACACCACACCTGTGTCGTGCCTCAGTGCCTGGAGAAGGACCGGGCTTGGACCATCCTTCCCCACCACCCCCTTCCCCTTACATCCCCCTCTGCACAGAGGAAGTCTCCGTGCATATAGAGTACCCCAAGGCATGCATCTTCCCCCCTCCACTTCCTTCCCTGAGTACCTGGAGCCCTCAGGCTCCCCCATCCTCTCTTTGGAGGTACCACATCTCTTGCTTGCTCCCCGTTCCCCTGTTTTGGCTTCCTTTTATTTAAATCACTGCAACCTGCTAGAGTATTATTAAGCTGCTGAGTGCATATAATTTTCATATGAAATGACAGCTAATGTCTTCAGTCTCCACATAGCCCAGCCAGCTTTCTGGAGAGGCTTAATGGCTTTAAGCAAAGTCTACTTCCCTTCCCTGTTTATTATCTTCTTATCCATCTTGCGGGAGTATGAGACATTCTGTCTTCAGGTTTGGGTAAGAGAGATTACTGCCCTGCTATAGATGTCTCTAGAATAAAAAACTAGCATCTATTGCTAAAAAATGCCTTTTTTTTTTTTTTCGAGCAGAGCAGATTTGGGTCTTCTCCTCTCATTATTCATTTTTTTTTAGTGTACAAACACCTTATGGAGGTCAATCTCTGCATCCTCTGGAAAAAATGTGAGAAACCCTGAGAGCACTTGGGGGGTTCCGGGCAGGATTTTGCAGCTGAGCTCAACGGGCTGCTGAGCAAAGCTGATGCAGCCTCTCATCCTGGAGCTGGCCTGAAGAAAGGCAGTGCTCCCCACAGAGTAACTCTTTGGAGGCAAAGGTGGGGCTGGGGCTTCACAGACCCAACACAGATCCTCAGAAGTCCCTGGTTGGGCAGCCATCAGTTACAGGTTAGAGCTACAGAAGGTCAACACGTGGGTGGCAGAAACTCTCCTCTGCCCGGGACAGGGCACTCACGTGCCTGGCTTAGACTTGCCCAGGGTGATGGGCTGAGATCTGAGGACACAAGGTCACAGAAAAAAAATTGGAAAACAGTATATATGGCAGTTGCACACAGACGGATAGCTGAACGAGAAGAAGAAAGAAGATAGTTTGGATATTGAGTTTTGCATGTCTCTTGATGGCAACAAGCCTGGCTGAGCAATGTAAGCGGATACTGCACTAAAAGGGAAGAGTGCTGCTAGGCTACTCTATGTGAATCCTATTAAAGGCCAATAATAGCAAATTTTGTTTTGTCCTGTTAAATCCCTAGATATTTTTTTTTTAATACCTTAATTGGTTTCTTTAATCCCGACAGTAAGACTTTAGACTAGGTTACACAAAAAAACGTCATGGACCCAGGTGCTCTCCTCATCCTCCTCCTGCTGCTCTCCCCTGCTGTGGTGCCTCTGGATGAGGCTGCAGAAGACAGATCTGAGTGCAAGTGGACCGGCGCATCCCAAAGGCAGCGCTCAGCAGCCACCTCTTTCTCATTGAGTTGGATGGAAGCAAATTGGCTCCAAAATACTAAGCCCTGCAGTAACAAGCAATGGGGCACAACTTTGGGGTGTTGAAAAAGTTGCCACTTTACATAGGAGTGGTCCATATATTTTAGCTGCTAAGAATTGCAATGTTAAGTGCTTAGGCAATTAAGAACATAAATCCCATTGATTTTCTGCCCAGGGAAGAGACTTAAGTAACTTAGACACTTTGAGAACTTTTATCACAAGTCTCTGACTACAGCTTCAGCATGTTTGTCTTTAAAATATGGCCTTGATTCCTGATGTTGTCTGAGAGAAGACACGTTCTTGTGTTGTTCCTCGCTTGATTTTCTGCACGGTGCATTGGCAGGACAGAAAAAAAAATCCACTTTGCATATATGACTGAGAGGAAGAACAATAAAGGCCATGATTTTGTCACAGCTATTTCCATGACAAAACCGAAGACTTTTGAGAGGGTATTTTCTTAGTACAATGTCACTGTGGTTTGTCATGGAAACCACGTCTTAGACACAAATCAAAGCCCTGGCTTCACAAATTATCTGTGTTCCCCTCAGTCTGTGATGCCTCTGACAACACCACATCTTCACTACGTGCACATAAAATGCAAGTTAAATATATTGTACAGGCATCTTAAATGTTTTACAAGTAGGAATTGATGTGTAGTCGTGTTAAAAAAAAAAGCATATTAAATGTATTTTTTTATAAAGTAGTAGGACCATGAAACAGTTGGGAGGAAAACAGCAATAAGAAGTAAGGAAATACAGAATTAGCCCCTGGAAACCAACACCCTCAACTGTTTGGTAAATAACGGGCCTGATTCTGATTTCCCTGAGAGCAGCCCTGGACCTGTGGCTTGGCTGTAGCAGACCTTGAGTTGTGCTACTGCATGGGAGGCCACCTAAGGTTACAGACCTTGCCTGTCTATAACACTGACAGTGCCTGTCAACATCAGTCTGCATTTGACTGACAGGGAAACCCGGAGCTGATGGAGCTGTTCTGTGCAGCATTCATCCGACAAGCCCTTGAGATTTCAGCAGGACAGACCGACCTGCCAAGAGGTGATGGCCTGAAGAACGCAGTGACACCCAATGAAGGAGAAATAGTGGGACGCTATTCCCCGAATTATACAACTCTTTTCACATCAAGAACAGAAGTAAAATGATTTATTCAGAAACCACAGCACTATGGTATAACACCTCCTCATGTCCGTGGGATACTTTTACTCAGCAAATAATTAGTGCATCTTCCTAGCACAGAGCTAAACAATTTCGTAGAAACATTTCCCTGCTTAGAAGAATCTGCCTGAGCTCTTGGTTGGCACATCTGGGTTAGGTGACCAACAGCCCTCCTCGTTCACATCAATACTTCCCAAAGAACCAGGAGGACCTCCATTCGCTGCAGACCCCATCCCACAAGCACTGCTCAGCCACCACTGGCTCCCAGATCCAGAACTGGTTTATTCAGCCAGTCCCACTACCAGGGTTTCTGGTTCCTCCCACTGGAGTGAGTTACCCTGAAATCACTCCAGTGCCAGTGCAGAAAATCTCTCCGGTGCCGGTTCTTCAGGTTAGGCAGAGGTAACTCCAAAACCCAAATGGAGCCAGGATGGGGAACAGAGTAAGGAACTATCTCACTGTTACCTGAAGTCACTCCTGACCTGAATGGAAAAAAAAAAAAAAACCCACCAACAAAAAACCCCCAACCACCCCACATCAAAATTAAATTATCATTTGAGCTACTTAGCAAGTTAACTAAATTTACCGTGACCTACATACCAGAAAGCGTTGGATATGTGGAAATAATTCTTTCTGTGGGAGTCAGGTCACTCAGTAAAATCTAGTTTAAAAATTCACACGCACAATTTTCTGAAGCCTCCATAGGTCTTACGGCAGAGAACGGCCAATTGGAAGCAGCAGTGAAACATTTTTAACCTTGACATCTATTAGGTCAGGCCTGCAATGATTTTAGCCTCTTGTCAGGGTAGCAGACAATGCTGACAGATGAACTGATTAGGCTTGGTGCATATTGCAGTGCAGACACAGTAATTACAGCCTAGAAACAATCATTTAAACAGAAAATAATGCATTACATGCAGAAAGTTCATTGCCAGCTGCCTAGAGGCAGCACCTCCGTGGCTGCTACTCAGAAATAAAACACATCAGGCAACTCATTGGGCATTAAATCTTTCTACAAGTACATCAGCTAATGAGCAACCACTTATAAACAGCTGATATAGTCACGGAAGTCAACACGATTAAATGTATTGAAAACAGTCTCCTAAAGAAAGACAGATAAAGATGCATCTGTCTGTCTGTCTGTCTATCTATCTAGCTTTAAAACAGATAGTCTATTTTATCTTTTTACATCTAGTTATGTATATGCATATACATATACAAATACATATGCATATACATATCCGGATATGTATATGCATATATGTATATGTATATGTATATGTATGTGTGTATGTGTATGTATATGTATATGTATATGTATATGTATATGTATATGTATATGTATATGTATATGTATATGTATATGTATATGTATATGTATATGTATATGTATATGTATATACACAGGGGTAAAACCAGCCCCCTAATAACAGATACCTTGCAAGGTCTATAAAATGGCCTTTTCCAAAACAGGGTGGAGGAGAGGTCCTTCAGACCAGCACTGAAGCCGACCAGCTGGACTTTTCTACACCTCTTAGCATCGTTCTCTATCCCGTATCAGCATCACTCAACTTTTAACCACAGCCCGCTGCAAAGCTGGTCCTTGGAAATAAAAGAGCTGAGTCACCACATAGTATTTGCTCTGCTGGTTTTAAACCGTATTTGTGTATAAAAGCTCAGCTCAGATTACGAAGATAAATACAATACAGAGCTTTAAAGATAAGTGAAATGGACAGTGAAAATTGGCCTTTAATCTACTTCGGAAGTCTTTGTGATTAAAGTCTAGCATTTTTTTTCTGTGCTAATGAAGGACTAGGCAAGATGGTGACTGAAGAACTCTGGGGAATAGCGCATAAGCTGTGGCTGGTTTTGTTGTTGTCGTCGTTTTTCTTTCTAAATCATTTACACAGATAAATTATTTCTTTTCCGTATCAGTGTGATCAGATGAAGCATACAGACACTATCAAAAGATGTGTACATTGGCTTTCAACCTCCATCACAGTGAGCTTCCTTTTTCCAGCAGGCATCTGAGTGCGCTACCACGTACGTAAAACCTCCTTTTGATGCATGTTTTATGCAAATAAACCTTCGCTTTAGGGAGCAGCAGGCCACGGGCTGGCACATACATCAAAGAGCATGCAAATCCTTCCCCACCGAAGACGTGGTTTATAGTGTGCCACCGGATTGTAAAAATGTAAAACATCTGTCAAATACTGTAGAGCTATGGCATGATGGCTGCTACAAACAGCCATGCCTCGCATTAACAGAGCATATGTTTTGCAAAACCTTCTCTGAGACACCTATACCCTCAGCAGTATATTGCAAAGCCATAAGAAACAGCAATTAGTCCTCCTGATGCTTTAGACTGAATTAGAAAGCAGAGGAAACAGGCACGGATCTCAGTTTAAACCAAGTTAACCAGAGTATAGTTTATTGCCTGGATTTGCTGGCAATTGGTTTTAGCAGCAAGATAAAAATAATATTAAAAAGGCACTGATGTTCACTGGGAGATTTTGGAAAGCCCAAGGGCAACCTGATTAAAACAACTGCATTGCACAGGTAGGTGGCACTTTGGGTAGGGCTGCCCTCAGTTAACCCAGTATTTTCCAAATGAGGAAGGGAAATGAAATCTTACATCCCAAACGAAATCAAAGAGGCTTTGTGTGCTCACCCTCTCTGAAAATGTGGTTCTAAGAAAAAGTCACCTAAAAATAATTTTCTCTCTCCTATTTAGTCCTGCCACATTTACCACTTCAGTATTTGAACACTACCATCCCACGGTTTAATAAGCAGCATGACTAACATCTGTCCCATCATTTATTTGCTCATCCTCTCCCTCGGGAAAGACCCATGTGCAGTGGAGACTGTTTTTATTATGTATACACGCAAAAAAAAAAAAAAAACCCAACCCAGCCTAATTACACAAGCACACACACGTCCATATAAGTTTGTCAGAGAGGACAAGATGAAAGCAAAGGTGCCTCGTACCTAGGGCAGGGAGTGCTGAGGTTTGCGCTGTGGGAACGGGGGTGTCGGGGCTAGAAGGGCCCCCAGAAGGTGCTGCCCAGACACACCTCACCCTTCTCCTGGATGGAGCACTGTTCTGCTGGGAAGGTGTTTGCTCTCACCATAGCACTGCTGCAGCATGTCGTCTTTAGCAGCATAAATGACCAGACGCTCCTGGTGACCGATGTGACCAAGTGGTTATGGAAATGTTGGAGTCTCTCACATGAGTTTAGCTGTAGCTGCTACGTGCAGTGCCTGGTACCATAGAGCCAAAGAGCTTGAACCAGTAATGATATACCAGGACTTCTTCACGCAGTTTTAAAAAGTTTTCTCTATGTTACAGCACTGTATTTTACCAGGAACTTGTTTTTTGTGTTAGTGACAGAATGTCTGTGCAATACTGTTGTGCTGGCGTGACCTGCAGAAGCAGAAGCCATTTCCTTAGCACAGGAAGAAATTGTGGTACTAATTAAATTTGAGCAAGTAGAGACAGGAGAAAGGAATTTCTTTGTCTCTCTGTTTCTGGCAGTGAGAGGAACAGATTTACAAGGAGTTTTTTGGAACTTGGCCTCTTTGAATAGGGAAAATCCATAGCTATTCAGGAAATACATTAACGCGGTAGCGGTGCTATGCAAGAAAAGATCCACTTCTAGTTATTTTCATAATGCAGGCTGGATGCCCTTTAGTTGGCTGTGTCCTGTGACTGAGGACAGCAGTGCTCTTGCCCAGTTTTCTAGAGGTGCGTGCTCTCTGTGAAGATGTATGTGTATTTTTTTTAACTTGGATGGAAAATCCAACTGTGGAAAAGTTACTAATCCAGACGGTTTGGCAGGTTTGATCAGGAGGGGTCCAGGCAGCATCACAGCAAGAATAAGTGACCGATAACATAAGAAACTACAACTACCCATCCCATTTCCAGGAGCCAAGATGAAGGATGCAAGCCGCCGGCACCCGGCAGGACTATGTCTGACTTTCAGCCTCTTTTCTAAGTACCTGTCTGAATTTTGATACTGTTTTCCCTGTTCGAGATCCTATATGAGTCCAGACAATGCTTATGCAGCCATTTGCTTCTTGGGCACATATGGCAGTTTGCTTTCTCTCCTGTGATGGTTGCTGTTTTGCCAGCTGGGAAACTAAGGCGTTTAGAAGTTAAATGATTTATTTAATGAGGTGCAGCAGGGCTTGGAAAAAAAACCATTCCTGCTCCTTCCTAGGCTGTGTTGAGTTCAGTAGGCTGCCTTTGCATTTAGAGCGGATCAATAGCAAGGTTTAATAAAAGCTTCCAGATCCTACACATTTTTCCACAAAACAAGAAGGGGCCATAAAGCCAGATAAGGCGAGCCTTCCGGAGGATCGCATCCCTCTGGTGTTGAAGAGCAGGTCTCTTAGTATTGCCAAGCATTTTAGTTGACATGTGCCTTAAGAAATTTACTGAGCCACGTCTTATACTGCCTAAAGCTTCACCAGTGAGAGCGGACAAGGCATTACGGCCACAAGCATGATCTCCAGCCACTGTATGGGGACTGTAGCCCTGGACTGAATGCCTCTGGGCTGCACCATCCTGGTCAAGGAGAAACTGCCCAAACAGAGACCAGCTCTGGGTGCTGTTGGGAACCCTCCATGAAGAGAGCAGCTCTGGCTGCAAGGGTCCTGGCCATGGGTTTTCTGCTGTTGCCTCACTCGTAGCTCCCCAGAGCCCAGAGGAGGACCTGCTTCCCACCAGGCTGCTGCGCTGCGTGGTCAGCACACAAGGGAGAGTGGAGCAAGATGAGCAGGGCAGCTGGAGTGGGAATGTTCACGGATCTGCCTGCATTTATGTCTCCTGCTTTTTCCAAGAATGTCAGCATCCAACAACAGCATCATAAATGCTGCATTTAAGCCGATTTCCAGCCTGGGAGTGTGAAATGTGCATGTGCCTTAACTGCTGCCATGGAAAACATCTTTCAGTTCAAGCCAGTATCTTTGAGGATTTCCTGGGAGTTGCAGGTGGCACGCTGCCATATGTAGGGATTTTAACGTAAATAAAACCTGGTCTCAGTAGTGAATGAGGAGCATGGATCCTTATGAAAACACATTGCCTGTGGGCATGTCACGGACTGGGGGTGACATCCGTCTCAAAGGTGGTGCTGGCCTCCTGCCATTGCCCAGCACAATTAAAGGCCAGCCTGGCAAGCCACAGGGACATTGTGTGGAGCTGTTTGTACAGCAAGTCTGGTGCTACAGATTGGGAAAATGAAATCTCATACCACCTCGATCCATTTCCTTATGCTTCCTGCACCGAGGGTGGGACTAAGCCTGGGTTTAAAATAGAAGGGAGGAAGAAAAGGAAAAGGTCAGTTGTGTTTAATGTCACATTCGTCTCTGTGGATGGCACCACGTTTTGTTCTGTGCCTGCTTGTCTCTGTCCAGAACCTGTGCATGTATTCTTTTGTGACGGAAACCAGTATAGCAAAGCAGCGGGGACAGGCTTTTATTGTGGTGCAGAAGGAGACCCCAGCACCTGCAGAGATCTCTTTCTTCTCAATCCCATCCTTACTCAGCTCACTGGGGCCTGGCACGGAAAAGGAGGATTCATCTAGCGCCTGTCATCTGCTGAACACTGTGAAACCACTCCAGCGCCTACTGTCTGGACACTGGATTCCTCTAGAGGGAAATGGTGGAAAAATCGTTCTTGGAAATCTAGTGCTGTTCCAGGAGATGAGGAAAGTTTGCTGTAGCAATATCAAAGCATCAAATGATTTCTTCACACATTCTCAATAAGGTCAGGTTTCAAAGTCGGGGCATAACTTTAATTTTAAAAGACAAAGCTTTCTAAATTATCCTGATATGTTCATGACCGAGCAGCTATGCCATTGCAACCATATTCTCCTTTAGCATCAACAACAGGAGGCTGCATTCTGCCTTGAAGAATGAGGAGGGCAGAAAGGTCACGGTTTTAGAGCAGTGTTCATTATTATATCTAGTTTTGCTCAGTTTATTAATAATTGATTTTTCCCCAGTCCTCTCAAATGTCACCCTCATGTTTCTTTATAATTCTCCATTGACATTTAAACATTCAAGTTATAGATAGAAACAAAGGCAGACACGGAGTGTCACAGACTGCCTCTTCCTCTCCTCGCATGATTCAGTAACTTTGGCCAATTACACTGATTGGGCTCTAGAAGTACCGGTAATTCTGTAATTCCTTTACAGAACCAGGTTTCCCTTTCTTACCTGGTCTTGAGCCCTGATTCTCCATCCCACGTGCACCTAGAGCACCTGAGGGATTTAGCAAGGAAGAGAATACAGGACCAGGCCCTGGTGGTTTTCAGGGGATAAAGAAATCCACTCCTGCCGGGTCCCCAGCTGGCAGCATTTACGGCAGCTCTCCGGCACTCGCAGCACATGGATGGCTGTACCAGAGTCCAGAAACAGAACCTACTCACCGCTCCGACGAGCAGCAGTGCAAGGGCAGAACAGAAAGCTGCTCGAGCGTGAAGGATGGCACTTCAGGGTGCCTTTGAGATTTGCATCCAGACTACTCATCAAAGGTGTCATACTCCATTTTAAATTACATTTGAAAAGAAGAAAGACTAAATAAACTGTGCTAAGTGTTCAGATAAAAAAGAAACTTAACGGTCCTACGCGTGGGTGCATCTGAATCACAGACTCACAGAATGGTCAGGGTTGGAAGGGACCTCTGGAGATCATTTAGTCCAACCCCCCTGCCACAGCAGGGTCACCTACAGCAGGTAAGCTGTGAAGCCTGTAGCTTAACTGGCATTACGTGGTAAGGATGAGCAGCATAGGGAACACAGTGCTGGAGGATTAACTTTGCCTTCGGAGGCTGCGCAGACAGCTGTTGAAGCCAAGAGCCTAGCAGATACCTTTATCTGTGCCCGTTCTTTCCCGCAGATGTCATCCTCTGTCCATCCGTGGGCACATTCATCTCTTACACACTAGCAAAAGATCCATTACTTTCATCCTAAGCAGTTTCTTATTTCCAGCCAAAGTTTCAGCTGTTGCTCTAGTTCTAGGAGAACCTGCATCAGCACTCGAAATCCTGGGTCCTACCCTTTGTGCTAACCCAGGGCAAGGAGGTACCCACTATTAACTGCCATCATACCTGTAAATCAGTAACACAAAGCCCCAGCCTGAGGGCCAGCACTGTCATTTTTCAGAGTCCACACTTAGCATTAGGACTATGTTTAAATTTAGCCTTAATTCTGTTGTAAGCCCAGGCCAGAAACTCAGGTTTACACACAGTCGAAGTCAAATGCTCGTCCACACCCCATTTTTTACCAGAACACAAATGTTTCGGATCTAGACCAAGACACTGGCTCATGCCAGACAATTTTATTGATTTTAAAACTTTGGCAAACAAATATATTGCAAGGCTTGATCCTCCTGGCAACTTCTGAAGCCATTTACATCTATGTAAAAAGCCTGTGGGAGAAATTATTTACAGAAATTACTCTGCTGGTTCCACTGAGAATCACTGAAGTCACTCAGGCAGACAGTCCAGCCCAGATACTCCAACTGGGTACCACTGCTGTGCTCCCTGCGCACGGGGGAAACGAAGGCGCAGAGACCGGGGCGCTGCTAGACACGTCTGCAGGAACCCCCTTACAGACAGAGAGCAGGAGTTGTTCAAGGGTCTCTTCCCTTCCATTCCATTTCAAAACATACCCAGAGGTACAATTCTTGCCCTTATTTTCATCATACTTAAAATGCTAGATTTTGGTGAGAGGTGTTTTAGAGTTACAGACAAACTTTATCTGACTTACGGCTTTTTGTTCCAGGAACTGTCTCCTAGGCTGTTCACTGTCTAGCAGCCTTGCACTACTTCAGCCATGTTATCCTAACGAGAATGATAAAAATAAAGATAATGATAAAGATATATGATAATACAGCACGACAAATACTGTTTTGCTATGGTAGGGCCAATAACCCAATAAATATTTGGTGCCGTGGGGATGGAAGGTCATCTGTCATGGATACAATTTTCCTTTTTTATAGTAAAAAGGGTGATGAATTTTAACTCCCCCCCCCCCCCCCCCCAAAAAAAAAAAAAGTGGTTCAAACTGTTCCTTGCTGTCAAGGAAAGTCCAGAAAATGCTTTGAAGAGTGATATAGGATCTAAACCTCTTAAAACAGCGGTAAAGAGCAATCCTGGTTTTGCAATCAGCTTTTCCAAGTGAGGGCTTTCATGGGCACCCACTCATACTGATCCTGTTACGGCACTGTGGTTTCAAAGGAGGAGAAATGGGGCAGAATTACAGGGAGAAATATCGTTAAAAACAAAAATGCTTTGATTTTTGTTAATGCTTGCTAAGAGTCAATACACTATCAGTTTCCTGCTGCAAACAGAAGGGATTTCTTACATATTAAGATGTCATAGAGGCTCCATGCGCTGAGAATATCAAACCCATAAATTAGCATCATATCAAAAATAATACATTTAGCTATCAAAGGAGCTTTCCCCTGTGAACCAGAGAGAGGAGAGTGCTTCATCCCATGCAGGTTAACATCTGGGAAAACATTCAACTCGAGAATCCACAAATGACTGGCAGCCCACATTAAATTTGTTGTCTTGAATCAATTGAGAGTGGTGTGGGGGATTCCACAAGGGATATTATCCTGTTTGGCCTTAAGCCACTCACTGGAAAATATGCATATTGGAGGTGAAATTGAATTGCATAGATTTGTCTTCTAAATATTCACCATATGCTCTCATAAAAGTAAGTGCCAGCCCCATCTATAAAACGAATTGTTTATTGCGTAGCTGTTTTCTTTAGGCTTTGCTTCAAATCCTTAGTACACAACATGAGATCTGTAAATATTTGAGTCATATACAACATGTTAAATGAGTTTATTCCAAATTTTTAGAAAGGAAGCCTTGACAGCCTGAATGTTTGTTTACACGTCGATTGCTCTGCTTTATGTAATTACAGTCATGCTCCAGTCCCTCAGCAGTTTCAGTTTATTTCTTTCTATCCTAAAACAATTTGTACTGTCTCAACTATTGTAGAAAAGGTAGGTACCATCCCAGAAGGGACCTCATCTCAGTCATCACTAATAATCTTGTAAGACAGAAAAGTAACACAACCCATTCTGTAGTTGATAACATCTTGTGTGGTCTATAGAAAGCTGGAAAAAAACAGCTGAGAATTAGAGCTGTACAGAATACACGTACAACTGTTATCTAGTAAAATAATAGGAATGTTTTAGTAGCTCCAGCTGGACTGAGTAGCAATACAAGCACACAACTGTAAAGACGGTGGCACCTTGGCTGTACAAAGCTAAAAGATGCCATAGGGCTTCTGGGCGAGAGAGATCAAAGCAGGTAGGAAGGATTTCTATTGTGAATTGGCTTGGATTATGTCTAACACCGATTTAACTTGTAACCTGGTCTCCAGGTCTCGTTAAATGAAGTTTTGCTTTGTTTGCACAGGAAGTCTGGTGTGAGGGAAGAGGTGAATGAGAAGGAAACTCAGTGGACGTACAGTTCAGTGCCTTCCCGAAGGAGCCAGCCAGAGTGCTGCAGGTTGTCCAGGCAGCAGGAAGGAATTGGCATCCCAGGACATGCACAAGGATGATAGAGGCTGCACATAAAAGGGGGGGGGGAGCTTGTGATGCCAGGTAAGAGGTATTCGTGTGAACAAACAGGTACCACAGCCATCCTTGCACGTAACAACTGGTAGAGATACTTTACAGCTCTGTGCAGAATCCAAGAATGCCAAAGCTTTCCCTTCTGAAGCACTGCTAAAAGACATCATGTATGAAGACTGGTGAGACACTGAATTCAAAATATTGGCTCCGGTGAAAACAAAAGGCAAATTTGTCCATTAGATGCCAAACCACTCTGTGTGACCTCTGCGATCTCTGAGCTGTCTTAATGTAAAGGGGGTTGGCACCCTCTGAAGATAGCCCTCACTGGACCCTGAGGATGGCTTCTTGCAGGTTGCCTGAGGTAAAGCATGGGCAAGAGCCATGGCTGTGGAAAAGAAACACTGATCCTTCCCTACCACCTTCTGCCTTAAGTATAAGCAACAGAGACTAAGACCTCACAAGTCCCTCTGCAGAAGCTCAGTGTAGGGATGCTTCCATAATTTGTGAGGACTGGTAGCCAATCTCTCAGCCAAATTTACCTCTCAGGCCAAACGCCTGATAGTAATATGTTGTACCTTGAGGTTGGCAATTTTTGCTGTTGTGATGCTGGACTTCTGGTATGGCACGACTTCAGGGTCTGTTCTTGTGATGCGCTTCTCCTCCAAGACCAAATATGAGTTCATAAGCGGAAGAAAGGTATTTTTAGATAAAGAAGTTTTTTTACCCCTTAGAGGGACATTTTGCCTTCTTGCATGGACATTCACTCTGCAACCTGTTTGTTGATATTTTTCTTCTCTCATTCACAACATCACTGAGAAACTTCCTAGAGAAAACAACATGAGGCTCACTAAAAATGATGGCTTGTTGGGAACATTATCTCAAGAAGCAAATTTTTGCCTACATTTCTGCTACTTTCTTTAGCAGAGCTCAAGAGTTTCAGGGCATCACAAATTCTTATTTTTTCTTTCCTGTACAGTATTTTTAGATTTCCATGATGAATGCATACAACTCCACCAGGACTCACACTCTTCCTCCTTCCCATAATGTGTTTGTCATATGAACTCCAAGTGGCCTGAGGCCACGTAGCTTGCAAGCAATGAAGGTGAAGTTCCTTCTTCCAACTCTCAAAAAGAATCATGACCTTTTTTGGTGTTTGATTGAAGAAT
The DNA here is from genome assembly GCF_965231255.1 of Vanellus vanellus. Lineage (NCBI taxonomy): Eukaryota > Metazoa > Chordata > Aves > Charadriiformes > Charadriidae > Vanellus > Vanellus vanellus. Next base: position 114,157,861 of record NC_138906.1, on the reverse strand, counting down.
AAATGTTGTTATACTACCCACCTCAAATATAGATTTGTTCTTTCTCTGACATAAAAGATATTGTTGATCTCACTTTATATGGATAGGAACCACATATTAGGTTTTGGCATATTGTTGCTTGAATACGTCTGAGTCAGTAATCTCCTGAGAAACTAGCCCCTGAGAACTTACATCTTTATAATAGCTTAAAAAAACCCCAAACCTAAAGCAACTTTGATTGCAGGGTAATATTTTCAGTAGAGATGAGATGATTTACTTTGGGACAACTTATTTCTACTATTTTCTAGGGAAAACCTCTCTTAATAGTGCAGACATCCACTCTTCATTGGTGTCCACATCATATAAGGAATTCATAACTTACGAAAGATGTAAAAGCAAAGACCTGAAATTAAAATAACTGTATTAAAATGACCTATATCCATTTCAAATTACATAATTCAGGCTTTTTAAGTAGAAGAGAAAAAGAGGTCCCAGCTCAGCAGGCAGACAGCAACTCTGTGCAGCTGTTAATTAACCATGTCTGGACCCTTGCCTTGCAGTTCAGGATTTTAGAGTTGATTAGGAGCATTTTTGTTTTTATTACTGGATTACACCTGCACTGTCCACTGAGATATTCCTGCAAATTCTTTCCCAGAATGTCTTTTTAATGGCTTCCTCCTTGCAGCTAGAACAGAAGAAGCTAGTGTTTTTTATGGAGTTTAGTAGGACCTTCCTAATGTCCCTTTTTCAACAGACAGACAGCTAGAATCAAAGAAAATTATGCTATACTTCCAGAAGAGATGAGCATGGGGTATATATCTAGAAGATAGATATATAACATATTTGTGAGTCCTACTTCTAAAGAAGTCTATCATGTTCCCTCTGCCATGCTCTCTCCAGGCCCAGGAATCTGCATGAGGAAACCTGCTACTGGCTGATTTTTCACTTCAAGTCCCTCTCTTCTGATTCTCTTCTCAAGATTCGTCACAAAGAGTAAGATCCAGCATTCCCTACAGTGCAATTATCAAAGACTCTGATATAGTAAGTACTTACTGATCATCTGAGATCCTTTTTTTTTATTGTATGGCTGTAAGAATGAGTGGAGAAAACAATAAAAATACAAGAGTCGCATGGATATCAAAGTACCCTGAGAAAACAAATTCTCCAGACTGAAGGCTCATTTAGCAAAAAGAAAAATCAAAATCTTGGGCAGAAAGCCAAGAAGCAGCAGGCAAGTAAATTTTTTAAGCTGCTGCATGGACTACAAGGCATGCTTTTTTCAAGCCTTAGCTTGTGTGTTAAGCAGAAGTTTGCCTCCAAAAGGTGCTATGTAGGCTCACTTGTTTTCCCAAGTTAGTCATCACTGTCAAGACCCAAAATATTGTTAAGTCGGTCAGATTAAGTGTTATTTGCAGAGATGTTGAGACCTGGTGACAGACAGAAAGGATAAACTGGGCTTCTGGAAATCATCTCAGCTTACCACCTCCATCACTTGCTGCTTCTCACAACTGAGCGAATATCCAACATTACTGAAAAACAAATGGATCCTGTAAGTTGCCTCAGAGACTGTGATAAAAATAGCTCTAAAATAGTTGCAACGATAAAATCCATCCCCGGGTGGGTAAAGCCATTCATTTTCTGGCCTCCGAAGCTGCTGTGAAGCTGTTTCTATTTTGGATACAGGTTAGGAAGTTAGGATCTTCTGGAGCTGCAAGGGGAATAAGATATTATTCGTTGTTCAAAATGGGGGTAGAAGAGTTTATAGTGACCACATCAGATAGAGCTCATCTCCCGAGGAAAATGTTGGAAACTGGATGATGCAGAAGTCCTGAGAATTTCAAGTCCCTGACTTGGGAAACTGAAGGAAAGAAATGGAGGAAGGATGAATCCACCATGAAGAGGTACCTCGATGAGTTGTAAAGAGCTGAAAAAAATGTTTGCTTGATCTTCTTATTTCCTGCAGAATGAGGACAGGTAGTCTTTATGATGTGCCAAATTTCTCTCATGCAAGACTGAAAGCGTAATTTTCTGGAAAAGGGAGAAGGAAAGAGGCAAGACATGTAGACTGGCACACAGAGCAAAGAGATCACCTCAAAAGACTAGCAAATTTGTGCGCAACTATATTTATTTTCGATTGAACCTTTTTGGGGGTTCACTCCATTTTACTTTGTTGAAAGAGGAAGAAAAAAATCCCCAGCTCTATAACAGACCGGGGACCCGCTCGTTTTTGGAAATATCCCAAAAGGTGAACATTTTGGGTGAAATGTTCTCGGCAACAGTGCTGCCTATGTAACACAGGGACTGCTCTAGCAAATTATTCATGGACAATAAATAATGTATAATGTGTCTCCAAGGCTAGGGAAGTGCACCTCTCTGCAATGCACACAACATTTCTATTCCAGAAGGCATTTTTATTTTTGTTTGGGTTAGTTTTTTCTCAACGTTAGCTCTGTGGGCAAGCGTGACCTTGCATAAGCCTGGGTTATTTTTCACACATCATGTGACCATTCTCCCATCTAATACACGAACCAAAAGGAAATAAATTTTCGTCTTGATCGTGTTTTTATTAGGATTTATTATTAAGTTCATATATAACCAGGCTAAGTTGCTAGCTCTCTATCTACATACGTTTTCCTGGGGTAATATCATCTCCGAATCACATTATTCTGTTGGGTTTCGTGGCAGTAATAGTGTTTACAATGTCAGTTATAGAGCAGGTTCTGTAGCAGTAAGTACTGCATAAGCCTCCTCTAAAATATGCTCTCTGTCCTTGGGAGCTCATAAACTAGGTTATGATAAGTTGCAGCTGGCTGATGAGGTAACAAGCGAGCAAGATATCATGTCCTAATTAAAGGAGTTGGCTTGCTTTCCACTTGGCTACTGTAGTAAAGGGAGTTACTTGGAAAGCTGCTTGTCTTCCTACCTCATGTCTGAATAATGTTAGTTAATCATCACTGATTTCTCAGTGTACTTCTCCCTTGTGAGAAACAGGGGAGGATCTTTCTCTTTCCCTTTTACTATGTGGTTTGCAGCCTGGATGACTCAGGGTAAGCTATGCTATTTCTCCTCCTTTCATTTCAGGTGATGTGTTTACCACACTCTGGACTGGTCTGCAGAACAGCCTAGCCTTCCCCATTAACTATTTAGAAACAAGCTAGACTAAACTAATGGGTACTTTTGCCTAAGATTCCCAAGAGCTATTTCACTCTTATGATCTCTTGGGCAAAAGCAGTTGGGAAATGCGGTAACGTATGCTCTTTCAGAGGGACAAGCAAACTTACTTTGAAGTAACTCTCCTGTAAAGATTTATTTCCAGGAGAAAGTCTCTGGGGTAGTTCCAGTCCAATTTCCCATTTCTTTTAGGCTCTTCTGAAATACATCCTTTTCAAACTCTGGGTTTATTTTCCTTTTCTTTTTATTTAGTGCATCTGTGTAAAGAAGTGGGAGGGGAAAACTTATACTTTTTTGTTTTTTACTTAAATTTTTGAGTGTCTTCTCTTGTACAAGAATCTTGATATCTTGTAAGTCTTGGCACAAATACTTGAACAGTGTCTGTCTACTCTCTGGAATTAAAATGGTAACCATTAACGGAGTGGATTCATAATTATGAATTGTAAACTATGCTTAATCCAAAATTCATAAATGTGATTCACCTAGTGAAGACGAAGCTGCAATAATATATGAGCAGTAGAACTGAACAAACACAGTATGCACTTTCAGTCTGAGAGTTAATCATTTGAATGATTCCATTTAAGTATTAGGTAGGTAGAATTTACAGATAATCCAATAAATCTTCGATGTAAATGCACTGAAAAGGAAAATTTCTTTAGCAAAAAGACAAAGTGACTTGATTTGATTAAATCATGAATTATTTGCTAACATTGAGTCACCAGATTGCAGCTGTACACATCTGGGGTGTTTTCAAGTCTTCAGATTTGTCTTATTTCGAGTGCTTTAAAGGCTCGTCTCTTGCTGAAGGGCAAACATGCTATTAATGAGCCTATCATATTCTCATGCTATCGTTACAAACTCTGTTTTCCTAACTACTCTCAAATTGACCTACTTTATTTTTCAAACCCATTCCTGAGGAAAGGATGGAAGTAATTGGCATGACTGGCAAGTACCCAATTTAGTTGAAGATAAGAGCACAGGAAACGTGTAAAAGAAAGGTGCTCCTTGCACTGGAACGATGAAGTACTTCAAGTACTTTGGTGGAACTATGCTACGAAAGAATGATCTCTGGGACAGCTAGAAGGAAAAAAAAGAATAGATAAGTATAAAATATCAACTGGAAATCAGATGGTGACCACTAAAGATATGTTATGCCATGCTTCTCTTTGCTTATGAAGATCTACTCCTCTCCAAATCCATATAAAAGTATATATCTCCTCCCTTGTTAGTTCTTTCTGGTAGGTTAGCAGGTGGCAAAACTACATTCACAGTCTTCAGAGATAGCTCCATCTAAGACTGCATTACAGCAATCTACTCCAAAGATGGCCAAAGCAAGAATTATGGTAAGGATCCAATTTGGTCAAGCATAGATATCACCAAGAACAATTTCATTTCCACCTTATGTCTAAGCATTCACCAAGGACAGACATTCCAGCAGAACTTCTAAACTGCAAAAGACAGTGAGAAAGTTTATTTAGTGAAAGGAGATGAGAAAATTTCCTTACTTCCCTGCATCCTACTCACTTCATGTTAGCTGTTGTCTCAGTTGGGCCCAAGTTCATTCCTACTCTCCTGACAGAATGAAAAGAAGACCAAAAGGTAAATGCTGCCTCAGTAGCTCATCAAACTGTTGGTTCCCTGAACAGAAATAGTGGAAAGGCTAAAGGTGAGGACATTCCACACACAGATATTAAGAACAGACAGACCTTGGCCTCGTTAAAGCTTCCCACTCTCTGCGTAGAAGAAAGCCGTTGGCATGGCAGAAATGAAACCTACTACCTCATTCTCCCAATTTTTTTTTTTTCTTTCTCCCCTTGGACTCATTGTTGCGGTTTCAAATTCTTGCTGTACCTTCAAGCTCTAGCATCATACCTACTCATTAAAAAGAGCAGTCATCTTAAAATCATCTTCTGCAGATGGTGAAGACTGACTAAACAACCTCTCATTTAGTTTAGCATTCCCATCTCTTGAGTGACTTGGAAGTGCTATAAGGAGCTGCTGCTGTAAGCCCTTGATCAAACAATCTGAAAATACTCGTATGCCTCAGTATTGTTCATTTTGTCCTTCCTGGTTTGTTCCATGGAGAGCTGTCATAACACCACCGCTATACCAAACTCACCTGGAAGATCTAACATACTGCACGATAAACAAGCAGCAACGAGCAAAAAATGGGAAACTGGGAAGCCTTTTCTCACAATGGTGAGCAGCTTTTCAACAGCACTGGGATGATTCATGAGAGTCAGTCACCACTCAGCAATGCCAGTAAAGACCTCACAGTTTCATCAAATCCCATGGAGACCACTGCCTTATAGAAGACTTCCATCCCCTGGCGCATGAGGTCTGGGATGCTGTTAGAGAGCTGATGTATGTGCTGCAGAGAGAATGGCTGGTCACGAACAGATAAACCATCTTATCCGATGTGACAAAATCTGTGTTCCCAAGCACTCTTCAGCAATTGCCAGATGTTGTCAGTTCTCTCTTCAGAAGATGAAAAGGCTAGGAAGACATGCAAATTGTAGACGGTAAAAGGATGCGACTATGACCCTCGGGGCTGACAGTTGATATTAGGCTGTTCTTGTGCCACTGCTATCCCCAGTACATAGTTCTCCACAGGGCCTAATGACACATCCTCTAAGTTTTCACACTCACACAGCAAATTCAACTTGACATGCAATTTACAGAGAAGTAACATACTCATACAAAAATGTGCCGGTACCTTAAAAGCATCAGGATTTTAAACCAAATCATTTTTTTTCTACATGCCAATGAGTTTTGGAGCAGTCAGGAGTATGGACCAATCAGTTGAACATCAATGGTAGCAAAATACTAGCAGGACGTAGCCTCCCATCATAGGTTTCATCATATGCTCAGCCAGGTAAAAGCATAGAAATAAATCATTCCCCTTATAGGAGAGAGTGAATACACAAAAACTGGGATTAAGTCTTGACTGAAAGACTTTTCTCTGCACTTACACTATTTGCACGTGTACAACCAACCCTCTACATTTATTTGATGTCCATATATGAGATCAAGCACGATATACAGCAGCAGAAAAACAAGCCATGAGTTTCCTGGAGTTCTTCCTGTTGCACAGACAGTTGTTGATTTGAAAGTTGAAACATTAAGGTTATGAATCTAAGCTATTTGAATGCTGATTCTCCTCAAGATAGACAGTTGGAATATACAAGGGTCTCTCTCCTCCTAAAATGTGATGGCCAAAGAATAGCCTCATTTCTCATTCTTACAACTATGTTGGTCCTCTACTTTGTAATACCTAGGGTAAAATATATTAAATAAGATTCATCTGAATTTCACTGAAAGTGCTTCTTGTTCTGTTTGGCATAAAGAGGTGGGGCCATCAGACCATGGTACGGACCCTACACTGCCCTTGAGGATTCTCAGCAGGGTAAGGGGAAGCACCTCATCTGCCTTCCCCTGACTAAGCTTTACCTGTTTTTGTGAAGTAATTAACACCTCTCATGTGCCCTACCTAAAAGTTTAGCATGTACTACTAACATAAGTTAATATCCCTATAATTCCAGAAATAATAATTGTTGGTTTATTGGAGATTAAGATTCTAAATTCATACTGAAATCCCTTTTGTGCACTTTACATATTGGCCATAGCCAAGGGTGTTTGTATGAAATATGTATTTCTATATAAATATAGAAATTCATTCTAAAAAATTAAATCTATTTCTCCTGCAAGGTCTGCCAGAATATTGGAAATCCTGGATGTCATTTCAAACCCTGCAGCAAACTGTGATCAAAGGAGTGTTCTTCCTGAACATTTCCCTGCTCCTTTCCATCCCATTTAATCTGTCCTTGTAATTCCTTAGAAAAAAATGACCCTAAAACTAAGCGCCCATCATTTCATTTCTGAAATGAAATACATCAACATAATGATACTACTGCGGTTCCACTGTCCAGTGCTTCTCATTGCCTGAGTGCTAGGTGATCTTATTTTCTATTTGTAAGCCAGTAAACCCACTTAGGCAGATATGATATATGCAAATCCCTTTAGTATACAGCATTCTTTTTTTTTAAACTTTTTTATTCTGTTTTACAAAGGAAATCAGTGTATGTTATGTATGGAAAACATCTCTATATGCCACTCCCTTTACAGAAAGGGACAAACTGGAATTTCAAGAGAACTTGACTACATTTGCATTTTGAAACAAACTTTGGATTTAATTTACTCAGTTTCCATTTTTCTTTTGTGTACCAGACATCTGAAGCATGCTGGCCTCCCATTACTCAGTTACAACACTATGTCATCAAACAGTTCAGCTATGGACTATGAATTTTAAACATACCTTTCCTGGTTACTCAGAGGTTGGGTTCTCCTAATATGTCTGCAAACCAACACTCTTAGCTCAGCAACTCTTAACTTAGGCCTCAAATGTTTGGCACAAACAACGTTTCTCTGCAAAACTAAAGAGAGGGGGGAGGATTCTCTTCAGTCCCTCCCCTCGGCAAGGATTGTGTCAGGAGCATAGTGAGAACACCAGATCCAACCTAAAACAAAGCATCTCAAGGAAAAAGGAGTTGCTGTGCTTCATTTTCCAAGCACAGAGCAAGGGTGACAAGGACAGTACCTAACCCAGCTCCCAAGGGGCTACGACGGGAGGCTGGACTCTGCCCTTCATTTGCAGTTCCTGTTGTAACATGGAGGATAACACCACATCTTATGGTGTGACTGAGATGTATCAGTGTTGAATATGCTCATACCTGAGGATGTGAATGAGACTTGGTGGAATTACACACTATGCAACACTTAATGTGAGGGCAAAAATAATACAACTGGCACTCGAGGTGTCCAGGGTGCCAAGGTGCTGTCTCTGAACCAATAGAGTAGCCCAAAATCAAGTCTTTCTAATTCCTGCCTACATCAGTTATTTTTGTTCTATAAAACATAGATACATTTTGCAAATGAGTCAAGAAAGCAAGCATTCCTCATGCAGCAAAATCTTTTCTCTCCAGGACAAAGTGAACAAGGAATCTATTTTATGCCAGGGAAACAGGAACCGGTATGGCTCAAATGTTGACAAAGCCACCTTATTCCCTGAAATCTGAAACAAAGACAAGAAAGAACTCAAAGGGATAAAAGCTGCACTTCAACAATTTTTAGTCTGTACTTTGTGTGTCATGCTGAGGTCAGAGAAGCAGCGTATACTTTTCCTTAAAATGACAAATGAAGATTAAATGAGAGTATTCACTTGGCAATTCCACTTGTGTTCTGAGCACATGAAACGCTGCTCTGAAATGTGCGCTGACCATTTTGGAAGCTGGACCAGCATTCCTGGCCCATGGAAAACAAAGCCTGCAACTTCTGAGGTCTGGAGGACATACAGAGGCTGCTGCAACCTGGCTGCAGGCAGGCTTTCCATGGCAGTGTCAAGGAGCAAAAAATGCTAAGCCTGAAACATCCTTATTTTCAAACGTGTGCTTCAAGCCTGCATACAGTCTTGTCCCTGTACTGACTTCTGTGCCAGCGCTGAAGAACGGCATGCACAACGCTCTGGTTTTTAGCACGGGGAGTGAGCTACAATCTCCCAGAGGATTCTGAGACTCTTGAACTTCCTGGCACTTTCAGAGCACATTGACCTATGCCAATTTTCACAAGCATGTAACTACTGTTTTAACAAAAAACACTACTGATATGTTTTATCTTTGTTGTCAGCTATTGATTCTAGCAAGGCATGCCTTTTGTTTTTGAGAGAAACTAGACCTACACATCATTACTGACAGGGGCACAAGTCAGTCTGTTGTACCTCTTCCCTTTAATGCCCACCATGCCAGTTCTTAGTGTGTGAAAAGTGCTGAGAATTTTGTTTTTAGGAGAATCCATGAATTCATACTGTATTATTGGCAGTTACAGAAACTGTTTCTTCCAGGGCCAGGTTTGAAGGTGGTGTCAGTGTTTGCCCCAGCAGTTCTAGCTGCTGCTTGAAAGCTCTCCTGAAAACATTATGAGAGTTTTTGGTGTCCGTTTGAAAATGAAATGCATTAAATAACTCATAACTAAAGTTATTTCAATAATATTTTCTGGCTAAAAGACTAGGTGGGAGGGCGTGGGGTGGAAATGAAGTCCAAGGAACCACACCAAATTAAATCACCACTTCTTATAGGCCTAGTCTGTGGAAATCCTGGAAGATCCTCTAGCCCATTAACAAGGCCTTGACAATATTCAACCTCTTCCGAAAAAAGGAATGTTAACAGTTACCACCTTTTGTTTATTTTCTCAGACTCATGTATGTGTGTGTTTACCACAGAGTCAGCTCCCACTTCTCAGCAGCATGGTCAAAACTGAGTTTCACCATACCATGAATGAGGAACTACATAATCTATGTTGTCCTCATTGTTTGCGACAGAACAAGCTCTAAGGGTGAGCTGGGAAGAGGCTCACAGGGTAAGAGGGAGGAAGTAGCTGAGTTAAGAGGGTTAATACAATACAAGAGGTGGGGACATTTTTCCCCCCCTTCTCCTTCCAAAAGCTGGTGTTACCTTGTCACAGGCCTAAGCCTCTTGCTGGAGGAGTTCACAGTGATGGTGCCAAAACACATGCCTGAGGCAAAGACATCCTTGCTCTGCCACCTAAGCGATAGATAAAGCACTTGCTTCCTGTGCAGGCCAGGCCCATCACTACCCATTCTGTGAGTCTGTCCAAAACAGACTATCTTCTCCCAACTAGTCCCAGTCCCACCTTCTCCCTAGTAGTTTAGGAATTTCTACATACCATCTTCCTTCTCACCAACACCCATGGTGGTCTTTCAGTCCACTTCCTCCTTGGCCCTTTTTAACCATCTTCCCTTCCCTTCCCTTCCCTTCCCTTCCCTTCCCTTCCCTTCCCTTCCCTTCCCTTCCCTTCCCTTCCCTTCCCTTCCCTTCCCTTCCCTTCCCTTCCCTTCCCTTCCCTTCCCTTCCCTTCCCTTCCCTTCCCTTCCCTTCCCTTCCCTTCCCTTCCCTTCCCTTCCCTTCCCTTCCCTTCCCTTCCCTTCCCTTCCCTTCCCTTCCCTTCCCTTCCCTTCCCTTCCCTTCCTTTTTCCCTTTTCCCTTTTCCCTTTTCCCTTTTCCCTTTTCCCTTTTCCCTTTTCTCTCTTTTCTCTTCTCTCTTCTCTTTTTTCTCTCTTTTCTCTCTTTTCTCTCTTCTCTTTTCTCTCTTCTCTCTTCCACATCCCCATTTTGCTCCTTATCTGAGATGCACAGACATGGGCTCACCCCACCTGTGTGCTGTACCCCAACCTTGCTGCCTCCTCTTCCCTTTCCCTTCCATCTGTGTCCTGTCTCCCCCCTCCCCCAGCTCCAACCCACCCCTCCCTCCTGGCAGTGCACAGGGACTGGAAGTGGGCTCCTTTGCCACTGTAAGTCTTTTCATTAATCCAGGCTGTGTGTATGTCTGTGTGACTCTTTGCGTATAAGTCTAGACAGCTGCAACTTGGCTGTAAGATCTCCATGGAGTAAACTTTGTTAGCTATTGGACCTTACTATCCAACTCCACTCCATTCGTATTTCAGGGAACAGAAATTTGACCTCAGTAACTAATACAAATGTAGTATTAATTTCTGGAAGTAAATATTATCCTGCTTTTTTCTCAATATCCTTTTTTAATAGGTACTTTCTCTGTGCCAGGCACATAAACATGCCATATTCATTATCTTTCAAAATCTCTTTTGGCCAAAAGATTGGTTTTGGCCTAGTGGATAGGGCCAACTAGGTCACATTTTAATAGATGATGACTCTTATTTCTCTGTTCTGTCTGCACTTACGCTGTCCCTCTGCTTGTGTCCTTAATTTCTCACAAGTTTTCTAGGAGAACTCTCACTGTTTCTTTCTGGACAAGAGATTTTGATCCCTGACATAAATCCAGACCAACTCTGCATTTAATGCAGTTAAATGAATGTACAATGAAATTATCGTTTTTCCTATATGCATACTCATTACACATAAATAAGGTACCACAGAAATCATAAATGGCACACTGAGTTGAGCTATTTCTAGGACAAAGAGCAGACATTAATAACAGGAGTGATTTGTGCAGATTTGTGGAGCTATGTTTTTTGTTTTGTTAAGGAGAAGCAGCCAGGAAAATGTGTCACATTTTCCAGCAATTCACATGAAACCCCAGCATACTATCTGAACCGTGGTATCCCTGGTTCTTCTTACCCACGAGCTTCAGCAATCCGGAGAGCCCTCAGCATGTGCCAGCAGCCTGAAAGAAAACAAGGATGAGGGAATGACACTTCTTTGCATGCGGGAGCTGGCCATGCCTCCCCAAACACAAACCCAATTCATCATCTTCCAGACACTATTTCATACCGACAATTTTGCTGTCTCTTTAATGCATCTGTCTGTTTATCTATTCTCAAGTACCATCTGCTTGTCCTGCTCTCTCGCACCGCACATGTTCGCAGAGACTACACCTCCAAGGTGACAAATGAGCAGTCGAGCTAATTTCATTGGGATAAACAAGAAAGCAAGAGCCAGATGGAAAGCCATGGAGAGAGCCAATGTCATTTGAGGGGAGGAGAGAGTGTTTGGAGGAAGAATCACCATAACAACAGCAAGTGCAAAGAAGAGGTTTCTATTCTGTCTATACCACTAATTACTATGAATATTTTATTCTTGAGCCATGGTTTATCCATGTCTAGATCAATGATTTACTGGCAGATGGCTTATTTTGTTTTGGGCAGGTTTTTTTTCATAAATTTTGATTGTTTTTATTTTCATGAGGTTTGTGGTTTAGATTTTTTAATTCTGTTTAAGGAGTTTGCATTGTTTTTATCAGACATAGGGAAGCAGTGCTTGGGGGAGTTCAATGACTGTGAATTTCAGAAAGAGACCACCATCTTATTACAGATTTTAATTATTGTAAAGACACAACTTGCTCATTGATAATGTTCATTCAGATCCTTCTTTCCGTTTACAGATAAGCTTTTGAGACTGTAACTTCTTTTCTCTATGTGCCACTTCCCAGCACTGGCACAGGATAAAGATCTTACAAATAATCCTGACTATGCTGGCAAAGGTCCAGCTGACTTCAAAGCACTGGGTTCTCTCTGCCTGTCAAAACACAAAGACTGTACTAATTTAACTAGATTGGTTTAAAAAACGCTTTAGGTAAACCACCACAAAACTTAATGCATACATGTTTGTGTGTGTATGTAGCTTTAAAACTAGTTTATATTGCCTTAGCTTGCCTCAGCAAGACACATATCATAAAGTGAGAGAAGACAGCTTAGACTGAACTAAATAGGCCTACATGGACCTTAACATGAAAGGGATTTTTAAAACACGATTTTAGTCCAGTGCAGCTTTGCTTGACGTATGTTTACGTAGCACAAGGCAGTGCAACGCAGAGATGCCTTAGCTATTGCGTGGGGACACAGCTTAGAGCTGGAAGCAAAACATTTTGGCCAGGCTCATAAGCACCGACCTTGTTCAGAAACGGCACAGTTGCAGGGTCTTGCAGAGATACCTGTGCCAGGTGGGTACTCCCACACAGGAAAAGCCGGTGACCTTACTGCAAAGGAGAATCTGGCTTGCAATTTCTAGTGGCACACAAATACATGGCTAAGCCAGTGGGCTGGGAAACCTCTCAAAGTCATTGTCATCGCATCCAACAATGGCTTGTTAAATTTAACAATACAGGCTCAGTAAACACTTTGTTTCGCTAATATGAACAGACAAGGCACTTTAAAATATCTCTGATTTTTTTTTCACATTATTAGTATAATTCAGTGGGAAATGGTTCCTATATGTCAGCATGTAATATTCAAAGAAAAATAACATGTGAAAGTAACGTGATCTAACTAAAAAATTGCCCTACCTCAGCTTTCCAAAGTCCAATTTTGTTGCTGTGTACATTCAGGGATTGCTGCAAAGACTAATCTATCTGCATCAGAAATTCTTATTTCATGCTTTTCAGTGAAATGCCTGTCAGAAAAAATTTACTCCGTTCCCCAGTGGAATATAAACGTTCACTTTGAAGATACATTTTCAAACAATCTCCCTTACGCCTCTTCCATAAGAAAAGAGTCATTCTTGATATAATACAAGCATTTATTATAAGCATTCCCTTTTAAAAGCAGTTTTAGACTCTGTAAAGTAGGAGGTACTCTGTTTTCATCAAACTGGAGCTGAATGGAACAGCATCACGCCATGTGCTGGAAGACTTCGCTCTTTGTCTCCCGTCTCCTACTAAACACATGGTTCTCCATTAGCTTACTCAACCAGTTTGCTTTTGTTATGTTAAACACTTATGGAAAGATTAAGGCACAGATCCGTCCTGTATTCCTGTGCGTTCCAACTGCACTCAACGGTATTTGCATGAGAAGCAATGTTATGACACTGTTTGATTAAATTTTGGGCATGGTATTCTCTGGCACAGTTGCACATTAAAGTAGGGGCCTACACTTAATAAACAGAAGGGTCATTCTTCTTCCGCAGCCTAAGTTCCTAAGGGAAAGGACCACTCATGGGAAAAAAGATTCTCAATAAAAAGCCTGTAAATGATGAAATTCAATCCTTAAAATCCTACCTAAGGCTTTTCTCTAAGTCATGTTGTACTCCATGGAAGACAATGCCACGGTAAATCTCACTGTGTGCTCTTCTACCTGTAAATAAACAAAACAAATGGTGTGCCTGTACAACATAACCAAAACCTTACAAATAACGAGTTTTAGGACTAAGAAAGTTGTGTATCTCTAAGTGTCAGTTAAAGAAATTTACACACTTTGCAGAAGGAACCAAATAGGAAAAACTTGCCATAAGCTTAGCTCTACCATATGTGTCAGCTGGTGGGCTGGTATTGTAAGAAAGAAGGTCAGATTCCAGCTTTTTAAGAAGTATAAATAATCTCCATAGCCAGCCAGTTTCAAGAGAACAGGCACACTTGCCTAGGCACAAATGTTTGCAAAACTTTTCCCCCTTCTCAGCAGGGAGGAGATGCCCCAAAGTGGAGACAAGAGTCCCATGAGATGCCCAAAGCCTAAAAAAAAAGTGGAAGACCTTGTAGTACGTCAGAACTTTTCCTGAACAAACATCAGGAATTCTGGAAGACAACTCCAGCCAGTGCCTCCCTGACAGGCGTCCTATAGTCTGCCAGGACAACAGAACAAGAGGAAAATGTTTGGTTATCTCAAACACAGGGGTGACACTCTATTTTCGGTAGCACTCCCTCCAGGCTCCTGCCTGCAGCACAAATGTCCAGGTGCTTCTGAGGATCAGGTTTGGTCCAGGCAGCCTTGCGTATGTTTATAACTCTTTGACCTTTTCTTCTTCCTCTTTTAAGTTCTGTTATCTCTATTTCAAACGCTCTCCTTCTCCATCCGAGGATGGAGAGATGCATGGATCTGCAACTGGTGACCTTCTGTTCATCACCAAGGTGGAAAACGTCAATGGACTCAGTTAGCAGCAGAAATTTGCCCACCAGCTTTGCTTGCAATAATCGGCACATACCCTAGATGAAATCACCATTGTCCTCATTCTCCCTCTGAATGCACAAGGCATTTGGATGAGTAAGCAGCACCCTGAAATCAGTGAACAGCTGCATAATGTGCAGGTGCTCCAGAGAGAATTAGCTCTTCCCAGTGCTATCAGGATTGCCTGATATTTAAAAAATTCCACACAAAAAGCTGCATGTAGCTTTAAAAAAATGCCTCTCCTGTGTTAATCTTTTCTTAACATTAACTGCACTTTGTTGAGGATCTCACCCCCATTGTATCTGAAATAAGAGATAATAAGTCTTTTGGCATCTCACCCCCATTGTATCTGAAATAAGAGATAATAAGTCTTTTGGCAAGATCAAAGATGAAAATTTATAGCAGGACAAGAACCTGTGAAAACTCTTGAAGAAAACCTATTTCCAATATAAAAAATTCAAGTTGTATAGCTTTTGTATAATCTTTTCAGAATGCTTATTTGACTAAGATTTACATGAACACACATTATTTCAAAAACGTTCAGCTCACAATCCAAAATACAGTCTTAATAACCAGCTTTGTTGCATCTCCGGTGATAGGTCTTAGAAAACCTGCTGTTGCATTTACCAGGTCCTGAAAATGGATCATACACATGATAGAGGGAGGAAAAAAAAAAAAAAAAAACCAAGCAAAATTCTGCAGTGAAGCTGTGACCCAGAAAGAGACACCTGCTGCTGCACACATACCACCTCAAGCCACCTTTATTAGAGCTCTCTGCACAAACATTATCATCCTCTGTCCTGCAAAGCTGCATATCAGGGGAAGAAGTTCTGGATTGGGACCGCCAAGTGAAAGATGGTTACCCTCCTGGTGGGTTCAGTACCAGGACTAATAGCTTTAACTTCACTACTCCTATTTTAAATCCTTTTGGACTTCTCAGCTTTGATGCCTCCATCTAGAAATGCTCCTCAGAAATACTGCCCTTCCACACAGTAGCTTTGTAGGGCTTAGCAACTTGACACATGCAGAGCACTTTTAAGATGTGCATTATACTCGTCTTTATTAATAAAGTGCTGGGTGTTCACTTTTCCTAAGAAAGGGTACTGGGTCTCCTAAATAAAATACTTGTAGGCACTTTATGGAAATAAAATATTAAAAATAGGACACTAAAGACCTACTTTGGACTACCTCTTATCTCTGCATGTACACAACAGTCAAGCGCAGCTTCATTTAATTCTGCATTAGCCTAATTGCTGGGTACCTACCATGTCCATCTGTGTGCATTATAGTGAATACGTGCACTGAGGGCTTAATGAGTCAGACACCTGCTCAGATGAACAAATGGCCTAGAATTATCACTGGTAAAATCATCCATACATTTAAGCAGCTCTTAATCTAAAAGGAGTGCCAGTGCACCAAAATAAATGGAGATGCGTACTAGAACTGATTAGATTACTCCAGCCAGGCTGCATCTGCAGTAATAGTGAAATGTCCCTGGGAGCATCCTCTGGCAATGCAACTGGGAAGGTTGCACCCACGCAGCTGAAGAGTGAGAGCCCTCAAAGCAGGGCAGTCCTGTTGGGAACGTTTCTGCCAAAGACACCTGAGAATCTGAGGGGGGTGGGGGGGGAATGCAATTGACCCAGACCACAGCTGTGATGGGGACTGCTTTAAATGTGTAACAGCATAGAAGACCAAATCTCACTGTCAGGAAATGTTCTCTGGCACTGTTTAATTTACCGTGATTTAATCGCTAGTGAGCCCAGAACAGCAAAAGTGTCTGTCTGAAGAGCTATGGTGCACAGAGCGGGGGAAGCAGTTTCAACTCAGCTCTTGTTACACAAAAACACCATCTTCATGTTTCCATACCATTAATACAATTCGCATGCAATTTTCTGTTCTCAGAAAGATTTGACTATTAAGTAGCTTATTCTGTTTAGCTATAGATACTCCCGAGGCACACATCCCAAATAGCCTCCCACAGCCAGAAGAGTTGTTATGGCTGTGTTTATGGTGACATTTCAGAAAAATAATGCAGGGGAATAATGAACAAAAGCATAGATACAACAGGATCATAAAAGCCTGCTTCATACTCAGTACATAAACTGGCATTCCCAACCTCCTTTTTATTTATGTTACTTGAAGTATTTAGCTGACGTTTCTCTCAAGGGTTTTTTCTATGGCCTGAAGGAACACAACTTCCAATATAGGCCTTTTTCAAAGCAGATCTTGTGGCACTCAATTAATATTGTTTTTTTACGCCTGATTGTGTGGTATGCCTGACTGCCTTCACGACCCTAAGCTACCAAGACTGTGAATTGGCATTCTTTGACTCTGGCTCAGCTCTTGTACTACATAGTAAGTATACTAAGTTGTCTTCTTCCTCCATATTATCTTTTTCCTCCAGAAAAGCCCAACCTTCTTCCTATGTTTGCACAGGTAGGAAGGTCCCAGCTGTGATCTTTAGCTTGCTTCTTGAATATTTTATCCTCTTTTTTTCAATTAATTCCAACTTTGAATGCCACGTCTCTGGGTTCTGCCAGTTCAGCACTTTCTTGTCCTGTGGCATCAAATACAAATCTCTCTTCCTTGTAAATCCTACTCACCCCACTTCTGCCCTGCTTGAGAGACATACCTTTATATTTGCTGAATCAAAGCTTCCTTCACCTTTTCACTTATACCAGTCTTATTGCTGATGCTAATGGGAAAAATGACCATGCCTTTCAACATGTTCTTCCACAACTACCGTGCAGACCCAATTAATGTACTTCCACCAGAAAAGTCCTCAACTAATTAATACTAGGATAAGGACTAAGAGGTCGGAAGGTTTTTGAAAGAAAAATACGAGGGTGCTATCAAATTCTTGCTGGTATAGGTTCAAATGCATAGGATGCCTACCCGTGTGTGTATTTGTACACATATATGTATAGATAAAAAGACATATTCTTACTACTTTTCCCTTTTCCACTTATTATATATTGCATTCCATTTTTGCATATTGTATACTTCTTTCTTTTATAATCAGAAACAGTATCTGTCTCGTTGTTACTGGAGGGGCTCTTAGATGATACATCATCACAGATATTTTGTCTCAAATCTGTCTGTAGTAACGGCTTGCCATAAGATAACATGGGGAAATGGAACTTGTCCGAGCAATGTGGCTGTTCCTTAATTTCATCCAGTAAGAGTAAGGAAAGTTTATTTCACTGTTAGATAAGACATCGCTACCATGACAAAGTATTTCAGGTATATTAGTATTAATAATATCTCATCTAAAGGTCAAAAGTTAAAAAACATGCAATTTCCCCACTGTGTTTACTACAGGGCTTCCAAGAGAAAATATTTTGAGACAGCAAAAACACTCTGAAAAGCAAAGCCAACTCTACACACTGAAATTTAACAAGTGAAAGTACTGACAGCTAGTCAAAGAATAGCAATTTCCTAGGTTTCCATAAAGAAGTCACTCACCTACACTTCTGACTTACTATATATTAAATAATTCAGTCCTCTGCTTTAATGAGTGATTTGGTTTAGAGAACACATTTCCAACTATTTGTTATATGCCTTTCATTGGTTTTTACACAGCTATAAAACCATGACATAAACCAGAACACAATCCATCATGCAACATAACCTTCTGTAAATACTGTAAGAGACTATACTTCAAACACGAAACTAGTTTACAAGTGCTAAGCTGGAATGTCTGTGCCATGCAAGTCTTTTGCGGTGGTAGAAATAAAAAAAAACTTTAAGCAAAATTGAATGGGGTGACTACTTTGGCATTGTTGTTCCAGACATTGTACTACGCGTGTTGCTGGTAAGCCAGAAAGATAATAAAATTTAGGCTTTTAACCATGTATCCTTCCAAGAGGCCTTTGATTCCTGGCAGTTTTCACAGGCGTAGGAATCCAACACTGCATGGACATTGGAAATGATTTGGCATTAGAAACTGCAAAAGACACAAGATCAAGAGAAAGACTCATGTCAGACCAAGGTCCAATTTTACTTAAAAGACCACCACATCTGCCCACACTGGTTACAGCAGCAGCACCTCTGCTGCTTCCTACTGAGCAGATACTGCACAATAGTCCTTTTGACATAACAATTTTGCAATGAATGAGAACAGCCTGTGAAAGACCCGATATACTACCCCCATGCCGAAATCACCTTCATATCATACCACAGAAATACAAGCCTACTTGTAAGCTTTGTAGTGCATTCAGAACACCCTATACAGTACATCATTTTGCCAGTGATCTGCTGTTTTTCAGTGCCTTTCCAGAGTGGATGTGTCACCAGTCTCTGTTCCTTCAGATGTCAATATTTTGCCAATGCTGCTGTGACTCCCACCGCAGGCATGGAAAGGTTTAGAGATCCTGTAGCCTTCCTGTTTGCGGATATGCAGTGACGCAAGGGTGAGAGTAACCCATTCAGGGCTGCAGTATGCAAAAGGAGAAGGGGATGCATGATACTACATTTTTTTCACAGGGACCCCGTTGTCAGCATTCAGCAAAGGTCTGTTCTGGAAAGGATTAGCTTTATTCAGATGAGTCCACCTGGGTGTAACAGAGTTTGGTAAATAAGAGATTTTCTCTGCTCAAGTTTCTATTTGCACATTCATTTGGGATTTTGTAATGTTACTTACTCCACTGTAGCTCACACCATTGAAAAGAGTGAGGAAACCAATAGTATTTCAAGTTTGAATGAAGACGTGATGATCAGCAGTCTTCTTCCATCCCTAATGGCTCAAGGGAAAGTACCTGTCATGGTTTAACTCAGCCAGCAACTAGGACAGGCAGCCGTTCACTCACTGCCCACCCCCCCACCAGTAGGGTAGAGAGAAGAGGACGAAAAAGGAAAAAAAACACATGGGATGAGATAAGGACAGTTTAATAGAACAGTAACAGAAGAGAAAATAATAGTAATAATAATAACAACGGTAAAAGAATACATAAAAGGAGTGATGCGAAACAATTGCTCACCACCTGATGATCAATTGCCCAGCCTGTTCCGAGCAGTGATCAAAGATTCTTCCCGCCGGCCAAGCCCCATTTATATACTGAGCACAACGTCTGTGGTATGGAATAGTCCTTTGGCCAGCTTGTCCCATCTATGCCCCTCTTAGATGTGGATCTCTTCACAACTGTCCATACCACCAAGGGACCCGAGGAGCTTAATGGGGAGCAGAATAGTTACTCTTTAATACAGTAGCCCTTCTAAGTACTACACTTCAAAATGCTGCCTAGTCTGAAAACTGGTTAATTGGAATAAAAAGACTTTTGCTGCAGCCACAGTTGAAAACAGCAGAAACACTTGGGATTCAGAGTCCAGAATTCAGCTTTGTCCTGTCCTAGGAAGAGCATTTTTAACTGAAGACTACAGAACTTGTTGCGAAGAGTTAAAGAAGTTTTATGTCTTATCTCAAGGATATTAAATAAGTCGAGCTTAGCAGAAATGTGATTTTATTTCCAAATCAAACAAGTCTGGCCTAATTAGAAACCTTAAAAATAGGCACATTTCTACAGAAGGTGAAACTTCTTACAGGACGTGGATGCAACATCTTTTTAGCACATTTTACATGCTCGGCTATACTGTTATAGATGGTATATAATATGATATTTGCTGCATGCTCTAGAAACTGCCAAATGTTTTCCATATCCCCTCTTTTCATTAAAATATTCCAGATACATCTGTACTGCACTAAATCCTATGCTGCTATTTGGCATGAACTGTATCTTCAGACTGCTCTGCAGAGTTAAACTGTGCCAAGACTGAAGTATTGATTGCTACTTATTGTACACTGCATACTAATAAATCCTATCTGTGTGTCCTGGCCAGCCATATATATATATAGCCCTGGAGAAATTACTTCTGCATTTTAATAGTCCTGTCCTAATGGAACAAGGCACTAACAAGTACCTTTCATAATTTTGTGAGATGGAGAAATTGATTCAGCTGAGCCATTAGTATATATACAGTAAGCAAAAGCAACTGGCTGCCACGTCTTCGGTTTAGCTCATGGCGCTGGAACAGGGGTGTCTCCACCTGGGCTAGAGGCTACGACCAAGAGAAAGAGAGAAACTGAAACCGGCAAAGGCTGAAACTTCTCCACGGTCCTATATGAAGGACTGACTTTATATTGCAGTCTTCATGCTACATTTGCATGTAATTTTTTATCCTATACTTTAGCATACACTGGCTCCTTTTTTCCAGATAGTTATCACTCCAACTGAGCAAGCTTTTGGGGACAATTCAAAAGAACAGTTATTGCACACTAAATTCTAAAATTATACATATGTGCTTATGGGAAGACTGACTCATGAATCTGGAAATAAAGAGACCTTACTGTTAGATCACCCTGTTCTATTAAGCTTAAGACTAGAAGTTGTTATCTCAGTTTAATTTCACCCTGAACATTAATGTGTCTAGTTGTCTGGAGACGCGTCCATTTTGGAGACACTATTGACATATGCATATTTTCTTAGAAGTCTGAGGGAGAAAAGTTGTTAAGTTGGAGTGTGGAAAAAACGTGGAATGATAGAGGGATCCTTTTCAAGTATGTCACTTCAAATTGACTACATTTTTGAAGCAGCTCACAGTGACTTGTAGAACAGTTACTTTTCTTCACTAGCTAATTACCAAGCAATGATACATTTGGGTAGCTCAAATGTTCATCTTTAGTGCCTGATCACTACCATTTTTAGCTCAGAAATGAAGCCTATTCTGTGGCATTTGGATGTCTATCTGTCTGTCCATCCCAGTAATACTTGGCTGACTTCCATCAAATTTGACACTTAGTAGAGGCTTTAATAGAAAACAGGAGACAATTCAATTGCTCCGACAAGCATCTAGAACTATTTTAGATGTCCACTTGCCTCCTCCATCTGCTGCTCCAGAGAGGTACAGGTCTTCAATAGTTTTGTGTCGTAGCTCCAGTCCCACGTGGAAGTCTCTAGGGCAGCATGCCAGCTTTAGGCAATGACATAAATGTTTAGGCACCTGAATCCTGCCCTAAATTCCAATGGGTTTTGTGAAACTCCATTGCCTGCTGAGTCAATGGCCGTAGCTTAAAGCTTAACATTTATCCGTCATCTGTAAAGCGCCAGTTGACAGCATACATGCAGTTCTGAGCTGGCTACAGCCAGGTACTGCCTCTTTCAGACTGGTAGGTGTGGGTGTGGAAGGACCTGGAGATACTGTGAAGAGGCTTAAGATTAAGTAGAGAGGGGACTGCAGGAACGACAGGGCTCTCATAAAAGACAAGACGGAGAAGCTGCAATTATTGCAGTGAGGTCAAGGCTGGAAATCAGACATGGACTTAAAGAAAACCAGACTTCCTTATTTCCACCGTTTCCCCTGTTTATCGTATCATAAACTGCTTATATCACTGCTCACTAATCTCCCCTGACACAAATAACGCAAATGGCCCTGCTTCATTTGCAGACTTGGCTGATCACTGACCCTTGCAGCTCTCCAGCAATGGTACTCCTAAGGCAGACCCAAGGCACAGCTGCAGAAGCCCCTGCAGGGCTGTTCCTGACCCCTGGACTTCGGTCAGGGCTGTTGCCTGTTGTACACAGACCCAGATCTGAGGAAGGCATCTGTCTCTCAGGTGCTTACTGTAACGCAGTAGTATTTTTGTCAAATCTCAGCTGAATTAATATTCAACAACAAATTTAACCTATTGTTCTGGCTGCCCAGTTCTAATAATGCATAGTTAATTCCTAGCCAGTAAAATACTAAAGGGCATTTTAAAATCTCATTGCAATCAATCAGCTATACCCCAAGATAAACAGACCCTAGAGCTTCATTGAATACTTCTGACCTGAGTGTTGAATACTTCTGAGTGAGGAAAGGTCCAGGTTTAGCCTACATTAAGCATCTTGTTTGTACATTGTTGCATCAGCTATATGCATCGTGATAACTTTGTCTACAGAATTTACTGTCCCTAAAGCTTGCTAAAAGCTCTGACTTTTATTTTTAAATTAAAAGATTCGTTGGAGAATCAGTGAAACTGAATAGCTTTGTAAGCAACCCTGACAAAAAGAGTGGAAATAAGGACAGAAATCATCAGAATGATCACTCTGAGAGAAACAGGACATAAGCGTAACTTAGTGTGGACCTATGATCCTGTTCCACCCTGAAGTCTTATACCAGGTCCCCTTGAAATAACGACAGCACTCTATCTGAATCTGGAGCATAACGTAGGGCTCCAACGACTGCAGTTTATCATGGGAACAAACAAGGTCTTAGACTATATGAGACCTTCCCATCTTATGACCCTCTTGCTTCTTCACAACACCTCAGAGCAGGAGAACCACTGGTGCATTAACACACCACTATTTTACCACATGGGATCTCAGAGCTGCCATTTGGGCTCAATGGGCAGGTATCGCTCAGCAGTATTTTGCTTCCAGTCACCTGCCAGCCATAGAGGGGCAGGCAGGGGCAGGGCTGTGGGTCCTAATCACCTAAAACACTGCAGAAAAGTCCCAGAGCTTATCTGTCAAAGCAGAGACAGTTAAGTGCCTTCTGCGTGTTTGGATGATCTACTGGCAAAGGATGTAGAAGGACCGCATTATCCTCATTACCTGGTGTTTACACCACTGGTTAAGTGAAATAAAATCATAACAATCTACTCGTGTTCTTTTTGCATTTGAAAAACTTTGAATGCTTTTCTACATGCAGCTGCTTAAAATTGCAAATTTATAAAATTGTTCGTCATGGTATATTTGACTAATAAGAAAAAAAAAAAATTACAAAGCCTGGCAAATTGTGTAACAGAAATGCTTTCAATGGTTCTCGCTATCTGCAGTTTGCAGTTCTCTCTGGCATTACTGATGTCTAGTCCACCTCTTTCAAAGCACCAGTGCATTAAATCATTTTGCAAATTAAAAGAAATGTGCTATCTCCAGCAGACAAAGAACGGATAGGAGATCTTCCAGGCTAACACCGAGCCTTCAAAAAGCTTTTGAAATCTCATTACTCAAGTATCTAATGGACAGAGTAACAGTTGCTGCATGGTCTTTTCTCTTACTATATGCATTGTGTATAACTGACATACATCAACACTCACTACGTTGTTAAATGGGTTGAATAATTTGCCAGCTTTGATTCCCCTCAATGCAATTTTCCATGAATGTAGGAAACTAATGTTTGCATATTATAAAGAAATAATTTAAAAAATTGTTTGAGGACTGTCATACTGTATATCATAGTATATTTAAAGCGTGACCAGAAATCCTCATTACAACCACTTCACTTTATCCATTACCTAAAGTAACATAAAATAAGTTTATAGCAATCCCAACTTTCCCTCACGTCTTTCTCAAAAATTCAAAGCCATTTAAGCACGACCAAGGTTTGGATTCACTAATGTCTAGTGAAGTACAAGTTCCATTTGCAGCCTTATGCAAATCAGGGTTCTGATAATCACTTTCTCCCTCACTCTTCCTTCTTCCTTCACTTCCTTTCTACCCCCAAATGAGGTCTTAATTCACATTGATCTTTTCTTGACTGTGGACACCGATACAATCTTTCTCCCCTGCAAACCTCCCCATCCTAAAGAAAAAAATCCAGAACTTAAGGCTACCTTACATAAGCTTTGCCTTAAATTATATATTGATTCAAATACTACAACACATACACAGTTATGACCTCCTAAGTTACATTTTCTTACCAAGTCAGGTTAAAAAAAGCCTGCCCATTGCTGAATTAACACAGCAACATTTAGCAAAACATACTTACCAAGGCAAAACTGCAAATTCCATAAATGTCTAGACATGGACATTCTAGAGAGAGCAATGAAAGTATTTTCAAAAGTACACTACACTCATCTAACTCTGTCCCACAAAGCCAGTGGTAGCCTAACAAATTATCCCAACAGGGCAAAGAGCACTGTTGAGGTCTCCCAGCTGCCTTCCGATTCTCTTCTGACTGCAGAATTTTGTTTGAATCATTGCCAAAACCACCCAAAACCTGACCATGGAGATGGTTGGCCCTGCAACAACTTCATCTCAATTCCTTTCATTTTATTCATGTTTTATTTGTCTTGGGAAGAGCGTGCAAGAGCCTGCTCCCTGCTCTGCACCCACCCTGCCTCAAAAAGCCACACGACCCATCGCTCGGTGCTGACTGTTGACAGTCAGGCTCGGGGAAAGGAAGCTGTGTGCCTACACGGAGAGGTGTGTTTCAGACCTGGAGACCTTTTATACAGAGCAGAAGGGATCAGCATGGGATGAGCAAACTAACTTCAGGCCATAACCGTAGGGAACTACTAAAAGATGCAAATTTTGACTCAGCTCTGAAGGGAGAACCAATGCATCCATTCGCTTTCTCTGTTTGAAGGGGATCTCTCTGAGTAAGAATACAGAGAGGGCCATTACAACAATTACTGACTAATAATTGCCGGACAACATTTAATTTAAAAATCCTGATTCATAAAACTCGTAACACTTTGTGGAGTTGTTTTCCATTAGGACGTCTGCTGACTCAAATTCAAATTTCTGTTGGGAAGTTGCCTTGCGAGATGGTTGTGGCTCTCTGGGGGAGATCTCTGCAGCGCGTGGTACCCCAGGGCAGGACTGCTCCACCAGCACTTCCAGATTTTCTGTCCTGGAAGCTGAAAACTGAGAGCCCCAAAACTCTTCAATATCCAAATTCAAGCTGAGAAGAACTTCTGGATCCACACCAAGTCTGGAGCACCATTATCTCCACATTTCTTTGGCAAATGGCTTTGCATGCCTACTTCCTGAGGAGGCATATTCCACTGCAAAAAATACCATGTTGTTGGTATTTGCTGTGTAATTTTATTCTTCTTAGAGAACAACTTCTAGACATTTTGACAAATTGGATTTCATTTCAAACTGGAACAAAACCAAATGTCAAAATAATGATGCACACTTTCCTGGGTTTGGCCAGCTCTGATTAAGGTGACCTAAGAATGAACATTCTCAAACTGTATGTCCATCTTCCAACAAGGTATCAGCCTTTTCCAAAAGTCCCAAATACATGTGCCGAGCAATTCAAGTTGCCTGAACAAAGAGATGAATGAAGCACTGAACAAAATGTGTACGTGGGAGTGGGCACAGCACGGTGACTGGTGAGCTGTATCATCCTGCAGTCACAACGTGACAAGCAGGTCCTGTGGTCAGATTGCACTTTAGTTTAGGAAGTAGTTTGCACAGGCTGGTTTGCATCTTTCTTTGGGACAAACCAAAAGAAGATGGAGAACAGCCTTTGAAAGGCAGATACGCTGATTTGTCATACCATTCAGGTGTCAGATTTCTAGTTCAACGGGGGATTTAATTTACTTTAAAAATCCAAAGATTAATTCCCTTTGTTTACTCTCTCCTTCGCATCCAGTTCTTGCAACACTTTGTTCTTCTTACATGTTTTTGAAATTTATATGCATTCTTACTGGGAACAAGAATGATTCTTAATTCCTAAGTGACTGGGTGGCTCACCAGGATTTCTTTATGACTAATGAATTTTTCTCACTCCCTCAAAGCTTCATCATTAAGGCCATTGTTTCCCCAAGGATATGTCCTTGTGCATTCAAAAATCGCATAAGGTTCTTTCCATGTATTTTGTGGCAAATGCAGCTGAGTTCCAAACACTCATGGTGGCTCAGCCACTTTGTGACTTGGTATCAGCCATCAGTTGGTAAGCTCTTATGCAGTTCTAAGGATAACTTTTGATCACATAACTCCACTGTTATTCCTCTTCCTTTTGTTCCTGTTCTCATTCTACAAAGTTTACGGCAAGGTTATATTATTTAAAAAAAAAAAAAAACACCTATGATTTGCTCTCCACTGGAGAATCATTAGGTACAAGATGGGATGTGCCAGTGAAACTGCAGATTGTGACAAAATGGGATTTCTGGATCTTTGTCTCACCCTTCGGCTGCTCAGCTGTCTCTAACCTGTCTCTGTAGCATCACCTTTCCCACATATTTTAAAGCAACAAACTTTTTGGGAAGGAATGACCATGTTAATCACAAAAGTAAAAGCGATCTTTTATTCTCTATTCTTTCCATAAGGTCTGTTTGCTCTCAACACAAAAAGTTTTCCATTTATAAACTTGTGAGAGTGAAGACGTCAGTAGATATTCAGGTTCTTGTAAGTCTTGAATGATGGCAAGTGAGAACAAATATTTTTCTTTTCTTCTGAATTTACTTGACCTTCGATAAAGAGAAAATTAAGCCCTTTCCTCTATAAAAAAAAAAAAAACCTGGCTGTTTGATGAGATGGTGGCACTAAGTGATAAAATGACATCTCTTTGACCTTTTTACATCATAAAGTTAAGTAATAGTTATAAAAGAATTTTAAAAGTGCCAGAAGAGGAGCTATTATCCATTTCCCATGTAGTTAGCTGTTACAGCAGCTTCTCACACTGTCTAGCACCTTGTGGCTGTTATTGGTTGTTTTTAGCAAGAGTGCTTTATGCCTCCTCCCTTCCTAACCTTCGGGCTTGTATGGTTTCACAACCTGACAGAAATGGCCAGGGCCTGGCCTGAAGAAATCCCTTTCTTCTGTATGCAGCACCCCAGGTGAGTCCTATTAGAGCCGTCAGGAGGAACTGATCAGCCTCTCTCCACTTCACGGACCTCCTGCCCACCCAAACCCCACTCCCTTCCCACAGATGCAGCTCTGCCTCATTGGCTTCTCTGACTCCCACCCTCCAGATGAAGTTCTTGGCACAAACACGCCTGAGAGCTGAGCCAAAATTTCCTTTGGGCTTTTTTGCTCTCAGCACATGTTTCTGCAAGCCCATCCTCTGCCAGGCAAAAAGAGGAGATGTGGCTGACCCCAGGACAAAAGGGATTGTTGCCAGGGCTCAGAAAGACTGTTTTGGATCTCAGCCCACTTTTTTTTTTTTGCAGGGGTGGGAAGGTATTTTAGTGTCTTTGGTCTGCTGTTAATCATTAGTGATAAGGGATCAATGGTGTCCTTTCTCAGGGAATAGAAACATGAAGTCTGTTTTATCTGAGGAGTTTGCAGGGTAAGATGCTGGCTGATAGCTAAAAGACTTCTTTCAAGGCACAAAAGGGAGTGTAAAATGACTGGAGTTTGTGTGGGTTTGGGAGTGGACAGGGAAGAAAGAAGCTTTGTCAGCCTTTATTCCTCATTCCTTCTTCTCATTATTGACCAAACTGTCTAACTACACACAAACATGCACAGCTTATTACACACAGCTGCTGTTTGCGTTCTCAGTGTGGTGGTTGGTACCAGCCTTGATCTTAGCTTCTAGTCACTGTATATGTAACTGAGGTCTATAGAGCACCAGTGATACTACAAAGGGTTTTTGCGGAAGTCAAGGGCAAAATTAGCTGAGTCCTCTTCAAGTCACTGAAAGGATAATGAATGTCAGAATCATACTCTGGCTGTTCACAAATCGGTGCCATTAGCAGGAGAAAGCACATGCTAATCAATAATTGTGTGCACTTAATGGATCTGAAGTATTGGTGGCCTGGCAATTTACATCTGCTCACAGCACTGTACCTTGTCACAACAATTTACGGTCTTCTCTCCTGTTGAAATCCACCGATATAAATTGTCAGGCAGGCACTAGATAATTCTTCCTTCCAGGCTCATAAATGACTCTTACAAAGGTCTGTTTAGAAATCAATAAATCTTATACAAGGAATGGGTAAGGAGGCACGGTGGTGTTTAATTAACAGGTAACTGTCATAAGGTACCATCATGTTTTGCCCATCAGATTTCTTTGTTGCAACTCTCTAGATTTCCTCAGAAGACTTCTCACAGTACTTGCAAATCCTTCTGAACTTGCAAAGATCAGTTTTCAATTTATTCAGTCCCACCTGAGGTGCTTGTGTTCCCCAGGTCTCCTGAGATCTTCCTTCCTCTTGCTATTCCAGCCTGAGAGCCCAGCCCTGGGCAGCCCACCCCCTGCCCTGGGTTTGCAAAGGGAAAGGCAAACCCCCCCTCACCAGGGGACGGGCTCTGCCCTACAGATTGCATTGATGGCCTTACTTAAATGCGACATCCACCGGTGGCAGCTTCCAACTTCTCCCACTGAAGATTTCACTCAGGAGCTCCAGATAGCTCACTTCCAGGAAGACGTAATTGTGGAACTTCTCTCCTATAATAGAAACTTCTCAGAGAAAGAGCATTTCACAGAGCTTTCCCAGAAATTATCCCCATTTCTCCCCCAGTTGCCAAGGAAACCGGCAATGGACCCTTGGCAATGTAGAGAGCAGCAAAGAGAAACATTTGCACACACCTGAAAGAGCATGAACAATCTTCTCTAAGAAAATTTTCAAGATTAGTGACATGGGCTACTTAGAAAAAAAAAACTCACAGGAAGGTTCACTGTGTCCTCACTGATCTGAGACAATGTAAGGGATATGTCCACTCACACTTCACAGCAACATGGAAATAGGAGTATCACAACATCATTCAAAAATGTAACGTTTGGCATTATACCTTCTCTTGCCCATCGTTTTTAAAATCCTAAAAACAGCTTAAAAAGAGTATTTTATTGTATTTTTGTTTTCTTAAAACAATACCTGAGATTTTGTCCCTGATATACGTTTATTCATTTTTGATAGCCTATTCCACAGCGAGTCTAGTTTGATCTGGCTTTTGGACAAAGCATAATTATAGAGATGACAGCCAATTACATGAGTAGTTACAGCCTGCAGAACTAAATCTCAGTTTCTCCTGGGATTCTCCTTTATCAGCCTATTAAACCACTGTCTCAGTTACTTGATGTGGCAGAAGGAATTACAGATGAAATGAGAAGTAGCCTGAGAGCTGGAGAAGACTCATGGCACACCAACAATGGGGAATGAAACAGGAGAAATTTATTGTATCTCCTTCTCCACAACTGAGCTTCAAGAAGTCTGAAATTGTATCCCATGGTCCCTTTCTTAAAATAATTAATATCTGGCACAGAAAATGATCTCCAAGTCCACACTCTAGACTGGAACTTACAATACGGGGTTGTCATCAAGCAGTTCACTTAATCTCTCTGTTGCTAAACACTATGTAGTATGAGGACAGTAGCGGTGTACTCAGAGGTATTTTGTGAAGACAAATGTATGAAGATTCAGAGACAGCTCAGAAGCTATACTGTTGAGGATAAAGTTTATTAACAGAAT
The DNA here is from genome assembly GCF_965231255.1 of Vanellus vanellus. Taxonomy (NCBI): domain Eukaryota; kingdom Metazoa; phylum Chordata; class Aves; order Charadriiformes; family Charadriidae; genus Vanellus; species Vanellus vanellus. The sequence goes on along the minus strand of NC_138906.1, from coordinate 114,128,165 downwards.
TTATACAAATGATGCACGTGTTCTGCAGATTCATTTTCACCCATTTTATTCAGTGCTTCTCTTTCATCATAGAAGTAATGAGCAACTGAATGAACGTAGAACAACATATCATAGTTATGTTGTGGCCTAGATTCTCAGCTGGTCTTAACTCTTCTCTCTTCACTGGTTTCAGCTGCAACGAATCTAAGGCACCCTGTAGGCTCCTTGATGTTTCAAATACTTGCAAATATAACAGATCACATATATACAGGCAGATAAAACAGCTGAAGACAAAACAGCTTCTTGTGTTTGGCCCACCTGAACAGTTGTGGATGTCCAGAGGAAAAACTAAAAATAATCAGGCCAGAGGTATGAAAGCTCTGGAAACCTCTTGGAAGTGCCTGAATGTGGGTAATGAGAAGAGACAGGCACTTGGGCATGGGGCAAGGAAGTCAGTAACCCAGGAAGTGCACCCAGCTGTGGAACTGCTCTCAATGCTCTGCTCTCTCAGAGAGACACATGTTGCATCCCAGCCAGGCTGAGCTGGAGTCCCGCTCCACAAAACACTTAGCCCGAGGCTTCTGGAAGAAGAAGAAAACTAAAAGTGGGCTGTCTGCACCAACAAATTACCAATTACAGGTGAGACTCCAGAGGGACAGTATCTTTAGATAGCTGGAGACTTGCCTATAAGCTCCTGCTTTCTAGGTCTCTCTTGCTGTGGAAGCTGGGATGGAAAACTGTCTCACTAGGTAGGAGATGCAGAGAGAGAGGGCAGAGTCAGAGAAGCTCTTCTGCATTCAGACAGCTCAGCATCACCATCCTACACAAAAGCATCACTCATGTCTGGGGGATTTTTTAAAATGGAAACCAACCTGTATTCAACCAGCTCCAGCGTGGTCTTGCATAAAAAAAAAAACAAAAACAGGTTCCACCCTGACTGCCTCTGCAAACCAGCACCTGGTATGGTTGTAAGAACACGGTCATCCTCAGTAACAATTGGGTTTATTTGGTATCTTGTCTCTGAAAGTCATCTTCAGCAGAAACAATACAAGATGTAAGGCACCTCACAGACCAATCACCTGTATACTCCTATAGCATGCTTTGACTATTTACATTTATTTAAGATAAGATCTGAATTCTTGTCACAGAGTTTAACATCTTGCATTTGGGCTTTTCCCCAGGCTCTCTTGCTTTCTCATCCATGCCCTACTTTTTTTTTTTTTTTAATTAGAGTTGCCCTTTAGTGTAAATAAAACATTTATTTTAAAATAATTTCATAGATGTCAATAAATGCATTAACCAAATAAATAAATCTTGGCCTAAAATACAACATTGATTTGGAGATGGTCAAATTATTTGAGGTCTTCGGGTCCTAGGGGTCCCTGGACTGTAAAGTGGTGTAGTCACTGGGTGGCACAGTGCAGCGTGCACCACAAATCTGGCACAGCTCTGGCAGCTGCTCCCTAGGGCAGGCACAGAGGCGCTGGGGCTGGAGGAGTGGACATTTTTGCTACCTCTTGGCATGAAGTATTCGGTGACTTGAGCAACCTGCATGTGAGGGATGCATACGCTAAGTCACCATGTCCTACGGAAACTACCATGAGAAAATGCTCAGTGCTGTCAATCATTTGTTTTATTTCCCTCTCTCTGTTCAAATTGAGTCTATTAGCCCTCTAATAAATGCCGTTTGTCAATTGCATCCCAAGTGTATTCTCAGTGAATCAAGTAAGGTGCACCAGAGATACATTTAATGTTCAGATTCACTGGTTTAATTTTAGCATGTTGCTACTACTTCCTCATACTTCATCCTACTAACAGATTTATGTCTAGGTTTTCTGTTCATCCATTATTCCTCACACTGTTCAGCAGTTTGCCTTTCTTGCCCTTATTCTTAGCAGACGGCTGATGCACACAGATCTCTCTCTGGGGCCAAAGACACTTTCAATTCTTTCTCCTACATTAATAACACATACAGCCAACTTGTCTTCTGAGGGTTTTTTACTGTATTTTGTTGCCTCTTATTCTACAAAAAGATATAGTGCTATGAAAAGACTTATTGTAGTTGCTTTCTCCTACCTTTATCCTCAGGGTACTGTCATTGTTATCTATTAGCTACAGAACAGCCTAAATTTTTCATGTTTCTTAATAGTCTTGTTTATTATTTACTCTTCCTTTCACAAGAATATCAGCTCATCTCTGTTCTCTGCTATGTATAGCACTTTAACCATTATGGTTTTGCATTGTTGTTTCACCATCTTCTATAAAAGCACTCAGAGGGGGGAGAGCCCATTCATTCCTATGGCTATAGAAAATGTAACTGGGGCTTGTACCAAGAGTGACTTTTCCGGATCAGACAGAGCATCTTTATCGGGATTTTTCATAAACACTTAGGTTCGTAGGGGTTTGGCTTTTTAAGTCTTTTGCTTTACTTGAGACTGCCCTCCTTTGACAATGTAGTGAAAGTCTTTGATGATGCCTTGAAAGAATACACCAAGATTTTTTTCCCTGTTTTCGCCTGTGACTGAAACAGAAGCTCTTGGGGGAGGAGGGCTGAAAAGAGGGCTGCGTGGTGATACATCAGAGACAAGGGTCTGTATGAAATCCTGCTTCGTTCACTGTTTATATTCTCATTGACCATGTTGTTTAGCATAATTCTGCACCATGTAACTAGATCCACCTCCCTTTTGCCAGACCTTTAAAAGTGTGGGTCTCTACATATTCCTTTTCCAGCAAAGTATAATAATAATAACTAATAAACAAATTACTGTTAGGCAAGTTACAACACGTACAAGTAGCCTGTTAATGAAAATAACTTGCAGGGCTGAAAAAAAACTCTTAAGGGCTTTAAAGGACTATTAAGTTTCTCTTAGGGTTTTGTCCTCACCAGGAGCCTAGCAGTCACAAACAAACAACGTGAGCTTTTTGTTGTGGTGATGCTTTGTTCTGCTTTGTCAGTCTGACTGACATAATCCAGCTCTGGACGTCACTCCACCCTTGCCAAATGAGAACATATCTGCAACTACCACAGCTCCTCCAGGTTTGGCACCAGTTTGGAGATCTGCACAGCTGAATGAGATATTTTTGTACTCAGGGAAGGGAAGGGCAGGGAAGAAAAGAACGCTATTATCAGCCGCCTTTTTCTGGAAATGGCGATAAATTGCTTATGGCCAGTTTTAGCTAATGCTGGCCTTTCCCCACCAAAATATGACATTTCTTTGCATCTCCAGACTACAGCCAAATTCCCATTCTCTGATTTTGCTGGCACAGGGTCTTTCAGACGACAGCTTCAACCAGGCCGTTATCAGAGCAGTGCACATCCGTGCAGTCATCGGCGAGGTTATTTATACACATCGTGCCCCAGCACCCAGCTCCCGGTGCCAGGCATGGCTGGGCAGTGACTCAGCAGCAGGAAACCTGATGTCAATGCTCCTCGGCTGGCATCCAGGGCATTGCTGCTCCTGGCTTCCTAACAGTCACCACAAAATCCTTCTCATAAAGACACAGTCCCCTTCCTACTGCACCCATCACCCACCCGCCATTGTCCAGACTTCATCCCTGCCACTACACAGCCCCTTTCTTTTTCATGCCTTCCCTCCCTCCACGGAGGTAAGAGTGGAGATTTTGGAGAAGCACAGGCCCGACGGCAAACTTCACCGAGTTTTTACCTAGCCCAGCTACAAAAAGCAAACTCAGCAGAGAAGCACAGAGGTTTATTCTGAGTGCTCCTTGTTTTTTGCTTCCAACAAAAGGTTTTGTTAGGCCTTACTTCGCCTGTGTTTGAAGACACAGAAGCGTACGAAGGCGAAGGCTCATAAAAAGAGAGCATAGTCTATTTTTTTTTCCCCACATTTAAATCTCAGTAATGTCCTTAGACTACATTACATATATATATATATATATATATATGGGTACTACACGCACGTAACGCTGAACTGCTTCTTGATCTGCTTCAGTCCAGCGAGCATGTTTTCAGCTAAAATGGCTTTGTGCCACCTTTTCACCTTGCCTTCTCTCACTCCCAAGAGGACAGGCAGGTAACCAACCGACATTCATGGCACAAAACTCCTCCCACAGCTCCTCCGAGCCCAGGCCCCCCCGTCAAACTTTGCCTCTGTGGGGAAAAAAAAAAAAAGAAAAACTTGGCCCTTTCCTTTTTGCAAGCTTCACTCCCCGATCCCTGACGAGTCCCCGGAGCTGGTGGCCTCAGCCCCTGTGTGAGCCACCTGCAAGGGGAGCAGCCGAGGCACAGACAGAAACCCAGCAGAGGACACCCATGAGCCTGCACCCTGACCGTCACCCGAAGGTGGGCACATTTGTGTCACCTGGCCTTCGCCTCCTTCCCTCTGCGAGTCGCCACAGCGCTCGGCCTGGGTTTTCCAAGTCAGGCTGCCATTTCCCCTGCTTGGTACCACGGCCGTGCATGCCGTTATGGCTACACACGCCGAAAAGGAAAAGAAAAAAAAAAAAGCCAACGCGTGAATTTGTGTGAAGTTTGTAATCCGGCCTCCTCAGGCGATCCCCTGAGGGTTGGTCAGGCCCGACCCGTGACCCCGGCGGCGGCTGTCCGTGGCACCGTCGCCGCCTGTGAGGCACCAGCCGGCGCCACTGCGGGGGCTGCGGCGCCATCTTGTGTCGGCGGAGGGACGGGGAGACGGGGAGGGGGCAGCGCAGGGCGGTGGGGCGAGTGGGCGAGCGTGGGGCCGGAGCAGAGCGGTGTGAGGGGGAAGCGAGCCGCCTGGCTGAACAGCGAAACCGCTGCCTGCGGCGGGACGAGACGAGCTGGATGAGCAGCCCGGCCCCCCTCCGCCCAGCAGCCCTCCAGCCGGCGGGACGGCCCGGGCTGAGGGGGCCTTAAGCAACAGCCAGGCTGCCCCCCATCAAAATGTCTTGGGTTTGGGTTTTGGGGTTTGTTTTGTGTGTTGGTTTTTTTTTTTTTTTCTAGGCTCAGATGATGCACATGTCCCATTTCTCACAGGCCTGACCAAAGAGAGGAGCGTGACTAAACCACTTGACTGAAGATGCAGAAGGGGCACAGCACTGGGGACAGGGACAGGGCCGACATCTTTGCTGTAAGGAGGGAGTAGTTTTGTGAAAACTGGTCCATTTTTTTCATCACTAAGCCCTAAATCACCTGGGCCCCGTGAGCCCCGACAGCCATGCCTGGCTCTTCATAGCTACTTCTGGGGCCCAAGAAAAGGGCAGGTGTGCAGGTAACCCCATGGAGGGCACAGGCTGCTCTACGCCATGCTCCCTGTGGTCTCCAGCAAGTGTATGGAGGCTCCTTCAGGAGGGCTCTGGGGCACTTCTGCAGTATCCAGTATCCAGGAAGCTCTTAAGTGCAGCAACACCAAAACCCAAGTATAAGGAAAGGCATTTTCACTGGAGGGCATTTCTTTCTACCACTTGCACCTAACATAGCAGTTTTCATTCATTGTGAGCAAAACATTTTTTGCCAGAGCGTAAGCATCTGCACAAGAACCAAGGTAGTGGTGAACTGAGCTCCTTAGTGCCCGTACAATGAAGACAGCAAGAAATGAAGAAGTGGCATAGCAGGGAAGAGGCAAAAGCTACACAAGAAACTAAATGTCCTTCAATCTGCACTCCTTAGCATTTCAGCTCAGTACTCTTAAAAAGTGCTTGGGGAAAAAAAAAGCAGCACAGAGAAGCAACTGATCCATTGTTAATTGATCCACAAAGCCTTCTGGTCCTAAAGAACAGAGGAAAAAACTCTGAGAGACAAGTGAAATGAAAATCTTAAGTCCACTAAAGTGGAGAAACATTGTAGGGGGAAAAATGAACCGAAGGAAATAAGAAACTCAAGAGCTTAGAAATATCTATAAGAGGAAAACATTCAAAAGCATGGGATAAATGGATACCCTACAGGAAAGGTGAAGATTCATTTTAACATCTGAAGTATTTTTATTTAGTTTCTTCCATTCCTAATCAGCAGCCATGTGGCTGACAACTGGAAATGCAGTATAGTTGTGGTATCATTCTCTCTATTTTACAGGTTATCTCAAAACCCACTTCTGTACTGTCACTAACCTTTGGATATGTTTGCCTCCTACATTCCTCCAAGGGAGGGCCAAGGAAGGCTTGGGAAATTATGAACAAAAATATACAGAAGGCAAAAAAGCATAAATAAACTGATTCTGAGAATCTAATTCCCATGCATTTAATGCTTTTTCTAATGTTATTTTTAAACATGTATAAAATAAACATTTTGTCAAAGACCAATTAATAAGAACTCTGTGAGAGAACTTGGGGAATTTATTACTTAAAAAAGTAATATCCTATACTTATTTCTACAAAGTATATATCAAAAATGTAAGCCTTTATACAATGTACCAAAATTCTTGTTTGCAATCCAGAAATGCTTGCTTACCTCCAGCTGAACTAATGCCTGTTAAATATAAAGGTCACTGTAGGAGAGGGTTTGTCCTTTCTTGATGTTAATGGCTGAGAATATGGAACAATAAATCCACATTGCTCAATAAGTGAATGTGCATTTAGCCTTGTCCCAATTTGAAATGATCATACATAATTTCCATTATTGTGTGATACCCTGGTTATGATTATCATGAGTTTATACTTAAAAAGATATCAAATGTACATCATTGATTCTGTGTTTGGAAAGAAGGCAAAAAGGCTGCTGGAACAAGTTGAGAAGCCCAGCTGGGTCTTTTACCTGATGCTTCCCTCGCAAGCCAGCATCCCTACCCTATCCCAGAATGGCACCAGCCAAACAAATCCCTAAAACTTCAGTCACGCACCCAGACATGCTGACCACATATGTGAGCAGATCACTTATATTTAAAGCATGTAAACAGTGATTCAGGTATCGAATCTTAGGGATGATGTTTTGGAAATTGTAGCTCTAGCCAGTTCGCTGCATGAAGATAGATGAAAGGGTTCAGTGCTTTTCCTTCAGTCTGGCAGGTGAACAGATTACGCCTTGGTACATTGTACTAGGCTGTAGTGGCCCATAGGAGTGTTGGATGAAAAGGGTACTCAGCTCATCTATGAGTGCAAAAACTGTGTTTGCAGTCATAAATCTGTAACTACTTATTGGTGCAATCAGTGCAGTCATTGTGAACTCCTTACAGCTTTATATGGTGTGATATAAACTTATATTTTATTATAGCCTTTCAGGAGACTGTATTTTCTTCTTGGGGACATTGATGATAAATCTCCATGGAGATGAACTGCATTGTGCTGCTAAAAGTAGAGAGGGGTAGTAGCTCTGGCTTAGCTCCACCATCAGCTCTGCATAATTAATTAACGTTTTTATTTGCTCTTTTCACTCTGTACTGTGGCAATTTTGAGCAACCAGATCCAAACGTGTGCTTTTAATGCATGCATTAGGGAAAGAGTGAGGAGGCAGCTCAGTCATAACTCAAGGGAATGTTTGTCACCTATAAAATCAATGTCAGAAAGTAAAAATAGAAAGAGTAATAAAATAAATGAAATATATAATAATGGATGTCAGCATTGCAGACAAAACAATGAAGGCACTGCTTTGCCATAAATCTACAGTGCAAAGCAAAGATCGTGAAGGTTGGCTGTGGATTTTGAACAGCATTCTAAGTATGAGGCATAGAGCAAGTGACTGAATAGGTTAGCATTGAAGCCAACAATAACTTAGTTATTCCTTGATTTTTCAAGCAAGTGAAGCATTAGATGGTCATTTGTGATGTTTGCACATCCCTGAAGCCTTTTATAATGTTGCCATCAGCTTTTTACGCAGAAATCCCAAATTTATGGATCATATCACCTTACAAGAGTGTAAGAAGTTTACAATGTCTGACTTTTCCCCATTCCAACTTCCCTGCCTGCCAAATGGAACAATAAACACAAAGAACCCCCAGTGTTGATTCACTTGTTATCAAAATATGCCGTCAGCTACTTGGGGGCTCAGGAATGTTTTTACTTTACATCCTAAAGTCTGTAGAGCCCTATGTGCTATCTGGTTTCTGAGGGTATTTTAGAGACTTCTAGAGGGGACACTATCTTTATGAGGGAAATGCTGCAGGAACTAGACTACAACATGCTCAAGAGTGAGCTGGCTTGCTGAAATCCCCTGCCAGCTCGGTCTGTGACAGCTCAGGTAGAACTCTGTGTGCGTCTTCCTCTGTGTGTATGTGTACATGCATAAGATGTGCTCATAAATATGTTCTAACTGTTAGAGAAAACAAAATGATAGCAGCTGGTAGGAGATGGCATTTTTATAACCACTTGCTAATTTTTCCATAGCTTATTACCAAGCATTTTAGAACAGTGATCTTGCCAGTAAGTGCCAGTTCTTTCCGTTCAGTTCAGTTTAATAGCTTAATAACGCATAATTGGAGTTCTTGGGTACTGGTAGTGAAAGGACACTATGCTCCATTAAGTCCAGGATATTTATTTTGAGAAAATGAGTGAGTGCACAATTTTCTGGGAGCACTAATAGACTTAAATGGATTTCAAAAAGCCTTTTACCATTAAAGAGTAAGACTCAACTATGGGTCACATGTTCCACTCCCGGGATGAGCCCAGGATGCAATCTGTCACTCACACGTTCTTCGTTAAAGACATTCTGTGGATCTTGCTGAGAGTGTTCTTGATTCATTGAGCTGTGAATGGGATCAGACTTGGGCCTCTGATGTTTAGAACAGGCAGCACTCTTTATAAAAAAGATAAATGTTTTTGAAGCAAGTTAATTCAACATTATATTGATGATTTGTAAGGGTACCCACTAGAAGAATCCCCTAGAAACTCTGTTACCATCTGATACATCCACACAGAGGGATGTTGGTCTCAGGTTCTTTTTCAAGTTCTTTTTCATTGACTGGTGGGTTCTGAGTTCAAACTTCCTACACCCTCTCTTCCACAGGTCATGTGCAATGGACTGTAATGTAATCTAACACCCCCTTTGCTGCTTTCTCTGGACTCAGCACCATGATTAGGTGGCTACTGGGCTATAGAGATACATGGAGTGATGGACATTTGGAGCTTGTTCAGCATTGTCCATGTCTGTGGAGCACCACACCCTTCCCACACTTAAGACTTCTTAGTTCCTGAGTCTTCAACACAAATACCTATTCAGCAGCGTACAGTACAGTAGATGTTCTTCCCTAACTTCTAATTTCTGATTGATGTTTATTTTATGGGTGTAACGTCTCAAGCCCATCAGACTAGCTTTCAACTTCGGTGTTAGAAAAGAAAATTGCTAAGAAAAGAAAATCTGATCAAAGAGATTTGACACAGGCAATACATCCAGTGTGGTGCAGCACAAGGCTTGCCTATGTTTCCTTCACATCAATGGAGGGAAAAGGAGGTTGGGATATTTTCTAGTGCTCAAACATGGGAACTTTATTCCCTTCTGATCAGGTTGGCTCATCACTTCGCTCCCCAACGTCCTTCAGTTAGTCTTGTTAGATATTTTGATCATTTCTTATTCACCTTCCCACTTGCTAAACATAATGTACCCTCTGTTGAGAAGATGGGATTTTTTTTTTCCAAATGTCTGGGATAAATCATACAATCATAGAATGGTTTAGGTTGGAAAGAACCTTGAAGATCATCGAGTTCCAGCCCCCCTGCCATAGACAGGGACACCTCTCACTAGACCAGGTTGCCCAAGGCCACGTCCAGCCTGGCCTTGAACGCCTCCAGGGATGGGGCCTCAACAACATCTCTGGGCAACCTGTTCCAGTGCCTTACCACCCTCAAAGTGAAAAACTTCTTCCTAATGTTCAATCTGAACCTGCCCTCTTCTAGTTTAAAGCCTTCTCTTCTCCAGGATGAACAGCCGCAACTCTTTCAGCCTCTGCTCATAGGGGAGGTGCTCTAGCCCTCGGATCATCCTTGTGGCTCTTCTCTGGACACGCTCCAGCAGGGCCATGTCCCTCTTATGTTGGGGACTCCAGAGCTGGATGCAGAACTCCAGGTGGGGTCTCACGAGAGTGGAGTAGAGGAGCAGAATCACCTCTTTTGACCAGCTGGCCACACTTCTTTTGATGCAGCCCAGGATATGGTTGGCCTTCTGGGCTGCGAGTGCACATTGCTGGCTCATGTTGAGCTTCTCATCAATCAGCACCCCCAGGTCCTTCTCAGGGCTGCTCTCCAGCCATTCCCCGCCGAGCCTGTATTTGTGCTTGGGATTGCCCCGACCCAGATGTAATGCCTGCATCTGTTCCAGACTTTGTGTCTTGCTTCATCTTAAACTTGTTTCTGCACTGCTACTAGCACTAATAAAAGTTCTTTGGAAAAATCTACCCATTTTGTACACGTGCCACTCTTCTCATGTCTAAATAAGACACAGAAAAGATTCATGAGCCAACATGCCGAGCTGATGCTTGGCGTATAAACAATGAAACCATAAAACATATAAACAATAGTAGAAAGAACTAAAAGACTTCACATTTTACTTTTTATCACATTCTATTTTCTCTTGTTGCATGCATTTGGAAAACTGTCCAGCAACAATATTTTCATTTGCAATTTAATTTTTATTGACTTCTTTTTTCTTCAATCCCACTCACATAAATATGGCAATATGAGTTATCTATGGATGATTCATTTATCTTGCTGACAGCTAGTCTATCCAATGAATTAGAAACAATCACAGCTCCATGACATCTAATTATACTTTCCTTCTCTTTTTAATATGTTTTAGAGGAAAACAAGGTCTTAATCAGCAATGATGCATACAAAAAAAGTTTTAAATATGTTTGAGGGCTTTCATTTGAGTTGAATTTTTTTTTCTTTTAATTTTCTAACTGTGCTGAAGATACATGATTTTCTGCAGAGAAACATTGGAGTTATACATAGTATAAATATTAAATTTTTCATTTCTGGTTATTTCTGTCTCTAGCTGCACTTTCTCCCTATGTGATAATGCTTGTATTTGAGCATCAACAATTACCTCGCCCAGATAAGTCTTCACTCTGTACGCCTGCTTTCCCCTTCATGGAGCGTGGTTTGCATCATTCTGCACTCAGGAGCTTTGAACCCCCTCGGCTCTCAGGACTGTTGACCTGGAGTCAACCTGTGTCATACCCCTCTCTCATGATTTTAAAGGTAGTGGTGCTGAAGAGAGTTTCCTAAGCACAGATCCTGAGGACAGATGGAAAGCAGAATTTGAATCTGTATTCCATAACACTTCCAACAGCAGGGAAAGTCCTAAATAGCTTCTTTCATCACCAGCCATACTGGGGATAGGGATGTGACTCCTTGTTCACGAGTATGCTTCTGTTGTGAGAACCCTTACATATTCAAGGGCTACCTCTGCGAAACGGGATTTACAAGTTTGGATCTGCAGTTTCTATAAGAAGATAATCAGTAGAAAAAAGACGTTTCCAAACCTGAGTGCGAAAGAGATGGATCTGCTTCTCACAAGCTCATACTTCACCAGGAGGTGACCCACACAGAGCAACAGAGCAACACTTCTCTCTGATTTGATGAGTACTCGCTAAAGGAGAGGGTTCATGCATCCCCATGAACTTTATTACTTTTACCTCCTACTACAACTTTTTGCACTGATCATGTTGGCCCTCCTCTAGCTGAGACCTAGGAAGAGTATCATTTTGCTTTGGTTTGTTCCACATTCATCCGTATGGATTAAGTCCTACAAAAGCTTACATTTGCCAGCTGGCCAAAAGCCATAAAACTTATTGTTTTACCATGCCTCCAGTCTTTGGTGAACACTATTGTTGACACCCAGGTCATTGTGCCCTTGTATTGTCATTTTTGCCAACAGGCAATGATGAGCTGCAGGGTGCCTGACAGCCAGCCGCCGCAAAGCGATATGGTGGATCTTACTCAGAATTTTCAAAAGGGGAGAAACAGTAGGTGGACAACGGTGACAAGTCATGCTCCCTATAAGTAAAAGGTGTTGAGCTTTGGAAGAGGTATAAAAATCATTAGTAAGGCACTTAAAAGCTCCCACTTTTTTTCTTGTGTGCAGCTATCTTTTCCCGATGTCAACTTCACACAGAGTTCTCTGTGGCGGGTTTTCAGTCAGGTCACTAACACAAAAAATTTCACCCACCAGTGGGCAAGGTAACACAAATGGTATGATAATCCAATTGAAGGAAATCGGGAGGAAAATCAGAAGATTGTCTCAAATCTGCATATGCTAAGTTTAAAAACTTAATAAATCACCGTGTCAGCTAAATGCCTCGTGGTTACTAACAGCTCAGAAACTGAAGGCTAAGAGCCATGAAATTATCAAGATTCACAGTTATGTTTTACATAGCTGCTAAACCTCAAAATAATTAGTATTGACTATCTCTGCTAACCAATCTAAAGCAGATGTTGGAAATTAGAGGCTAAATCATGTAATCCTGGATGCCAAAAGTTTATCCAAAAGTCCTATTTATGGCACACCATTGTTTTGTTGTGTTTTTGCTTCAGTAACAATTGAAAGATGTGGTTTAGAGCCACAACTGACAAAAACACATTTTAATAACTGTTCTGAGTTAATCTCAATGTACATATGAGCATGCCTATTTGGAGGATTTCTGGCTCTTATATACACATTTCATAACTTGGCAATTTTGGCAAACAGCCACTTACAGGCAAATATAAAATTTAACTGCAAGTATCTCATAATTAGTCACTTTATAACTTACATTGTAGCATGCTCTGAGAGCATGTTTGTTTGTGGGGTTATAGGATGCAGTCACAGAATGAGCCCTAAAAGGGATTTGATTAAGGGAGAACAGGCCCTGCTCCGGTAAAGCATTTGTTCACTTGCTTCAGTCTGTCTCTAGTCACGATGGTCCTTACATATATTCTTAGAAGATCATTTCCAACATTTGGTCTGAACAAGATAAGGAAAGAATTTCAGTGGCCTTGTTGGCTTTTGAAACTTAACACGGCTTTTAAAAATAGCCTGATTAAAATAAGTATCTTGAAAAGTCATGGAGAACAGGACAGTGCCTGAAGACTCGAGGAAAGCCAGTGTCACACCAATCTTCAGAAAGGGCAAGGAGGAGGTCCCGGGAAACTGTGGGCCAGTCAGCCTCACCTCCATCCCTGGGAAGGGATGGAACAGCTCATTCTGGATGTCATCCCTAAGCATGTAGAGGAAAAGAAGGTTATCAGGAATGGTCAACATGGATTCACCAAGGCGAAATCATGCTTGACCAACCTGATAGGGTGCTATGACGGCATGACTGGCTGGGTAGATGAGGGGAGAGCAGTAGACCTTGTCTACCTTGACTTCAGCAAGGCTTTTGACACTGTCTCCCACAACATCCTCATAGGCAAGCTCAGGAACTGTGGGTTACATGAGTGGACAATGAGGTGGATTGAGAACTGGCTGAATGACAGAGCTCAGAGGGTTGTGATCAGTCATGCAGAGTCCAGTTGGAGGCCTGTAACTAGCAGTGCTCCCCAGGGGTCAGTACTGGGTCCACTCTTGTTCAACGTATTCATCAACTACCTGGATGAGGGGACAGGGTGTACCCTCAGCAAGTTTATTCATGACACAAAACTGGGAGGAGTGGCTGACACCAGAAGGCTGTGCCACCGTTCAGTGAGACCTGGACAGGCTGGAGTATTGAGCAGAGAGGAACCTTGTGAAGTTCAGCAAAGGCAAGTGTAGGGTCCTGCACCCAGGGAGGAATAACCATATGCACCAGTACAGGTTAGGGGCTGACCTGCTGTAAAGCAGCTCTGCAGAGAGAGACCTGGGAGTCCTGGTGGACAACAAGTTGACCATGAGCCAGCAATGTGCCCTTGTGGCCATGAAGGCCAATGGAATCCTGGGGTGCATTAAAAAGAATGTGACCAGCAGGTCACGGGAGGTCATCCTCCCTCCTCTACTCTGCCCTGGTGAGGCTATATCTGGTGTACTGTGTCCCGTTCTGGGGTCCCCAGTTCAAGAAAGACAGGGAACTACTGGATAGAGTCCACTGGAGGGCTATAAAGATGATGACGGGACTGGAGCATCTCTCGTATGAGGAAAGGCTGAGACACATGGATCTGTTTATCCTGGAGAAGAGAAGACTGAGAGGGGATCTCATCAATGCTTATAAATATCTGAAGGGTGGATGCTATGAGGATGCTTTTTTCAGTGGTGCCCGGTGACAGGACAAGGGGCAACAGGCACAAACTGAAACGCAGGAAATTCCATCTCAACATGGGGAAAAACTTCTTTGCTTTGAGGGTGACAAAGCACTGGAACAGGCTGCCCAGAGAGGTTGTGGAGTCTCCTTCTCTGGATATATTAAAAATCTGCCTGTGCAACCTGCTGGAGGTGAACGTGCTTTGGCAGAGGTGTTGGACTAGATGATCTCCAGAGGTCCTTTCCAATCCCTACCATTCTGTGATTCTGTGAGTTCTTCAAGGTCTAACTGAGTACACTGTCATTTAAATGGGACTTGTACCTACAAAAACACCATCTGGCAACTCTCACAATATTAGTGTGGTTGAGCCTTCATGGAACTTGGAAGAAAAAGATGGAGGTGAAATTCTATCATAAAGTAAATAACATAGAAATTCATAGAAAACCACATTTCTTTGCAAAGTTTCATGAAGCAACAAACAGGCTTCATTGTAACAGTAGAGCAAACAAGTTCTATTGACAATAACTTAGTGAATATCCTCTTAAAAATAATTCAAATTTTAAAAGAGTTCATTAGCAATAGTGAGTAGATCCCAGCCCCTTCAGTCTGTCTGTCTGTCTCACAAATCAGAACTGCGTTTGAGAGAGAAAAACTTGAATTATTAACTCAAATCATTTGTTTGTGCTGAAATTCCTGGAGCCTCAAATGCAGGTCCTGAATTATTGTCAAAGCTGATCTCCACAACTAGTTCTACTTCAGCATAAATGAAAATACACAAAGAGCAGAAGAATCCAGTTGCCTCTAGTTTTGTTGCTGTATGATTCTTTTTAACAGCCTAATTAAAAACCTACATGAGTTTCTTGAAGTTTTATAGTAAAATTGCACAAAGAAAACATAAACCTGTCTTCCCACACCTCGGGCTCCCTGATGCCACAATCTGCCTAACAAAACCTTTATGTAGACAGGAGTCATGTCCTCCTTTCTCCTCATCCCAGGAGACCCAGCCTACCCCCCTGTGCCTCCCAGCTGTACCCCAGCTCTGTGCCATCAGGCAGAAGTGGCAGCATTTGTGCAGAGGGAATCCAAAACAGCTCTGTAGGGAGGCAGCAGTGCCTGGACCTTGTCACTGCTCTCTTTATTCCTGTCCCCATTGCTCTCCATGGTGGACTCCTGCCGCATTCCAGCCACCTGTCCAAAGACTCTGCGAAATTACTGAGGGTGCCCATTTACCAGCATGTCATGTCAGGAAATGTATACAGCTTTCCTCTTCAGGTCTGAATCTGACCCCCCCATATTAACCTAGATATTTTTATATTTGCATGACAATGAGCAGTTCTGCTCAAAAAATCAAGCCAACAAAAAAATCTGTGTAGAAAGCTGAGAAAGGATAAGAATAACTGGTGGTGTGAAGGCTACGGCGTAAAGAATATGGCTCTTCTCCTGTAAGGCTGCATCACAGAAACAGCTGAGAAACACAGGAGGTAGGGGGAAATCGCAAGGATTTTGAAAGTTTGGGGAAATAGTTAGATGACCCCAGCGCGGATACAGCAGGTTACACATACCATAGAATTCACAAGGTTTTGGTTTGTTGTTTTTTTTTTTTTTATTATTATTTTTTCCATTCAGAAGGAGGAAACTGCTGGTTTTTTTCAGCTCATTCACTATTTTTGATATTAAGGTACAATTCCAAATTCTTGCAAGTTGTATGCCTGAGACAAATCAGTTCCCAGATAGCTCTGTTTGCTTAGAAAATATTTTTTACAATGTTAATTGCTTCATATGGGTGGTTTTTTTAGTTTTGGAAAAAAAAAGAATTGAACATGGAACTTTCAGGATTGCACTTTCACATAAATCATTTGACTTTGTATGCTAAATGAGCACAGCAGCTGAAGAAGTTGTTATGTATTAACAAGACAGCTGCAGGTTATCCTTTTTTCATACTATTCAGATAAGCTCATTTGTTGTTCAGAAATCACTCAGAGCCCAAGAGCTGATAAAAATCCTCCAAAATCTGTGTTCGAAACAAGTCCAGCAGGATTCTGTAACACAGTCATCTGCATAACACAACAAGTGGTTCCCAATATCTCTTGTGAAATCCATTTAAAAATAGAGTTTCCCACAAACATATTGCTGGCTGAGTATATGGAGTCTGACTGGGCTTTTAGTTTAGCTGGAAATAATTCCAGCCCCATCTACTGAGTCATTCTAAATTTGCAACAGATCATCTATTTAGAGAAAATACACAGAAAATATACAACACACGTCTTCTTCACCTATGTAAACTGTAAGTTGTTCAGAGAAGAGACTTTTTCTTTCTATATGCTCTTATAATAAAAAGGGCCTCACTAGCAGTTAGAGTTAAAGCAATATAAGGGTGTTAATAAGTAGAAATAATTAATGAACAGATGTGCAAAATTTCTGAATCTCACTGAACCAGAAGTCCTTTATGTTTCTCCAGACCCACTGGGATGTCCATAGCACAGTAACAGAAATTTTATAGGACATGATCTTTTACTTTTTTTTCCTGTCATTTTCTAATCAATTTAAGAACAGAATTCCAATAAATTTACATTACTTTAAACTGTTGTAACAGAGACATGCCAGTGTTCAGTGAACAGCAACAGGGACAATATCAGTGCACCTGTTCCAGAACTCACTCCAGGAATTTTAGCTGGGACATATTCTGGGTTTATATGAAGTTCACACATCTTGTCGGTGTACATTTGTGATCTCTTATCTTTGAGGAATGCTTTAGAACACTGAAAGGGCGTGGAGATGCAGGTAATACAGGTTAGGGACAGAATAAATATGCTATTCACTAGGAAAGCGTTATGGACAAGTCAATGGAAAGGGCTAGATCCTGGCCCGCAGCAAGGCTTTGCACTGCTCCCTTCATCGTCACAAAGCTGCCATAAGGCTTTAACTGGTCACCTTAACTGACCACTGCAGAGCTCATTTTACAATGTTGGATGGCAGACAGTTCCTGCTCCACTACCTCTACTGTCTGGAGGTGGGGAGCATGGTACTGGATACCCACCACCAAAGCCATTCCTGGGAGTCAGAGTAGCTTTTGGGAGTGTCAGACCAGCTGGCAGAGACTGCACCTCTGTTGGTGCAGTGTTGGTGACCCAACACTGGAGGGTGTCACAAAGGTAGGGGAGCTGCTCCGACGAGACACCTTGCTGAGCTCCAATGAGACACCTTGCTGGACCAAGTCCTCCTGGCCACTGCTGAAGCTAATTAGATTGTGTTAATTAGATTAGTGTTAATGGGACTTTCCCCTCAAGCTGTGGCAGGTGAGTTCTTGGTGCCTCAACAAGTGCCCTTCCCATCCACAAGAGAGATGAGTCCCTCCAGAAGCAGAAATAAAAGTTCTGGGAAGCACCACCTACAGCTTTAAACTGAAATATGGTATCACAACCACATTCATGAGAGCAGCTGGAAGATTCAACATGTGACTGTCCAACAGGCTTGTAGGGAAGGAAGCACAGCATGCCAGGTTGGGTAAATCCTTCTGTCACACCTAACACGTACCTTCGAAACACTTTCTAAAAGTTAGAAGAAACTTATGCAACAGCACATATCTCAACACATTATTGCACCGCTAGTTAGCTATATACAGCTCTTCCTATTCATTTGTTTCATGAACTGTGTGGGACAATACCAGGAAAAGGCAGGGCTTTTTTAACCTAAAGAAATATTTCCTGAATTTCTTTGATTACAGCTAGCTTTCCAGTCACAGACTCACAGACTGACTCTTGGATTCTCTTCCAAACACTCTCTTTTACCCTGTGTGCCTACGAACCGATCCCATGCAGACTGCTGGACTAATGAGATAAACTGGAGCTCCGTATGGTTTATGTAACGTTGGTACGGTACAGATACTAAAACTGAGGTGGAGCGGTGAAGTGCTCTATCTAAAGAAGGCAGCATTAGTGATGGGATTAGCATCCATTTATAAGACGTGATTCAGACACCTAAATTTGTTAGTTATGATTATTAAATATGTTAGTTACGATGAGGCAGCTGTCTATGGCACCATTATCATAAAGGAGGTTGAAGGGTCAGTTGACTTCCGAAATCATAGGTGTCCTGGGATATTTGAGACTCCCAAGGGCAGCTATTACACATACCTCACAGGCAATTTATGTCCTCCTCTAGGGCAAAGATCCTGCTAGAGTCCAGGAAGGATGTTCTTGGGCTCGGGACTCCATTTACACACATGGGCGTCTATTACCATTTGAGATGCACTAGGAAATCCAAGGTGTATACAAGGCTGGAAGACATGGAACAGGACCTCAGTGAGACATCTGCCCTTCTGAAATGGCAGATAAATATGCTTGTCGAGACAAGGCACCCTGGCCACCTCAACTAGCAGGAGATAAATACATGAGGATGACCAAATGGTTGTGCGGGTAACCTTGTCTAGGCAACTGAATCACATCCCTCATCAATGCAGTTGGGAGGGAATGCAGACACTGACATCAGTTCAATAATCCTCTAGGGTCATCCACCACAAGGGCAGGTTCCCCAGGAGACATGGGGAGGAGGCACAGACACTGAATCTAGCATGTCCCTTAGAAGTGTCTTCTCTTGCTTAGCGTCTTGTTGCTATTCCAGAATAGTAAATTTCCCATGTGGGTCCTGTGTCATACACACAGTCTTGCAGGATGTCCCAGAGGTGAGGAGGCATCTTAGACAGTGCCAAGAGCCCATTTTTAGGCAACTGAATCCTACAGTAGTTCACCATTCGTTATAATAGCACCCTCACCACTGAACTCGCACATAGGCACTCACACTGTAGACACCTCATTGTACAAGCCCAAACTGAGATCTTCACCTCTAGCTCTGCTCAGAGACTGCCATGCTGTAACATTTCCGACTACAGGCTGTTCCCTCACTTTGTGTCTACCACTGGGGGCCCCTGATTGCAGCTCCTTCCCACAGCTGTGCTGAAATACAACCACTGAATCATAGAATTGAATCACAGAATATACTGAGAAGAGATCCATGGAGATCTTCAAGTCCAACTCCTGACTCCACACAGGGAAACCTAGAAGTTAAAACCATATATCTAAGGGCGTTTGTCCAAATGCTTCTCAAACACCAGTGAGCTTGGGACCATGACCACTTCCCTGGGGCACTAGTTCCAGTACTTGACTACCCTCTCAGTGAAGAACTTTTCCCTAATGTCCGATCTGAACTTCCCCTGAGAAAGTTTTAAACAGCAACAGGGTCATCCCTCAGTCTCCTCTAAGCTGAAGAAACCTTGTATCCTCAGCCGCTTCTCATAAGTCATGCTCTCTACTCCTTTCACCATCTTTGTTGCTCTCCTTTGGACACACTCCAATATTTTTATATCCTTCTTTTATATTGTAGAGCCCAAAGCTGCACACAGTACCCAAGGTGAGGCTGCACCAATGCTGAGTGTAGTGGGACAATCACTTATTTTTACTGGTTAGCTGTACTGTACCTAATACACCCCAGGACAAGGTTGGCCCTTTTGGCTACCAAGGCACGTTGTTGACTCATATCGAGCTTACCATCAACCAAAACGTAGATCCCTCTCTGCAGAGGGAGTCACTCCAGACTCCTGCCCCCCCAATCTACGTGTACATCCAGGATTACACCATCCCATGTGCAGAATGTCCTCCCAGATGCAGAATTACAAGTTACAATTACTTAGTTACAAGTAGTAACTGAAACACATGCCACAACTGAGAGAATCACAAACCCATTTCCTTGATGCTGAGCAAATCTACCCTCAGAGAAAATGCCTATGAGCAAATTTCCATTTGCTGTTTCAAGTTCCCTGCAATACCCAGGATCACAGAGCCATACGAAAAAGGAGCCCTTAACTTTCTCTCCCACTCCCACCTCTTTAATGACTTCCAAATATCTTCAAGAACCCATTTAAGCCTCCCCAGCTTCTGAACTCCCAAGTTTTTCCTGCCTTACTGATTCAACCAAATCTGCCTGAAAATGGACAAAAGGTGGTGAATACCTCGTTCATCGGGTACAGGTTTCAGGGTGTTGTTCTCTGCTGTGTAGAAAGAGTATCCTCAGATGGAGTCCTCCAAGTGTCATTTATTCTGCATCTGCTCAGTGTGCCCATGGTATCATCTGATTTTTTATTTTTGTACAATTTCTAACGTATCTCATTATTACCTTGGCACCTGGGGACTGCGATTTGCAGGAAGGGTTCTGTTCCAGGCCAGGCTGAATTATATTAGAGTTCCAAGGCATGTTTGGCAACGGCTGAAATAGTGGCTGGTTATTTTTAGATTTTTTTTCTGTTCTTCTCTCAGTTCAGATCTGTCCTATTTAAACTCTGTTTTCAAAAACCAAGAGATTTTAGACCATCAATAGTTTTCAGATTTGGGGCTATATTTTTACTGGTTATAAAAAGAGTTTTCAATTAGATTGCTTCCACTTTGATTGTTCTAAAGCTGCAGTATAATTCTTTTGGACCTAAAACTGTACCTCTTTTCCATGGTGCGACAGTATCTCTCAGAAAGAGGACTGAATTCCCCTCTAAACCCTTTGTCCACAAGGGAATTTTTCATTTATTAGCCAGTAATACCTATTTCTGACATCTGAATATGAGCAGTTGAGCAGATATCAGTCTTTTTGAGGGCTCTGCCACTTAGTGTTCGCTATTTATTTGTGTGCTTCCAGATTTGCACTGCTCTAATTCACAAAGCCAAATTCAGTGACCCTCAATGCCTGAAAATGTCTGGGATGTCTGGGGCCACTTGCTGAGCTAAGAGTAGCAGAAGGAGTAGAATTTGGCACCTTCGGTACCACTAGCAGTAAGCAGAAAAAAAAAACCCTGCTTTCTTGGTATTATCTCACCCGAACCCACACGGCCTATTGCTCTCCGTGGAGCTAATTTTGCCTGAAACCCATGTTTTTTTAAAATGGAAGGGGGGGGGGGTTGTTGGGGGAAGAAATGTACAGTAGATTTTCCAAGGCAGCTGCCAGAATTGTCACACATGCGTACACACAGGGGAAAAAATAGTGCAGTGGTGATGCTAGATCCTCTCTCAAGCCATTTTTAGCATCTTGCTAAGTGATGACATTCCCACAGGAAGGGGGAGTACACTGTAATATCTATTAAGTGTACCAGCAAAGTATGAAATACATTAATATGCCCTGCAAAATTCACTTGGCAAAGCCAAAACCAAAGTTCTTGTTTACTTTCCATTTCACAGGTATCTCTGATGCAAGCACAGTTATTATTCTGGTTTTGGTTACTGCCACAAACTTATTGTAGCACTGGGGCCATGTAGGCAAACACTTCACAGGGTGATACATAACAAAGGAGCCATCTGCGTCCTGCAGTGCTATCATACATACCAGAGTAATGTCTTCACAAAATATTTTCCCCAGAACATTTTAAAATCTCCTTGGGTTTTGACTGTCAGAAATATGTGGGGTTTTGCTGCTAGATTTCTTTGGAGGGTTGCTGTGTGATGGAGCATGGCAGCTGATGAAAAATCTGACCTGCTTAATGGAGGGGTTAAGGGTTGCACATCAGAAAAGGGAACAAGCTTTTTTGTTTTTTCTCCGTAGCTCACTATTAGAAGCTTCCTCAACGCCATGCAACCACTTATATGAGCTAATATTGCAAGTGCTGCAGGTAAATTTACAGACAGGGAATGAGAAAGCTAGAATGACAACTTTAATAAAAAGGCCTCCAGCTGGATATGTGGGGCTTGATTCTTGCCTCTCTTGTTCTTGTATAAATCAGGATTAACTTAAATTTAAAAAGAAAGAACTTACGCTGTTACAAATTTGTGAGATCAGACTGTGGCTTCTGATCTGGATAGGTGTAAAAGATCTAGTCAAAAAAGGAACAACTATTATTAGTCTATATTTATAAATATTTATAACGTGCATGAGTATCTTAGCTTAAGTACATTTGCCTTGCAATAAAATCAGAAATTCCGTACAAGAGAAAGGATTGTCATTTCAATTGTGTTCCATATCCCTGGTAACTCAAGCAGACCCCCTTTCTCTTCTGCATGAGGGTGCCCTGTTGAGGGCACAAAAGCATGTGCAGGTAATATTGAGCATTTGGAGAGTCCAAATGCTGTGAAGTCAGGAGTGTTTGAGGGACAATATGAGAGGAAATCCTCATTCCAGTTTTGGCTTTACCTGCTAATCTGGCTCTCCAGCCATGTGCCGTACTGTTTCTTGTAAGAAACATCTCTGGCAAGACAGGCGCTCTATTTCTGCTGAGTTTTCAAATAAGTGGGAGTAAGTGAGCCTGTAGCTCGCAGCCAGGTATGCAACTAGCCCTGCTGCTTCATGTTCCAAATACTAGACTGTACTGATACAGAAACTTTGCAGGTGCTGCAACTCCATATTTGCAGGTTTTGCAGGCTGATTTCCTACTTAGTTCAGCAGAGCTTCTGAGAAATTTCAACTATCTAGGAGGGCTCGGAAATTTTGAAATAGGATGAGTTTGTGTCCTGATGGTGTTTTGCTAGTAAAAGAAAAGAAAAATGGAAAGTTATTTATGTGGCTGACACATCACAGATGGTTGCAACCATTTCCCAGCTACATGCTTGACTTACTTTTTCCAAAATTAGCACTAATGATAACTCAGTCTAGTGAGAACTGCCTCAAGAGTACGGTAAGAATTGCTATCTGATGGCCTGGAGAGAAAGAACCCAGGTGCTGGAAACTCAACACAAAGTGCCATTCATGGCTGTAACAGCCATCTTCAAAGGGATTAAAACTGCTAAAAAAAAGCATATCTGGGCCAT
This sequence comes from Vanellus vanellus, assembly GCF_965231255.1. Taxonomy (NCBI): domain Eukaryota; kingdom Metazoa; phylum Chordata; class Aves; order Charadriiformes; family Charadriidae; genus Vanellus; species Vanellus vanellus. The sequence goes on along the minus strand of NC_138906.1, from coordinate 114,105,358 downwards.
TGAAAAAGGCACATAAGATGTTTGCTACCATACCAAGGCTAATGCAAGAAAAAGACAATCCTTTTTTCCATTTTTCTTTTTTTAGTTATACTATACTATCTTCTTCGAGATCAGGGAACCAAAACCGCACACACTATTCCTGGATTTATGCTGGAGCATAATGTCGCTTCCTGTTTTTCTCGTTCTTCCTTACTTAATAATTCCTGTCATTTGATTTGCCTTTTACTTTCCACTGATGTTTTCAAAGAGCTAAATGCAGAGACTGCAGGATCTCTTTCCCCACTAGTAATAGGTAATTAAAAACCCATCATTGCGCAAGTATAGGTAGGGTTCTTTTTCTCCAAAGCATTAGTTTGCATCCCTTAGTGTAATCTAATTTGAACTCATTACGGGGCTTCTTTCTCAGCTTATAGCTCTTGCTTCTTATGTGCACATCTGTCTTCCTCTCCTTCTCCAGACACAACTGAATAACGTTGGCTTTGACACAAGTTCCTAGCATGGATGTTTAAAATACAGGTTTCTTTCCAACAAAGCCAAGGCTTCAGCTACTACAAATTGCATTGCCAAACTTCTGCCCTCTGCGACTGTCAATAGCTTTAGGGACTGGAGTGGGATCCCTTTGAAGACTGCCATCATGGAAAGGGTCTTGTTCAGTTCCTGCTTGTACCAGGTGATGCTGTTCAACTGCCTTGGTCATCTTCATTTATTGAAGGATCCCTCAGTGCAGTATTGCTACTCGGAAAGATGGTGCGAGGCTAAAATGGCTGCATGACAGCCCTCCCTGTCAGGGAGCAGCAGTGGCTTGCTCCACTTGGGGAGGGAAACTGGAAGCCAAGAGTAGTCGAACACAAAGAGCAGAGCAAGTTCAGCAATGTTTACCCAAGTCAGCCGAGACTGGCAGAGAGGTCTGTAGTGACAAGGCAGGTTCGAGGTGAAGCTGGGAAGCCAAGTGAGCAAGGCAGTGTCAGAATCAGCTAGATACAAGACCAGGCACAGACATAGATCAGGCAACAGTCACGGGTGAGTGCCTGAACTTTATTGCAGCTCCTAAGCCAAAAAGGGGAAGGCCCTTGGCAAGGCTTCTCACAGCTTTCCCACACAGCTCTTTTCACAGCAGCCTTGTCCCAGGATACACAGCTACATCATATCTGGGCTGGCCACTAAACCCTTGGGGTGAGGAGGGAAGGAGCTGCAGAGCCTCTTAGTGCAATCAGGACCCTGACACTCATATCTTCATCCTTTTCTTCCAAAAGAAACTCCAGATCACCTGTGCTCCAAAAGTGGTACTTGAATATCAAATTGCTAATGAAAGGTGGAAGTGCTTAGGAGGGTCATCAGGTTAGCGCTGGAATAAGTACCACCAAGTGCCTGGAAGAGCATAGTCCTTGAATTCTCTGGGTCTCCTCTGAGGAACTGATGCAGATTTCTAGCTGCTTTACCTAGCTTATCGGTCCAAACAACTATAACAGATTTCTCATTCCCTCCTGAAAACTCAGTATAAAAAGAAATTACTGGTCTCTTGCCAATATCTCTGTCATCATCAGAAGTAATGAAAAACTGTGTTTTCCTCTGTGAGTGGTCATAAAATGGTTATTTGAGGAGATAATCTAAGACAGAAATTAATTCAAAAGTCATAGCCACAAAATTCTATATTCTTTCATTTGGCAATAAATAATATAGAAACTACAAGAAACAGAGAATTTTCAACCTTTGTTATCAAGGATCTGTTCAACTAGTACAATTTTCTAAACAGAAGGCTCTGAGCTTGCACACAGAAAAAGGTGCAGAGTATTATTCTTATGAGTAAACCATTGATTGAACCAAGCAGTTCACTGGGAATAAGGTTAAATCTGTGTTTTATGTGCATGGGACCAGGCCCTTTTGAAGCCAGTGTGAAAAGGCACTTGAAAGTAAGCTGTCCCTGTCTCAGAAGGGGGCGTCCTTGGAAGTCTAAATCATTATTTGTGTGGTAATAGCTTAATTCTTAATAGCTTAACTCTCTGGCAGAGTTCAGAGAGAGCTGAGTTTGGAATGTATAGAGGTAATCTAACTACTTACAGGGAAGCGGATCTAATTAGAGCTCAATACCTTTAAAACGGCTAGATTATCACAGTATCACAGTATGCTAGGGATTGGAAGGGACCTCAAAAGATCATCTAGTCCAATCCCCCTGTCGGAGCAGGAACACCTAGACGAGGTTGCACAGGAAGGCGTCCAGGCGAGTTTTGAATGTCTCCAGAGAAGGAGACTCCACAACCTCCCTGGGCAGCCTGTTCCAGTGCTCTGTCACCCTCACTGAGAAGAAGTTTCTTCTCAAATTTAAGTGGAACCTCTTGTGTTCCAGCTTGAATCCATTACCCCTTGTCCTATCACTGGTTGCTACTGAGAAGAGCCTGGCTCCATCCTCATGACATTCCCCCTTTATATATTTATAAACGCTAATAAGATCACCCCTCAGTCTCCTCTTCTCCAAACTAAAGAGACCCAGCTCCCTCAGTCTTTCCTCATAAGGGAGATGCTCCACTCCCTTAATCATCTTAGTTGCCCTACGCTGGACTCTCTCCAGCAGCTCTCTGTCCTTCTTGAACTGAGGGGCCCAGAACTGGACACAATATTCCAGATGCGGTCTCACCAGGGCAGAGTAGAGGGGAAGGAGGACCTCTCTCGATCTGCTAACCACCCCCCTTCTAATGCAGCCCAGGATGCCATTGGCCTTCTTGGCCACAAGGGCACAGTGCTGGCTCATGGTCATCCTGCTGTCCACCAGGACCCCCAGGTCCCTTTCCTCTACACTGCTCTCTAACAGGTAGCTCCCCATCCTATACTGGAACCTGGGGTTGTTTCTGCCCAGATGTAGGACCCTACACTTTCCCTTGTTGTATTTCATGAAGTTATTCCCTGCCCAAATCTCCAGCCTGTCCAAGTCTCATTATGCATGGTGTTGGAATAGGTTGCGCTGACTGAAAATCAACACTGGCATTCCTGGTGGAAAATAATTATTACTCTATTTGCTTTATATATTTGCCTTGCTCTCACAGTGAGAAAGACTGTGTTGCTGCTCGTGAAGCTGTCTGGAAGGAATGCAGATGCAGGGTGTTGTATTTTTTTCGGCCAAGCTTGTGTCATTAAATTCCAAAGTAAGGTCACAGCAAATTTTCTGCATCCAAGTACGAGCTGCTTTTTTTGCTGCTGCAGTTGCCAGAAATGCGAGCAATTGTATATTTCCACACCAAGTTGAATCCAAAAATGATAGTGCAGATTTTCCATAGCACCTGTCAGGCAAGTAGTCACATCCACTGACTTCAACAGATGAAAAGTTGTAGCACCAAGTGTGTTAGCTATTGACTCTGGTAAGAACAGCAATAAGCCAAGTTTGAGGGGTTTTGACAGTCTCATCTAGAAACGATAAAAATACCAAGGGAAGAAGAGCTGTTTGGAAAGTACTTAAAAACACACTGAAGAAGAAAGCTTTAAACAGTATAGAAGGAAAAAAAATACCCTTTTTTTTCACACAAGAATTATAAAGCGACAATACATTCTCTGAAAGTGTTCAGAGTATGGTGAAAACCCATTGCCTGAGATGCTTAAGGTGAAATTAGTGCCCCTGGGGGTACACCACAGGGAACATCTTATGCTAGCAGATGAAAAGTCACCATAGCTTTATTGTCTAGCCTATTCATCCCTGGGCATAGACTCTGAAAACTGTATTTTGATTTTTAGGTGTTCCCTCCAATGAAGCTGGGCTTTAACATGGAAAAACTAGGCTCAGTGGTTACATTATTTTTTTTCTTTTGTTGGTTCAGATTACAGCTGTAACCTTTCAGTGAAATAAGGGCAGAAAAAAGATACAACAGGTCACGTTTTCTCAAGATTGCCCTCTCTCAAGTGACCTAATCTGTTTTTAATTCTCTCTTTATATTTCTCCCTCTTGCTAAATGATGAGACTAACAAGCCTCTCGATTGTTTTTTAAAGGCATGATCTATTTTTATGTCCATATTTTTATAGTAAGCACCTGGCTTTATTCCCAACTGGTCAAGCTAACGCATGTTAAAATTTCTTCAGTATTGCTTCATTTGACACACTTGATTTTGAGAAGATTTCAGCTGAAGATCTTTTTTAAAAACTACAGGAATAAGACAGTGAAAAAATCCTGAATAAAATATTTTATACCGTCACTGATTAAGACTTCGTTATCTTCTTTTCTGTCATTTCACTTTTTGAGACAGTGTAATGCAGTTACCAGATATGAAAAGTAAAAGGAGCTACCTTCACAGTTTCCAACAGATCATAGATTTTGATGGAATATTTGATTTAAACATACTCAGAAAATAGTCAAACAAACTCGGAAAATTACTGTTTTCTGAGTAAGAAAAAATTACAGTTTTGGTTTGATGCTCCTGCTATCTGAAAACTATAAAGATTTTTTATTATTCATTCAGAAGCATATCTGAGTTGGGAATAAATACCAAATTTCAAAAGTAGTTAATTTCATCAGAAGCTGACTCAAAACTCATGGATATGTGTAGATCAGTTCAAGACCACCTGTGGAACCTGAACATATGTATGTCCATGGGACCCGATGACGTGCATCCCAGGGTCCTTAAGCAACTTGCTAAACCACTCTCTGTCATATTTGAAAAGTCATGGCAGTCAGGCGAAGTCCCCAGTGACTGGAAAAAGGGAAACATCAAACCCGTTTTTTAAAAGGGTAAAAAGGAGGAACCTGGGAACTACCAACCACTCAGCCTTACCTCTGTGTGCAATAATATAATGGACTAGATCCTCCTGGAAGATATTTCAAATATATGAAAGACAGGGAGGTAATTAGAGAGAGCCAACATGGTTTCACCATGGACAAATCATGCCTGACTAATCTAGTGGCCTTCTGTGGTGGACTGACTGGATCAACAAACAAGGGAAGAGCTAGTGATGTCACATACTTGGACTTCTGTAAGGACTTTGATATGGTTCCCCACAACATTCTTACTTCTAAATTGGTGACAAATGGGGTTGATGGATGGACTATTACATGGATAAGAAACTGGTTGGATGGCTACATCCAGAGAGTTATGGTCAACAGCTCAATGTCCAAGTGAAAACCAGTAATGAGTGATGTTCCTCAAGGGTCTGTACTAGGACCAATGCTATTTAATATCTTCATCAGTGACATGGACAGCGGGATTGAGCACACCCTCAGAAAGTTTGCAGATCACAGAATCATAGAATCATAGGCTAGAGTTGGAAGGGACCTTAAAGATCACCGAGTTCCAACCCTCCTGGCCAGGCATGTCTTTCACTAGATCAGGTTGCTCAAAGCCCTGTCAACCTGGCCTTGAACACCTCCAGGGATGGGGCAGCCACAACTTCTCTGGGCAACCTGTTCCAGTGTCTCATCACCCTCACAGTAAATAATTAAAAATAAGGAAGGATCTATGAAAAATCAGATAAGGTCTTTATGCAGAGATCAAGCTCAAGTCAAATCAAGAACTGAAAACAAAGGTATTCCTTTGCCTAAATTCCTTCAAGGGCTCGGTGTGTAAGGCATCAGAGTATGGCTAGCACCTATCGTACCATGCCCGTTGCAGGAGGAGGTGTAGACTAGCTTAAAAAACTGATCATAGCCTGCTATCAGCACAATAAGCTATAGAGTGAATAGCCATCCGTCACGCTCCAGGAATTCAGTAACTCCCAATGCCCTTTAGCATTCCTGCTCCTCTTCTTTCCTCACAGTGAGACAGGTTTGACGCTAAGGTACATTTATGGTAAATGAGGTCACACAGACGAATCTGAGAGCAAGATTTCATCCATTACGCTCGGTTCATCTTTTCACCTTTATACTACCGTAAGCAGGGTTGTTTCTTGATAATGGCAGGTTCAAGTCAAGTCTAGGATGTTCGGTATTTTACTTAAGCTTCAAGGGGCTCGGAAAGCATGCTGGATATCTCTGAGGCCAGGATTCCTGCTCAGATAACTTCCAAACTAATTACTGAATACAGCAGCAAAGGAAGCAAAAGGAGATGAAGAGGATCTGGGGCAGCACTGAGTTTTATGGCGGTTCTCTGAGAATTGTTCACCACCGGTCAAAGAAAACTATTTCCAAATGTGTTAGGAAAATCGGTTGTGAGAGCCAGGGAAGCAACTCAGCCCCTTGGTCACAACGATATTCATGTACCTATTTCCAAGGTGAGCCAGAACACTTCCTTTTTGCTTTGCACACTTACATCCTAACTTTTCCTCACATATATATGCATTTCACACCTGTGTCATTTGGTATAGTCTTTTACCATCATAGCAGAAGAAATAAGTGGCTAATCAGACATCTCTGTCTGAGATTACCATACTTGACCAAGGGATTAGCTGGGCAGCTACCCTGTGGGTTAATAACTCAAGGGGAAGGAACTATTGCAGCTCCTAACCTTGCTTTGGGATGGCGTTTTGGCTCTTGTCTTGCTCATTAGTCTTAATTGTCCAGGCAGAAGGAGTAATCAGTTCTCATGTTCCCTGCACGCTGGCAGCCTGAATTGTAATCTGCAGCCCAAGGGTAAAGATCCCATCTGAGTCACCTTTATTCAAGATGAAAACCCGAGGAATTTTGCTTTAAAACCTTCTAGGTGAATTAAGCTAATACCTCACAGGACGGCATGCTTGTTCAACCACTTTTGCTTATTTCTCAGCGCTAACAACTACATCAAATACACGTTCCACATTTAAAACCCCCTTAGGAGAAAAGCAGTGAAGAGGTTGGTGGGGGAGGATGAGGATCCCATTTATACCCCCAAACAAGGACAACACCTGCCCTCTTCCTCCCCTGCCAGCTCTCTCATTCCCAGTCCGGTTTCATGTTGTGACGATGGTTGTTCAGGCTGCAGGACCATAAACTCCTGCAGCTGTAGCTTACAGCTACCTTTGCTGGTCTCTCAGGGACCCGTTCTGTCCTTGCTTCAAACTGTGCGGAAGGCAGGCTTCTCTCTTTCTGGGCTGCAGGTGGTAAATGAGTACAGCCACCTCTTCTCCAGAGAACTTGGGATATTTCTGCTTGTGTCCACATATGCTTGGGAAGAAAAAAACATCTCTGTGGAGTGGTGAGCTCTTGAATGCATTTTAAAAAAACACTGATAACTTTCTGAAAAAAAAAATCCAGATTTAATTAATAGTTGTTGTAATCAACAGTGTTATGTAGGGGCTTCAAAATGTCAGTGACAGCCTAAGAAGTGTCTAAAAACAACAGATTGATGTTCTGCATTAGCTACTCTTCAATAAGGTCTACATTTACTCTGATTTACAAAGCAAAATAAGATTTCTGTCCCTCCCTTTCCCCAAGTGTAAGTTATTCGTCTCAACATTTCAGAGGTTATTAAAGCAGGTAGGTTAGCAGCCTTTACAAAGGATTCCTCATTTATTAATACAACTCGCAGCTATATGAGCAGAACAAAAATTAAAGGGGTTACTGATCCTCCTCTCTGGACCATCAGCCTCTTGCTCTGGATTTCCTACATTTTATAAGCTTAGCAATTGTAGAGTGTGACAGTCAGATGAAAATTGTCCCAGTGGTTAAAATTCATACCTGACCAGGCTGCAGTTCCTTACCACAGACTCCCTCTATGACCTTCAAGAAATCACGCCAGGCCAGGACCTTGGGGTGTTCAGGCGCCTCGTTCAGACTCACGGCAGGGTGCTAGCACTTCAGGAGGTTGTGGCTGCACCCAACAGCATGGTGCCCAGTTCTGGGAGCAGGCTCCACACAGGCTGAATGTGGATGTTTCCTTCTTTCTCCCTCCCCTGTACACGTGTACGTCCCAACCATTAAGAAATGTAATCTACCTCCCTAGACCAGGCTGAGGAAAATGAAGGAGCGCTGGTTCTGAGATGCGACTTAGAAGAAGGCAGGCAGTGGGCTGGACAAAACCTCTGTAAGGCAGGAGCTGGAAACGAGATTGAAAATAATGAATAAGATATAGAATGTGGAATCGCTTTTAGTGAGGTGAAAGAAGATGGGGAAGGGGCTGGAGAACCAAATAAAGTCAAAGATAGATGTTTGAGTTTGGAAAGAGTAAGCCACGATTCTGCTGCAAGGGAGGAAAGCCAAACTGAACCAAAAAGTAGGGAGAAGAGCAAGAAAGCCCAAGTTCAGGTGGAAAATAGTCAAAACCAGGGAGCTGTCTGTTTTTCACATGCATATAAGAAAAATGCTCTGTCAAAAGATCATTCTGGAGTCCTAATGTATATGCTGCACATGATAAATTAATCATACTCTTAAGTATTGTTCTCTTTTGCTTTCATTTGCCAAAGCTAATTTGGTCATTAAGTCCTTAACAAATCTGTGGACTTTCCTCAGTTCTGGTTTTAAGCTGAATTCTTTCTCTTCAGAGGAAGCCAATACCTGCTGCTAACTCAAATGACAGACAGCGCATTTGGATTTAGTTAGATATGGGGGGATCGTTGCCCACAGAAGATGACACCTGTACCCCGTGGGTTTGCATGAGGGACCAAACTTCAGCAGGCTGATAAGGCTGAATGCAAAGTGATGCTGAGCCCAACACTGTATACTGCGGGTGATTCATCGCATTAGAGGCTCAGCCGGATGCATCGGGAATCTAAATGCCTTCAGACTGGCAGCTTTTTTCCACATTAGGAACTCTTAGTTCTTGCAAATTAATAAACTGCAAAAGTATCTTTCTGGACTGGATTAGGGAAGAAAAGAGCACAGAGCCAGAGTGGAAAAAAGGAGCCTGTATTTCTTTTCACCCACATTTCTATCTTCAGCCTTTCAGAGTGATATTTTGCACTCCATTTTGCTCTTCAGCAGTATAAGAACATCTGCTATGAGTCTTCAAAAGGCGACTGTTGCTAATCTGCCTAAAAAAGACACTGTAGAGACTGACTTTGAAACTTCCTGGCATCATTTCTTAGTTAGCCAAAGGAGTGCGGAATGATCCAGTCTTCTCTTCCAAAGGAGATTAAGATGGTATGCACTGTTTCATGCACACAACGAACCAAAAGCAGGAATCCATCCCACGTCTCATATGTAGTTGCGCGGAAAGATGTCTTCGCAGAATTCAGCTGACTTAGGGGCATGTATTTATTTATTCACAGCAATAAAACACAAATAATGACTCGTAATGTCCACAAGGGCATTCACATTTCTCAAGCAATGCAATTCTCTGGAGTCTGCTCACTTACAGGTGTTCACTGAAGTGACAGTGTCTTACTGCAGTTGCTTTTCACCTACAACATTTAAAAGATCTCCTTGGGAAACAATTACAGGATTAATATGTCACACTTAGATCAAAATGACTGACTACCAGGACATAAATGTCAGAGGCAAAATCCTGAGCTTACAATGTTTCAAATAGAAATAGTTTCAAAGTTTCAAATAGACCTTTTCCAAAGTCATTAATTACCTGCTTCATTTTGCATTGAGGATGTCATGAGCTAGAGGGTCTCCAATGAGTGTTTCTAAATCCTTTTTGAACACCCTTATACTTCGGACTCAATGGCATTGAGTTTGATGATTTAATCATGCACCCCATGGAAAAAGAACTTGCTTTTGTATGCTCTTAAACCTGATACCAAATAATTTCACTGAGTATTCTGTAGCTTTCATGCTGTGAGAAATAATGAACAGCCACTCCTCGATCGCCTTCTGTGTGCCACTCATGGTATTACAAAATTTATCACATCCCTCCCTTCCCTCCCACAGTTTGTTTCCCAAATTGAAGGGCTCTAGATTACTTACTCTTTTTCTGTGGAAGTTGCTCCATTTCACAAAGCAATGTCGTTGTCCTTCTCGGCATCCTTCCCAGCTCAAGTACCACGCAACAACCCTTTCCAGATGAATGGCAAGAATTTAATGAAATATGAAATATGTTTGTGAAAACAGAAGATTATCCCTTAGCATTCGTTTCCCATTTTTCAGTGCAATATTAACCCCTGAGAGATCTTCTGTCTTAGGTCATGACAGCTTTACATGCCTTTGGTAAGGAATCTTTTCTAAAGATTTTTGAAAATCCGTATGTATGAACAACTGTAATCAACTGTTCATTGATGTCTTCAAAAGACTTTAATAACTTGCAAATAAAAAGTAATCTGTGCTGATTTTTCTTCTAAATCTCATATTTGCGCTTTACCCACTGACTGATTTTTATTCTCTCTTATAGTTTCTACGGATTTGCTTGGTACAAAAGTCAGATCCTCAGAACAAACTCTGTAGCTCTTTTAAAGACTAATGCAGCATCTGCTTTTATTTTTACTGTGTAGAAAGGCCTTCAGTACTTTGGTTGCAACTGTCTCAACCTTTGTATTCATTTAAATAAATGTCTAGATTTAAGATATAAAAATGAATTAACCAGTAAGATACTATATACTTCATTTCTGGAAAAAAGTTTCAAATAGACCGTTTCCAAGCAATGATTTTCAGTCATCTGTAAGTTCTTCTTCCACTCTCACTTACTTCCCTTTCTCTTAGACCTCAGAATTTGTACTTGGTGGGAAAATACTATCTCCAGAGCAATAATTCAATAAAGTCTGTAAATGGAGATTTCTTTTCCCTTTACCTTGAGTAATTCTAGCCCTCCTTTCCACCAGAACCTGAAGGTAAATGCCGTTTTTCTCTTATGGAAACTGACAGGAATAAAGTGTGGTGCAGTCTTAATGTGAACATACTGAGGTGCTCATGTCTTCATTGCTGTATTTACAAAACCCTGCCAAGTCCTGGCAATAAAATTCATTATAAAAAGGAAAAAAAAAAAACACTCCAAATGTATACTAAAATCTCATTCTATAAGTAAAGTATCTGGTGACTTATTGATTGAGGAATTAAGAGATGCTTCCAGGCAACTCATAAGTACGTACAATTTTTTATTGCTACCCTGTAGTCCTTATTCAGAGAAAAACATACACAGGAGTCTCTAAGCTTAAAAGATCTCCTCACAGAATTTTCTATACATTATTTTGAAAATCTCTTCATCCACATTGTGCAATGTTTTGCCTCCAGTCAAAGCTCTTGTATCTCAGACAATATCTTGAGAAATCTGTCAAAAGTGAGACTTTTTCACACAGAAGCCTTCTGATTTTGTACTCAGGGAGGGCAGAGGAAAGCCTAGAGCTCACAGTGGTAACTCATTTAGTCCACCAAGCAAAACAAATCAACCGGCTGCAAATGACTTGCTGAAGTTGTAGCTCTGCTGGTTTCCTTGAGAAGTGGAAGGACAGCGCAGCAGCCCCCAGCTGCAGGCTTCGAACAGAGCAGCCTTGTGTTATGGCACTAAATGGGAAACTGAGAAACCAGGGAACGGTTTTCCTGCTCGCAGGTCTCCGTGACCGTGCAAAAATCTCTTTCAATCCCCATCTGTGAATTTCTTGTTACAGGAAACAGGTTAATAGCGTGGTAAGCTGGAAAAAAAGAGAAGGGCTATTTTTTCTTGGCTAAGCCAACACACGTACGTGTCACAAGTGTCAATTCCACACTTTGCAGAAATACTTCAGATGTTGGCAAGCATGATCCACAGGTTTAAAAGAGCTTTTAATTAACATCCTGCCTGCTAGGGGCAGTGAGATGATGAATACACTGAAGATGCAAGGTGCTCTTCTAGTATTAGGACTCACATAAGTATAAATAAAACCCAGTTCAGTTTTTATAGAATATTCTACCATCTGACTGACTGAAATAAAAATATCACATAGTCCCTGAAACCATCAGCTGCAGACTTATGTAACAGTAGAAATTGTGTTTCAGGAAAAATATTAATTGCAGCCTATTCTTAGCCATGAAAACATTCTTCAGTGTTATGAGTCATGGTTCTTGTCATCAAGCTAAGCTGTGAAATGCATTTCCTCAAAGCAATACCCTTAACTTTACTCAATGCAGCGGTCGTGTTAGCGTGGTTAAATGCTGGCTCTCCGAGGTTTTATTATGAAATAAAATGGGCACATGTGAAAGGACTTGAATGGTATCATATGTAGCTGGACTTCTGCGGTAGAGGGCTGGCGCTGCCATAGCAACAAAATCTCTGAATTATTTGAATTTGAAACCACCACAGTTTAACTCCCTGTTGTGATAGAACACAGCTGTATCGCTAGCCTGCAGTCACCGTAATTTTTGCAAGTACAGTTGTCTGCAGTATGGTCCATGTTTATATTATTAGGGGCTGTATTTCCTTAGGATTTTGCATGCGGACTGATGCTTCTGTGCTCCTTCCTCCCACCTGACCAAGAATTTTGTCAACACCGGGTTTTCAGAAGGCAGAGCTCCATGTAGGTGTCTGTATTTACACACATCAATACCAAAGCTGTGAGTGAAGTTGGATATTTCAATACTAATATTGTCTTGATGTTGCTATTGTTTGTTTGTAAAGTATAATCACTGGAGTTATAAATAAACGTACACATGTTTTTGCATCTTTTACATTTATATGTCAATATTGCACCCTCAATCACAAACTAGGGGCAGTAAAATAAGGCTTTTGCTAGACATATACTTCTGATACTTCTGTTCTTTTCTTTCTGGGCTTAGCAGAGATCTGGTTTTGGAGATTGCCTCTCTGCTTAGAAATTGTAGTGCCTGAAAGTTTATAGATGAGATATTTTAAATTTCTGCCCTTTCCAGAATTAAACTAGTTCTTGCAATATCACACTTCAGATGCTCAATTTTTTTCACACTTCTTAAAGCACTATCTTTTTCAAACACTGATCTTTTTCACATGCTTCATCTTTACAGCAATTGCAGTTACCATTTTCATGAACAAATACTATTACAACAATATGAAGAATAGATACCTATTTTGAATCCTTTAAACGTATTGAGTACAGCTCCTGGTTTACATCTTTTAATTTCTCAACTGGTAGTACTTCCCCAAGTAATACCATCTTTTCTCTATTTATCTACAGCCCTCGCTGCTCTAAACTTGGCTATTCCTTCTTTCAGGCCACTTCTGCCACTCTGGTGATTATCTGTCTAAAGGTAGACTATATTTTCATCTATTTTCAGGACCTTTTATGTACAGTAATTGGGGTTGGGTATCGTAAAGTTGAAAGACAATCAGGTGTTCTAGAATACTTTCCAGCCCCTCTGTAATTTGCAATAGTTCACAGTCAGAAAATGGTATATTACAAAAGAGCTGCTGCCTATTAAAACATTTCTTGTGGGAATCCATTAGTGAAAATTTATGTTCCATTAGTGAAATCTCCAATAGTGAAATCAGTTATATAGCCAACATAACTATCTACTAAGTGTTGGATCAACATTCTCCTCCCTCCCTGCCTCCTAACCAGCTCAAAAGTCACAGCAGAGCTTCCGACCACTGCTACCCCAGGGAAATAAAATGGGAGTATTTTTGGATATAGTCTCTGCTATGAAGCATAAACTTGCCTGTGAAGGGAAATTATCCATACAGGTACAGGAAAATAGTTACACTGCTACTGCTGAGACAGTGCAACAGCTTCTGTAGGTAGTTTCTCTCAGGATTTGGAATGTCTCTTTTCAGTTTAACATATGTCTTTTCAAAGGCACTTTAAGCCAAAATGAAAACAAGCTTCAAATCACAGAGATGTTCACAAGAGGACTAAAATTAACATACTCTCAGTGATATAATTAAACCAATAAAGATTATAAACTTCCCCAGAGAAAAACATCCTTAAATAGGCTCTTCAGTTCTGGGTTAGAGATTCTTTCTCCCTCATTAATAAAAAAGTGTGTAAAACACAAATTCACTATCATGCAAGCTGTTATATCTCACGATAACCCACAGAACGAGATGGGTAGACAGTGGGTGTTGCATCTATGTGTGTTATCACAACAATGCTGAATACAGGCATCTCAGAGGAAGAGTTACCCCCTAGCTTACCTTATTGGGGATTTCTATTTCAGTTCTGAGACCCTGTTGGTGTCCGGGGATCACTGGGCATCCAGGCTGCTGCCTTTTCCCTGTCTAGCACCAAAGGTTTCTTGACCTCAGTGCAATAGTGTGGAAAATAGATTGTGGAGCTCAGCCCTCACTCAGGTTTTTAAAAATAAACACCTTTACATCCTGTGACTGGAGGCTAGCACAGGCTGTTCTATTGCTCTCAATAAATTTCCATTGCCTCTAAAGATTAACCAGCTTGGGAGCTTTTAATATATCATCATCATTACATTTGGCTTCGGTAAATTTACCTAAAATGTCTTTCCAGAGGAATAAATTGGAGCATAGCAAGAGAGATGAGAAATTACTATTCACAAGCTACTGCCTTTCGAAGGTTAGCTTATAAAAACGGGTGCTGACCTAGGCAGAATTCTTCATTGCCATTTTGGGGATGAAGATTTGGTTATATTAAGGTTTCTTACACATTCAGGAGTGTCCTCACACGTATATAAATAACAGGAGCTGCCAAGCTCTGAAAATAAATCACTTTTAGCTTTGCTTGTAGATTTTTAGAAAACTTTAAGGGCTGTGAAGATAGAAAAGGAGATTAAAACACTTCCATTTGTCTTAAGAAAAGTCAGTTTTCACTGTGCAGTGGGATACACAGACAGTACTTCATCAGAGGCATATTCCAAGGATAGTCAGGACACAGCACTGAAGAAATGAGTCGAGTGCCAGTTCTTGGTTGACAAACTCAAGGTACTTTGGAAAAATCAGGTAGCCAACATCTGTGTAGAGAGCTTGGCCTGTCAATGACTGTTCTTCCTTGGAGTAAGTGTGACAAAGGATCGTGGTAGCAGGGAAACAGAGTTTCATGAGCCTGACAAGTAAAAGCAGTGCTGGAGCTCAGTACTCAACCTCTGACATTATGCATCCAATTGCTTACCTACAGAATAGAAGGAGGAAAAGCAAGCTGAGAAGACCTAATGTTGAGGTCCTCACGCAGCCAGGTTTTAAGGTTTTCTGACAACACTTTAGTTTTCAAAACATAAAAACCATGTAGAAAAGAACACATAAATTATTAGGTGGTCTGAAGTCTTAGGGATGCGTTCAGATGTTATGGGAGTCATTAACGTGTTACAATGATATAGGAAACATCTAGGAGTTCTGGTAATAGGGGACTTAAAAACAATGGCAGTATGTTCCTATTATTTACTTTGTTTCAGAATTTTATTATGTGGAGCTGCACATCCCTAGAATTTTACATGCAAATGGGTGCCTCTTAATTCTTCCTCCCATATGAACCAAAGCATTAACTGGGCCACATTTTCAATAAGAGAACCTCCATATGCGTACATCTGTGCTTACATGTGCAAATCCCAAAGCTGTGCTTGCAGCTGAATGTTTTGATACCTGTTATTTGCATGAAAAATGTTGTCACTAAGGGTGAAAACATAAGTATGCTTGGTATCAAATTATAGGCCTCAGTTTCCTGGAAAGATTTGAGCATACGAATTAATATAAATATGAATAATATATCTACTGATATGCTATCTCCTTTTGGGCTCATTCAAGTGGGAGAAATTGGCTCCGTATTTGGGAAACTGCTTATCATTTTGATGGTAAGGCACCCAAACATCATATGCTGGCCCAACACATTGTGGTGTCATTGTGAATCACCAAAGGCATGTTGGATTGTTTCAGGCAGCATTTGTTGCAGGGACCCCCCCAGCTAAAGTGGAATTGACCCATAAATTCTCAGGTGGCCATTAGTGTTGGCAGAGCTGTGTGAAGAAGTGCACATTCATCTCAAGGAACTGCTGTGAATTATCTTCCTGGTCACAAGGCAGCAAAAGGAAACGAATATGTTTTGCAAATAGGCATATATTTGAAGCACAGCACTTCCTTAAGCGGACGAGTTTATATACCAGCTTACGCTTTGCTAAAGTTCTTCCTGAGCATGAAATCTCTTGCCGGAACTCTGCAGGGTCAGAGCAACGTGCACACATTTTTCTATAAAGTTATGAAGTTCTGTCATAATAGTCAGTGATATACTTAGCTCTTTCCTAGGGCACTAATTTCCCAGAGCTTCTTTTATAGTCACTTCCTTTGCACAATATTTCAGCTGTTTTGGATTGTAGAAAAATTTATCTCATCTCATTGGTTATAGGATAAGCAAAAGGAGGTTAATTTCCATGGCTAATTCTAATCTGTGTGAATAGCCCTTAATTTTTACAGTAGTTTCTTCTAACATTTTTCATTAAAGGAACCATTCAAAATAATGCAAATTATTCTGACAAAGAAGGGAGCCACAGGACCAGGTGAAGAGTATCTAGTGTCTGGTCCATTTTATCTTGCATATTGTCATCAGAGGATAATTTTATAAGCGCATTATCTCCCTAGTCTCCATCCTCCTTCTGTCTTATGCTTCTGTGGCTTGGAAATACGCCCCATCGTCTACCGCAGGTCTGTGTTCCCACCTTTTACCCGTCTTTCTTAAAAGCAGAGGAATGGACGAGCTGAAAGGAGGCCCTTCTCAGAGCACCTCTGTGAGCAGGAGAGCCCACTGCCATCTATCGATTGGGTGCTAAAACGATGTCTCCCTTCTGACATTTAAAATGCTTTGAGAGTTTGGGAGTTAAAGTGGCTTCTTCAAAACACCAGCCTTGTTCACAAGTTTTTGTTTGGGTAAGTTTCATGCTTTGCTGGTATATTCTTGAGAAGGAAAAGACCTAAATCCCCACAGCTCAAAAGTGTGATCCTTTTGGCTATTAAGCATTGTGATCTAGAACATGGTGCAATTAAAGAAAGGCCTTTCAGTGCTGTCTTCCTAGTGTTTGATTTTTAGGTTCTTTCTGGTATTTAACTTAGTAGCTATCTAATGAAAATGTAGGTGTATATAATAAACAACATACTACACAACGGAATTATCTAGTCCACCGTATTTTATTTAATAAGAATATACAAACAATATCTCTTATATATCTCTGGAGACTTTATGCTACCATGGTTACAGTGGAAATACTTTATTACCAATAGTTTAAAATGGGTGTATCCAATGCCATGATGAACCCAAAAGCAGTAATCACTGAAACAAAACATAGATTTAATGCAAACAGCATTTTTCGGTAGTACCAGCTAACAGACACTCTATTTAATATATTTCAGATTAAAATAAGTAGCCCTCAGTAGTTTAACTGGGACATTTGCAAATTTATAGAAACCAGATTTTCTTCTGATAGTATATATATACACACATACATAATAGAATAGCACAAGCATACCGTGACATTCATTTATGATGATGGGTGTAATTCACACACTTACTCTGAGTAAAGTAGTCTTCTCAAATTCATGTTGATGAATCCTTTGACTAGTACTTCATCCTGCTTATTTCATAAAAATTTTGCATGCTTATATAACAAACCTGGTGGTGCCTGCCACCTGATTACCAATCTCATGAAAAAGGCAACTACCCAAATATCGCTGAAGTCATAGAATCATAGAATCATAGAATTGTCTAGGTTGGAAGGGACATTTAAGATCATCAAGTCTAACCATTAAACTACCACTGCCAAGTTACCACTAAACCATGTCCCTCAGCACCACATCTACCCATCTTTTAAATACCTCCAGGCATGGTGACACAACCACTTCTCTGGCCAGCCTGTTCCAATGCTTGACAACCCTTTCAGTGAAGAAATTTTTCCTAATACCCAATCTAAACCTCCCCTGACACAACTTGAGGCCATTTCCTCTTGTCCTATTGCCTGTTACTTGGGAGAAGAGACCGACCCCCACTTGGCTACAACCTCCTTTCAGGTAGTCGTAGAGAGCGATAAGTTCTCCCCTCAGCCTCCTTTTCTCCAGGTTAAACAACCCCAGTTCCCTCAGCCACTCCTCATAAGACTTGTTCTCCAGACACCTTAGCAGCTTCGTTGCCGTTCTTGGGATGCGCTCCAGCACCCCAATGTCTGAACACAGTATTCCAGGTGCAGCCTCACCAGTGCTGAGTACAGAGGGATGATCAGTTCCCTAGTCCTGCTGGCCACACTATTTTTGACACAAGCCAGGATGCTGTTGGCCTTCTTGGCCACTTGGGCACACTGCTGGCTCATATTTAGCCAGCTGGCAACCAACACCCCCAGGTCCTTTTCTGCTGAGCAGCTTTCCAGCCATTCCTCCCCAATTCTGTAGCGCTGCACGGGTTGTTGTGACCCAAGTGCAGGACCCGGCACTTGGCCTTGTTGAACCTCATACCATCGGCCTCGGCCCGTCGATCCAGCCTGTCCAGATCCCTCTGTAGAGGCTTTCTGCCCTCAAGCAGATCAACACTCCCACCTAATTTGGTGTCATCTGCAAATTTACTGAGGGTGCACTTGATCCCCTTGTCCAGATCATTGATAAAGATATTAAAGAGTCTGCTCTACCAACCCAGTATGTTTTGATTCTATAGGTATTTATATAGGGCTGGTTCTTTCTCTACACCTCTGAAGTGTAAAGGCTCACATTTACTTAGAAAATAGCAGTAGCTGGAGAAGTTGTTACCCCATAGCTAAATACAACCGGTGACCATTCCTCAACTTCAGTACACAGTGCAATAGCTCCGGTTAAACTAATGCTGAAGGTGGGTTTCAGCTAAAGCACCAGCTCAGATCGTGTCTGGTCTGTTCGAATGTGGCATCTTGTCCAGCAAACCACAGACCTGAGCAATGGACATCAACGTCCACCGGGTGGCACTAAAGAACCAGACTGTGGAGCGGTGGTTCCATCAGTCCTCTCTCGGCAGCGTAACCAGCAGTGTTAACCTAAAAGGTTACAGCATGCTACCGGCATAGTCGTGCATATTCCTTGGAACAGTCTAAATTTTAGCTGTATGTTTTCTATCAAGTTGGCCCTTAAAATTCACAAGTGCAGCACTGTACTTCTTTTGTTGCAAGGCAAAAGCATCACAGGAGGGAGACAGAAGCTGCGGCAAAACAAGGTATTGTTGCCTCTAACAGAAATCAGCAGTTTGCTCAGAGTGACTATTCATCTCTTAGATTAAAGCCTGCCCTTTACTTCACCCTTGTGTTTCATGACAACAAGTCAGACTAAATCGACCAGCCAAACCTTCACGAAGAAGCTCTAATGTAGTTGTTGGTTAAACCTTATTTTAAATAGTGTTCACCATAAAGAAACAAAGAAAGGTAAGGCTTGTAAGAAGAGTACTGTCTGGTAGCAGATAATAGTGCGGTCTCACAAATGCCAACCTTTCGAGCATGGGCACATTCTTCTTAGACCTTGTCTTTTGACAAACACTAACCTTAAGGCTTTAAAAAGTTTCCCTTCTGTGTTGTTTGAAGTGAACTGAACATTGAAAAAAATCTTCACTGGGACTTAGTGTTTATGATTTTGCCTCTTAAAACATGGTGTCGGCATAGGGCTCTGTTTTGCACTTGTATGTTCAAAAAACGTAATATATGACCGCGGAAATGGCTGCAGGAGGTCACACTGAAGATCCATTCATCCAGCAGTAGCCAAGAGTAGAGCATGGGGCACTTTGTAATAGGGCAAACAAATACTGATGGCAAACTCTTCCAGTTCCTAACAGCCTGAAGTTCAGGCACGTGCCAGCCCAGAGGCGATATTTGTGCTTGATACCCTTTGGCGTCATTTTGGTTTTGTTGTTTGGTGTTTTTTTCAACAGATTTGTCTTACTTGCATTTTCTCAACAAGCATACAGTTTGACATTGATCACTCTGCATGGCAGTAAGTTCCACATTTAAGTATGCGTTGCTTGGAAAGGTATCTCTGTTTGTTTGTTTTGAACTAAAAGAGTATTGCTGGGTGTTTATTTTGAACCAAGGGTATTGCTGGATGCAAGTATGATGCTGCAGTAATACACACAAGGGGAGAAGCTTTACACTTTTAAATCAGATAGAGGGCTGCCTAACCAGACTTACATATGCTATTTGCACCATATACGATAAAAGGAGCTGAAATTATATTTTATATCTTCTCTGAAATCAGGCGATTACAGCAGCTATAAGGCTTAGCTATAAAGGCTAAGACCTTTAGAACCAAACTAGCATAATGTTTACCCAGGCATAAAAATACTGTGAGGATAAAGCTTGTTATCTCGGGCCTTTCCAGATTGAGGAAGAAGTGTTATATTCATCGTGACATATGGGAAGTACAGTGATATAAAGCGCCGAGGTGAGATTCTGTGCTCTGCTTGAATCATCCTACAAGATCTTTAGATGTTAAGATAGTTTTACACCTACCCAGTTCTGAGGGTGTCTGCAACTGAGGAGCTCTGCCTGTAACTTAGGCTGTTTAAATCTCTCTGGGGCACTCAGGGGGTCACAAAACTGTGTATCATCTTCTGCTAAAACCTTTTCTATGACATGAAATAGATGTCATATATTTAAAGACAGCAAAAGGTTCAGTCTCTTTAAATTGACTGTAGATTAAGTCCATCAAGAAAGTCTGTGGTTCCTCCTTTCAACAGTTTAGATCTTAGTGTATTGCTCCCTGTAGAAGTCAGACCAGGGCAATTGTAGGGAAACCTGCCCTCTTAAAAGGATGGGATAAGGAACTTTTCCTTGGAAAACAGTCTAAAGATTGACTGGTGAAAGATTTTGTACAAAAAATACAATAAAAATCTCAAGATAAGGAGCTGGAAGTTTCCTACAATTTTTCATGAGTGGCATTTTTCACAAGCAAAAAATGGGCCTTGGCATTTTCAAGTCCTAAAGTCAGCCAGAAAGCTAGGTGCAGACCTAGAGTTTAAAAGCATTTCCTAATTTTGAATAAATTTGTAAACAAAACTAACTGGAACAAATTCCTTCTAGCCAAACCTAAGCGAAGCCTGTTGAATTATGTCAACAGGAAAAAATTTGACCTATCTTGTTTGTAAAATGTTGCGCAAATATAACAAATAAATTGAGTAAACAGTTCCAGAAAGAGTGCAGCATCATCATTCAAAATATGTTCTAGGAGACATAAGGGTAGATAGTAAACTTGCTCTCTTGGAACTTGCATCATGGAAAAAACGCTAAATAAGGATTCAAATCTGCTCTAACACGTTTAGCCTTGCTGCTCTTATTTCTTTTTCTAGTTTATTTAGGACAGAAGCAAAATCGACTTACCAATCAGACAGGACCAAATTCACTTCTGGTGTAATTTAACTGGATTTAAGACCAAGATTTAATTGGTATTTTGATTGCCAGAGAATGACAGACAGTGGGCATGGATACAATTCTATCTATATACATTGAATATCCCAAACCAATAAGATTACTTAGTGTCTAATTTATGGATTAAAAGCACTCCAGTGTCTACATGCAGAGGAGACCTGGTCCATTGGATTCACAGATATCCTGTTCCTCTCCTCAGCTTCTGTGTGGTATTACTCCTCCCAGCAGGAGTTTCTTTTCAGGCCCTTCAATGCCCAGTAAAGTGCTGTGGGCAGCAGAAACTGCTTTTTGCCGAGTGTTATGGCTGGGACCTGGGAACCACCATAAATGGGAGAGTTCGAGAGGATGAGCCAGTCAATAATTCAAGCAGGGATCTATTTATGCTCAGCTTTTAGGCAATCCATCTGTTAACAACCAAAAATCAATCATTCATTAAGCATACACACCTAAACATGAAGCCTTTTTCCTACAATACTGTGAGGCTGATGCTGCGTTGTGGTTTCTGATGGCTACATCATTTGGCAATCCTTAGCCTCCAAGGCTGCAGTGGCTGAGTTTGAGAGCTCTCTAGCAGGGGAAGCCACAACCAAAGGGGGCATATTCTTCCTTCCGCAAGCTACACCGTGTATCACTCATTTCCATACAGCTTTCCCGTGGATTAAGACCAGTCTGGTCCAAAGCTTTACTTCGTCTTTCCCTAGGTCTGGTTCCGCCTGTTCCAGCTTGTCAGATTTTACACTCTTCTGCGCTCAGGTCCAGTCCAGCCTTTCTGGGTGGGTGCTGTGTGTTTGCAGACTGCATGCTGGCCGTCTGATTCCTTCAAGTTTTTGTAGACTGGGTACAGTTATCTTAGCTCTACTATTTTTGTGCAACTATGCCAAACAAAGAGATATTACACAATATTTCACTTCCTACCCTAAATCAAACAGTCTTGTGGTATGTCTGGGTGCAAGGCAAACAGGATGCCTCATGTTCCTGCTTTAACTCAAGCGGGCTTGTGGTATATCTGGGTACAATGCAAACATATATTTCACAAAGAGGTCTTCTCACTGCACAACTATCCCTGCTGACTTTTGCTTCCTGCCATTCTGGAGGCAAACTAGCTGGTCCCGCAACTGAGTACAGCACCATTTTCCTTCTTTTGTCAAATCGCCTTTTACTCAGCATAGAGTTGGAAAACAGCCTCCATTCCTCCTCTACCTGCACCACTAAAAGCTGCCTTCTCGCCATCAGGGAGAAGCAAAAGATAAATGCCTATTTAAATGTTGTTTCTTTTTTATAAAGGGAATGGGTCATTCATGTGCTTAAATGTAAGATTATAATCGTACACTTCTCTGACTTACAACTTGGTAGCAGTAACGACTACTTGTTTAATGAGGGCTGGATATAAATACTAGACAGAATTTATAATCTCTTGTTCTTCAACTGTGAACCACAGCAGATGGTTTCAGTCTATGCAGATTAAGAACAAAGTAACACGTTTTGTATTTCCAGCATAAATAGGAATAACTTAACACCAATTACAGTCAGATCATGCAGGATAGGAAAGACAGCATTCTAAGCACTGAACGTCTACTGATTTGAACAGATTTTGAGATTATAAATATTACATTTGTCAGTTTAGAATCATCCACACCACAAATGGATGAGAAACTGTGAGAGAGAAGAATGAACCTGCAACAGGGCTGGGATTTGGTTTCCTTTTCCTTTACATCACTCTTCCAGTCAAGTCTTTACAGTAATTTCCAATATAGCTCTTTTTCTGCAAGGTCCCATGTTAGAACCAGTTTTGTCACTGGAACAGTTGCTCTGAGTAAAGCCCCGCTTACATCCTATCCTTGTCTCCAGGAGGTTAAATCAAAGCATTAAGCAGGAGAGGACAGAAGTAGTCATGGGACAGATGGGGAAGCACAAGGAAATGACACAACAGTATTCATCAGCACGACTAGTATCAGTTCCAGCACTCTTAACTATCGTCATGGCTTTTTTAGATATCAAACCAAATAATAACTTTAACAAGGATTTGAAAGGTTATTTTAGATATTCATACATCTAGGAAATTTCTCCCCAGCAGGCAGCACAGGGAAAGCATGAAACAAGTGGGCAATGCAGATTAGCATCATAGTGTAATAGAAGAGGAGATTTTTCCACAGAACCACCACCTTGATGGCACCAGACCTGCACAAGGGCCTGTCCAGAAGCTCCCACGTATTTGGTTTTGGTGCATAGCTCACCACACTCCAGCCCAGATGGCTGAATTCATGCAAAAGATGAGCTGGCAATTCCAAGCCAAGCGATCTCTTGTCACTTTGTATGAGGACAATGCCCAGGATGGAGAGAGCGTTCTTCTGTACGACAGCACCTGCAGTGCAGACAGGCATTTCAGTTGACCAGTTAGTGCCACGGTATGTCCTTGTTTACTTTTGAGGAGTGACAATTAGCAGTGTAGTGCAGATTGGACCATGGATTTTGTCAGGCAGGGTCTATGCTGCAAGATGATACCTGGAGTGTTTGTTGGTCCCATAGTTCCTTGTTTTCACCCAGTTTCTGACACAGAAATAGCTGGTTTACAATTGAATCAAAATAATTATGGGGATTGAATAGAAGAAATAAAAAATGTCGCTGATGCAGCTTTGTGAGGAGGGAGAGGCCTTGACAGTGAAAACAAGCCTTTGGAGAATAAAAGAAAGTCAGAACTTTCAACAAATTTGGGGAAACAGTATTTGCAGCAATGTTCTAAATGGCTGTGAATAGGGAAAGATTGAAATCAGTAGGACATTTACTCCGGAGACAGAAAAGAACGTGACAGCTACTGAAATAAATAATAGACTTAGGTGTCAGCAAAGTACAAGGGCAGAAGCTGCATTAAAGTGGGTTTTTTGATGAAACTCCAGACAGCAATTGTGAACTGTTTGTTAAGTACACTGAGAGATGAAAAGAGAAAGGATGATGAGGCAATAAACAGGAAAGGCAGGTGAGTTCAAGGGCATTATTTTGATTAAGTAGGGAGAGGTTAAATCATGCCTGGATCTGTGAAGAGGATAAACCAAAGAAGAGTGAGGAGAAGACTGAAGATGATTAAAGATAGTGTGATGAGAGGGCATCAGAAAGTAAGAAAGGATGAGTCCTTAGGAACATGGTCAGAAGAGGAAAACAAATGAGAAATCTGAAACCTCAGTCTATGGTGGCAGGAATAACAAGTTACAGATGGGTAAGGGCATATATGTTTTTGGGCCTGGGAAACAGCTCCTCTGTCTCGTGTTCCAGTGTGGCGATCATGAATCATTATGTCAGCTTTGGTGGTGAAAGACTGGCCCAGACTCTGGTGCGGTCACGCTGTTGGCACCCAGCATTAGTGCTGGGTCCTGGAAAGGTGTGAGTGTGCAGGGGATACAGCCGTGGGAGACCTGTGCACCAGGATGCTCCTGTCAACTGGCAGCAGTTTGTTTCACTACGGGTATCAAAGTGTGGAACAGCTGGATCCTAATAATCCACAAAGGTATCAAATCAACCTGTCTGTTCCCAACAGACTTAATTACTCTCAGAGCTTTGGATGTAAGACAAATGTAATTCCTGTACTTATAATTATTATCCACAGACCTGTGGAGGTAGCTTTGACGAGGTCTGCATGTTTTGATTTTCATTAGGTAAAACAGACTCCTTCCCTGGGGACCCACTTTGATGCAAGGGAAAGGTTGATACGACCTGGTGATAGCGAGAGCTATGCCAACAGAAGCATTAAGATCCAGAAGGGCCATGCAAGGTGAAGAGATCAAAGATTAAAGGAAAACTAAAAAACAGCTACTGGTCATCCAGGATGGTGTCTATGTAGCAGTTGGGGGAAGGAGTGGGGGGAAGTAAATAAAAAAGTTACTGAAATACAGTGTAACTGTTATAATGAACAGGTTAATAGACAAGGATGGCAGCAACTTATTTGTGCCCTAAGATACCTGACAGGGTGAGAAGCATTTTTTTTCAGACAAGTTACTAACGCATTAGAAAGTCAGTGCCCTAAAAGTCTTACTAGGCAAAGTAAAAATATCCCTGTAATAATAACAACTGCATAATAGTAATTTGACCAGAAGTCAAATTAATTCTTGGTAAAATTTTGTTGCCTCTAGGGAAAAAATGAAGATGTTGTCTCCTTTCATGCACACATTCGTTGTGTTGCTTTTTTTGTTACTACTTTTTTTGTAACCTCAACCCCAAGAGGTTTAATGCATTTTAATTTCTTTTTAAGTAGGTCACTGGTTTTCCTATTCTACACTGCCCTCCTCCTAAAACAGCCTGTAGTCTAAATCTTTATTTATTCTCTTTAGAATGGGGAAGGGGGGGGGGGGGGGGGAAGCTCTGCAGAAATTTCAAATCTACTTTAGCAATTCTACTGTATTGCACTTTAACCTCACCCACTCAATACCCACAAGACTGTTCTCAAGTTCTTGCCTTTCCATCTGCTAGTCCTTCACAGATAAGGATTTGGGGAGGAAGGCATCCAAGAAAGATGAAAGCTGCATACTGCAGAAACGAGGAAACTTGTTCTTAAAGAGTATATGACAAGGCAATGCAACTTTTTACTAAAGCTGTCACCGCTCTGGTCATGCACAATCTCTGCAAAAAAACAGTAACACACTGACCATCAGGAGCTTAAAAGAAAGCAGCCTAAAACTCTATCCCATCATGTCCTTTCTACATTTATCTACATTGAAAATTACAGTTTCCTCTCCTCCCACCCCCCAGAAGACCTGTGGAACTTGGTAATATAATAACCCACAAAATGTCAAAAAAATCATTTACCCAGCATGAGGTACCTCACTGCAGTGAGGGAGTGACAAGAATTATGATACGTGCAGGTAGTAACTGTGTACGGGGGGGTTCATCTCTGATCGCTTGCCTGAAAGGCGGAGAGAGTGCATTTGGTATATTTTTTGCTTGGGATGCTAGAGGCTGCGACATCACTGGTTGCATTTGGTCAGCACCCCGAAGCCCAGCTTACGAACCAAGGGCCATGCCACGGGGACCGCTGTGTTACTTGGAGCTTGTGAAAGCAAGCAGAGCAACATTCTGACTCCCATCTCTGCCAGCACAAGATGTGAAGTTCACAGGCACTGTGGGAGGAAGACATAAATAATAAATGAGCTAAATAATGAAGACTAGCTGTACCTAATTATAGCTCTAGCTGCCCTTTTGAATAAAGAAAGTTCAAAGCGGCTGCAAAAAGATGCTGATCCCTTTTCTGAATGGTGTTTGAACTTCACAGCTGATTAACATGAGAAAGTCAGGAGATGCCAATGGAAGTCACACCAGCCTTTCATAGCCTTGCTGCAGAGAGCAGCAGTGTCTCTTACAGTAGTTTATTTACACATCAAAACATTATTAAGCTTAAATTAATATTTAGCCTAAATACAGAAGCAATGTAAGAGGTAAAATTAAATTGTGTAGAATATTTGGCAGCTGGTCTTCCTTACATCTTTTGGTACCTGACTTAGGAGACTAACTTAGGAAAGTAGCTCTTCAGGCTCTGTACATTGTCAGGAGAGAGTCAGTTAACTGCAGAAGGAATGCAGGTTCCTAGCCTGGGCATTTAAGTGTCTAATGCTAACTGTGTGAATGCATTTACCTCCTCGTCCCTCTCTATTAATAGTTTAATTGAGAAGAATTTGTTCCTAGTGCCCTTCCCATGCTGCAAACCAGAAGTTATGAATGCCTGATCACTGGGAACTGAATTTCTCTCAGACTAGGGGAAAAACATGGTCCACGGAATAGGATGCCAGGTTGGTGGACTTGTGTTCTTTTCCAGCTCTCGGTGACTTCTTGTGACTGATCGGGGTCAGTACACATTTGCCTCCCATTCTCCTATCTGTAAAATAAATATAATAATTCCTAATCTCAAAAAAAAAAAAAGAGGCCTTCATCTTTGGATAACAAAGCCTTAATTATATACCAACTATGATTATTTCATTTCCAGTACAAAAATCTATCCGTATAGGCACATTTAAGTTATTGTTACATATTTCTAAGTAATGTGAACAGTAGAAATAAAGGACAGTTTAAACTAAGATTCTTTCTAAACTTTAAGTGCATTTCCACTTTTCACACATAATAAGGAATGTAATTCCACATAAAGGTGAAATTTAAACTGCTACAGCATATTGAAACAACTGCATTTGTAGAACGTACAAATTTAATCAAGGGACTTACAAAATTGTACAATGCCTTTATGCAAACAGTGAACACCATTAAGATGCTTTTAATCCCTTATTCTATCAGTAGAAGAATGTTTCATATTACTCTATAGGCTTCCTTGTTAGATCTTAGTAACAGCAAAGCAACATCTAGGAATCTAAGCAACATGTAGGCATGTTGAATAAAGTGCCGTGTGTTGTAAAAGAGGTACTTTCTAAAGAAAAAACACATCATGTGTTGCTAATCTGTAATGCCATCTGTATACAGAACAAACTATATCATGAAGGAATGCCAAGAAGCCATCTTTGAATTTAAGCACAGATTACTTTTATATTTAAATATATATCAAACTTCATGATATAAAACCACATAACTGGCTAAACCACGTATCAATATTTTACTGAGTTCACATCTCCACAGCTAATGCAACACTTCCTCTTATTCATTCAGTGGGTGTTGTATAAAGGCTGTCGAGGTTACAAGTGTTTTATCTGCATTAGTACACAATACAGCTTGAGCCTATTCTCATTGTCATTCTCCATCCTTTACTGGTACTGCTGCCATTTCTTGCAAGCAAACTGTAGAACAGAGATGAAGATTTATCGTCTCTAGTACTCAAGCTGTAGAGGCAAAGCGATCATCAACAGAAGAACTGAAATGTATTTGTTGTATCCAATGGGCTGTGAAAGCTTGTGTCTCACAAACCAGTGGGTCTTGTCCTCAGATGAGGAAAACCAGTTCCATTCACTCTCCTTTGGTGGAGCTGCACCACATTCCAGCAGCACAGAAGATACAGCCAGTTACCTGTGGCAGTGTCATGCTCCTTCTTTAGAAGTATCTTTTCAGATGCTGTAACATCTACTATGCCTTCCAGGTTTCTCTGCTATAGTACAGACTATTGTCATCCCAGTCAGCCTCCTCCTACAGCAGTATTCCCTGGTGTTCACTTCCAGTTTGGTTCTCAATTGTTATTCAGCACTGTGGCTAAATAATTGTGGGTTGGTTTTTTTTTTTTCCATGTTCCATATGCCTTCTCATTTTCTTTCCAGCTTCTATCCTTCCGCAGTTATTTCCCTGAAGGAAAACATTCTGCAGAAATGATTCCATGTACAACCTCAACACTACCCATACAGTCAGCTTTTGTTGGAAGAGTTCCTTCTATGACGCTAATAAATATCCATTCTAATATTTACAGATATCAGGCGAATGTGTTAAAGGAGCTGGCAGTTCATTGCCTGCTTTGTCTCTACTTTGCTTACAGAAATGGGTCTTGGAACACACTTTACACTAATTCTGCTCTGCAGTACATATAAATTATTGATGAATCGAATCTCATCTATCACAAGGATAATGACATTTTTTCATCTGAAACACTCCGGGGTATATAAGCCAGGTTTTTGCACAATGTGAAGATTGCAACTGAGATTTTTTGTTTTCCAATGGCTTCAGGTCTCAATTATTTAATATGATCTCTTCTGTTTGCTCTCTGTGTTTTCACACTTCCTAAGTAGATCACTGTACTGGTTAAATACGAACATACTGATGTATAATGCTGAAGTTTCAGAAAGATCTTAATAGCCTTTTCTCTTTTTTTTTTTTTTTAATAGTTGCAGCAGACCTGATTGAAGGTGTTTTACTGTGATAAAAAGCCTATGATACCTTTTGATAGTATTTATGTTCTCTCCAGATTACCTGTTTTCAGAAGAATCTCTTCAAATGGCTTACCAACATTCACAGTCCCTACACGGCAAATTAATATTTATATTACTTAATGTTAGAGCATGTATCATAAAATAACTAAAATTCAATGTTTTCAAGTATGATTGGTTAATATTATTTGTACTGCTATGGCTGGAAGTATTACTTTTGAATATCAGAAAATATACAGCAAATGCTTGTACATGAATAATGGTTGAAGATTAATGAAAGTTCATTTGTTGAGTTTTATACTTCAAGATGGAGAGTAATGTAAATCATTAAATATCCCTAATATATGCATTTCCATTTAAAACAAAAGCCTGAAAGCAATTATTTGGCATAATGCATACTAATAAAGAAATCCAATGTCACAGTAAGTAATTATTTGATTGCAAGAATAATTCTCTAGCCTACATTTGCGGAAAACAATACTATTCTCCATCTCTCCCTTTGTAGCCCATGCAATTAGAGCTTGTGAGGCTGCTGAGGACGGGGTGCGGGGTTACAGAAAGAGGTGGTCTGGCAATTTCTCACTCATCCTTGCACACCCGCCCTACTGGAGACACAGAGACAAGTACACCACCTGCTGCATTTCCAGACCCTTGTCAAAAGAGCAAGCACAGGCAGTCTTGTTCTCTGTAACGCAGCTTCCCTCATGGATGGGTCACACTAGAAAGGGAGCTGTCTCAAATCACTGTGGTCCATAAAAGACCCTCTTAGGAATCACTGGCGGTTTGAGCAGGTGTGTGCACACACTTTACGGTGCTGCGCCAGGCCCTGTGTGGGCAGGACTTTGGCACTTCAGTTCAGCGTGTGCAGAAGGCCCAGAGCAATGGGCAAGTCTGCAGGTCACTGCAGATACTGGACACCCATTCAAGGCCACATTGTTTACAATTTATTTTTTTTAGTATTGTCATCTGATAAATAAACTGAGTTTAAATTACAAACGATTCTAAATGCTTTTTTTTTCCCCTTGTCTAGTCACACATTTGTGAAGTCCAACTGAAAAATGCATATTGAGTTAACTTATGTAATTAACGAATTACTGTGATTATATGTTTTTATAGTAGACAAATGAATGTTTATGAATGTACCTGCACAGGAACAGTTCCTAAGTCTAATCATACATGGCCTTTGCTATTCTTAAGACTGTACGCCTAGGGCAGATTCTCAACAGGATATAAAAAATTGGCTCACGCTTGAACATCACTGCACGATTATACTTGCTCTGTTTTAGGCAGTCTTTTAAGTGTTTAAAGAATTCATCTCAGCATAGCTTACAAATACAGAAAGGTTTATAAGTGGCTAAATAATTAGTGAAAACAATTCAATGAAAATATCAAATACTGGTAGCAGCATTTAAATTACAAATGCTGATAGTAGCTCTCAGCATTGAGGAAATGAAGAATAAGGAGCAGGAAGACAACAACTGACTACAGTAAACTCAAACGTAAAAGGCAGCAATCTAACTATGGAGCTAGTACCACATTCTACATGATCTCTGCAAATGAAATGTATTCTATTAAAAGGACATTAGTTACAGTAACAGTTGCCAAATATATACATGCACGTATATATGTGTGTATATCTGTGTGTATATAGGCAATTATCTGAAAGAGTAGTATCTTAAATTGTTCTAATATGTACATTGCTTAGTGTTTTGGGCCTTGTTTAGAGCTATCTGTTGAGATGTACTGGGACTCTTGTCCCACCATACACACAGGTTTCTTTACAGCAGCTCTCCAGGTGCAACTATATAGGCATAGCCACTGTGGTTCTGTCTAGCTGGCCTGTTGTCCCAACAAGTGCCCCGAAGGATCATTTTATCACTACAAATCCATAATGTAGTCATGAAAACTTTAAAAAAAAAAATCAGTTTGCTCTAGTGTAGCTTTTCCTGCCTTTTTGAACGTTTGTATGAAGGGCCGTCCAATATAAGTAAGCAGTTGAAAAATAAGTTAACATTTTGGATGAAGGAAAACACTCTAAGGAACCCTGAATTTTGTTT
Organism: Vanellus vanellus; assembly: GCF_965231255.1. NCBI lineage: Eukaryota > Metazoa > Chordata > Aves > Charadriiformes > Charadriidae > Vanellus > Vanellus vanellus. The sequence goes on along the minus strand of NC_138906.1, from coordinate 114,074,449 downwards.
TATTATTTATTTACTAAAAGCGCTTAATGCTCATAGCCGTCAACTAGCAGATGACCACAATTTTTGCAAAAGTAAAATATACATGGATAGATTTTCACTGCACACTGCATGAATTTAATCAGGCTGCATCACTGAGAGCCTGGGTAGACGAGAGGGTGGGGAATGCAGGGGAGATTGCTCTCAGAGGGAAGGAGGATATGGTAAGGGATGGTGGAACATCAGCTACTGCTTTGCAAATCTGCAATGCTAAGTGCTCATTGGTATAAAATACTTCCTTCTTAGCTGTTACTTGAAAAATGTGAATTTATTGTACAGTGAAAAAAATACATTTGCATTCCTCATCACAAGACCTGAACGATAACAGGTATGGATGAGGATGGACCTGTAATCAAAGTTTCTAGGACCAGTGCTTCTAGAACCCATGTCTCTAGCACTGGTGTAAGGACCGGTGTTGTGTTAAGGGGAAAAGACTGTCACTTAGATATTCTTCAGTTCCAGTATGTGTAGTATATTGAACGAATGGGAATGTTTATCCAAGGCCAAAAAGACAAACAGATATTTAGTCTTGTTTTTTCTGACCAAGGGAGGTCAAAACATAGATACCAGCAGTTCAAACATGAAATACCTTGGTCAACAAACCTGTGAAAAAGGGAGGAAAACAGAGGACAAAAAAGAAAAATCACTACTTTCTGCAATTTTCCCCTTTTTATTACAGACACTTGCTTCCAAAAGAATTTTTTTTTTTCACGCTGGTGTATGTCACAAACGGTTAAAACTCACAGAAAATTCTTAGATCTTGTGGTTTGCTTCCGTTAACTGACACAAACCGTGCAGGTCTGACAGGCCAGGCCAGGCCAGGCCAGGCCAGGCCAGGCCAGGACTGGACAGGACAGGACTTCACCAGCTGCCGGAGGGACGGTCTGGATAACGCTTCCTTCCAGAGCAGGCAGCCACGACACCCGCTAGCCGAGCGAAGCGAGCGGCAACCCCACGCCTTTCGGACGAGCGGCCACCACACGGGAAGACGCAAACCGCCACCCGGCAACGGCCACCCGCCAACCGCCAACCGCCAAAGGTCGCCGCGCGCCGGCGCGCTCCCGCCGGGGCAGCTGGCTCGCGGGCGCGAGCGCGCAGCCGGGCGTCGCCGGCGCATGCGCGTTGCGCGTCTCCTTGCCGCTGCGCGGAGGGCGAGCCCAGGCCTCAAGGAGAGGAGAGGGAAGCGGGGAGGGGGGGGAAAAGATTTGGGGGTCGTCGTTTCTGTCGCCGCCATGTTCCTGTGCGCTCCTCTGCGGGCCGCGGCCGCATGCTCGGTAAGGGGGAGGCTGCGACGGCGACGACACGTCTGTCCCCCGGTGGCCCGGGCAGGGCGGCCGCTCGGCTGGAGGAGGCCGGGGGGAAGAGGAGGGAGGCCGCGGCGGGGTGGGACGTCGGCGCTGCCCTCGCAGTGAGCAAGCGGCGGGGGCCCGCGGCGGGGTAGGGCCTCGGGGAAGGAAGGGCCGGTGCAGTGGGTGGAAAGGCGTCGGTGCCGGGTGTCTCCCTCGGCCTCGGGGCCTGCCGGAGTTACCTGACCGGCGCTAGAGTAGCACTGCCTGTATCGAGTGAAAAAGGCTCCAGCAGTAACAGCTTGGTGCTTGTTATAGGTTATTGGGAGGCGTCCCAAGTGGAAAAATATATTTCCGGCTTGCCTTTTTATGTAAGACTAACCATGAGGAAGGAAGACCCTTAGTTTGTTTTTTAATCCTGAGTCAACTCTTCACACTAATTGAAATTGTTTAGGGCAGTGCAAAAACTGGCGTCTTGTCCTATTTCTTCTTAGAGCCTGAAATTCACAAGTTTTGGTTCTTGGAAACAGTATGCTATCTTTTGGTAGAGTAAAGGGTTTTCATCTGAAGTGCTGCTTTTGGTAGGAGACTGCCTCTTACAGTTAGAAACCTGAAGCTTACAATGTGGTGGTGGTCCCTTCAGAGCTAAAACTGCATATATGCTATATTTACTTAGCATTTAGTAGGATTTATACCAGAGCATCAAATCCCCATTCATATGCACCTGTCAGCATTGTCTGCAGAATTTCAGGTGCATTTGCGTGCTGTATTTACACTTTTTAGTTTTTTGTCTGAATTTTACATGTTGTGTGGTTTACAGAGGGCACTCAAATTGGCATGCCAGTGCAGTGCATTTGATGTGCTTCATGCCAGTTGATAAAGATGATAGACTGAGAGTCTCCTGGAAGAAGTGGCACTCAGGAAGGATCTGCAGTGCACAGAGTTATCAGTGTATCCCAGAGTTGATTTTGGCTTATGACACAGAATGGCAGATGAATTGCTCTCCTGGCTGGTACTTTCAGATGAGCTAGAAGTGGAGAGCAAAAAGGAAATGGGTGCATACTACATAATATGCATAACTGCACAGTAAATCCAGTGCTTCCTGGAAGGACTGATCATATGACAGGGAAAGACTGCAGCCATCGTGTAAAGTATACTGCAGGTGAAACTACATGATCTGCTGCTGAAAAGATGGAGCTGATTAGGTTGCTCTTACAGAAGAGCAGGGAGTGTAGTTCCCTGGTACTTAAGCTTGGATTTCAGATCTGACCTCATGCCTGTACTTTTGCTAGTTTGATGATGATCCAGTTGAAATCCCACAAATTTTATACAGTAACAGAAATTATGTAGTTAAAGGGGGAATTTTGTTTTTTTAATATGCTATACTTCTGTTACTTCAAGAATTCTCAAAATTGGTCTAGAGTCCAATGTAAAAATTAACATTAAAATGATATAAACTTAATTTTTTATAGAATGTTTGCTTATAACAAGATAATATAATCAGATGATTTTAGTAATACTGGCCAGAATCTAGCAGTTCTGATCTGTTTTGGCATGACGGATCCAGACAGACACTACAGAGAATAGCTGAACACAACTTGCATATGGCTCTTGTATCCTGTTGATATTTCATGTTCTTAACTTTGTTCTTTTATGCCTGATCTCACTGTTCAGTTAGATAAAAGCTGAAGAAGCATGTAAATGCTTACTAGAGAAGAACCTCAATAATGGTAGTTTCTGCAAGTGTTTTAAAGGACGTGATATTTAAAGGACGTGTTAACAAATTGCGAAATTCTTCATCAAATGTGTGATAATTAGTATTCAAGGCAGTTAGATTAAGCTGTGGCAGAGTATTACCTGTTTGCAGTTAAATCCTTTAATTTCTATGTTGTCTGAAATGGTCAAGGTGAGTTAAGAGATTTGATTTCCTAATAGCATAGGAGAGCCCTTAATATTATTTTCTTGACTTAATTTAAATTATTAGTGATGACAGTAGAATTAATGGCTTACAATTAGAATAGGAATCAAGCTGGTTCTGAAAGCAGTCTCTAGCACTATGGAAATTATTAAGTATTAATACTATCTACTTTATTTTTTTTAGATAAGACAAATCCGATACTTACATAGAACAGCAGTGCGCAATGCCAGTGGAGGAGCCTTATTTGTGGTAAGTAATTTTGTACCTTAGTGGAAGGGGGATGTGTAAGAAGAGTTTGGCATATGCTTTTTTAATCTGCCTAAAAGCTTCTGATGGGCAGAACTTGCTATAGAAGCCTGCTGGAATTCACAAAGAAGCATTTTTTCAGCAGAACTTTTTATTAGTGTTGCGACAGGAGTATCAAAAGGTTTTATTTTAGTTTTTGGCCTTATATTTCTTTTCCTATATAGTGAAAACTCCTGTTTATTAATAGCAATGGTGATATTAGCAGCATTTGTGTGTGATTACAGATAAGACTTTGTTTATACTTGTTTCATTTTAAAACAGTTTTTGTTTCCTATTTTAACTGAACTTAATTGAGTTTGTAATTGAAGCTCATAAAACTTTTTGCGGGCCCAATTTCTTGATTTATAAAATTTGCAGCAGAATTACCTTTAGGTCCAGGTCTAGCCCTGTTCATGAGCAGTTGAAAAGTGCAGTTCTTGTTTGTATTGTATGTCATGTAGCATGTTGCATAATGATTCATAATTGAAACCATTGGGCAGTATCATAATATGTATAAATAGTAATGGTGATTGAAGAAAAAAAAAAAAAAAAGCCCTCAAATTTAAATGTGTTAAGCAGACATGTTGCCTGTCTACCTCCAAAGAGAACCCAAAGCATCCTAGAGGTGTATCCTGTCCCATTCTGCTCTGTCCAGAGCTTTATCTAGTCTGCAGTTCAACAGCTGAACAACTTGGTGTTTTTCCAACATCTGGTGGAAATCAACACTTTACTAGAGAATTGACCATTTTGTTGAAAGCAGGTGCTCAGCATTTTTTAACAGATTTTTGTTGTTGTTGTTGCCTTTCTGCAGCTGTCTCTACAGCTTTTCTCATACGACTAAGTTAATGGGATTACAGTACATACTTCATATACTTTTCCAGAAACCTGAGCAGTCACTGATGATTTATGGAGTGAGAGCTGGTGTTAAAGGAATAGAGGAAACAGTGTAGGATGACAACTTAGGAAACTTCAAGTGTAGTTTGAGGTTGGTGAAGGCAGATAAAAGGTGTCTTTGGCACCCTAATGGATGTTGGTGCCCAGCATATGAAGCTAGACAGCTTTGTAAATTCTGCAGGCGTTTTTCAAGTTTTATGTAACTGTAAATTATTTGCTGGAGGGAGGAGCCTTAAAATAGAGAAAGGGAAGTAGGAAAGTAAAGTAGTGTGTTTTACTTAGCTACTTGTGATATCCAGCTGTTTTATTTAATAGCATCATTCACTCCTTTCATTTTTATGTTACAACAGATTTTTTGCTAGAAGAGCATAGGAAATTGTGTGGGGGTTTGTTTTATGTGTGTGGGGGTTGGTTGGTTTGTTTTTTTAATAGGTAGTATTTGTTGTTCTATGAAGTAAAAGGCTATGGGAGGAAGATAGTTGGATGTCATTGTGTGTGTGTCTAATTGTTTGCTCTAACTGCAACTAAAATCATTGACAGCAAATTTCAGAAGTTACTTAACATAGCAAATTTCAAGGGAAACTCCTGCTGAGTTGAGCTGAAGGCATTATTTTAATCAACACTAGGTGTTTGTATACAATCAGAAAAGGGGACTATTCCCCCCCAAATTCTGTAGGGGGGGGGGAAACTCCAACATTTAAAAAAAAAAAGTCTTAGTTTTCTGTAATATTACAAGCAGATGAAGTGTTGAAAGTTGTTTAAACCTGCTTGTGGAGGAATAGTAGGCTTACCTAGGAGTAACTCTAACCTATTGTGGTGGTCCTCCTTGTATGTCAGTTTACACACCAGCGTGTTTTGTTTTGTTTTTTTTTTTTAATTTTGCAAAGCATATTGGTGCTTCTTGCTGCACTTTCCATATATAAAATCCATGTGAGGAAGGGAGATGCAGTCAGTATGCTTATTTTGTAACAGCAAGGAACAGCCTGGCAGGGAACCTGGTTGTCTTAAAATCTAGTATTAATACACAGTGCTGATTTGCATGCCCTTTTACCCCTTTGCAAATATTTTTCATGCAAGTTTTTTTTCTTGCATGTTATCAGAAACATACAGAAATAACAAAAGTTCTACTGAAACTATTTTTTATTCTGAAATAGCCAAGAAGAGACTTTCTTAATCATTAAACTCAGTCTGGTGCCATCACAGGCAGCTAGATCACACTTCAAGAAAGAGTATACCAAGTTTAAAAGTAGGTTGGTTGTTTACCTGTAGTAATCCAAGAGAGCTGCTCCAAATCTACCATATTTCTGATGACTAGGGAAGACCTCATTTCAAAGATACTTTTATTTACAATAGTTACCTTTCTTTCTTTAAACATGTCTTCTCTATCTTTGACTTTTACCTGTCTGTAGCCTCCTTAGCAAGCTAAAACTTAACTCTTCTGCTTTGTGGTTTTAAACACATGGACTGGACTTTCCTTAACACATTAACTGCCCTGGTGTGGGCTTTGTCATAGGCCTGCACAGGAGTTTAGTACGGGTTAGATAATTGCTAGTTTTAGTTACTTGTGAAGATGGTCAGTGGGATACTTGGATCTGAGAGTACTTCCACCATTCTTAATTTTAGAGAGGTTTAGATCTTGAGTTCTGCTGGAATAGTCAATGCAGGGTACTTTCCCCTTGGAGGAAAAGTAATAAATTTCGTTGCTGATTTGATATGGACTCTTAACAGGTTGTTGCCCTAAACACCTTTTCCCCTACAGACCACACAGTTCTCTCATTTTTGTTTACAGTGTTTTGGACTGGTGTTTACCACAGGGCATAGGTCAAGTTTCAGGCCAACTTTTTTGAAGTATGCATAAAAGCTAAATTGTTCTAGTTATTCTATTGTAATTCTTCAGCATTCTTTAATAATTCTCAGTGTCAAGGAAGACAGGTGATTAGATCACTGAAAAAAGAATAACAAAATGGCCCAGGTTGGTGTAGCAAAATGAATGTCAGATGAACATTCAGCAGCCTTAGTACCTTCCATGGGAGAGTACCATCATCTGTGGGGACAGTGTGGCTTGGGTAGGCCTTCACAGTGCAGTTGTTCACACCTTTAAGTAGGTTAGTCAGTCCTGCAATACAAATGTGATACAGTCAAACTATGCATGGCATGAAAACGTATTGTGTAAGACTTCAGGAAATTGGGGGGCATGAGAAGGGAATCAGAAAAAATGTCTGGGTAGAGTCTGACCTTGCTTTTCAACAAATTGCTGTAGTTGGTACAGACGTAATTGTTTGTACTTAGTTTGTGTATGGAGAAAGCCTTAGTATATTGGTTTCTTGTTATGAGCATCTCTTATATGAGGAAAGGCTGAGAGAGCTGGGACTGTTAGAGAAGGCTGGAGGAACGGGGATCTTATCAATGTCTATAAATACGTGAAGGGAGGGTGCAGAGGACAGAGCCAGGCTCTTTTCAGTGGTGCCCAGAGACAGGACCAGAGGGAATGGCCTCAGAGAACATCAGGAAACTCTTTTTCACTGTGAGGGGGACCAAGCACTGGCACAGGCTGCCCAGAGACATTGTGGAGCCTGCCACCTTGGAGATATTTAAAAGAAGCCATCTGGACATGGTCCTGGGCAACCACCTCTGGGTGGCTCTGCTTGAGCAATGGGGTGACCTCCAGGGGTCCCTTCCAACCTCAACCACTCTGTGATTTAACATAGTATTCCTTCCAACTCTGTGTCCGTAATTCTGATCTTGTTCTGCAGAATCTGTATCCTAAAAAAAGGCAGAAATACACCCATATAATTTAGGAGCAAATCAGCTCATTTAAGTTTCAGATAACTGGTGCATTGTCAGACAAATGGAATACTAAGGAATGTGTGATTGACCAATTCCTAACAACTCAGTAGGCCTAGAACTCTGTAAGCTCTCAATGAAAACTATCAAACTCTCCACAGCACAGATTAGATGAAGCCCATTTAGGAAAATGGAAAACAAAAAAGATGACATGATCTTATGTGGTGTTCACCTGTGCTGTAGCCTTTACAATGTATCTTGGAGTCTTGCTGCACAGAATTGACTGTGGAAAATTGCAGCTTCAGATAGAGAGTCTTTATTATTCTTCTTCACATGTAGGGTATTTAAGGATATCCATCTTGGGATGATACACTGAAAAGAACAGCTGTTCTAGACAAAGAGGGAGATTTTAATTAAATCAAATATACTTATTTGCAAAGGAAATGGAGATCAAGTACAATTGTAACTGTATCAGCTGTGGAAGGCAAAATAGCACACAGGCATGCAGATTTGAGAAGGAAAAGTTTAGTTCTGGAAATATGTATCATGAATCTTGAATTTGATCTGTGCAGCTAAGACAGAACAGGTCTGTAAGGGAAAAAATTAAAAGTTGCACAGTATTTCCTATTAGTTTTTCCTCCATCAGCCTCTTTTTAAGAACTTTCATTAAAATTGGCAGAAAACCCTCACCAGCACTACATATGAGGAGTCAAATCCTTTATCTGTAAGGGTCAGTCTAAAATAGTGGCAATTGTGTGTCTAAAAGCTGTTTTATGTTATCTTGTAGACCATACAATAAGCAATAAATTCATATTTAATAACCAATTCCCTTTGAACACACAAATATTTTATCTTTCTGTAATTTCTGTTATTAGGAGAAAGTCATCCTTGGTGGAGAAGTACATATTGACTGTACATTTATATTTGACTTGGAAATGTGGTAGGGGTACGTGCTCTCAAATTGATGATGCCAGTAGTGTTGTGTGCTCCAGGATATGTACAGGATAAGCAAAAAGAATCTCTAGATCCTTGCAAGACCAGCAGATGTAACTGAAATTAAGTATTTGGCCTTTCGATATTTCCATGTTAGAATTTCTAAATCCAGAAATAGCTATGGACCACACATATTTTAAGTTTTAACACTGATGACAATCTTTCAGTGTGTAGGTATCTTGCAGTGTTAAGATTAAGTTCTTCACACTGCAAAATCACTCTAGGTTACTTGAGAAAATTATTACTAAGTGAAAGTCAACAGAGTGGGTTTCTTTTTCCTAAATATGCTTATAAAGCTTTTATTATTAGCTGGTTGTGGATTGCTTTTAACATCACGTCTCAAGTATTGCTTGAATTCTTTCCCAAACTTTCCATTAACATTTTCTCAATTTGAAAACTGTATAAAGTTTAATTCCAAACTTAGCTATGAGTATTTCAAGGATACCATAATGAGCTGCTTAGAGATACTTGAAAATTTTGTGCAGGAAGTTTTGCCTCTGGGTAAGTATTTTTGTCAGAATCAAGATTTTATTAAAGAAAGTGACATTTTCCTGCAAGAGTTCAAAATTTCTATTTTCTGAAAACAAGAACTAATTTCAATTTGATGTTTCCCTAGAAGATGACCTTAAAAATAATATAATTGAATTAATATTTCCAAAATAAGATATTCTAAATTCTGCTTCTTCCACCCCGATTCAGAATTTTATCTAAAATGAAAATGTTGAAATCCATTGCAAATCAAAAGAATATGTTAAAATGGGTTAGTAACATGTGTTTGACTGTGCAAACATTTTAGTTATATAACAAGCTTCTTGATCCATTTTGAAGTTTTTATAGTTAATGTCTCATGGGAAAAGAAAAAACAATGGGCTGTTGTTTTAGTCCCTTGCTGTTTATTAAGGTATTAACCAGAGGACTCTTAATCTGCCTGTGATGAGTTTGAACATAATTGCCAAACTGTGTTAACAGTGTTTAAAAATATGTATTTTGATAACAACACCATATTCCTCAAGAAATAATTTTCTGAATAGGAAATAACAGGAATAAGTTGTCATTTTAAAGAGTGATGAAATAATTGCCAACAGTTTTTATTACTTTCCCAGAGATATTTTATCATTTATGCTTGAGTACTATGAAATTTTTAGCTGGAATATATCGGTTTTATTCAAGCAATTCAACTGTAACTGTCTAATAAGAAGATATTTTACAACAGTAAATTTAGCCTGAATAATTTCCTGACAACCCTATTTTTACATTTTCTTTTTCTTTTCCTGAAGCACAGAGATAGTCCTGAAAATAATCCAGATACTCCATTTGAGTTCACACCTGAAAACCAAAAGGTATGCAGCCAAAAAAAAAGTTATATACACAGACTTTGTCTTTAGATTGGTACTTATTTTTTTCTCCCCTCTTTTCCTTTAAAAAGCGAATAGAAGCAATCATAAACAACTACCCAGGGGGACACAAGTCTGCAGCTGTCATGGCAGTACTAGATTTGGCCCAAAGACAGCATGGATGGTTGCCCATATCGGCTATGAACAAGGTATTTAATACTTAATTATCTTTCAAGCATAATTTTACTGTTCTCTTTAAATACCTTATTAGAATATTAGCATTTATATATCAAAGCGTACATGTGGCACAGAATTGTGAGAATTCCTAATGAGACTGTATTTCAAAAAATAAAAGGGAAAACTAACCCAGGGAACTCTGGGCTCTGTTGTTTACATAAAGGTTAGTCCATTGCTAGAAACTACAGACAGAACAAAACAGAAATTACATGAGCCTTATTTAGGTAGGCTCTTTTCCCAGAATCATCCTGGAAGTAGAAACAGAAACTTGAAACATTTTGTTTGCTGCTGAATTTGGGGAAAGCAAAATATAATGATGGTGGGTTTTTTTCCTCCTCTCAGATTAGTGGCACTACACACATTGCCAGGATTGTACTTAATCTCCCAGCCTGTAGACTTCCACAAAGCAGCGTTAGTGTACTGTGTATCAAGAGTGTTTTATAACTCCTCACAGCAAGTGAAGACTTATCAAATGATTTATTAAAATTGTTTCAAAATAAGCAAGCAAGTACACCGCTCCAAAGTGATAGGTTGCCTGACAGTAATCAAATACCAAGAGATAAATAATTCTGGTTTATATTCATGTGAATAAATCTATCATATTTTGTGTTACAATCTGGCATATCATCAAGATATGCTAAGTGAGGATTTTGAGTGTTACAGAAATCACTGAAGGAGTTAAGTGCACATTTAGAGAAGGGCACATTTTGTCTGCTACTGTTTTTACAATGTAGCATAAAGCCTCAAATCTCCATTAATACTGAATGGGAAAAGTATTTTTGTTTATTTACTCAACATTTTGGATTGATATTATGTTTAAAAAGATCTTAAGATTTTTAAGTGATCAAATATTTTCCGTGGTTTGTTATTTGCCTGCTATAGAGACTGGAACATAAAACAGTTATGCTTTTGACAACAGTGAGTTCTCAACTTGAGCAGTTTGCCAGGGTTCCAGGTTAATGAGGTCAGGGTCACTTATACCAGAACTGGCTCCATGGAGATCGTGCTTCACTCCCTATTTATGAGCTGTGACGCCAATCTGCAGATGTAGCAGTGGTGTTTCTAAGGCCAGCCCTGGTGTGTCAAAGAACCTGAGACAGACCTGCTGTATCTAAATTAGGTGAGCGTAGTACCAGCCTGTATGTATTCCCTTAGCAAAAGGCTTAGGTGGGATGGTGTGGGCAGATGTGTACAAGTTCATTTGCTCATACAGCAAAAGAGCAGAACTGCAGCATGAGCTGGAGCTGACAATGAAAGCTGGAACACGGCTGATGCCTCGCATCTAGCTTGTGTATGATGCTAGATGTTGGAGGGAATTGACTTGAGCTCCTTGCTGTGCTAATCCATGGCTTAGTCGAGTTTGTGCTCGAGCAGAGTGACTCCAGTCAGAGTAACTCAGGTGTCTTTTCTTGGCACTTGAATACAGCTGTGCTTTGATACCCATCCCCTTGCTCTTACTTATCTGTTACTGCAGACAGAGGACAGGTGACTTTATTGAAACAGTTTGTTAAATGCCTTTACTGATGTGCTGTGAGAATTCAATGCAGTGTCTGTGTTCCCCTTGTTACAGGTTGCTGAAATTTTAGAAATGCCTCCCATGAGAGTGTATGAAGTAGCAACCTTCTATACAATGTATAATCGCAAACCTGTTGGGAAATACCACATTCAGGTCTGCACTACCACACCTTGCATGCTGCGAGACTCTGATAGTATTTTAGAAGCCATTAAGAAGAAACTTGGTATGACACAAATTTGTAATACCCTTTTTGTAATTTTTTTTTACTTTCGTTTAATGATACCAAAGTAAAAATTTTTATATGGTGGAAATAGAGTGATAGTATTGAAAATATAGAGTGAAATCATTGGAGAATATGCACTAAATACTTCAAATTTCAGATCTGGCATTTATTCTTTATTTTTAAACAGTAGAGCAGAAAAGGCCATTGTTTGGAGTGTGATTTAGTGGTCTTAAAGTGGTTTTAAAGGCAATTTACCAGGAAATGCATTACTGTAATGTGACACTTGGGACTGAGAAAGTAAGCTCTGTCCCATATGTAGAAGAGGACTCTGAATGCTATGGCACTTTTTTATATGCCAAATAAGATTTTTTTTTTTTTTTTTAAGGTATATGCTATATGAAAGCTGTTTGTAAGTTTTTTGTTTTTTTTTTTTTTACTGAAGTAAGATGATAGAATCATAGAATTGTTTGGGTCGGAAGGCACACTAAAGATCATGTAGTTCCAACACCCATGCCTTGGGCAGCGATACCTTTCACTAGACCAGGTTGCTCAAAGCCCCATCCAGCCTGGCCTTGAACACCTCCACAGATGGGGCATCCACAGCTTCTCTGGGTGACCTGTCCCAGTGTCTCATCACCTTCACAGTATAGAATTTCTTAATATCTAATCTAAACCTGCCCTCTTTCAGTTTAAAGCTGTTACCCCTCGTTCTATCGCTGCACTCCCTGATAAAGAGTCCCTCCCCATCTTTCCTGTATGCCCTCTTTAAGTACTGGAAGGCTGCTGTAACATCTCCCCAGAGCCTTCTCTTCTCCAGGCTGAACAACCCCAACTCTCTCAGCCTGTCCTCATAGGGGAGGCACTCCAGCCCCCTGATCATCTTCGTGGCCTGCCTCTGGACCTGCTCCAACGGGTCCGTGTCCTTTGTATGCTGGGGGCTCCAGAACTGGACACAGGGTGTCCAGGTGGGGTCCCATGAGAACGAAATACAGGGACAGAATTGCCTCCTTCCACCTGCTGGACGTGTGTCTTTTGATGCAGCCCAAGATGCAATTGGCTTTCTGGACTGCGAGTGCACATTGCTGGCTCATACTCAAGTTTTTCATCCACTGATACCCCCAAGTCCTTCTCTGCAGGGTTGCTCTTGATCTACTCATTGCCCAGCCTGTATCCATGTTGGGGATTGCCCCGACCCAGGATCTTGCACTTGGCCTTGTGGAACTTCATGAGGTTTGCACGGGCCCACCTCCCTAGCCTGTCAAGGTCCTTCTGGATAGCAAACATGATGTTAACAAAACTTTTGAATTCTCTATGGAGAAAGTCAATTGAGAGTGCTGCATCATATGAGATGTAAGGAGAACCCATAGGTTTTGCATGTGGGTTGGGTTTTTTTTTTTTCCTCCCTGTTGGGTGGTTATGAAGGGAAGAGGGGATAAGATCGGCAAGTAACAACTCTTCCCCTTCTATGAAGCAGCAAGCTGTGCTAACATTTCCTAAGAACCACTGTTGTAAGAACTGCAGCTGCTTATTATCTTGCGTTTCATATATTCTGTTGTCTGGAATAGGCCTATTTAGATGAAATTTGTCTTGGTTTGTTACTGCAAAGACAGCATAATTTTAACTGAAACCCTTAGCTTGAGAAATCAAAGCATTAGGGATAACTGTGTAGCTTTTACTAAAACACAGGCCTTAGACTTTTATTTGTTTTCTCCCTTCTAATAATTACGGAGGAAAACTGCTTTTCAGCATTATTCCTTCCATGGAGAATTTTGTCAAGATCAGACTCTGAGATGTGATTTTGGCTAACCTGCCCGCTGGGCAAGGTCTGTATCTGTATTGCTAGAACAATAATGCATCATGGAAGCTAAGTATGTATACAGAGTTGTTCAAGAAATAAGCCTTCATGTAAAAATCTGGAAAGTGTTTATGAATTTGTTGCTAACAATGTTAATGCTTGGATCTTGGTTAATTTGGGAATTTGGTCTCAACACTGTATATTAATGCATTTTGAATTGGCACATGAAAGCTACATTTTCCCTATTTTTCCACTCTATTGTATTGATTACTAAAAATGTTCCTGAGTAGAGCTGTTCTGTTTCTTAGAACTGTCATTTCATGGTTATTTTTTGATAAGTCATGCCTGTGAACCTGTAAATGAGGTCTCAAAAATGTATCTGAAGACTCACTTCACAGTCTGTTAGGATCTTTTGTTTAATGGAAACATTTTTGACTCATTTAAGAGGATTTAACTATGCAAATGTTTTTAAGGCCAAAATACAAATAATTAGAAGCCTATGGAGTACTTAAACTCATGCTTCATTAATCTGGTTCAGTAACCATTGCTGAACCAAATATTCTTTATTGGTCTAGGTATAAAAGTTGGGGAAACAACACCTGATAAACTCTTCACCCTGATAGAAGTGGAATGTTTAGGAGCTTGTGTAAATGCACCGATGGTACAAATAAATGACAATTACTATGTAAGTATTACATTCTCTTTTAAAAGATTCAACTTCTTTGCTGGGTTGCCTATGTTTTCACTTGTTTCAGATTCTGAAGTTTTGGTTATTTGCTTCAAATTCCTATTGGCAGTGACAACTTATAACCTAGAGCATCTTCTAGTTTCTTGACATCTTCCTAGAACGCTTCATCTGCATCACATTGTATTGTGTGTTTTTCCTTTCAGTTACTGTCTTGATTTATACAAGTCGGGTGATGGATTTTTGTGATAATGGTCTGCCCATAAATCTGAAATTTTTAAATAGGTATTTGATAAGCTTGTAAAAGCACTTTTAAAGCAGTCTGTTGGAAAGTATGGACTGGTTTAACACTATTTTTGAACTTTTAGACTTCTGAATTATGGCTTACTTGGATGCCATCAGGCAAAAGGAATTTATATATTGACTGAATCCAGCTTTTTAAAAACAAAAAATATTAAAATCTTTTATTTTGTTATCACAGTCTGATTAATTTTTTAAGAATTGTTCTCTTGAGCTGTACCCACAATTTTTTTTTTGGTCACAGCTGACACCATTTTGCAGTATGTGCAATGGCATGGGTATCGTGGATAAGCAGAGACCCAGCTCACTAATATACCAAGGAAGCTGAAAACACAAACCCATGTTATAGATATGACCCACATCAACATTTAGTTTTAACATAATTTCTGTAACTATATGTGAAATAAAAAACGTAACATTAAAATGACAGAAGGCTTTTTAATTTTCTTAACTCTTTGAACCAGTATCTGTGTTAATGGACAGGATCAAAATTACCTATGCTAGAAACACACCTAAGAGAGCCACTGTCTGATGAATTTTGAATGCTGCAATTAGTATAATTGCTGACTCTTTCTGTTTTGTCAATGATCTATTTTTTTTTTTTTACAGGAAGATTTGACACCTAAAGATATTGAAGACATAATTGATGAGCTAAAGGCTGGCAAAGTTCCCAAACCTGGCCCAAGGTATGCTATATTTGCATAATAATGGCCAACTACTTGAAGGCTAATCCTTTACAGAAACTAAATTCCTGTTCCAGTGATCCGAGTTCATAACCTACAGCTAAAAAGCATTAATTAATTTGCTGAACAGAATGGCATGCATTCGGTGGCTTTTTACATATTCAAAACCAAAAAGAATTGGAAAGAACTGAGAATTTTTTATGTTCTTGCTGACTGGCTAGGGGAGCATAAAATGTGAAAATGCCTATTGTGATTTGGCTTAGGACCTAATAGGGGAATGGTTATCACCTGTAGGATTTTTTGGTCTAGATCACATAAATCAACAAATACCTGTTGGTTGTTTTGTGGTTTGTTTTGGTTTTAATTTCTGATAAAACCCAGAAAGATTGCAAGTTTCTGAAAGGGTTATTATTTATGAGCTTTTCTTATCTGTTCTTTCCCACTGTTCTTTCTTGGCCTAACTACATATATGATTGTGTGAACAGAAGAATTAATTTGACTTGGGTGTGCTACCTATTCCTATTGTTTCTATAATGATTCCTTTGAATACAAGAACAACAATAGTAAAGCAGTTTCCAAACACAGGGAAGCATCTTTAATAAAAATATGACTGGTACAATTGGATGCTGCCTTTGGTACTATGGAGATCAACACCAATTTGTCTGGCCAACCTATAAATAAATAAAACCAAAACTAGTGGTCCTCTCTTGCATTTCAGTTCTGAAACTATTTGTCACTACCTGAATTTGGAATCCTTTTTATTTAAAAGTAGCATCACACACTTTTGAAGGATGAATAGGAAGAACAAAAGAAAAAAACAAAACAGTGCCTTCAGCCTTAAGTCAGATTTGTAACTGTCTTCTATCCAGTGATTAAACCATATCTGAGGTTATAGCAATACCAGCAATGAATAAAACTGCTTTAATTTTTCAGGAGTGGACGTTTTTCTTGTGAGCCAGCTGGTGGCCTTACTTCTCTGACTGAACCACCCAAAGGACCAGGTTTCGGAGTTCGAGCTGACCTCTAAGGACTTTTGTAATACAAGATGAACTGTCTGAAAATAATAAAGTAACTTTAATATCAGTAAAATTATGTATGTTCTAGTACTTTTTAAAAAAAATGAAGAAAGCAACAGCAATTACAATGGTTTTAACTACTGCAAAGCATAATCATAATTCTAGATTATAAGAAAAGAAGTTCTGTAGACGGTGAAGTGACTCACTGAGAGATCAAAATTGCATCTTTTGATCTGTCATTGAAAATTCTTTCAAGTTTTTCTAAGGTTCTTTGAAGAATCAACAAAACTGACTAAATTACAAGTCCGGCAAATGTGAAAATTATCTTTTTATCATATTACACCCCCCCTAAATACCAGTAGTACTCTACTAAAAGAATGAACAGCAACAAGAAACCATTTCTTGTACAAATTTATTCAATACAGCCAAGGTATGCAGCTGGAGGAAGACAGAATATACGAGAACAGTTTTAATACATGGCTAAGTGTCAGAGCCTTGTTTGACCTTACTGCTGTGCATCAGCTACTCTTAAGAACTAATTACTCATTTAAAAACTGACTGCATATTGACACTTGATACAGCTGCTTGTAAAATCTAGCAAACGTATGTACACATATAAACATTTCAATGTAAATTAGGAAATGTGAATGTCAGTCACCTGACACCATATTGTGTCTGCCTCTTCTAACATCTGCTGTGTAACTTACATTCTTATTACAATTAATGTGATAGATGCAGCTTAACTGTATTATGTATATTTTATTCTATATTTAGTTTTGATATTCTGATTAACAGTACTTCCCTCTTCTGAGTCAAATTTTGTATGCACAGATTTCCCTGAGTCATTATTATCTCACATAGTCTCTTTGTGCCCCACCTTTATTTCAACAGGCTCTCTGAAGTTCCTTGATGTACTATTGTTAAACAAATAGTGTTACTGTTGGTAGTTCTGAGAGCAAAATACGTATGTGTATCACTTGTATGAAAAACCTGGCTATCCTTTCTACATTACTAAATTTTACAAAATTAAATCGTTGAATTGCATACAAATGGAAAAGTAAATTTGATAAATACAAGTCATTAGTGAAGCAGTCACCCAATAATATACAAGTGGTATAGAACACTGTGCATATAAGAAAATAGTACACGGATTGAAATATTATCTGTAATTTAAACTTGCTGAAAGCTCTTCTGAAAGGTCACTCCAGTGTTTGTAGTAGCCACATGCCTTGTAGCAGGCCGGGCATCTGTCACGATGTGACACTTCTCTAGAGACATAAAGTGAGATAGACAGCATGTTACGTTTTGATGCAAAGACAGGCTCAGTCTGTAACTAAGCTGTTTGCTCAATTAACAACAAAGCTGTATTGTAGTTCGTACAGGATTACCTTATTCTAACCTAGTATGAAAGCAGACAACTGTTTTTAAAGTATGCATTGAATGTAAATGAGGATTTTGCATGCATTATGGCACTATCATGAGCTACAATTTTAACGGTGAAACTGATGGGATTGCGTAATTGTGTTGAGGGGAAACGTAGTTTTAGACCTACTGCGTTTGAAACTTCCAAGTATGCAAAAACAAAGCCCTACAATGCCAGACTCCTCCCACTGGTAAAGCTGGACAGGAGAGTCTGTTGCCTTGTCCCACTTTTTTCCCCTGTTCATTCCATCTGTACATGGAAATCTTGACATCTGTCTCATAAGCAGAACATGGACCTCAACAGTTTCCCACGTGTTAGAGATCATGTTAGTGATGTTCCACAGACAAGTATGTCAGTCATTTTGATGTAACGCCTAGCAGTCTGCCAAACACTTGACTAGAAAAGGATAACTCACATTATCCTTATTGTGTGGTACAAATCTGATACACTGTTTAAAATTAAACTCAATATTGTAGGGCAGCTATAGGACTGTGAAATATTTGAAGAGAAATATGCAAATAACCATGACTCTTCTTTCTCATCTTACCCACTTAATTTATTTATTATGTGAGGCTTTATGGTCCTGGTTTCAACGTCAAAAAAGTTTGGCAATCGTTGTATTAAGATAATTGATTAAAGAAAAAATTCACATCTTGTGTTATTTCAGGTTTTGTTGAAATTTGAACATTTTGGAATTCAAACATCTCAACTAGAAATACAGATTCTGCAATATTTGTTACATGTAGTTGTTTACTATATACAAAATTATTTTCCCAATGGTAATACATGCAGGACTGTGATAAGGATTAACAAGGTGATCATTATGGAAGAGTTATAGAATAGTATAAGAATTAACATATCCAAGTTCTCTTTTCTGTTCTTGAATAGCGGAAGGGGTATTATCTATACCCCATGCTTGCTTTTACTAGTAGTATCGACTATTTTAGGTATCAAATGTTAAAAGGACATGATTTCCATTATTCTCAATCCTCAATAGCAGAGGGTTACTGATAGTAATTCTGGGCAGCTGACACTAACTTGTCAAATAATGAAACACTTAATTCTGCAGTTTTGATCTACCAGTGCGTATCTTGGACTGTGCAAGTACTGGGTGAGGAGTTACATGAAAATGAGTTAACTACAGCAACAGCAAATACGTTCCTTGAAGTGGTAATGCAGCAGTAAGGGAACCGATTCTGTATTTTCTGTGGTCTTGTTTGCCCCTCTCCTTGAATGAGGGAAAAATGAAAGTATTCACATGCTGTATTAATTCTCCAAATGTAAAAGTGGAAGAGAGGAAAAAAAAAAAAAGGTAGAAGAAAGCCCTTTAACTTGGGAGGAAAAAAAGACTACTTAGAGAAGATTTCAAGAAAAATAGGTACAGCCTTGGGAAAGGAAATGAGATTTAGAACCTGGAAGCAGAAGACACACAAAGAATCCATTGGACTGAGAGTGGATGGTGGTTCTTTCCTTTGGTAAAGGTGGAAGAAAAGTTCAGAGTAATAGGAAACTCCACTAGATACCCAATGATGCATTCGATGTTGGATAATGGAAAGCATTTATGTGACCTCCACACACAGCTAGAAATATGTTATCTGGAACTGTGTTCTGTCATGAAATAGGAAGAAGCAATAAAATTCAGTTCCACCTGTGCAGTACGTTAGCTGGGCTCACTGGCTGACCAGCCAGTTACGTACCAAAGCTTGTGTGTGTGCTTTCACCAGTGTGACATTTTGCAAGTTCTTAGGCTAAAGTTATTTTAGATTGTACTGTACTGCAGTCTGAGATTTTCAGTCATTCAATTACTAGACTGATTTCAGCAGTGACGCAGTTCAACCAGATACTGTGCATGTTTTTCTTGATTAAGACCAGTAGTTCACACAGCTGGTAACATGATGTTTCACTAGGGAGGGCAGATCAAGGGAAGTACTACACACACCAACAGAGCGCAGCTACAAAGGCATTTTGGAGCTGTGCTATGTAAAAGGGAGGGGCTTCTGGAGACAAGGAGAAGAAACTGATATAGGGGTAGCAATTAACTGACTAATGCTTTTTGTTAGTCCAAACAGTAGTTCTTATAAAAGGCTTAAGGAACCATATTTTTTAGTTACTGATAGATATTATTATCAAATCTTAACATCTACTGCAGAAGATGTTGTTCATGAGACTCCTTCCCCGTTATCTCAGTTGCTGGCTGTGAATACCTACCAACACTACACTGACATCCTGGAACTGCACGCTACTGATGCTGATGCACAAGGGTCAGAATGCAGTATTACGCCACAGCCCTACAGCTGTAGTCTGGCATGTTTTAGGTCGTCAATCATCAGCATCATCCCTATACCGTACTGTGAGAACAAATATTCGGCATTGGGAAACAGTTCTTACTCCACTTACGCTGGCAGTGGGTAGCCTGCCTGCTTTTTAATCTGCTTGCCACCTCAAGTGATGACCTCTTTAATCAACCAGACCTGAAAGTGAATGCAACTCCCACTGTTACATGGTCATGGGTGCCACCACACCTGCTGCTTTTGGTCAGCTGACAGTACTTGATGTACACTAACACAATCAAATGAAAATGATGACAGTTGCTTTACAACGCTAATGATCTGTACCAGCATTTGTACAGTAAGATTTTGAAAGCAAATGAGGGAGGTTTGCCTGAATAATAAGATGTTGTGCAGCATGGCCATAGTTGAGATTCGTGATGCCGTTCTCCACCTATGCTGGAACATGACAGGTGGAGATCAGAATATAGGGGAAGTCCACACAATAGGTGTCCTTAATCAAAGCGATCTTTTAATTCTGAACATTCCTGACTTGCACAGTAAATATTAAGGAATTCTTGCTCTCTACACGGTAACATCAAATGGACGGGCTTACTTTGGCTGCCTTCTCAAAATACTACACCTGACAGCCCACCTTATCTTCAGCACCTTCCACCAGCAATCTGTATTATTCAAGAACCCACAAGCACAAACCCACACAGATTCTTAACGTCTTACCACATACTATTTTTAATAAGTAAACAGAAAACCTTTCACAAGTGCAGACGAACGATCGGGTTTTAACGCTGCAACTAGGCCTAACATCAGTCTACTTCTGTAACCCCTTTTGAGGCATTTACATAACGTCCGGCTTATTGGCGTTAAAAGTTTGTAAGCTTTAGAGTTTGGTTGGTTTTTTTTCTCTAAAAACTGGAAGCGGGCCCAAGCTTCAGAGAGCAGGCTGTGCCCGCCCGCGGGGCTGGGGGCCGCACACCCCCTCACAGAAGGTCCTGCAGCTCTTCGCCCGCACCCGCCGCCATGCGAAGCGCCGGGAGGCAGCGGCGGGCGGGACTCTGCCTCCGGACGAAGCGAGGCGCGGGAGGAGGCACCGAGCAGGCCATCAGGCACAGCGGGCGGCTCCTCCTCCCACAGCCTCTCAACACGGGTGCCCCGATGGCGATCATTCGCCCCCTTCCCCCCCCCGGGGCTCTCAAGCACCGCGCCACACGCACCTGCGTCCAGGGGCTTCTCCAAAAACCTGCGGGCCCTTGAACCGCAGCCTGCCGGCACGCAGCGCTCCTCTCAGCCCCTCTGCCAGCGCGGACACGGGGAAGGATACCAACCCCTCCTCGGTACTCGCCGCACCCGCCTCATTTGGAGGCGCCGCCGCCACCGGGCTACGCCCGCGCACGCGCACTGCGCCGGTTGCTAAAACTCACTGCGCCATCGCCGCCGGAAAACCCCTCCCCAGGGAGAGAGCGGCCGCTAACCGGCGCGGCGGTGGCTGTAGGTCGGCTGTGGCGTCCCGCGGGGATTCGAAGGCTCTCGTCCCCTCGCCCCGTCCCGACCAGGGGCGCCGCAGCCAAGGCCGCCGCCATTTCCAGAAAATTCCAGCGGCCGCCGCCAAAGGGGAGCGCGGCCGCCCCAGCGCGTGCGCACTGCTCGCGCCCTCTCGTCACCGCCCTCTTCCCTCACGCCCCTCCGCCCCGGGCACCCTGCGAGCCCGTTATTCCCCGTCGCCTGCGTGCGCGGGGCGTGACACGAGCGGTGAGGAGGCCGGCGGGGCGTCCGTGCCCGTCTCTCTCCGGACAGGGAACGGAGCCGGTGCCGCCACACTTCACCCCCCCTTTTCCTCCCCAACCGCCGCCCGAGCGGTGTAACGTTCGCGGCAGGGCCTGCCCCGCCCGCCCCTGTGTGAGGGCCACGTGGGCGGGGCGCGGCCAATGGGAGCCTCGCGGAGCGCTACTCCAGCGACGTTGGGCAAGCGGGGGGGGGAGCGGCAACGGCAGCGCGGGGTGAGGGAGGGCGGACGAGGGAGGAGGAGGAGGCGGCGGAGGGGTGTTTTCAAACCCGACAGCCACAGCGGCCGGAGCCGGGGCTGAGCCTGAGCCCCTGGGCACCGCCGGTGGCGGCGGGCGGCACCCGCTCCCCTGTCGGATCCCCCCACTGCCGCGGAGAGAGGAGGGGAGGGAAGCGGCAGGAGGAGGAAGAGGACGCGTCCCGCTGCCGGCTCCTGGGAGAAGGTAAGGACCGGAGCGCACCTCCACACCCCTTCCCGCTGCGCGGCGGGGAACCCCGGTTCCACCCGCTGCCGCGGTGCCCTCGCCCGCGGGGTGCCGCCCCCCTGTCTCCGAACGTTGGGGCGGCTGGGGAGCCCTCACCCCGTGCCCGCCTGGGGCGGGGGTGTGCGTGTGTGTAACCGCTGCTCAACCCTCCCCGGCGGCGGGCACCGCGCCCCTCCCGCCCAGCCCGGTGGAGCGGAGGGCCTGTCCCCGTGCTGCCCTGTGCCGGGGCGAGGGGGTGGGCGCGGCGGCGGCGGGCAGCGGCTCTCCGCTCTCAGCCTGTCAGCGCCGCGGCGGGAGCCATGGCTGCCGCTGTCACCGTCTGACGGCCGCGCCTCTCGCACGCCGAGCCCAGCCCCTGCCCCGCCGTCCGGAGCGCGGCCCGCTTGCGGCCGGGGGGGCGCCGGCGGCCGGGTACCGGGAGCCGGGGCGGCGGTTGCGGCGGGAGGCAGGGCCGGGGCTGTGGGGAGGGAGGCAGCGGCGGGGGCTGTACAGGCGGCCGGGGCGCGGGTGCCGAGCGTGGCATGGCGGTGTACACACACACACAGACACAGACACACGCCGCTGCCCCGCCTCCGTTTCGGGAATTTCGGTAGCTCCCTGCAGCCTCGGGACTTGCTGCGCCGATTTCGGCCGTGCCGTGCCGCCCCGCCGAGGTAACCTGCCCTCGTCACATCGCGACCCGGGGCGAGCAGGTGAGGCGTTTCTGGCGCCTTCCGTTACACGCCGAAGGGTGCCCGGTTGTTTTGCAGAATGATACGTTTCAAGTCTGCCAGTGCAAGGCAGCCGCCGCCGAGGTGGAGCACAGAACCTCGCACAGCACAGGTGACACTAAGGCAACAAAGGAAGGACAAGAAATGAGAGAATGCCAGGCTCAGTTGCACAGTTCTTCATTCTAGTTCTATCCTGACTCTCTAGGTACCATTACTAATATTGTCTTTTTTGCCTTTTTTTTAAGTACTGGGTAGCTAATAAATGAATAGATTATTATTTTTTTTAATTTAAACTCCCAAATAAAATGAGTAGTTTGGTGTCATCATCTAGAGGTTATGTGGAAATTGCCTGGATGCTGGTTGCTGTGTTCTATGCTTTTCTTCTGCAGGCTGTGTGATGTGGAGGAAAATCTGAATTTTATACCTCTGAATTGCAAGATAGTTTATAGGATAAAACAGTGCTTTAATGACGACAAGTAAGTTGTGATGCCTGCAGGAACAAAAAGCTATCAGACAGATGCAGAACAGTCCAAATGTACTTATGTTCCAGGAAAGAAATGTTTAATCTTGGAATGCTAGGAAAGGGTGAGATCATGATGTCTATAAGAAATCATTAACTTTTTAATAAAATAATTCAGTGTTATTGACACATCAGGATTTGGACGTAGGGTTTGCTTCTACTCTCCAGGTTTGAAGCAGTAAGGGTTTGGGTATTTTCCAGTATGCAGCTTGGTGGCAGCTTGGTGGCAGCTTGGTTGCCCTCACATCTTAGTTACTCTAGGTCCTTACACCTAGGTTACTCTAGGGACATGGTGAGCTATCCACAGGTGTTGTGCAGCTGCGAAGAGCTAAGCATCCTGTGTTTTCTCTCCTTCCACTGTAATCGTCTGCTGTAGTTCAGTGGGTAAGAGTCCCCAGAGTAATAGATCTTCAGAATTATGTGAGCATTTCAGCTGTTCTTACTATTTGAGGTTTCTGCAGATGTTGGGTGTCACTTGCTTTTCTTCATTCTTTAGGTGGAAACTCAGGCTCTCAGCTAACTTTGTGACTTGATGAGCCTGGGGACCTTAATCTCACCCTGTGTGAATTCAGTAGGTTTCTGTGCAAGCTTGAGAAACTGTCTGTTCAAATAAAATTGCAGGGTTTGAGGTATAGCAGAATAGTTCATTGGAAAGGGAATAGTAGACCCACTGTCTACCTGACTATCTGTCTTTTTTTTTGTTTTGTTTTTCCTTCCCTCTTTAATACTCCTACTTTTCCATATGCATCTTGTAAGCTAAAATATCAAGGGGTGCCAATGTTTTTCTTGTAGTGATGTCAGTTTTTTGGTGTACAGTATACAAATCCCTTTTCTGATTTCCTGGCTTCTCTGTGGTAATCACTAAGTGCAGACAGTTGACCAGAGAGCCTCTGGTTCTTTTGCAAAGATGACAGCTCAGTCTTTCAGATATAAGGATTTCTGCCTTTCCATTGCAATCTCTGTGTGTTCTTCCACCCAAAGGATTAGTCAAAATTTTTGTGAACTCTGAATACTACAGACAGCAAAGCTTAGGACAGATGTTGTGTAAGAAAGCACGCTCTGTGCAACAAACTTAAGTTCATTTATGGTTTGTTCCAGCAGGTTTGCACAATAGGTAACTTCTTTGAGGAAAAGGTCTTTTAATAAGCAGGCTAAATGAGTGCTTGTATGAAGCTTCAGTTTGTTTGGCATCAGTTGCAGGGGCTACTACTATGTTACCACTTACCTTAGGATTAAAAGAACAAGCTGAAAATTGAATACCTGGGTGTATTAAATACCGTGTTTATTGAATTAGAGGTCATCAATCATAGTGTCAAGCAGCAGCTTCTTTGCACCATTAGGTGTCTGTTTAAATTGCTACAAAACCCATAAACTGTTGCAGCTTTAACTTAACTAGATGGAAAAGTCCTGGATATCCTTTTAGTGGAAATACTGACACCTAGAAATGTCTGAGCTAGAACTTCTTCCTCAATGTTGGGCATACACATATATGAAAACAAATTTTATTTGTTGAACTGATTTACCATGTTTAGATGATCTTAGGCTGATGAAATTGTCTGGAAGACTAGCCCAGTTGGTCCTTTTTAAAACTGGAAAAAACTATTGATCACAAAATATGTAATGATTAACCTGCTACCACACTGTTAATGTGCACGCTCAGAACAACTTGCTTTTAACAAATTTGATCTTATGAAAAGGTGGGCTGGGGATGAACGTTCGGTATTTCTTCTCTTCCATGTTCTATTGCAGCTGGAGTAGTGTAAATGTTGATTGGTCATTTAGTCTCCAGACCAGACTATAATTTTAAAACTACATCATTAGACTCTACTTAGACTCTAGCGACAGATGGTATGAAATAAATATTAGCACAAACTCTATCTTGCATTTTGTGTTATGACACTGAATAGTTTTATTAACAGAATAACAGAAGTCAGAGCCCTGCTAACATCTTTAGGTTTTTATTCTTACAAGTTCATTATTCCAGAACCTAGAGAAGCCTTAGAAAGTTCCTCCATAAGCTTATGGAGCTGTACTTTGTATCTTACCTATTCAGTTGAGGAACTTTATTGCCATCTTGTATAAACCTAAATATTCATTTAAAGAGAGACTTGAAGCTCTTAAGAGTATGACTTTGCCTTAGCTTATTTTTGGATTATCTCCCTGGATCTGACAAAGTGTCCTTGTATCTGCTTTTATCTTTAGCAAGCAACAAATGAATAAACACTCCTCAGTTTCATGGCTGCTACTCAAAGTGCTATAGGTAGTGATAAAGTCACAAGAGGGTTGGTTTCACACTGGTTTATGCTAAGAACAGCCATTAACAATGTTAAAGACACAATTACGATCTGTGTGAGAAGCAAAAAGTAAAAATGCAAGCTGATAAGGAAGACTTGAGATATTTTCTTCCCTGCCCCTGTCATTGTGCTTTCTACTTGCTAGTAGCCTGGTGGAGATAAAGAATATTGCAATTACTTTCTTGTTCCATGTCTTGCATTCACGAGGCCGGAAAACATCAGAGGTAGAAAGCACTTTTTTCCCCCTATCTGAGCTTCAGAATGTATTAAAGGCAACAGAAACCAAATAACACTGCATTTCCGGGAGTATTGTTATGGTAGAAATCTTAGAAAGTTCCAATCCTTCATGGCATCAGAAATGAGCTTACTTACATTAAGACATTTCCTGTAGTTTCCCATCTCTTTCAAAGCTTTTTGTATTAGTCCTACTTAATAGGTGTCTGGTTTTTCAAACCATTCAAGCTCTGATAGATAGATAGTTTCCTTAGCTGGTTCGTGGAAATACCTTCCCCTTGTTTGTGTTCAGTTCAAGATTGTGTGCAACAAAGAACGCTGAGAGAAATCAGCTTTCTGTGGTGCTCTGTGCTGTTCAGTAACCTGCTAATCTGATTTCATACTACTAGTTTACTGATAAGGGAAAATTGAAAGATGATTTAGTGATATTCTCTTTCTAGAATGAGCAATGCTAATCCATTCGTCTTCTGACTTCAGGAAGGGACAGGTTACTTGACAACTGTATTACCTTTTTTAAATAAATTAAAAAATACTATCTTTTCGTCTTGAAAATAACTGGCTCTTTGCTTTCGAGTCCCTTCAATTCTCCAGATGACATAGTAAAACATTAATGAAGGTTAAGTGCAGTACTCACTGCAGTTTTACAGCTCTAAATAGTTGTACTTGTATGCAAACAAGTATTAGGTTATTCTTTCTTCTTTGTTTCCACTCCATCTGTTACCTCACTATGTCTTTTTCCCCTAAAGAAAAAAATATTTCCATAAAGGAACTGGCATATGATTTTCTTCTGTTACTTTTGTGATATGTGACGATGGCCAAGAGGTGGCAATAAAGGCCATTTAATATTTTGCATGTCTTCACAATTTAGCCAGGACAAAAACCTCATTATCCAGTTGGGGACCTGGAAGTAAGCGTAGTCAGAAGCTTTTTTTTTTTTTTTTTGGTTGGTTTTTCCTGCATCTGCTGTTTTAGGTCTTACTCGTGAATGATAGCACTGAAGCACTCTGTTTTACCCATGATAAATCATGCTGAAGTTGAAGGACTGTGAGTAGGTGTTAGCAGTTCATCTGCTTTTAGCCTGTGAAGGGCCTTTGCGTGTTTTTAGGTTATGTTCTTTCTGGCAGTGCTGTAGATAAGTTGTGGATTTTCTTGGTGTTAAGTTGGCAAATTATCTTTAACTTACGGAGATTTAAATAGAAATTACTGAGTTTCTATTAATAATGTATAGAGTAGATTTGAAATCTCTTGTCTTGGAGATCTTTAGAAGGTTTCCAGAGGGGATGTAGATTCCTGCAGAAGGAATTTAAACTTAGTTGGCAATAGGGTTGCTTGTCTTAAGTTTGGCAGAGTGCTGATAGAAAAGCTTTTAATTTTTTCTTTGGTAGGCACTGTGCTAATGGAATAGTCTTTCTTAGTTGACAGAGATCTACGTAGTTACATCTTTAAGGAATAACCAGTAGATCAAAACTGAAGCTTGCAACTCCACTTCTCCATTTAGTTTAATGGGAGAGTCATATTATGCTAAACATCTATGCAGGTGCTTCCTTTGAACCCATAGTTCATCCTAAAAAAGACTCAAGAGGAAGCACCTGTGAACATACAAGTTTTTTAGACTTGCAGATTAAAAGGGAGGACCAATGGATTTTGCAATAAGTGTCTTTGACTTCTGACAGCCAGAGTTCCTGGGCAAGCATGACTTTTTCTTGATCCTATAAAGAGGAAACCTATTCTGTGAAATAAAAGCATCATCTCCTTTATTTTGAGAGGCTATCCAGAATAAAGGGAGATCCCTTCAGGCACTCTGGAATCTTATGTATGTCTGATTCTCAAGAGTAAAGAGGTGAGATTGTTTTTCCATGTAAGTGTCTATTTCGACAGCTAGGTATGTCCCTCGGTAGGAATATGATGTTTGTATTCTATGCAGC
The DNA here is from genome assembly GCF_965231255.1 of Vanellus vanellus. Lineage (NCBI taxonomy): Eukaryota > Metazoa > Chordata > Aves > Charadriiformes > Charadriidae > Vanellus > Vanellus vanellus. The sequence goes on along the minus strand of NC_138906.1, from coordinate 114,046,806 downwards.
TGTCTTAATGATACGATTTACCTTGAGTATGACATCAGTACTCACAAGCTACACAGGTTCTTCTAGTCACCTGTATAAGTAAGTCTTTGTTGGAATAAATGCTGTCCTGACTACATAACGTAAGTTGCTGGAGAATATAGAAGACTTAAACCTTTTCACACGTTGAATGTATCAGCAGGAGGAGAGAACTGCCAGTAGGCATGCTTCTGCTGAGGTAAAGTACATCTGCATTTTTAATACATGGGACAGAATTATAGACTAGTTGATGTTAGAAGGCACCTCTGGATGTCATCTAGTCCATGCCCCTGCTGAGAGCAGGGTCAGCTAGAGCAGATTGCTTATAGGCATGACCAGCTGAACCTGGAATTCACCGCAGTAGTGTGAGTAAAATGTTACAAAGTTTTGATTTTAGTTAGTCCATTTGGATTCCATGTTGCACAAGGCTTGGTAAATTGTAAAACTGTCAAACTTTTCTGTTCCGTATTTGAGAGAAAAGAAAATGTTTTTCAGCTGTTGTAGGTAATGTTTTTTCCCTGACTAATTTAATTTTTAATAGTCAAAGGATGCATTCTTCTTGAACTGCCTGTGTGTGGTAGTCTTGTAAAGCTGTGGTGCATTCTGTTAAGTTCTGCTGTACAGATTCTTAATGAAGGTTGGTGTTTTTTTTTATTTAAATGAATAATTAACTGGTTACATAAATAAGATGTCTTTGTACTTCATCTTGCTTATTAAAGATGCAGTTTCTTATATCTGTTTTTAAGAAAGAAAAGACAAATACATGAATGTCTTTTCTATGTTGTTTGTACTGGAACTTAGGCGAAAAAAGTGTTTTCCAGTGCCTGTAACTCAGAGTAAGCTTGTTGAGTGAGAAACTGAAAGTGAAACAACCTTATTTTCTACTGCTGAAGGAGAAATATGAAAAGTAGCTAAAGCATGTATATTAATAAGGCATTTCTTCAGAAATTATCATTTCAATAATGATAATATCTGAAAAGAAACTTACGATATTTTTGACCTTGCAGAATTTCTTTCAAGGAGAAAAACAATTATTTATGCAACCGGTTGTATTTGTACTCTCATCATTCTGTTTGTTTTTTTTTCCAGTGCTTCCTTGCAGAACAGCCAGCCCTATGTAAAAACAATAATGCAAGTCTCTTCCATGAAAAGACAAAGGGTTAATCTGAGAGTAGAGAAATGCACTCGAGAACAAGACAATACTGACAAACATTCTTCAGATTCACCTTGAATTCTGTCACTGGTTGCAGTTCCTTACTGGTCCACATGGAGGAAAGCTCTAGAAATGGTATATGTGGCTCAGAAGGAATGATGCCTCTTGTCATGATGGGAGCCATTCCTACCCAAATGAAATGGGAGTCAGTGTCATACATTTCTTATGTCTTGTCCCTCCCAATTTGTGGCAGGGGTTATGTACCCATAGGCACAAAAAGCATCTTCAAAAGAAGAGGAGAGAATTTTCTGCTTTTAAATAATTCCTAACCTTTCCCTGATAAAAATGTCATCTGGTTGATGTTACACAAGTTCCACAAACTTCCAGCTTTGGTATTTTAAACTGTTCCATTTAAAATTAGTGTTGTCATAAAATATTAATTTAAATGCTTTGAATGCAGCACTTTTCTTGGGTATTAAGAGGAAATTACATGAGAAAATAGAGAAATAGTTGTAATAGAATGATCTGCCTTTTTTTAACAGCAAGATAGTAGTGGCTTATTGATGAAGATTCTGCCATTCTTGAGCAATCTGGTATGCCATTATGATATCAAATGTCTTACTGTTTTATGTTTTTCTAGTAAAATTATCATTTTTCCAACTTGGTTGTGAAAATTATTAATTACTTAAGACTGATTTTGCAAGTTCATTTGTAACATATGTATCCAGTCCACATGCTTCACTATTAAGCAAGCCCACAGCCCCTCAAATGCTTCTCTGAAATAATGTATAATTCTGTAATCTTAAATTGGTAGGAATTCTGTTCTGAAAGTTTATCCTGGATATAAATATTTGTATGATTGAGGTGTAAATCAGAGAGTACCTATAGTGAAGACAGTCCCTTGGCCTTGTGTATTTCTTTTAGTAAACAACATTTAGGATTTCGGACTTGAAAAGCTATTTCTGTTAAAAAATAAAAAAATCATAGTATTTGATCTTACTTTTTGTTTCTTCAGGTGCCTTCTCATTCAGTGTTTCCCTGTATCAGCTCTATGTTTATATCAGATCTTCTTTTGGGATCCCTGTTGCAAAGCACCATTTTCCCCTTCGCCTGTTTTCAGGATTGTACCACCCTGTCAGTTCAGGCCATGTTTGTCAACATTGTTTTTCACCCTAAATGACATGTGAACAAATTAATTCCCATAGCTTTTTTTTGTTGTTGTTGTTTTTTTTTTAAAGCCAGAAAGGTGTTCAGTGTCCTAGGAGACGTTCAAGAGTCAACGCGAAAGAATTAATCCCCTCCATGCTTCTTTTGTTTCATACCTTTTCTCAGCACCTTACAGGGTGCAGTCTCTTTGTGTCTTCTTTTGGATGGGGCTTGATGCAGATGGGTTTGCTCAGGTTTCAGGAGTCCATGAATTTTCCTTTGAAAATGACACCTTTTTGGATACTTGGACTTCAATATTTAGTATAGTACTGTGAGGTGTTAAAGTAGAAGTAGAGCTTAGCACACTCATTCTCTTTAGTTCTTCCATGTTCAGTTATCTATGTGGAAGAACATTAAAGGTCATTTATAGATAACTGGCATCCTTTTGTTTCTTTTTCTCTGTCATATTCTGTTAATAATTTTCAGCTCTTATATGCCAAGCAAGACTAGATTGTTTGGCATAGCATCTGCAAGGATATTTTGTCAAAATGTTAGTTTTTATGGTTTTTCAGTGCCTTGGGAAGATATAAACAGTAATTAATTCCATATAAGTTTAGAAGTCTGTTATCAACAAAGCTGTTTTTATTTTATCAGAATCTTGATGTGCGGAGTGACATTTGGAGTGGGAGGATCTTAGAATCTATTTGAGACTGGAAACTTTACTTTCTCTAAAGGAAGGAAATGGGAGTGTGTTGCAAAAGAAGTGCAGCAAGTTCTTCTTGTCTGTATTTGCACACCTTCTTGCTGTATACTACAATGACACTTAACCTTTATGTTCTGCTTTGTCAGAAATGCTGTCTGCCATATATTAGAGTAGCATTGCTCATTTGCCCTTCTGCTGATAGAAAATGGGATCACGAGTTGATCATCTTTGGTTGGGACTCCACTTTAAATAATGAATGGGGTGGATCTCTGGGGATAAACTGCAGTTGTGCAGTCCAGAATACTGGTGCAAGAGAGGTCCTATTGCAGAAGTTGAGATCAGCTCTCTAACTTAGGAGGAGATTGCAGGAAGAGAAAAGAGGGTCCCATGTTGAAGAAAGTTGTGTACTGACCCTGAAAATTACCAATTTTCAGTGTCTTCTGGCATTTGTGTAAGGTACAGGCTTTTTATGAGCATTTGCCGAGTGTTTTCCTCACTTGTGGATAACTGCTTTGAGATTGTTTTACCTTTTTCCTTCTGCAGTGGTGGGGAAGAACAGTTACTTGAGGAAGTTGAAACTGAAGTCACTAGTAGCTATGGTCTTGCCAAGTATGAAGTACTATCTAACATGAAATAATCTGAAAAATAAAGTCTGTAATGTATTATGGGTATGCCAAATTGCTCAAACCCTTGACCTCATTATTTCTGTGAACTTAAGTTGCCATCTGTAAAATGAAGGAAATAATGAATTCTCATCTTCCAGCAATATTGTGAAAATAAATTAGTATCTGTGAAAGGAGGGGGAGCCTAACCCTTCTTATTCCCAGTTTTGATTTATGGATAGTAACGTCTATGGTGTTGTCCATGATAGGGCCTCCTTTTTATTTAGGATGTTTTTTAAATTTTAAAGAAAGTGCTGTATACTTTTTCATCCTTTTAAGAAGGTGGAAATCAGGCAAGCTGAAATAGCAGGGAATTGTGGTATGAGTGACAAATAGATTATCTTTCTCTGGAAACAAGTGAAACCACTTGCTATGTGTGTTTCTGGTCAGTGGTTCGTCAGAAGTTCACCGGGTTGTCAAGAATTTTCACACAGCAACAGAAGCAAGTTTCTTCAATTGCTGTGAGAATTTGCCTTTGTCAGTAGTAAGAATGATCACAGAGAGCTGAAGTCCACTTTTTGTCTTGAGTGCTAGTTAAACATTTTGGCAGGAGCATTAAGGGCTAAATTAGCTTAAAAGGTATGTTCAGCAAATTAATATGTTGCTTGATCATGTCCAAGGAAGTATAAATAAGATCAGAGTTGTAAGATACCCTAAAAATCTTGTTTGGTTTGTCTCGTTTTTAATTTCAGAAGCAAATCAGTGCCAGTGTGTTGGTTTCATTCTGACAGTTAGACCTTGGAGTTGTAGTTAAAAGTGTGTGAGGCAAGTTATGTCCAACGCTAGTCCAATAGGAGTTTCAGTCCTTACTTGGTTGACATTTATTATAAGTGTAGTTGCAAGAAAACATTAAGAAAGAAGTGCAGGTGTATTTCTAATGATGAGCTGTGACATGAAAGAGGAGCAATCTCTTGCTCGGTTGCAGTTGTTATTGAAACATGGTCTATCTGTAATTTGTAAACTGGTAATACTTTAAAAATTCAAGTCAATCCATGCAACAAATCTCAAAGGCTTATTGAGTGTGGTATTTTCAATCAGTGAATCATACTTTGTAAGTTAAATTTTGGGTCACGTTTTTTTTTTTCATATTCCACAGTGTGCTGCCTATAAAACTCTGCTGCATGATTTATAGGTGCTTACAATCAGTCAAGAGTAGGAAGGTATTTTCCATGGTTTCTTTTAGCACTTTTTTCCTGCTCAAGTAACAAACTCAACTTGGTCTATGTAAGGTACAAGGACAGCTGAAAATGTCTGACTAGGTAACTGAGGGACTTAGATGACCTCCAGGTGTCCCTCAACTATTCTTTAGTTCTATAAGCAGTGAAGTTCCTTTGCTAAGTGTGTGTTTAGTTAAAAAACAAAACAAAACAATACCAAACAAAAAACCCCAACACCTTACTAAATCTCAATCAGAAAACTCCAGGTTCAGTCATGCTCTTGAATAGAGTGTATTTGTTAGAAAGAGGTTGACGAGTCTAGGTGCTACTATTAGCACGGAAAATAAATTGAAGAGTATTGTGAAATCTGTGGAACTTGACACTTGAAACCAAGCACAGGTAAACTCAGGCTCTTAAAATGTGGATTTGAAGGTGTTCTGGGTAGGAGCCCAAGGTCATATATAGGCAAGTGCAGCAAAACCCCTGCAGAGAGTCTTGCGTGTTTTCTGCATAGGAAAGAGTTGTATATCCTCTCATTTTTTGCCTTTCCTAGTAGAAATTCCTAGACTATGAGATACATTCTTTATTTTGGTAGGAAGTAGTGGTGAGTTCCAGCTGAAGTATTGGAAAATCTTTCTTGCTGCCTGTGCCGGCTGTTTTTTAGAGACTTCATCCTAGCCCTGCGTAGTGTAGTCTGGCATGCGATGAGTAGGTACTTCAAAGTATATTAAAAGCTGTTCTGGAGATTATGAGTAGTCACTGCCCATTCTTATTTCACTATTCAAGGACACCTTTATAAAAAAGTGTTCAAATACTATTTTTTTCTTAGTACAGAAAGATTTGTAATCTGTATATGTTTAGCATAGCTAAACATTTTAAATTAAAATGTAGAAATACTCTCTGATAGGACAGAGAGTCTAGTAGGATCTCAGGGGTCTCCAAAAACACATATCCCAGTTTTCTTATGGCATATATTCCTGAAAAGTGTGTTTGTTAAGCTGTTGTTTTGTTTTCTTTGATTTTTAGCGTATCATCTAGAATCTGGTAGGGAGAATTGCTGCAGGGGAGAGGTAAGGCATTTTTTCTGAGGTTGCACAATAGGTATAGCAAAGAACGGAGTAGAACCAATCTCAGCATTGTGTGTTCAAGGCACAAAGTCATTTCAAGTATTGTGCAAGTCTTAAAGGAACATTGTAATAAGAAAGAATTCCTCACTTCTGGACCAAAAGTGTTTTGTCATATTTTATCATCAAATGCTGTAAAATCTGCCAAATTTGTGACTCATGTCCATGCTGGGTACTGCATTTGCACTTAATACTGCAACTGACTGTTGCCTTAGGCACCATTAGTTTGAGACTGTGTTGGAGCTTAGTTCTTTCATCGTAACTCTGACACTGGAGTCTGCATGGACTGAACTGTCGCAGTCATGTGTGAAAAGAGCTTGTGAATATTTAACAAATAAAAATGTTCTTGTTACCTTTCATCTGTAAAAGCCACTGCATGTATCATTCAGGCATTGTTCTCTCCGACATAAATTGATGTACTGCCTAAAGCCAGTAGTATTTAGTAATTTGTTTGCTGGTTAATGCTGGAGAACTGAATTGCAAGTACAATGAGACCATGGATTGCAGGGCAAAAAGTGCCTGGTAAATTGTTCCGTCCATTATATTTGATGGTATTTTAGTGCATACCACATACAGGAAGTGGTGATGGTAAAAGTTTAGTTTTAAATAATATAACGTATGCAAATAGCCTCTTATTTAGTCTTTTCTTATGCAAAATAAGTTGTCCTGTACAGGCTTAAAGGAAAGTATGCTTCTAGCCTGCAGCAGGAGGCAGGCTTGCCAGTAGGGATGTACTGCAGTGTATGTTTAGTCCATTACAGTTGCATATGTCTAATGTATTATCAGCTTTTGGAAAAAATGTTTTACTGTACAGATCTCATACCTACTCAACTTTGACTTTAGCACCCTGGGAGTTAAGTTGTTCAGTAATCCTACTTAGCACTAACATGCATGCTGGACTCCAGCAGCACCCTTGGTTGCTAAATGATTGGGAGGAAGTCTTTTTTGGGGGGGGGGGGGATCCAGTAACACTGTTTTCATAGGACTCTGCACTAGAAACCTAAAACTATTTTTGCTCAAATGAAGCCTTTAATAGCCCTTTCATTGTCTTCATTGTAAAGATCAAATAAAGTGCCGCAATTACTATAAATAGCTGTGTTTATATAGTCCTCTGCAGTGAAGATCTTGGTACAAAGACTAATATTTTTGTGGCTACAGTCACTCTGAAATTTTGAAATTTCAGAACAGTATTTTGTATAACGTTCTAATGAGATTAAGTGCATGCCCTGGGCAATGTCCCGTCCTTTACCATCATTTGGCATTCTCATGAGACATCAGCAGTATTTAAGACTTCGTTTCTACAAGTGTGCCTGTTCAAGGAGGTAATGGAAAATTCACCACTGTAGTAAGCTTGTCATTCTCCATTAAAATTAAAAGGAGGAGGAACGCTTGTGTTTTTTACAGGGCCACAGGAATGGCAAGACTAAAGAATTTTGGTTTGTGTTCCATGTTCTCAGGAAAAAATTCTTCTTTGTTGATCACAGAGTCTCCTGTGGTTTCCTCCCAAGCACAATTGCTTCTTACCTGTCCTCTCAAGTTTCTCTTTCTGCTACTTCCTCATCACAGTTGCATTCTCTCTTTTAGCTGATCTGATGCTTTATTTCTCACAGGCATACTTCTGTGTGGAAAATATCAGGTAAAAATATAGATGTTCTTTGCATACACAGTGTTTAAATTCCCAAGCCAGAAAAGCCCAGCGCTCTGATACTACTGGATTTTACAACCCTCTTACTGTGTGTTGTACCTGAATGGCCTCTTTCCCCGCTGTCCCAAACTCTTAGCATGTACACAGCCTCTAACCAAAATATCCCAAATAATCTCTTGTTTCATCTTGAGCCCTTTTTTCTTAGAGGGTGCTGTAAGCAAAAGGTAGATGCTCATCTGATAGCACATGCATTGCGGTCTGACTGGGAGCTGTTTCATTGTATAGCAGTATGTGAGTAGCTGTACAGAAGCACTGAGTTCTGTAAGAAGAGAAAAAATTGACAACGCCGCTACATCTCCCGTCACAAAGTTTCATGTAGCACTAGTAATGCTGGAGTTTAACCTCTCTTTTGGAAAGAAATCACTTCTCTAAGTTCTTTGCTGAAGGATGCTCTTGCTGTGAAATAAAATACTGAAGTCATTTGCACTTTCCTGATAAGAAGAAAAAGAACCCAAAGAGTGTTAAACTTAGTTAAATGAACATCTTTTTGTTAATATCTTTTTGCTTAAACTCTGCTTCTTACAGTATTTTAAAAGCCCACTTTTCTGTGGATTTTGGTCCTCTGTGCTACACCCATTCCCTTTCTTCCATTGCATTAACTTCAGCTGCCTTTGACACTCCCATCAGAATACAGATAACATTTGGCATGGCTAGGCGGGAGCTACCTACATACTTCTTAATTAGCCAGTAAGTACATACGGGTTGGCCAGCTGGCTTTCTCTGAACAGAATATGTAATGTTGGCATTTGCCTGCCTTTCCCTCAGTTCAGCTGTTCTTAGAGGTCTCTCTCATACTCATTGACCAACTTTTTTTTCCTTTCCGTAATAGACTCTTAATAGCTTTAAGATCTAGATCATACCAGTCATTTCTAAATAAACTTGAAGAGACAAAGTCTTGGGGGTGGGAGAGAGGAGATCACTAAGATGAAATCTATGTCAGTATCTTAGTTTGCATGAGGAGTACACCTTTAGAGTGACTATCCTTGTCTCTCCTTGCTGTAGTTTAGTTTCCTCTATGCAGTGGCTTCAGAGCTTGATTCCTCCTGTTTCAAACTGAGAGATATGTTCAGGAATGTGCTGAATGTGCTCCAACCTTTAATGTGTGTTTGGTACATGGGACTGCACTGGAACTACTCCAGAACACAACTGCTAAATGTGACTAGTTTAAATTCTGAATTTTTGTTACCAGCTGTTCTACTCTACAGATCCGCTCTTGATAATTCTGTACTTCTTGCTAATGTAGATGTAGCCTTAGCTGTCATTTTCATAAGTTTAATTTTAGCAAAGCATTCTGAAGCACTCTTGTCAAATATTTATAGCAGAAATTTTGTTCAGTTGATTCGCTGTTTCCCAATCTGGAGTAAATCCCTGTTGAAAGAGAGGGATGTTTTGGGTTTTTTTTGGTGGTGGTTTTTTTTTTTTTTCCTCTGCAGGTGAAATAAAACATGGGAAATAAAGAAGAACAGAAGTAGTTGAGAAGATTGCCTTATGCTAGATCCCCTGCTTTTTAAATGCAAATGCATTCTAGAGCTCAAGGATAAATGCAATATCTTGGAAATTAACCCATCTACTAGTAATATCCTCACAGAATTTCAGTCTTGTGCCCCGTTGATTTGCTATAATAGCAGTCAGCTAACTTGTATACATACTGGCTAATTAAGAAATATGTAGGTAGCTCCCACCACTTTTTTTTTTTTATGAGATAATCCTAACTTTTTATAACTCTGCCTGTAGATCTGTCAAAATGCTTACCTTTTTTACTTTAAGGAGAAAATTTTTTAGTTCCTTTAGGTGAAAAAAATGTTTGAGGGAAAAGTTTAACAGTATTGCAAATAATCAAATATTGGAACAGGCTGCCCAGGGAAGTGGTTGAATCACCATCCCTGCAGGTATTTAAAAGATGGCTAGACTTGGTGCTTAGGGACATAGTTTAGTGGTGGACTTGGCGGTGTTAGGTTAACAGTTGGACTCACAGAATCACACAGAATCACAGAATTATCAGAGTTGGAAGGGACCTCTAGAGATCATCTAGTCCAACTCCCCTGCTAAAGCAGGATTGCCTAGAGCACATTACTCAGGACTGCATCCAGGGGGGTCTTGAAAATCTCCAGGGAAGGGGACTCCACAACCTCCCTGGGCAGCCTGTTCCAGTGCTCTGTCACCCTCACCGTAAAGAACTGTTTCCATGTATTTGAACGGAACTTCCTGTGTTCTAACTTGTGCCCATTGCCCCTCGTCCTGTCACTTGGAACCAATGAAAAGAGCCTGGCTCCATCCTCCTTCAACCCACCCTTTAGATACTTGTAAGCATTAATAAGGCCTCCCCTCAGCCTTCTCTTCTCCAGGCTAAAGAGTCCCAGCTCTCTCAGCCTTTCCTCATAAGGCAGATGCTCCAAGCCCTTAATCATCTTAGTTGCTCTTTGCTGGACTTGCTCCAGCAGTTCCCTGTCCCTCTTGAACTGGGGAGCCCAAAACTGGACACAGTATTCCAGTTGTGGCCTCACCAGTGCCGAGTAGAGGGGGAGAATGACCTCCCTCGACCTCCTGGCCACACTCTTCCCTATGCAGCCCAGGATTCCATTGGCCTTTTTGGCGACAAGGGCACATTGCTGGGCCATGGATAATTTACTGTCTACCAGTAAATTACCAGACTCGATGATCTTAAAAGTCCCTTCCACCTAGACATAGACCAACCTATGACATTGATAACTGATAATGGATGTGCAGGAATGACATCCAAACATAAAGGTATACAAACATAAAATCAGAATATCTGATTTCGTTACATGCCAAGAAGTTTCTTTAGTAGGAAGCAGATTCTATGTTTTATTGAAAAGCATGAAATAGATCAGTTTGTTAGAGAAAAAGCACAGCTGTGCCTGTTTGTCAGATGAAAAGTGATGGCACTGCTTGTTGTGACAGAGGAGAATAATTTGAATGTAAGTAGTTTAACTTTTAATTTAGGGTTCTGGTGATTTGAAATATGCCATCAAGACTGCCTGATAAACCAGTAATTGCATTAAGAAAATGCCCTGAAGGAAACTCAAAACAGACAGATCTAGTTTTCCCTGGAAGAACCTGCTCGTGTTCCACACTTTCACTTTGAATCCAAATGTTTGTTGACTGTGTTTAGAACGTAAGTTGAAATGGCACTGAACTGCAGGCAAATGGAAATGAAGTTAAAATGTAGGTAAAATCACTTCTTCAGGTCAGAACCCCTGTGATCGTGGGTTGAATAGTTTGCATTTCTGGACCATAGTGATATCTTATGAAATAAAAAAATCTACCCTTTAGGAAAAGTACTTTTTTTTTTTTTTTTCTCAAATATTTAAAGAATTTATGTCTGTTTGAAAAGTATTTCACACAGGGGTTGTGAAATAGTAAGCTGGCACATGAAACGTAATGGAAGTACTGCTGTGTCTCAGTGTCATAGTTGGGATGGTTCTGCTTTAATAATCCAGTATGTGATATTCAGTTTTAGTGAACTTCCAAAGCAGTTTTCTTTTCAAGACATAATTGGCTTGAGGTCAAGAATTGAATGAATTCACATTTAATTTTGATCATGTGGTGAAGAAAATGGAAACATCCTATGCTTTCTGTTTTCATTTCCTTGTATTTGTGTATTATTTGTGCTGTTATTTAAAAATACCTTTAATTTAACTTTTTTTTAAATGTATTATCATCCTCTTGCCACTATACAGTATCTGTAGCTTGATTTTTTTTATCTATCATTTTAAAAAATAAACTATTTCTGTTCAATAAGAATTTCTTTTGTGAAGGAGGAACTCTTGTTCAGTTAATGTAGTTTAGCCCCTACTAGTGACACAAATAAGAGGAATGGACTCAAGCCTAAGCTAATAAATTTTACTAAGCTCACGAAGCTGGACTCCTTACTGTCTGTCAGAAGAGTATAGGGAATGGCAAACAGAACCAGGAATGGAAGAGAAGCAAAGCAAGAATGGCGATAGTTTCAGGCAGTCAAGTAGCAGGGGGAAAAAAAAAGGAAGGAAAAAATACCAGCAACAAATGCAATGAGAAGTAGTTGTAATCATGATGATATATACAATAGGAATTGTTGCAAATGAAACTTAAAGAGAGGATTTGAGAGGCTAACTGAGCAAAAGCAGATTTAGGACTTGTGGTTTTTTAAACCCATGAAAACAGAGATATTTGTTGCTATGGTAATACTGTATGTATGGTGTAATCAGCACAGTAGTTGCTGTCCGTGAAGATACCAAATCATTGCTTCTTTTAGGATTCAGAAATATTTTTGTAAACTACAGAAAACTCATTCTAGAGTACTGTCCATTACACCAGTAACCTTTTTTCTTCCTGCAACGGTTACAAAAAGCAAATAAAAAGAAAAGACAAATAACCATGTGCTTTGTCTGTTAAAAATGAACAATTACTTTCCTTATGAGTAGGGCTGTATAAATCCTATTGACACTACATAAATGAAGGGAATACACTAATGTTTCTTTTGTGTTGGGTAACAGTAGAACAGTAGGAATTTTGCAATATTGTATCTTGTATCATAGAGGAGATGAGATTCAGCTTATTGTATGTGACAGTTTCTAATTCACCTCCTCCTTGTGGTTAATGTTTAAAAATAAAATAATAATTCAAGTGTGAGGGAAAATGAGGAAAAGAGCAGGCCTTGGTGCAGCATTTCTGAATTTTCTCACTTCAGAATTGAGCATTTTGAACTTTCCTTTCCCCTCTTGTTCTTCCCTTCCTGTTCGGGAAGAATAAGAAAGTAAGATGTTACTTTGTTGTATACAATGGTATTAGTTTTAGCCAAGTATTCTGTAAGGCAACTTCCTATAGTTTAGGTCTTGTGGGGGATGGGTGGGTGGGGTGATGAGTAGAAATTTGTTTAAATATGAAAGTTTTGTATCAGGTCTAGTGTGCAAAACAGGTTTCTTTAAAAGTCATCTTCCAAAGAGAAAATACCAGTCTCTGTTGTCAGTTACCTGTGTCAAACCAAAGTAGTGACCCTGGTCCTAGAACAGCAACAAATTCGCTACCTGATGATCCCAAAATCTTAACTGTAAAACAACAATAGAAATTTTACACCTGAAACGATGTCTAGCTGAGACATAAAGTTACTACAGGACTCACTAAGACTGTGATTACATCAGTTCAAAAAGACCCATAAAATGACACCAGCTTTAAAGTGCAATTGTACTTTTCACATGACCTCTTACGCCACTCTTACAAGAAGAGTGGCTCTTCATTCTGTGGAAGAGGCAATTCAGGCTAATGAGTGAGTTTAGCAAATGACTTTGTTGGAGTTTTTGGTTATGACGCTGCTCCTGCTGTAAGCCATGTTTTTGTGTTAGATTTCTTGTTTTTCACCCTCAGCTGGAATTGGCTTCTGAGTCTTGGGTAAGCCACAAATCTGTTAATATATTTTGGGATTTATGAGGAGTGGTATGTAATGGCCTAACACATTTGCTTGTTAACATGCCTGAGCAGAGTAAATGAGAATCTCCAGTGCATCTTTGGAGACGTGAGGATGATGGCTCACAAGCTTCTCCATGTCAAATGAGAGTTCTTGGTACAAATTTCTTTAAGTTAGCTTTCTAATATTATCTGCCATGTTTCCTTCTATGTTCTTTTAATTATGCACTGTAGTGAGCTGAGTTTGCCCTGCTGATTCCTGCCTCATTTTGGCTCCTGTCTTGGCAGTTGCCTAAACCATAGAATATGGAGACAAGTGTTAGTTCTGTGTTCCTTATTTGTTATTCAGAATTGATACTGTTTGCAGTCTTTTGCTGCTAAACTCGCAGTAGTACTTAATGGTTTGTGTAGTAAAAATTCTGGTGTGCTGGCAAAATACTTTGGCCTCTTTGTTTATTGTAACTTTTTTTCTTTGTAGTAAGAACTTTGTAGTTCTTAATGAGGTGCTTAATAAATAACATTAAAAAGCACCTGACTGTATTGCTGGCAGTGTTGAAAGTGTAGCGCAGTCTTCTGCTGTTCTCCTGACATAAGTTTTTAGGACAACCTGACTTTCCTTGGTAGGTATTGCAGTTGGACTTGACGATCTTAAAGGTCTTTTCCAGCCTAAATGATTTTATGTATTAAAAAGATTTTGCTTCTCTTGAAGTGGAAAAGTGGAATCAAAACCAACATGGAAAAAAACAAAATTCCATTATAGGAATCTGTAATGACACTTACTTGGTGTACCCTGGAGTTGAAACACCACAGAGGTCTTAGAGCTTTATATACATATATATATAGCGCAATGGTTTATGTAATTAATTTGCTAGACAGTGGAAACTAAGGTTTTTAGTTCCGGGTCTAAGCTTTAGAAGATTTTTCTTCTAACACGTATCTTTTGTTCCATCAAATAGGATAGCAAATCACCAAGATTTGACCTTCTTTACATAGTATTTTGGGTAGACAATGCAGTTTCCTAGCCTAGAAAGCTTAATTTCTCTACACGCTGTTGGTAGAAATGGTCTTGTGCTGCCTCCCAGTCTTATTAGCTATAAAACAGAGATGTTGAACAAATAATCCATCAAATACCCAAAAGTATTAAGTCTGCCAAAGAGGTAAGTTAGAGGGACAAGGCAGTTCAGCAACTGACTTGGTGGATTTCTGATGACACTCTCCCCGTAGTATCTATGTTAGACTTTTTGGGTTTTCACTCCAAGGTTCGAGCTGCCAATGAGTGAGATGCTTGAAGTCAGGTGTCATTGTTACTCAACTTTTTGGGGCACTATTCAACTCTGCTGCCATCTGCAGTAGCAACATTTGTCTTAAAATGACAGTGTGGTGTATATATTTATATAATGTTGGTTGTTTGTTTTTCAGACACACAATGAACCCACTGGTAGAAGATACAGCTAGCTAAACAGCTATAAAATGCCCAAATTTGGGTCTACAAAAACAGTTCAAGTTGAAAATTCTGACAGTGATAGCACCATGGTGGAAAAACCAACTGCAAGAAAGGTAACAAAGTTATATTCGTGTCCATTTAATTTCAGTGAAATGAAAAGCATATGTTCTATCATGATTTTTGTTACAGTAATTCAAACAAATAAATATGAATCTGTGTTCTGATATCTTGAGTGCAGAAAAAATAGTAAGTTTTTACATTACTTTAATTCTGTTTCCTAGTTTAATTTACACTTAATGCCTTTTATTGTAACTCGCAACTTAATTCAAAAGGAAGCTGGATGTGTTGGGTTTATTTGATGTATGTTAGTGCATAGTTTCTGTATCTTAAATCATATGAAGTCTTTATATGCTCACAAGAACAATGATTCATATTTTACTTAATTTTGGATTGTTTTACTCTCTGTAGTGAACACATGAAACATTTCTGAAGGCCTGTGACAGCACAGACTAATGAACAAACATAAGTTTCTTATACTCCTTTGTAACACACGGACTTGTTCCGTCTGTTAGGAGGACTTGAAAGCCAAATGCTGCAGAAGGGTTAAGAGTAACCCCTGTAGAGCGGAGTCCACTTTAAAACCTGTACAATCCATTTTTGAGTGTTGCCGAATGAAGGAATATGCAACCTCTGATAATAATGAAGGGTGGTGTGTCATTTATAAATGTGAAGTATCCCATTATTTTAAAACTTCGGGAGCCAAGTTGCAAATAACTCTTCTCTGTTTTGTCTGCCTAGTACACTTCTACAACAGACGAGTTTATGTGTAGTGCTAATGAATATCAAAAGATAGAATAATATTCTGTATTGCGGACGATGAGTTGTATATTGCCCTAAGGAGACAAAATCCACCTATCTCCCAAATGACGTTTAAAACTTTTCTCTGGGAAAAGGAGGATGTGTGTGTGTGTGGTCATACTTAACTGTTACTATGTTGTTGAAGTCTGTATTCTCTGTAAGACCACTCAATGGATGGAGATAAGACAGAGAGAGATCAAACAATAGGAAAAGATGAGAACATCCAGCATCTGCTTTAAACTGTTTGTCTTCTGAAAACATTCATAGAAAACATTAGAGTTTTAGTCTGTTCCCAGTTTGTTTTATGGATCCTAATAAAGTGAGGCAAGGTAGTTGTTTTTGTTATCTGTCTTGAAATACTTTGATAAGAATATAACAGAGTAAAACGGGGAAAGGAAATTGGCTTACTAGTAAAAGGATAAAAAAATGTCGGGCTTGTTTTGTTCTGGTCCTTGTTTGCGATTTTGTCAAGTTTAATTGAAGTGTCACTCAACACTGGGAATAAGGCGGGGAAACTTGGGGGCCTACAAGCAGCAAGAATAGGAAGACTATTGCAATGAAACTTAGTGGTATTCAGTACTGCCTTTTTATTTATACACATCTAAATGATATTTTTTAAAGATTTTACATTATTTAACTAAATATAAGTTTTATAAACTTATTATCTTGACAGTTCAATATTTCTGAAGAAAGCTTTTGACAGGAAAATCTTGAAGACAGCAGCTGTTCATGCTATGGAAACTGACTTAGGTCCCTTTTTTCGAGCTTTATTTGTGTTTTTAATTTTAAAAAAATGAATTTTCATATTTTGTTCACTTTCACTAAAACAAAAATAGTGGGTTTGCTGGAATGTGTCAGTTTAAGGGTTTGGTTTTTTTCCTGTTTGTCTGCTAAAGGTATGGCTTGAAATGCTTGGAATCCATTTATTTGTAGGTTTGAACATATAGAAATAGATTATCATATTTTTATGTTGCAGATCACTTTCTTCCTTTGTAGGCTTTGAATTTTACATACAAATTGCTTTGCAATCTGATTTTTAAAATAATAAATCAATCAAAATAAAGAATTTATTTCTGAGGCCCCTTTTCCTGCTCCACTCTCCAATTCTGACTCCCCCTCACCTTCTCTCCTGGTTGCTTGCTGCCATAGTAGAAAAATGGTGCTAGTTTTCAGAGTGGCTGTTGAATCTGCAGCCACTGCCGAAGGAACTACCTTAGCAGTGATACTTCTGCCCAGTTCAGTATTTGCTGGCTGTCTTGACACCTTCCTTTCCAGTAATCTCCTGCCTCTGATCTACTAAAAACAGTAGCAGTTATGTCTGCTGAGCCATTTAACCCCCCTACCCTGCAATCTCTGCAAAGTTAGGTAGTCTTCTGGTACAGGTAGCTCTCTTTCACCAGAAGAAGGTATGAATCCATATGAAAATATGAATAACTTTTTCCAGTGAGCAGAACGGTGCACATGGTGTCATTTATTTAACCACGAGGAAAGGAGTAAATTAACATTCTATTTTTAATGGTCGCATAAAACCCCTTTATTATTGTTTTGGTTTAGGTGAAGGTTTGTCCTTAGCTGGCTGCTCTAACAAGGAAATGCTTGTTTTTGAGACTGATCACCAACCAGTACAGGAATTGGAGGTATCGACAAATGTGCTAGGTTCAGATTCTGCCTTGCCTGGTATTTGAGATTAAGATGCCAATGAAAGCAGGATTACTTAGAAAATTAAAGTCCGGGAAAAACAGAAGTTTGACCAAGGACATATGTATGGAAACATGAAGGTGGACTAATGATACCAAACAGTAAACTGATAAACTGCTTGGACTGTTACATTCAGTCTTGCTTGCTATCCACCTTGGCACAATATATATAATGTGAGATTAGAATAATGTAGGATTTGGTTTGGGGACTGTATGGTATAAATTGATATATGTAACACTGAGAATGTGAGATCCTAAATAAAATTACAAAATTATTTAGTTGTTGCTGTTAATATTCCTGTATTCAGGTTTTTAGCATAGGAAATATAGTTTGGTTGCTTTTTGTCATATTTTGAGAAAATAGAATACATGGTTAAGATGTTAAATAGTCACTTAAAGAGTCACGCAAACTGTTCTTTAACACAAGGACAATCAATTGTCAGCAGTGTTTAGCTGGCCCTTGAGTAATCTGTGGCCTTTTCCCTGTGTTAGAAAAAATAGACAAAGTGTTGCCAAAATGTAATAATTTTAATTCAGCCTAGAAAAGTATTTAAAATTCAACAGACAATATGGTAAGAGTAAAATTTGAATTTGAACAACATAAAGTCATGAAGATAAATCTGTTACACAGACATAGAACTCTGAAGTGAAGATTGACCAAGCCAAATCAACAGTGATAATTTTAAATGAAATATTTTGGGGAAGTAGTGGAAATTGCTGTAAAACAAATAAGAATTTTTCTCAATATGTAAATATTTGCAACCATTAATTTAAAAACAATAGTCTTTGAAGTGTTAGAACTTCTTGTGAAAAAGTTATGGATTTGTTCACCTAGTGTAATTGATGTAAGGAAGTACTGATGCTGCAGGTGAAAGGGATAATACAGGAAAACTTTTGCTTTAGTGGCATTTTGATATGGAAGTGTCTTGATTAATCTGGAAAATACCTCTTGTCCACACACTTTTCTTGTATTGTTTGACCAATGAGTGACCATTCACTGTGCCATCAGAGATGCCCGTGTCTTTTAGTAGCATGAAAAGACCCTGAGGTTGTCAACATTCAAATAATTGCAGTGGTCCTTAGTACAAAAAATGCATTCTAATTGTATTTTTTTCATAGCTTTGGCTTTTTATTTTTTCTGTAGAATAATACAGTTGAACTACTTCTGCATTTTGCTATGTAAACTTACAAGTGGACACAGGAGCAAGTAGTTATTGAAGCAGAAATGTCTTTGAACTACTTGTGGAGCTTTATCTCTATAACTGTAAATGAACTGAAGATAGGTAGTTTAATTATTGGTGTTCCCTTATATGTTCTTAGATGCATTGTAGACAAAGGAGGCCTAGTGTGAAATAATGTTTACGCAAAACAGTGCATTTACAAATGAACAGTAATGTTAAAGGATACCACTCCTTAAAAAAAATTCCTCATTCTTCTCAAAGTAAAAGCTGTAATATATGGTGTAAAACTATCCCAATGGTTAATACATTAAGAAAAAAACACTTGCAGGATTTTTTTTCCTAGTTGATACAATATTTAGCTCTTACTGGTTGTGCATTCTTAGCTGTTGACTGAGGAATGTAGTATTTACTGTTGTTACAAGATTTAATTTTTCATATTTGTCCAGTGGAAGTTAATGCTTATTATGCTGTTCTAGCAACCAGTAAATAGCTATGTGAATCAGCTACGTGTTCAGGTCTTCTGAGGGCTTAAAAATAATCATTAGGAATAACATTCCTGTTAATAAGCTGAGTTTATATCATATATGCTTTAGGGTACATGTATTTTTATTTCAGTTACTCATCTTGGGAGCATAAAATAAATAAAAATTGTAGGAGTGTGTACAGTGGATAGACTGTTTAGTGCTTACATGAGATATCTGATAAAGATAAGAACATAATGAAATTTTAATTTATCTGAATTCATACTTTCAAACTTAAGTGGCCAAAACTCAGCAAGTAAATGCTAGATGTGTGGTCCAAAGGAGAAACACATTTGGGGTTTGTAAGAATTAACTCTTCTAAGAGTCCAGCAATCATGCCCAAAGCCATTTTAATGCCATGCAGAACACACTTCAGTATGTAATTATCTTTGATAGGCAGAAAAAGAATGCTTATTCTCCCGGGGTTAAGTACATCTGCTAGATTATATGGCAGTCTTGTCTCCTTTTGTGTGTTGTCATTGATTGTAGCAGTACCAGACAATAGAGCTGGAAGGGGATATCAAGAGATTGTCCAGACTGCTGTTTGCTAGCCTTCTGAGATGGTTTCTGTTGAACAGATTAAAAATGTGTTCCTCATCGTGGCACACTAGTATGGTTTTGTTGACAGAGAAAATTCTTCCTTGTTACTACGTCCTCCAGCGAGGCATGCATTAAATGTTGAGACATGCAGATCCAGTTCATCCATTTGCCCCAGAGTAGAATAAGCTGTACTCTATTCTTGACAGATGTTTACCAGACCTTTTCTTTAAAGCATTGACCGATGGGAATTCCATTCTCTTTGGGCAGTTTATTCTGATACTTAATAATTAAGACTGACATAGAGTTAGATACTTAGTAGAAGGATAAATAACTTTTGCTTGTCTCCTGTTGCAGTCTAAAGCCATTAAATGTTGTCTAACTGTAGTGGACGTGGAGAGTATGTGATGCCTTTCTCTTTGCAACAATATTTTATGTATCCGAACATTATCATGTCTTTGGTGTTTTATTTGATTAGCAGTTTTCACTTGAGATTGATGAACCTCTTTAGAAAGTCCACAGATATTCTAAGCTACAGGTTGCTTTATAAAAGAAGTCAACTTCGTTTTGGGTTGCTTCCATGGATCACATTAAACTAATACGTAGACCTATTAATGCTGAATTTTGAACCTTGCTTTATCCATGCTGTTGCAGTGACCAGGTGTAGTTGGAACAGTGAATGCTTGCTCTTTAAATCAAAATGCCTGTTCTAGCCTGCAGGGCTTGCTACCTTTACTTGAAGTTGAAACCAGGAGGACATTAACAGTTTTGCAGCTTTTAATGTGGGGTCTTGTGATTGTACAGTTAATAATTTTTATCAGTTTGTAGAAGCTTGGGTTTGTCCTGGCTTTTCCTGTTTTGTTTTGTATTTAGACTGTTTTTTCAAATTTGCTAGTAATTTTATTTTCCCTTTGCCAGCGATCTTTGCTTCTCCCTCTCTCTTGGTTGTGATGGTGTCTGCATATCTAACTGCATCTCCATTTCAGCATTGCAACTGAAAATACTAGGCAACATTGAACTTGTACAGACTTCTCAAACACCCTGTTCATTGCATCTTTTGTGTTGGAAGGTCCACCATTTGTGGTGGCTAAGTGTTTATTTCCACAACAGCTAAGGAACAAAATATTCTCGTTTTCTGTGTATAGCCTGTTCTTTCAGTTTCAATTTGTCTTTATTTATCTGAAAGTATACCTTTTGAACTATCTCTCTTCCTAATTAGATAATCACAAAATTAATATTAATTGATTACCAAATAGTGCATCAGTCATAATATTTAATATAATGCACACATACAATTTAAGAATAAGAATAAATGTAAAGCTATCAAATTATTTAAGCAGCTTGTGTCTCTTCCCGAGCACCTACCAATGTATTTTACTGACTAGTACAAAAAAAAAAGTTTCTTTTTAAGGACTACCAACTGCATAAAAGGTTGTTTTTTTTTTTTCTACAGAACAAGTTGAAACCAATGATTCTTGCTTAGGAATTCTAAATTATTTTCAATTGATCCTTTCTATTGCGTAGTACCTAACATAATATTCTAGAGAAAGCAATAACACTTTATCATATTGTGGGAAACTTACATATGTACATATGAGAAATAATTGGATTGTTTGGAACAAGGGACGAGACAGCTCTTGGTGAGATTGGGCTGAAGTGTGGAAACCCTTTGTGTGTCGTGGAAGAGATCAGAATGGGCTTAATGGAATTTGAATCTGCTCCTGCCAACTTTTAGATGCATTTGTGAATGATCAGTTCCATTAGATTGATTAGCTTCTTTCAAAAGTAATAGCACAAACACTTTATCTCCCAAGGGCTTGGAGAAGTCTTACTGTGGTTTGGATTTTTAGATTTTCTTGTTCTCGCATTTAAGAAAAAGGCTGTTTGTTGTTTCCTTTAGGGTTTTGGAGGAGGGCTGGTTTTGGCGTATGGGTTTTATTCTGTGGTTTGGTTTGTTTGGGGGTTTTGTTTTTTGGGGGGTGGTTCTGTTTGTGGTTTTGTGGTGTGTGTCTGTGTCCCACCCCCCCATCCTCTCCCCCCAGCTCACATTTTCAAACTCAGAGTGAAGATAAGTTTTCTCTAGGGGCATCAACCTTTTAGTTCAGGAATACTCCTGACATAGACTGATCCCTTCTTTGCGATTTCCCTGGTAGAGACATTTGTCCCCTGAAGATTGTAGAGTTTGGCAGGTTCTTTTTGTAATCACTTCTGCCTACCTCTTTGGCAACTGTTTAAACTCAGTGTCAGATGATATAATCAAACTATTTAAAATCAAGCACAGGTAAGAATAATAAAGGACAGGTGCTCTCAAGAATAGTACCTTTATTTTGAGCTGTTTTCTAGCTTTCCTGTAATCATCAATATTTTAACTTCTTGCTTCAAAAGTACCAAGGAGCAGCCTTTTGTTTTTCTGACTGGCAAGTCAGTGCATGTGCCTCTTCTACCTTTAGAAAATGAATCTTGTAGTGGTTTCATCCAGTCATCTATTAAGAATGATATAAAGATGTGGAGTTGTGACAGCTGACGTAGCTGGATAATGTGTTTCTGAAGCATGTAATGAACAGACAATGTTAAGTCTCTGCATTGCATCTTGATTGGTAGGCCAAAATTTTGGGGTTTGCAGAGTGTTCTCTCAAGCAGTCATCTCAGTAACCTGCTATCTTTTACATACTTTGACCTCTTATATTACCAAAGTAATCAAACATAAGTTAATATTGTGCCATCTGGGCTTTTCCCTGTTAATCTTGAAATACGTTTTACAAGGCAAAAATTCCAGATTTATGCAACTAAAAATTCCAAATAGCTTGTACCTATTTTTTCTAAATTTGATACCAGTTAGAAAAGTTTCTTCATGTATCTTTTACTCTAGAAAATGAAACATTACACTATTATTCTTGTTGAAATAGAAAGGGGGTTGGTTCTGTATGATTGGATTATGGTGTGAGGGTGGAGGCAGGGGAGGGTTGTTAGAGGTTGTTGTTCTTGTTACTGTGTTACTATTTACAGTCTGAATTGCAGTGTGGGTTTTTACTGTGCTTTTAATATGATTAGTATGTTATGATCAGGGAGGGAAATTGGGTTGATCATTAAGACTTAGCAAATTCTAGTCCAGTTTGTGTTCTTCCTTTGCTTAATAATCAAGGCTCTAATAGTGAACAGCAGTTCTACAGTGATGTATCTGGAAATAGAAATAACGCAGAAAATACTAATTTTAAAAAAGAAAGAAATGCCGTTGATTATAGTAAGGTTACTTTAAAAGTTTTTTAATAAACTATTTAATACACATACGTACATGCATGCACATACATTCTTGCATAGCATCTTTTCAGTCTGTATACATTATAAGACTATTCTGCTTTATGCAAAAATTACTTAGTATACTTTTTATTTATATTAGAGCAAGGACAAGATTGCATCCTACAGCAAAACTCCAAAAGTGGATAGGAGTGATGTGGGAAAGGAGATGAAAGAAAAGTCTTCCATGAAACGTAAACTTCCTTTTACTATTAGTCCATCCAGAAATGAAGATCGCAATTCAGACACAGGTAGAACCTTTTTATTTCCTTTACTAATTATTTGTTGGTAAAATACGTCCTAATTTAATTAATTGTATATTATGTTTTTATATTAATTATTCTTTTTCCCTGTAAAAAAGGATACTAAGTATAAAAGTTGCTTGCTTCTGATTGTTGCATTTCAGTCCAATGGGCTTTCATCCTATCATTAGCAAGAGCTAGCATGCCACCATAGTTTATCTACATTTTCCAGTTGTTTCCTAACCTCATTCTTTTGCTTCTATTTTGGTAATAAATCTTTCTTTTGTTGTCATCTCTAGAGGTCCATTTGCTTAAACAAGTAAACCGATGAAAAGACATGTAAGTGGCTTGACTTGAGAGACAGCTGTCAGCCTTTCATAGTCTTTTTTGGGGAGGGAGAGTGGGAAAGATTGGTAGATGTACTGTCCATATAAGAGAAGAGGTTGCTAAGATTATGGAACTAACTAAACTAGCCATGGAGAGCGAACTTTTCTTTCACTCTGATCTGTTCAGGATACCTTTTCTGCACAGGCTGCTGGTAGTTCTTCTTAACTTAAGCATATTCTACTAGAACTGATTTCAAGACTTCAAAATACCATTCTTAACATGGCTCTTCAAATCAAAATGGAGGAATCTGGATGTGTTCCAAGAGTACAGTTATCTCTGTGTTTTGGTAATTATTATCTATGTTATAGTTCAGTAGTAGTTCTGTTGGTAGCAAGACAGTATCTCTGCCCTCTGGAAGGCCAGCAGAAGGCATGTTAGCCAAATTTGTCAGATGCTCAGTTCTACAGTTTCTTACACAGTGCTCATTGTACATTTGCATATTTTCACAAACAGGTAATTCCCTTAGGATGCTTATATTTAAATGCAAGATAGAAGTGTGTACCTTAGTACATGTATCATTTTTGTCCAGGATTGAATTAATGCAGAAGGTTTGGTTCCTGGATATTACATACATATTTTTGTTACTTTAGAGAGAATGTGGTGTGAAATCCAAATTCGAAATCGTCACATTAAAAAACAATATTCTTGGCTTTAGATTTGGGGTTTCAGTGGTTTTACAGAATTCTAGAGTCTTACACTATTTATGATACCACTTGATTCTGAAAAGACCATGTATAAATTAGAAGTATGCTCCCAGCATCTGCTATATTAAATTTATTGCTTGCTATTAGACGCTAATTGTTTTTCATAATGGAAATAAATATATTTAGAAGTAATATTTAGCACTTATCTAGTGTTTTCTGTGTTGGAAATCTTTTGTACTCTCTGCCCACCCCATCAACTTTAGATAATTCATTGTCACAATATCTTGTAAGGTAACATAATTTCTTGTGTTTCTCTTGCTATAGCATCTATTGTCACAGTTGCTGTAAACAAGATGGATTACTCTAGGCACTTAGACATGCACATAAAGACAATGCACGCACTACAAAATCTTTTTGTTACAAGTTACAGCAGGGAGATGAAATAAACAGTTCAAGTAGGGGCAAGAAATAATTAATATAACAATAGAAGGCACATAGCTTTTAACTACTGTGTAGTAAACATAGCTTGTCCATTTCATTACTGCTGAGGTAAGTAGGTAAGAGCACCTACCCCGTTTCACAGATAAGGAGCTTGGTACTTAAGCTTTCCAGAAACTTTAGAGGCAGGAGCATTACTAGGATGAAAAAACAGTTCTTCTAATGCTAATTCTGTACCTAGCCAATTAGATTAGACCAGTGGGAATTAACCTCTTACGTAGGTGCCGAGTTTGGCACTGACAGGGACTAGGACTGACATCAGTGATCATGAAATGCAGTGCTGCTTCTGATATAAACATCATTAGGCATTGAAAAGGCTTGCCGTCACTGGACTGAACTGTCACCTCTGACAGAAATGTCTTCCCTGCTAACTATGCACAGAGAATGGCAAGTGGTATTCGAGCAGGAAGAAAGTAAGTTTTTGGAGATCAGAGTGTAACCAGAGACAGAGGGAAAAGAAGAGGTGATGAAAAGCTGCTTATCAGCTAGTAGTGTTAGTTTTAAAAATAAAATAAACTTAAAAAAATAAATCCCAGTTTTCTTCTGAAAATCTGTAGTGTAGGTATTCTTGGTAAATGGTCAAAGGTTGTGTATACAATTCATAATTAGAAAGATTCTGAAAAAATATGTGGCACTACTCCATTCTTCCCACTGTCCATTACAATTCCAGGATGTATTTTATGCTTTCCCTTTACTTTTATTTGTAATAGCTTTCCAATATGTTTTTTTGCAGAGTTGAGAATATGTTCTTACTGCTTTGCTAAATAGTTTCTCTGTAACAGATGATATGATGATTGAGTTTGATTTCTTTCAAATGTTTTTAAAGATTTAGGGTCTTCTAAAAATGTGTTTGTGAACAAAAAATCAAGAAATACCATAAAAAGTTCCTCTAGGATAAAAAATTTAATTAATGGTTTAATTTAATAAATAATTTCTCTCCAAGATGTACAATAGGGTTGCTAGCTAATTGTAGAAACCTCATGATAATTGGGTTTCTTCCTGTTTAGGCAGATGAGTCAGTCAAAGAATGGGAATACAGAATTGTTAGAGCTTTACATCATTAGAGCTGTCTTGGTTCTGTCTCCAGAGTATTCATTCATGAACTAAGATTTTTGTCTTTTTTGCTTTATTTATTTAAAAATTGCCCCCTGCAATTCCACTTCTTGCTCCTTTTTGTGGTGGGGTTCTTTGGTTCAGGTATTGTCTAGAAATTAAATGTGATAACGAACACGAACAGCCAAACTGAATGTTAACTTAGTTTGGAATTAATTTTTTAAATTTGATTCCTACAAAACTGTACATAAAGTTAATTTTACACCCTGTCAGTTCTGGGAAGACTGAAATCAAGCAACGTTTGTAGTGTTCCGTAAGAGCCTAGAACAATTCTAGTCCTCCTGCTTGGCCAAACTTAGATTTAAATCAGTGGTTTTGCCTAAGAAACTGCTGCACTAAATTAGAATACAATCATTTAGGTTGGAAAAGACCCTTAAGATCATCGAGTCCAATTGTAAGCATAACACTGCCAAGGCCACCACTTAACCACGTCCCTAAGTGCCACATCTACATGTCTTTTAAATACCTCCAGGGATAGTGGCTCAACCACTTCCTTGGGCAGCAATTAGTATTAAATATTTTCAGATTCCGCCTTTAGGTTACTTTCTTACTAATTTCATAATGATTAGGACCGAGTCCAGTTGCCTAAATGTAGTCATGCAATGCCAGTTGAGATGCCTGAGGTAGCTGAGAAGTCTGCACAGGGCTGAAAGATAACATGAGTCACAGGAGACCTGTGGCCTTCTGAAGAGGCCTGTGGGAAAACAACAGCAACTGAAATGGCACTACATACCTGTCCTTAAGCAACAGCATCCTATTCTCAGTTTCTTTTGCTGTGCAGGGCTGTCTGTTACACTGTCCTGCTTTGGATGGCTATTCTAAACTGAGGGCTCTGTTATCACATCCCCTTTCTTTGATCAGAGCAAGCACAGAAAGCTAATACAACATACAAATACTGCAGTCAAATTTATTTATACTGAAAATTTTGAAGTATGGCTTTAACTCGTATTCAAGTTAATCTTATGGAGGATTCTACAGGAAAGCTTTGATTAAGACTGATAGAATGGTTGGTAGAAGCAGCAGCATTTTTCATACCTTTTAAAATAAGTTCTCTGATTTGAAGTCTCCCAATCCAAAACCATAATTTGATTGAAAAGCCGTCACTTACCATCGCTGATTTATACGATTTAAATAGCATTATTTAAATTTTTAAATTTAATTAATCTGGTTATTTTTAAATAACCTCTGATGTGGGTATCAGAATAAGAACAACAGGCAAGTGCTGCTGTTGCAAAGGACAGGTTTGTTTGCTTTCTCCGCCTTATCAGTCTGAAGAGAGAAATTTTTTTTTTTTTTTTTTTCATAATAATTAAACATAACTGCAAATTGGAAAAATCTTTTCATTGTGAAGATAAATGTGGGCTCTTTTTTTGTGTGTATGTGCAGTCTTGTTGCATAGCTGATTATTCAGGAAGAACAACAAGAGTTACTATTACACTGAATGTGCTGATTTGTTGATCTTTCCTTGGAAATTATGTTCTCCAGATTTTCTGTTTATAGTAGCATCTCAGTTTTGTTTTCTGACCCCTTCAATTTCTGTCTTTAAAGTATTCCAAACATGGCACAGTCATATTTCTGTTAGCATTTAATTGATATCCAGTAAAGCAAAATGCCTTACCTCTTTATGTTCTATGTGTACATCATAGTAAAACAATTTCTATACTTGTGCTTCCCATAGTTACAGAAGTTAGTGGGGCTGTTGAAGGGACTGTTTACACACTGTGTTACTTCTTGCTGGACTTGGACTTATTGTTCAACTATTACAAGTTTCTTTCCTGCTAGAGGCAGGAAAGTGAAGGTAGTTTTTTGGGTGTGTGTGATGATTTGGTTAAATAAATATGCCATAAACTTGATTAATTAGATGTCACAATAGTACCTTTATATCTCTACAGTGTACAGTATACTGTGAGGTCTCTTCATCATGTTCTAATCTTTCCCCTTCACTGAAGATAGGAAGCAGCAGTCAATCATGATGTGTTTCTTTTTAAAATAACTTCAGTCAGATTACCACAATCACACAGATCTCAGTAACTCTGTCTCTCAACTTTGTCATCTGCACAGTTAATCATCTTGATCTGTCTTCTACAGTTGTTGGTAATAAGCGTATTATTCTTTTGTTGTATATCGCTCAATCTTACAACTTCTTTAGAAGCATTTATTTCAAGCAGTTCATTTTTTAGCTTCGCATAGTCCTATTTCTTAATCCTGTTATTCCTTACAATTTGCACTATGATAGGAGTTTTACACGAAACCAGACTATTGTGAGCCCTGAAATTTGAATTTGGTCTCTTGCTTTATTTGCTTTATCCACTAAAGTGGTTATTTTACTACATGGAATATTTTGTTAGTTTGGCATGATTTGTTTTGAGAAATCTACATGTTATGTTATTTAATTATTTATTTTCCTAAAACATTTAGAAATCAGTTGACTGGGAATTTGTAATTTCTCCAAATAAAAACACCACCACAAAACACAAAAGCAAACCCAAAACACACAAACCTGGGATACATTATTGGTTGCCTTGGGACATAATGTATCATGTGTAAGTTCTCCAAAAATAATTACTGGTGATTCTGATGTTTCTTATGCCAGTATGTTTAAGTACTGTGAGGGAATTTCATGAAGCTCTTCAACAAATTAGTACTCAAATGCACCTAAATCACTGTTTCACATAACTTGGCTATTTTGAAATCCTTTTTTTATAGTGTTAGGTGAAAAGCTTACATTGTAAAAGGAAAATCTTAAAAGGAATGTTGTCCAGATAGATTTGTCTGCTTATTATGAAGGTTATTTAATAAAGATAATTGAACATGAAGCCACTTGAAGAGTTTTGATATTCTTTTTTTTTAATAACAAGTAAGAAATTCCCTGATTTTCTGTTTAATAGCTGAAGAAAACCAAAAAGTGACAGGACAGTGAATGTAAAGGATATTTGTATTCCATAGACTTTGAAAACAAAATACTCCAAATCTTAAAAAAAAAAAACCACACCAAAACAAACAAACCACCAAGCAACGTAATTTAGTTTAACAGTCAATTTTATTCACTAAATTTAACCTAAACTTAATTTCTTAAACCAATATTATTCTTCTATTAGGGAAGTTATTACTGTTCAATTTGTATAAACATCAACTGCACAGCTGTGAAAAGTTTTCTGTTACCACAAGATAAAGAATAGCTAAAATGTCAAAGTTTCTGAACATTAAGTTGGCCTTCACCTGCTAAATAAAGTATAGTGTACTGCATGATGGTATTCTTGAAGCAGTGAAAACAAATCTTAAAATATTCTGCAATAAGCATAATGGGGCTTCCCAATAATTTATAAGAATTTCTCTGTGGATATGTGTAGCTTCTTTATCAACAGTTGCATTGTTGTTTTCCTTGGCTTAGTAAAAAACCTACTTTTTTTCTTATTTGTTTATTTATTGGTGTATAAAAATTTCTCTTTTGTATGCCCTACTCCCTTCCTTTTGCTTCCTTCCACCCCTTTTGTCCTATGTTGTTTTATCTTGTACATTCAGAAGTGGGGCATACGCATGAGATCTTGGGGGGGAGAAAGCAATAGCTGCTTACAGGACATACTCCAGTAAATGGATTATCAGGTGCACTTGCCGTAATCCTGAGATCTTTTTTTAGGTTTGTTGTTGGTTATATTAATTTTGTGTATTGATCTGTTTAGATTTACTGAAAACACACATGAAGTGTCACATACATTTTAATAAAATTTTGGTTTTTTTTTTTTTGAGTGGTAAGGGCATAATTGCAATATAAGCTTGGTGAAACAGTTGTATTCTTATTTGGTACTTTTAATTGGTAAGTTGTAGAAATGCTTTGCCAACACTGTGTTAATGAAGAGTAATAGAAGAATAATTTGCCCCACCACTCAAATCCATTGGAATATGTAAGGGAGGATCTTCATGTTGTTTGATAACACTAAATATGAGATGGGAGTAAATTGCACTCATTTACTTAGTTAGCTTTTCTAACAAAAAGATGAAAAACAAACAAAAACCCCAATAGATAAAAATACCTGGAAAAGTACACTGTGTAGTAAAAAAGTAAAAGATAGATCATCTAAAGGTTTATTTCACTTATTTTGATGTATTATTTTCTCAAGCCAAATATAGCTATAAAATTGTAAGAAATAATTCAGAATGAAAATTAATGTTTTTCAAGAAAAGAATCATAAGCAGCTTAATAGCATAAGCTAAGAAACAGCAAATCATGCCAGACAAACTGAAATGTGTTATTTTGATGGAAGTACTAAATTAGTCAATGAGAAGGGTGTGCTGTGTATGATATTGTAGAGAGAACAGCATATTTGCAGTGAAAAGATGAAAGTACAGTTTCATTGTAGGTTTTCTTTAGATTTTCCTCTGCCAGTGTTCTGCCAATAGGGTGGTAGTGTTGATTTGGATATTGAATGAATTTTTAGATGTTTGGGGATATGAGATGCATGCAATTTAGAAAAATCTCATCAATTACTTCTGTAAAAGGGATCTTGTTTCCTTTTTAAACATGATGGTTAGATATGTAGGATTTTTTTTTAATATGCACGTATGTCTGTAGCTTGTAATTGTTTAGTCTGTAAAATCCTGTATTTCTCATTAGGTCACTATGGAATTAAAGATGTGCACTATTTACGTGCCTTCCTGTGCCTCAAGAGCATTGCATTACTAGAGCCTGTGTCTGTAATCAAGCCTAGAAGATGAAATATAGAGAAGGCTAGTAAGGCAGAAAATGAGTTGAGAGGAAACAAATAAAACAAGGAGTGCCACAGAGAGGGCCTAAGGCAGAAGTGGAGAAAATAAGAAGATAGAAAAGAGTCAGTTTGAAGCTTAATGAAACGTGGAATGGCATGGTTAGGAACCTCAAAAGGGCTTAACCTTCTAAATTGTAGTTTTCTATTAATTTTTGTGTCTCTGCAGAAAGTCAGTGAATTTTGCCTCAGTGGAGTCTTCTGTTTTAAGATTTTTTGCTTTTGCAGATGACAGATTTTTTTTTTTTTAATGACATTTTTATCATACAGGTGTTTGAGGTCAATATTTAGGAAGGGAAACTGGGAGACCAATATAATCATGAGGACAGTCATAAAACCAAAATCTCCACCCCCTAGTTTGACTTAGCTTAATTGCATTTCCACTTTTTTTTTTAGTGTGGCCTAAAATGCTAAGATTAACTGAAACTGGATGAACAGTGTCTCATCAGATGGTAATCAGTCACAGTAAGAATAAGATGAAATAACTTATTACACAAAGAGCTAAAAAGATCAGTGTGGCAACCAGGCTTATTTAACTAATAGTAACAATCCCTAACCAAGCCTCAACTGATTCCCAGCCCAATTCTAGCATTTTAGTGTGGCCAAGTCTGGTTTATCAGTCCAACATCTTTTCCCCCAATCCCCCTTCATTTATTGAGTATTCCCCATTGTAATTTTTAGGTCTTTCGTTTGTTTCATGTTCTTGCTTGCTTTATGGGAATTAGCACATCAGCCAGCCACAGAGGAGAAAAAGCAGGCAATGGACATCCTTACTAAATTCTGTCCCTGTCTTTGTAGTCAGTAGTCCAGCCTGGAGGGTGAACTGGGATTACCCATGAATGTAGGATGCACAGTCCTGTCCAGCTGTTAAAGGTCCTTTGGGAAGGTGGTCAGCTGAGAGGCTTCCAAAAGGAGAAGGTGTGGTAGAGAGAGCAGGGTCTCTGGAAAAGCTAGTACTGAACCTGGACTTCTAGGAAAGGAAACTAAGGGAATTATTTACTCAGAGTTTGCAGATGTTGAGTCTGTTAGAATATTCTTCAGACCATTCTTTCTTGGCAGTGGTGGCTAGAATTTTACTTTTTTAACTCTTGAAAAAATTTAATTCCACATCACCTAGTTTGTGATTTAAGGTTCCTTGAGCCATCTTTTACATCCAGTGTGTTTATATTCAAGTAGTAATCTTGGGGGCTCTGAAGAAAAAGGCAGATGTTATAGATGTAACATGTAAGTAATATAAGCCGCTTACAAGATATAAAATGTTGAGTTTGATAAGAACTTCTTAAGATAGAAAGAGCAGTGGCCTGGAAAGATGAGATAATTACAGAAAATAGATGGTCTTCACTACACATAAATGCAAACTAATATGTCTCTAGAAAATACAGTTAAACAGTAATGACCAGGTAAGTAAATCTTTATACAGAAAAATGAAGGAAGAACTTTTGAAAAGGATGGAAGACATAGACCAGAGATTCCAAATTACACTAGTAAAATTGTAGTTTTAAAATTTGTTATGTATTAAAAAGTTGTCTGATTTCAGAGCGCATTTAACCAAGCTGAATCACAGAATTTTCAGAGTTGGAAGGGACCTCTAGAGATCACCTAGTCCAACTCCCCTGCTAAAGCAGGATTGCCCAGAGCACATTACTCAGGACTGCATCCAGGGGGGTCTTGAAAATCTCCAGAGAAGGGGACTCCACAACCTCCCTGGGCAGCCTGTGCCAGTGCTCTGTCACCCTCACCGTAAAGAAGTTTTTCCGTGTATTTGAACGGAACTTCCTGTGTTCTAACTTGTGCCCATTGCCCCTCGTCCTGTTACTGGGAACCATTGAAAAGAGCCTGGCTCCATCCTCCTTCAACCCACCCTTTTAGATACTTGTACGCCATAATAAGGTCTCCCCTCAGCCTTCTCTTCTCCAGGCTAAAGAGTCCCAGCTCTCTCAGCCTTTCCTCATAAGGCAGATGCTCCAAGCCCTTAATCATCTTAGTTGCCCTTCGCTGGACTTGCTCCAGCAGTTCCCTGTCCCTCTTGAACTGGGGAGCCCAAAACTGGACACAGTATTCCGGTTGTGGCCTCACCAGTGCCGAGTAGAGGGGGAGAATGACCTCCCTTGACCTCCTGGCCACACTCTTCCCTATGCAGCCCAGGATTCCATTGGCCTTTTTGGCAACAAGGGCACATTGCTGGGCCATGGATAATTTACTGTCTACCACAACCCCCAGATCCTTCTCCTTTGAGCTACTTCCCAGCAGGTCTGCCCCTAACCTATACTGGTGCTTTGCATTCTTCCTCCCCAGGTGCAGGACCTTGCACTTGGTTTTGTTGAACCTCATTAGGTTCTTCTCTGCCCAGCTCTCCAGCCTGTCCAGGTCACGCTGGATGGCAGCAAGGCCCTCTGGGGTGTCAGCCACCCCACCCAGTTTGGTATCATCAAAGATCTGTGAGAGTTTGTAGGTACAGAATAGCTTCAGAAATTATCTGTTTATTCAGATGTGTAATTTTAGCTCCTGGTTTAAAACTTGGACATGAAATATTAAACAGCTTCTGTAAATATTGATAAAAGGGAAGAAGTTATGTATATAAAATAGCTGTATGTTTTTGAAGGATATGAATTTTGGAGAAGAAATTGCTCTAAGGTGAGGTAACAGGATGAGTTTGAGAGAAACGATCTTTTATGCAATTACCTAATAAATACCAGTATTAAAAAGTCTATTCCTAATTTTTAACATGGTGTTTTGGGAGAAGTAGAATAGAGCACAGTCTCAGATCTGTATTCAAGGCTGAAAGTTGACTAGCTGATCTTACAGAATTTTTTAAGTGCCTGCCTTGATTCTCTGAAAATTAAAGTTGTGACATACAGTCTTCCTGCTGTGAAACGGGGTTTTCATCTCTTAGAATTTTTTTAATAACCCTCCTTACAGCGATAAATGCTTTAATTAAGTAGCCTATTATCCAGGTAACCAAAACTAATGCAAATGCAGTAAATTAGAGATGCAATTTCTGGTTTTCATCACCTGCCACCAATCACCAGTTCACATACCTTAAAAGGATGCTTTTATTTCTAGAAAAATATTGTAATGGAACAGCAGTTTGAGTTTTTAAATGTTAATATTTCCAGAGAAGGAAGGTCCAGAGAAAAAGAAAATGAAGAAGGACGCTGGAAATAAGAAATCGACACCAGTTAGTATTCTTTTTGGTTATCCTCTGTCAGAGCGCAAACAGATGGCACTTCTTATGCAGATGACAGCACGAGACAACAGTCCAGGTGATCTTACAAAGTTAACAGTTTTCTTCCTTCTGCCTGTTTAATTCTGTCCCAATCAGAATATTCTGAACCCTGATCCTTGATTGTTATTGATTTTTTTAATTATTCATAATTCTGTTAAGACTCTATTTTGCACTGACGAGTAATTTGATGAAAAATTCTTGACCTTCTGTATTTATGTGCAAAGCTTTGCATTATGATAGTCTGTAAAACGTGAAAATGTCTTCTCTTCCTATGGTTATTTTTGCCTCTCAAACACTGTTCCATATGCATTACTTAAAATCTGAAATGTTACCTGTTTTGTTTTTTTTAATGAAGTTTAACTACTGTCTCATTGTCTCAATTTGGAGCAGGATTTTAATTTAGGAGGAAACTGGATCGTTTCCTTGGGATTTAATGGGAGAGGGGAGTCACCTTGTTTTTAATTCAGAACTTCAAACTGTCCTTGGTCCAGTTGTATTTTAAAAAAATCTTTATGTATGTGTATGTTCTACAGGTGTAATGTTTTCACAAAATTGGCATTTAAAAGGGAATGGCTGCATTTCCTTGAGTGAACTATCCAGTCCACCCAAAAATATTTGTGTTGGTACAGCTGAGAAAGTGCATGGAGTACAATACACAGACAGTAATTCCTTAAACTGGCATCTCACTGTGTAAAAATATAGTGGAGTTGTGCTGGAGGAAGGGGAACAGACTTCATCTGTCCTTGAAACCTACTTTAAAAATATTGAGATTTTGCAAAACACCCTTTTGCACATTGCAAATAGGCATTGTGTAGGTATATGTGAAGTGTCAAATACATCCTTTATTTAAATGTAGTTATTCACCGATTGTCATCTTTGAATGCATGAAATAGTGCTAAATAATTTACAGTGGCCATTTAAAAACTTGTTTTGTAGATTCCACCTTAAATCATTCCTTACAAACAACACCAACACAAAAGAAAACTCCAAGCTCTTCTTCAAGACAAAAGGACAAAGTTAACAAGAGAAATGAGCGAGGGGAAACTCCTCTACATATGGCAGCAATTCGAGGGGATGTTAAACAGGTTAAGGAGCTAA
The DNA here is from genome assembly GCF_965231255.1 of Vanellus vanellus. Taxonomy (NCBI): domain Eukaryota; kingdom Metazoa; phylum Chordata; class Aves; order Charadriiformes; family Charadriidae; genus Vanellus; species Vanellus vanellus. Next base: position 114,012,238 of record NC_138906.1, on the reverse strand, counting down.
TCAGTTTAGGTGCAAATGTGAATGTAAAAGATTTTGCAGGTAAGTTGATACATGTTCTCTTAACTGTACAAATTCAAAATTAATGCTAAAGTTGTTTTCAGAACGTTTAATATCAGTTCATGCTATATGCAATTGATATAACAAAACTTATTAGAAATTCTCAGATCATGTTTATTATTTCTGATGGCAGCAATAGTACTGGGACATTATAGTACATAATATATTATTAGAACACTGTATTAGTACCTGGAGGTTTCAGTTGTGGCCAGGGCCTTTGCATACTAGGTATTTACAAAATATGCTTGCTGAACTTTGTAGAATTATACTGGGCAAAGTCAGTAATTGATAATGGAACCCGCTGGCAAACTTTTGCCTATTTTGCTTTTGGTACTCTCACAGTAAAGTTTCTGCATGTTTTAGTAAAAAAATTCCAGCAGAGCAAATATGAGATCCCTGAAATAATGCTTTCACAGAAGACAGAACCTGCAGTTTCGAGTTCAGTAGTTGCCAGCTGTTGATTGGTCACACATCAAATTAAATGCATTTACATGCTGAGATAAACCAAAGTACTTGCTTTTTCCTCAGGCAGTGTAAAAGGGCATAAGATTTAGGAGCTGGAGTATTGGGTATAGATTTAGGCCATAGAAGGAGGCCGGGGTCACAAGGAGGGAGGGAACAGAGTGAAAGGAAGGCTAAATCAGAGGATAAAGGGTTGGGTGAGGTGCAGAGGTTGTTGGTTTGGAGTCTAAGAGGCATCTATAAAAATATAGGATTCAGTATGTGTTTCTCTCTTAAATGCAATGACAACTCTAAAGAATAATGCAACTATCAAGTGCACATTATATAAACAGCATAACAAACTGCTCCTAATAGTCTGCCTCTCACTATTGGTTCTAGCTTTTTTGCATCTGCAGTAGAAGTGGGTCATGGGAAAGTGAGAAAGTAAATATAAGAAAGGGCCGTGTTGCTTTTGGTTTTGTTCAAAAAGACTGTACTCCCAATGTGAAGGGTAATGCTGAAGAATAGGTGACAAAATTTGTGGGGAGCTGCTGGCATCCTATGGGAATAAAAATAATATTGAGGATTCTCAGTAGTGTAATTAGGTGGCAGCACTAGCAGTTTCAAGTTTTTAGAACCATTGCATAACAGAAGCAAAAATATAATGAAGGTCTGAATGAGAATTTTAACTAGACCTACAGCAAAGCCTGCTGAAGATGCTCGGTTTATGGGTCTGAATGATTATAGTGAGAATTACATTCTCAATGGGAATAGGTGAGATGAACTGAGGTAGCAGGCCCCAGCAGGTGAAATTGAGAACTACATGGTACAATTAGTTCTCAGCTCAAATTTGACATCAAGAGAAGATATTAATGAGATGGACTAAAATGTTGGGGTTTGTGGGGCTTTTTTTTAGGTAAGAAACAGATCAGTAATTTCTTGGTTTACAGAGGGTTTACAGAGCAGAATTTGTGTTTGAAGATGAGGCTGCCCAGGACTAGCTTGTAGGGGAAGAAAAGAAAGGAAGCAGAAGTAGAACCCTGTGAGATTGTCAGAGAAGAACTTGTTGACAAGAGCCATTTTAGAAAAGGAGGGGGAGGTTTGGGGGAAAACAAACCCATAGAAATCACAGGGAGAATAGAAACACTTCAAGAAGAGATGTGGTGGGTTAATGTTGGCTGGCTGCCAGATGCCCACCCAGCTGCTCTCTTGCTTCCCTTCCTCAACAGGGCAGGGGGAGAAAGTAAGATGGAAAAAAGCCCTCACGGGTTGAGTTAAAGACTGTTTAATAAGAAAGGCAAAAGCTGCACAACCAAGCAAAGGAAAAGGAGGAATTTGTTCACTGCTTCCCACCAGCAGGCAAATGTCCAGCCACTTCCTAGAAAGCAGGGCCTCAGCAGGTGTAACAGTTGCTTGGGAAGACAAACACCATAACTACGAACATCCTTTCTTTCTTCTCCTTTCCCTGAGCTTTTATTGCTGACCATGACATCATATGGAATAGAATATACCTTTGGTCAGTTTGAGTCAGCTATCCTGGCTATGTCCCCTCCCAACCTCCCCTCTTGCCTGGGGGGAGGGAGAGAGAAAGCCTTCACACTGTACAAGCACTGTTCAGTAGTAGCCAAAACACTCGTGTGTTATGAACGCTGTTTTATCCCCAAATGCAATGCACAGCTCTATATGGGTTGCTGTGAAGGAATCTAACTTCGTAGCTTCATTCCAACCTGACCTAGTACAAATACTTAATTAATTTTAAAGGCAGATGAAGGGATGAGGGAAGAGCTGAGAGCTGGTTCTGAGAATCAGTTGTGAAGCAAGTGGTTAGAGACTTCATTCAGAACTCTGGAGGAGGTGTTTGGGATCAAGTGAGATACTTTTCCACTGGTAATCCAAAATGAGAAGCAGAGGTGGCTGAACCTCAAAATCCTGTACAGAGGAAGAAGTCAAAAAGAGGGGGAGGATTTGAGCAGTGAGTAATGAGTGGAGAAAAATAAGAATTTAGGATGCAATGAGGTTTAAAGAATTTAGAGGTTTTTAGCTAAGAATTTGGCAGAACTAAAATAGCAGAAAATGAATTAGTAATGGAGGAAGTAACCCTGCTTATGGGATATCTGCCAGAATGATACTGCCATGTGAGAACAAGAGTAAGGGAAACAGATGTTGAGAGCAAGCCTGGACTAGAGTTGGCCGGCTGGACATTATGATAGGATAAGAAAGGCAAATCAGTAAAACATGGAGAAGAATGAATTATGGAGAGAATTAATAACGGGAAAGAAGTCAGGGATCAGAGGGCTGAGAGCAGAAGAGCGTCAGCATTGTGGGTGAGTGGGAAAAGGACAAATGACAAGAAAACGGAAAGGAAAAGGTGGTAGCCAGGCAGTGTTGGATGTGAGTGACCCAAGTGATGACTGGAGAGGAAATTTAATGTACGAAGGTCAGGAAGAAGTGTTTTGCTGTAGAATAAGATAGAAGCTTTTTTATTTTTCTTTTTTTAGCTTTTTTTTTTTATTTAAATGAGTGGCAAGTGAGAAGTTGAGTGAAAGGAAGGTAAGAAATAACCTTACTAAGGGATTAAATAAGTTACGGGTTTCTTGTATGTCATCTTTATGGACGTACAAGACAATTACTGATTAGACACAGCGTTCAAGTGAATAAACTCTTCCAGACTTGCACTGGTTACATTGGAAGCAAAAGTTGGGTGGCTTCCCAAGACTGGACTTTGAGAAGGCATGAACTGAGGCTAGAAGTTCAGGGCAGCTGTGAAGTGGAAGGCATCAAGTTGGGGAGAGGAAACTGAGGTAAAGAATATAGTGTGGGGGGGTTGATCATCATTTTCAGTTGAGGCTCTGCTACAAAAAATGAGCACTGAACTTCCAAGTTATCAATGTGGAAATAAAAATTGCTAAAATTTACTAATATTCTAGGAAATATCAGGAATAAGTTCTCTGCCAATATTTATTAATATTTATCTGGACTAATGCTGCTGGATGTTATTAGTGATTCCTAGTACATGTTCAGTGGCTGTAAAGGAACATTGGTTATTTAAATTTGCCATACTTACTCTTTCCAATACTGTGGTTTTCAAACTGTTTCCATATAGAATGTTATTTTTATATACCTAACGCTGTGTTCAAATGCTCACTAGTCAAAGAATTTCAAAAATGTTTAGCCTAGAGATTTTGTGTCAGATTTTGTCTTCTACTATTTGGTTAGTGAATTCTGTGTTCAGTTTAATCACAGTAAAATTTGGAATTTGACATGAGGTTTAAAGTTGATAAAGCATGTACTGTTCATCAGATGGATGGCATTAATTTCCTGCCAGCTACTGTGTATGAGTGTATTTTGAAATGTTTTAAGGCAATAAAGATCTATAGCACAGGAGAAAAAAAAAACATATCTTTGACCTTTCAAACTTACACTTACCACTCTTCACTATAGGCTGGACACCACTGCATGAAGCTTGTAATGTTGGTTACTATGATGTTGCTAAAGTCCTGATAGCAGCAGGAGCTGACGTGAACACACAGGGCTTGGATGATGATACGCCACTTCATGATTCTGCTAGTAGTGGGCACAGAAATGTGAGTGTGCTGGGAGAGTGGGAGGGGAATAAATAAGTAGTTTGAAACGCTGTCATTAGAACAAATCCAAACTGGCCTGATTGTTCTCATATGGTTTTATAATTCTGCTTCTGCTATTTTGGGGGTATCTTGAAGTTGCTTTAGTTTTCTTTCTTACAATTTGTTTTTCATCCTACTTCTATTGCCAGATATTTTCTACCGGTGTCTGTTTTCTTAAATATTTAAAAGTTTCACTTTTACTTTTTTAATAATTAAACATTTTAATGAGTTTTTTTTAAGAGAGACTTCTACTGTATAGAAGCCTCAAAAGAAAAATGTCTCCAAGCAGTATACGGTGGGTTTAGGGAAATATTTTTTTATTTCTGTGCATATATGAATGTGAAATATGCACTTATGTATATAAAAAAAAAATATTTAAAGGTGTATATCCTACATTCATTTTTATATATTTGCATATGGACTTTGAAATAGAGCACAGATATTTATTTTTGTTAATTTGCGAATAATGACTTATCGGATAAGATAAATTGAGGACTGTAGGTATTTTACATTATTTTCTGTTTTTTTTCTTGTGTTCTGCAAATTAGATGTGGAACTGACTCCACTCTCCCTTTATGTCTCTGTTATTTCATTACTATGTGTGTGGACTGTTGTATAAAGCGAAAAAATAGAAAATACACTCAATTCAAGTATACCTTCCAAACAAGGTCTTCAGTTTGAAAGTGTCTTCTGGAAAGGCTAGAGAAATTAATTATGATAATCTGATTGTGAAATTTTTATTAACTGTTTTGTAAGTTTCTTATGAGAATTGAAACAGAAGTATGTCTTTAGATCAAACTGGTATAAAACTCTAGTAGAGTTTTGGAGAACAGGATCTGTTGCTTGTCTGGTCTCGGTATAGGTATCTGTCACCATATCACTGACATTACATATTGGAAAAATTCTGCTGTCTCCTGAATTTCCCCATTTTTAGCATGTAGGACAGAAAAAAAGTAACTGACACTCTACTGTCCTGAAAATGCAGTGGCCTTGGTATCATTGTAACTTTAACAATTTTTTGCCCTTGATGCTAGGGAAACTGATGATTTTGCAGTACTGTATTCAGTTGGGGATGGGAGTTTGTTCCTCCAATATGATACTTGGATCTCTGTCAGGGCTTTTCTGAAGCGTTGTGGAATCCAGTAGTACTGCTATGTGAAAAATGTCTCCTGTTCCTTAGAGTTAAGTGCTGTAAAATTTGGAGCAAGGTGAATTGGGTGCAGAGGAGTAGAGAGTTTGGTAGGTGAGGAACCAGATGAATTGTCTGAGGAAATGCTAGAATAGCAAGAACAAAAGGCCACTGATGCTTTTCTTTATCGTGATGCTACATCTGTGTAACAGAGGACAACTTTCTTTAGTCTTCCCTTTTATCTCTCTTACTGATTATGAATACCTGGACTTTGCATTCTAGTTGCTGAAGTCTTGCTTTGCAAGTCTCAGTTTCATAGGTGGGAGTTTAGGATTGTGTATCACGTTATACACGTTCCATGTGCAATGGAAGATTTTTATGCTGGTCAAGTAACGTGTTGTGGAAAACCTAAAAGTTCATTTATTTAATGCTGCAGATTGTGAAGCTCTTGCTTCGACATGGTGGAAATCCATTTCAAGCCAATAAGCATGGGGAGAGACCTGTTGATGTTGCTGAAACTGAAGAGCTGGAAATGCTATTGAAAAGGGAGGTGCCCATCTCTGATGATGAGGACAGTTGCTCAGGTAAAAGTAGCCATTTAATTGCATAAGTGGTTTTAATCTTTTGTATAGTGTTAGCTGTTAAGAGTTGCTGCAGGAAGCAATTGCTGTTGCTAAGGTTGTTTTCCACTTTTAGTTTTAGAAGTAGTTGTAAAATCTTTCAACTTAATTTTCTGAAATGTTTAATCTGATTTCTTTTTCTTCTCTCCCTCTCCCTCTCCCTCTCCCTTTAATGAGCTCTTCCCACTCCCCAAATCAACCCCACTTCAGAGTGATGATTTTACCAGAGAAAGATACAGAGAAAAATATCTTATTATAATACAAAGTTTTTTGGTTTCTGAGAGGTCTTCTTTGGGGAAAATGTCACCGAAGTCATTTATTTCACATTCTTAGTAGGTCAATGGGGAGCTAGTTTCTCACACGGGCATAACTTAGTTACACCTACTCAGTAAAGAAAAGTCCCTGCCAGTGGGGGAATTACTGGTTTGTGAAGGTGATCAGATAGTAGCTTGCTTATGCAGGGGCAGTAATTCTTGGCCCCTACTGTATTTCTGTAGATTAAGGAGCAGGTATGACCTCCTGGGGCACAGAAAGAAGTATTGTCTCCTTGGAAGCAAAAGATTCTTGGCCATGGGTAACTTGCTTGAGTGCCAGGCCAGAACTTTTCATTCTGCTTTCACAGAATCTTCAGAATCCAGATTCTTTTGAGTAAAAGAAATGTGGTGGATTGAAAACTGACTGAATAGCCAGGCCCAGAGGGTGGTGATCAGTAGCACAAAGTTTAGTTGGAGGCCAGTAACTAGCAATGTGCCACAGGGGTCAATACTGGGTCCAGTCCTGTTTAATATCATCATTAATGATTGGGGTAGAGTGTACCATCAGGAAGCTTGATGGTGACACAAAACCAGGATGCACCAGAAAGTCGTGCTGACATCCATAAGGACCTTGACATGTTGGAGAAATGGGCTGACAGGAACCTCACGTAGTTCAACAAGGGGAAGTGTGAAGTCCTGCACCTGGGTAGAAACAACCCCAGGCACCAGTGCAGGCTGGGGTCTGACCAGCGGGAGAGCAGCTTTGCAGAAAAGGCCCTGGGGGTCCTGGTGGACACCAGGTTAAAGATGAGCCAGCAATGTACCCTTGCAGCAAAGAAAGCCAATGGTGTCGTGGGCTGCATTAGGAGAAGTGTTGCCAGCAGTTCAAGGGAGGTGATCTGTCTCCCCTGCTTAGCACTGGTGAGGCCACAGCTGGAGTGCTGTGTTTAGTTCTGGGCTCCCCAGTACAAGAGAGATATGGACATACCAGAGAGAGTACAATGGAGGGCCAGGAAGATGATGAAGGGACTGGAGCAACTCTTCTGTGAGGAAAGGTTGAGAGAGCTGGGACTGCTCAGCCTGGAGAAGAGAAGGCTCAAGGAACCTTGTTACTGTTTAGCAATTGATTCCTCAACAGTTGTCTGTCTGTGCAGGGCATTGCTTGGTTTCCATGGGCTGGTTTCCAAGAGGAGCGGAATTGTTCTGTGCAGTTTCTCAAGGAGTCAGGCTTAGAGAATAGGTGATCCATCTCCTGTACTTCCATTGCTTTACCTTTGGTCATTAAGGAGTAAGGTGTCTGATGTGATTGGAATGGGGAAATACTGTTAAGAGCAAAGCAAATAGAGACACAGAAGAGAGAATCAGCAACTACCTTGTAGGAAAAGGGTGAAAGGAAGGCACAGACAAGCTACAAGGAGTGGTTAGAGTCAAGGCAGGAAGATGATGGCATGTACCTATGGGCAGGGGGGTGGGGTGGAATATATAAAAAGCTGATAGTGCAGAACTAGTGATATGTTCTGGGTGCTACAGATGTTATAGAAGATAATAGGGACTTCTGGATTCTATTTTGTTGATACTGTGTTGTTGAACACAAAGTAGCTGAGAAGCCTGCTGGCAAAGTATGTGTCTTAACCATTGTGTACTGGCAGTTGGCCCACAAAAGATCCTACTGGAAATCAGTGGGAATCTTGCAGGAGACCATTGGTGGGTTTGGTTTTGGTGTTGGTTTTTTTTTTGCATTTAAACTTTTAAAGCATTGAAACTGCTTCATCACTTTCCTTACACTATTATTTTGAACCCTTCTGTTACTTTTTACTCAGTATATCAAATCTCTAGTCCATGGTACTGAATATGACAATACTCAGGGTTTTTTTTTTTTTTAAAAGGCAAACTGATAGATGCAGCTGAAGAGGCTTGACTTGCTTGGAGCCTTATTTGGAGGGAATAATATATCCAGAACTACTTTCTAAAGATTTTTGAGTTCTGGATTTTCATATGATCAGGTGGTGATAACACCCCATATGTTTCCTAAAATTTTATTTTAGGAACAGTTGAGGTTTACATCTTGGACTTGCAAGTCCAAGACATCCAGTACAACCCATGCTGTGCATGCGTATAGCAGAGACCGGTTGCAGTGAATCATACCATAGTCTACTTTAGGCTGTCCATATCAGGTCCATGAAGATTCATAAGGGAATTTCTTTACACAGGCAGCTTTTTGTCTTTTAAGAATAAAGGCTTATCTGCTGTTGAAACATGACTAAATAGTTCAAGTTGAAAAACATATTTTAGTTGTTGAAGAGCAGAAGAGTTGATGAATTTCTAGAGGAATGAGTCATCATAGCAAGATGTCCTTGAGAAAGATTCAGGTTATGCAGGAATTATGCACAATAGATGAGGTTTGCAAAATTCAAAGTGCATTGCTTTTATGAGATTGGGATATAAATACTAATTAATATTTTTACATGCCTGAGTGACAGAGGTAAAGTGTGGGCAGCACTTTGGCTTCATGACCTTTTTGGTTTTCTTAAAAAGCTTAATTCTAGTGAGAAGGTTTACTGTGTGTTTTGAATGGATTTTTCTTTTTTCATTTGTATAGCATTAACTGCTGAACTGAACTATTTTGTCCTGAACTAGAGTGTGAAGAATGTCCCATCAGTACTCAACTAATTTTTGGTTTTTTTTACTCTACAGATTCTGAAGAAGCTCCATCTGTAAATCCTTCCAGTGTAGAGGGGAATGTTGATTCAGAAGCAGAAAAGGACTCTGTAGCCAATGACAGCAAACAAACAGTCCCTAGTAAGACACCGCTTTCATCTGCTCTTGATGAATATGAGTTTAAAGATGATGATGAAGATGAAATGAAAAAAATGATCGATGACAGACATATTCTTAGAAAAGACCTAAGGAAAGAGGATGAGACTGAAGTTGAAAAGAACAGCTTATTTGTGAAACAAGAAAAAGTTGTCCTTTCAAAATCATTTAAAAGCAAAAAGCAGAAACCATCTAGAGTTCTGTATTCAAGTTCTGAAAGTTCAGATGAAGAAATACTTCAGGACAAGAAGATAGTTTCTCCTTGCTCTATTTCAGAAACACCAAATTCTGAAGTAAGAGTAAAGAAAGAATATCTGGCTACAAATGAACACAAGCAAAAAGGCAAAGTTAAAAGGAAAGTAAAAAATCAGAGCAAAAACAAAGAAAATCAAGAACTAAAGCAAGAAAAAGAAAACGCTAGAGTAACAAATATAGCTACTTCTGGGTTAGATTCTTTAGATAAAAGTAGAGAGGAAGAAACCTTTAAGAAGTCTTTCACCCCAAAAGAAGATTCGTCTTTACATCTATTTCATATCACTGCTGGCAAATCTCCGAAGCATCCCTGTGGATTAAGTGAAAAGCAGTCAACACCATTAAAGCAAGAAAACGCCAAAACTTGCTTATCACCAGGAGGTTCTGAAGTAACATTGCAATCAGAATTAATTCGGTATGATCACAACACTGATTCTGAATATCTAGTTGAAAGTTCTAGTGGCAAATCTTGCAAGCACAAAGAAAAAAGCAAGCATCATCAGAAAGATTTTCACTTAGAATTTGGTGAAAAATCTAGTCCTAAAATTAAAGAGGAAGATAATAGCTCAACATTTGAGAATTCAGAGTATACTCTGAGAAAGATTGACAAGGAAGGTAAAACACTTAAAAAGCATAAAGTAAGGCACAAAGAAAGAGAAAAGGACAAGCACAAAAAGGAACAGGATGGGGAAAAGGAAAAACATAAACATAAAGATAATGTTAAAGAGGTTCAAAGAAGTATTGAATTTGACAGAGAATTTTGGAAAGAGAACTTTTTCAAAAGTGATGAAAATGAGGATATGTTGTTAAATATAGAACACGATTCTCTCTCTTCAGACAGAAAATCAAAGCTAGAAAAAGTGAACGCAAAGGAAGATAAGTTAGTTAAGGAGAGACAGTTCCAGAAAGAGAGAAATGCGAAAGAGGAGAGAGAGAAAGAGAAGAGCAAAAAGGAAAATGAGAAGTTACTCAAGGATGAAAAAATAAAAGATACAAAAGAAGAAAAAGAAATTATGCTTGCAGATAAAGAAATGGAATTGTTCTGCTTTGGTGTTAAAGATGAGGCAGTCAGCATGCATTTAATAGAAAAAGAAACAGATACTGACAAGCAGGAAAAGAATTTAAAGGAAAATAAAGAAAAGACTGAAAAGCGAACCTCAGCCAAAGAAAAAGATGTTGAAAAGATAGAAAGAAAAAATGGAGAAAAAGAGAAAAAGGCAAAACATGAATACAAGACAGAGAAAGAAAAAGCAGAAGTAAATGAAAATACAGAGAAGACAAAGGAGAAGCCCAATTCCCAGCAAGCCGAAAGATGCCATAAGGAAAATGATAAAATAAAAAGTACAAGTACTCTTAAAAAACTTGATGACAAAGAAAGAAGCAAAGAAAAAACTGATAAGAAGCATGATAAAGAAAAGGCTGATAAAGACAGACACTGGGCTGAAAGCAAAGAAAAACACTGTACTGAAAGAAAAGTCAAACAGTCTGAAAAAGAATCTGAATATACTAAATCAGAAAAAAATAGAACTAAAGACAAAGAAAAGGAACTTGAAAAAAAAGACAAATCCAAAGACAAGGAGATCTCAATGGTAGCAAACTCAAAACATCTGCAAGAGGAAAGAAGAAGTGGTATTACAGACAGTAATAAAACAATGCATGACAAACTGTCATCTCAGAAAGAAAAACCAAAAGATGATTTGTTGAAAACTCCAGATGGTAGAGAGAAAGATAAAAAAGATAAAGATATAGACAGGTACAAAGAGAGAGATAAGCACAAAGATAAACTGCATCAAAGTAGTTTACTTAAACTAAAACTAGAACATGAAAAACTTAAACCTAAACCAGCTCCTGCAGCAAAGGATACTCGACCTAAAGAAAAAAGATTAGTCAATGATGATTTAATGCAAACTAGTTTCGAAAGAATGCTTAGCCTTAAAGATCTGGAAATAGAGCAGTGGCATAGAAAACATAAAGAAAAAATAAAACAGAAAGAGAAGGAGCGCTTAAGAAACCGCACTTGTTTAGAACTTAACAAGATGAAAGAAAAACCAAAACACTCATTAGCTGAAGTAAAAAGCAAAGAACTGATTCGTTCAAAAAGCTCAGAGTTGCCAGATGTTTGCATGAAGGAAAAACAGCAGAAAGATGCTACAAGTAATAGGTCACAATCAGTAGATACAAGAAGTGTCAACATTATAAAGTCTTCCTTGGTTTTAGATAATTTAAATAGATCCCCCAAATCAGAAAGTGAAAAGACGGGTCTGAACTCCAGATCAGTGTCCATGGTTTCAGTTGCAAGCTCTGAGGATTCTTGCCATACCACAGTGACTACTCCAAGGCCTGTAATTGAATATGATTCAGACTTTATGCTAGAAGGTTCTGATTCCCAGATGTCTTTTTCACAATCACCATTTTTGGCAAGTGCCAAATCACCAGCCCTTCTTGAAAAAGAGACCGATGGTCTTGCAGAGTTGCCAGATCGCATTAAGCCACCTTTCACAAACAGGCTTCAACCAGCATACATTAGATCAGCATCTGTGGAAGATGTTAAACTGGTTTTAAATGAGTGCAGACCTGTTGTAGAGGTTCGAAGATGCAGCATGCCTGCTGCTGTTTCTGAACACAGCAAACAGCCTCGAATATCAGAAGAAAATAATCAGAATGCTCTGTCGTATGTTCAGACTTGTGCTAGCACTTCTCCTAAACCAGAACTACCATGTAGCATGCTTGAAAGAGATCTTCAAAGTAGTACTTCTGGTTTGCAGTCAAACTTTACACCATCTCTGACTGGTGCTGCTAGCAACAAGCAAGAAACAATGGGTACAAGTACCATTAAAAATACTGCACAGATGAGCCCTTCAGAAGGCTATAATATGCATTTAGAATTGTGTAGTCAAAGTGGTGTGACTCAGCAAACCAAACCGTGGGATGTGCCTTTTGACAGACTAAATTCATTAAACAGTGAGTTTAACAGCACAGGTTATGCTGTATCAGAGCAAGATACTAACAGCGTTACAGCAATGCATAATTCTGAAAACAAGACATTGAGAGAGCAACAGGTGTCTGAATTTTTGCCTCAGCATACTGAAATCAAGGGAAATGCCACCTCACAAGAATCTGTATCTGTTTTGCCTTCACAGTCGCCTTGTTCTTTAACTATCCAGCTAGTCCCGGATGTATCTAAACACATTTCTTTACCAGGTATTAGCAGTCAAGATTCATCATTTGTACAACAACAAAACCTTGTTCAAACTACAACTTCTACTTTGGATACAGATGCTACTAGTACCAGAGAGATGGAAAATGCTTTCTTCCCTTCAAACATTAAGAAGGCAGATGCACCCATTGCTGTATGTTCTGAGAGCTCTGCAAAGGATATTTCACAGAGCTATGAACGGGTGAATGATTTACCTATGGTACCGTTAGAAAAAGATATTCCTGAAAGTGAGAGCAGTTCACAGTTAAATGTAAATTCGTACGCATTCAATAAATTTGTTTGTAAGAATGTTCAGTGTGAAGTGGATAGTAACACAGCAGATGCTTCAGACATTAGAAATGAAAAAGGCCAACAAGAAAAGTTGATTTCAGTGCATGTTGACAGTAAAGCTGATGCTGATCTCTGTGAACTGAGTTCAGGAATGTCAAAGGGAATTACGAACGAATCAGCTAATAAAAAACTCTGCGCTGCAGACAGAGAAAATGTGTTGACAGATGATCCGCCACAGTACTCCTCTTTATCTAATTTGGAAAATAGTTCACAACAGATTACACAAGAAGAGGTGCATAAATACAGCCAAATAGTTAAACTAGAAGAAGAAATTGCTGAGGATCAGAAGGTGGAACAGCAAGAAGTACCTCAAAGAATCACGAGGAACAGAGCAAATATACTTGCTAACCAGGGTAAGCAGAATCCTATTGGCTGCGCGCAGATGTCAGAAAAAGAGTCTGAATCGTCAGTGTCTATGAAAGCAAGGATTAGATTAACTGAAGAGGATGATGCTCAGGTACATCATCCACGTAAAAGAAAGGTGTCGCGTGTGCCTCAGCCTGTGCAAGTGAGCCCTTCTTTACTGCAAGCTAAGGAGAAGACCCAGCAGTCGCTGGCAGCTATTGTTGATTCTTTGAAACTTGAAGAAATTCAGCCATACAGTTCTGAGAGAGCAAACCCGTATTTTGAATACTTGCACATAAGAAAAAAAATTGAAGAGAAGCGTAAATTACTGTGCAGTGTTATTCCTCAGGCACCTCAATATTATGATGAATACGTGACCTTCAATGGCTCATACCTACTGGATGGCAATCCCTTGAGCAAGATATGCATCCCAACTGTAAGTAACATGGTCTTTAAATATACAGTACAATGAAAGGCATGTTTTTGTTTTATTTTTGTAACTTTCATATTCTTCCTAACTTGCTTCTGAATACTTGTGCTGAAAATAGTAAGTTGACCTATGTCAAATTAATGTTGACCTATGTCAAGTTAATACTGACCAGTAATGTCATATTTAAAAGCCCTATTCAGTGGAAATGTAAATAGTGGTTTCACAATCGTTACAACACAAACCATCATGTATGACACCTGTAAAAGACACACTAATACTGTATTTCAACGTAGTTACTACTGTAAAGCCTACCCTTTCAAAAGTGAAGTCAGTTGTTGAGAGCTTCTCCAAATTTCTGCTGGCAATAATTTGGTTACAACTAGTTATTCAAAGCTGTTTCATTTGGAGAGGGGGATGTGCAGTGGTTCAAAATATTGTCTGTCACCAAAAGTCTTAAGTAGGAGAGTGCCTGCTAGCTATCTCAGTTTCTCCTTAATACTCTCAAGAGCAGCAGATATAATCTGCTGTGTCCCAGCTTTTGTAATCCATCAATTCAAAAGGTTCTGGATTTTATTTAATGTGAAGTTCTTTTCATTTTCACTGAAGAACATCCATAGTTCAGGGACACTTGTTCAGTTCTAAGCTCTCCAGAGTTCCGACACAAGCATATTGCTGATGACAGCTGTGAAGGAGGTCTGTGCAATGCAGAACATAATTGGCTCAAGTGCAGTTAGTATTACTATTTGCTGTGGAGGTGCCCCTCCAGGTGTCTCACAATAACATGGTCACTGCCAGTCTCCTGTTTTGATGTCAGCGTAATCACAGTAGCACCTGAATTGTAATTCCTTTCTTTGCTCCTCAGCACACCTGATTTTGTGCTTATTGTGTTCTGTGTGTGGGGAGAGGGGAGACCCGAAACATTGTGCATTGAAGGCTTTCTGCTAGCCACCTTGAAGTACTCTTACTCCTGGGAGTAGAAGGTGGTTTTATATTTTTCCAGCTATTATCTCATCCACTTAAATTGCTTTAGTTCTGAGGTAAAACATAGCTTAAACCTGTTTGAATGGTTTAAATTAAAACACATAATAGCTGGAATAGGCTGAGACCACGTATTTGATTTCCTAAAGCAGTTGTTTGGCTGCTGTACAATAGCTTGTCAAGTTCAGAATTCAGTAGTATTTGATTGTATGCCCATTACTTAAGATGTGTCAAGTTAAGGAAAAGTCTAAGTTTAGGAGGAATGGGGACAATATCATAATCCTTGAATGGCAAAAATGCCTACTGAACTGAACTGTTTCTGTGTGTGAAGTCTCATATGCACAAGCCAAGCATCCAGTTTTCAGCTTCCATATTTCTGAATGGACTAGTTATGTCGACTCATTTAAGCTAACGTGCCCCTACTTGAGATGTTGCCTTGACTCTTTCCAATAGAGTTTGAAGATTCTTTTGATTAAGAAATGAACACAAATTTAATATATAAAAGTAAATTTAAAAATTCATGTTTACTTAATTTCATTCACTTCATAATTGCCATATAAGCTGTTTTTTCTCACTTTTCCACTATGCCCCCTGTGTTGCTTCAAAAGAATTAATACGTGTATCCTCTCATGTTAAGTGAGTTCTCTCTTGTTTGATGGTGACCACTGTTCTTTGAAATTAGTTAATCAATTATAGTCTTAGGAACGATGTGGGTAAGATGACTCATTTGGTCTGCAAGTAAACTAGGATGTACAGGAAGCTTTGCTACAATGTACCAGGCTATCAGCCTTACCCAGTCTAGAAATCTTTCTCAGTAGCTGTTGCAGCTTCTATAATATATATCTATCACCAGAAGCAGAGAGACTTTTATTTTTTATAGCAGCTGCTACTCAAGTACATACTGTTTCCAAGCTACTACTTACTGAGTTGGCATCACACTTCAGTGCTTAATTTAGGATAAGCAGAAAGTGGAGAAGCACAGCATATATTTTTCCTGAGCCTATCTTCTACCTGGGCAGTAGAATTCATTTCCCTGTCATAAGTGGCAATGTGAGTAGGCACTGTAAGAAAGGGTTATTGACTTGGTACTAAAGCATTGCCTCATACTTCCTTCCTGTCTCTTTTACTGTGTATAATAGGGACACACAGTTCATGAGAATATAGATAGTTGGGTAGCACAAATTCTTGGGTAACTTAAGTTCAGTAAATATCAGAGGTGAATGCATATTCCCCATTCTCATGGCTTTTAATTACTTGTTTAAAAAAAAAACAACAAACAAACAAACAAACAACAAACCCAAACCTCTCAAAGTGTGAATATGTGCTTGAAGGATTACAGCTATTGATTTTTTACTTCAGCTGGATTTCTGAGTTGCTTCCCTACATGTGCATGTTCTGGTGATAACAATTTTTTTTAAACTGTTACTTGTTTTGTATATGCTTTTATGGTACTGTTAATCTTCTATGGTTGTAGAATGAACAGGTGAAGCTTTTTATTCCATGCTGGTAGGAGCAAAAGGGAAAAAAAAAAAAAGTGCTGAGAAGCTAAAATAAACTATTAGGAAATTGGTGTTTATCTCCATTAGGAGTAAAAGTGTAAGAAAGCAGCATGAGTTGTAATCTAAAGAGGGAGATATTTTAAGTATTTTAGTTTTGTTTGTCTGAAAAAATAATCTACAATGCAACTAAATGCTTTGTTTAATTGCTGTCACTTGTGTAAATGCAAGTTTTGATAAAATTTCATATTTCTTTCCATTTAAAAAATAACTAGTACTTCAGATTTAACTTCTTTGCAGAGCTTGCTTGTATATACAATTTAATAGTTTTAGTTGTGACTTGTGATCATTGAAAGTCGCATTCATAATAGTACCCATTACAAATACCATGAAAAGGAGTATTGCTAAGCCAGAGATCGTTTCAGGCTCAGAAATAAATGTTTGTTTATACATTGCACACATTGTCCAACAATGTGAAAATAAGGCCTATGCCTGTGGGGTCTCTCTACAATTGTGGACTATTAATAACATGTACATGTTGTTTTGCATATAATGTTAATAAGCAGCTGTAAAATGACCTCTCTGTTGGGATTGTTTGGGGTTTTTTTAAATTTTTGCTTAGGTGTTTCTTTAATAATTCTCTGTTAACTTGACTTTTGCCTCATTAATTTACACAGGTGATGAGAAAGTAGATACTCCTTTCTTGAATTATTCTCGTATTTTGGGTATCATTGTGTGAAGGGCTAAGCAAAAACAATGTTTAGCTGTGACACTCTGGGAATCAGAATAGTTTGTGTAACATACTGTTCTCTGCATTGGAATTTTAATGATGCACTATAGTTTATCTGATGAACTTCAAACATCCTGTAGGTGGGAACCAGGAGATGGTGTGCTTAAATTTGATTTCCACAGCCTTGTTTATATACTGTAATTTATGACCCATATCACCTAAGGCTGTAAGGATAGTCACGTAGGAATTGTGGCTTCCCTCTCACCAATGCAAATACAAAACATAAGAGACATCAGGTCAGTTCAAAACAGGAGGAAACAAATCTGAATCTTCTAACAGTAAATTTAAATTGTACTTAGCTACGTTGCCTTTCAGATTGCTACATCAGTATGTTCTGTGGGGTTCAGTCATCTTTGTCTGTACTCATTCCTGAGAAGAGATAGCAAGATGATTCATTTCCAGCTTGCGATGGCTATCTAGCAGATGTGTTCTAATAAAAGGGATTCTGTCCAGTCTCTCTGGCATTGCTGTAGAAACTGAAGTGGCAAAAGTGTATGTTAGTGGTGCTACCAGAAACTTGATTCTTAAATGCATGAAATATTATAGCAGTAGAGCAGCCAGTCAATTTGGGTGGCATGGGTAAGGTAAGATAGATAGTTGAAAATAATTGCAGAAGTGTTGTGTTTGTATGATTCGGAGTTACCTTAGGCGTTCTCTTTTTTTGTAATGGGCACAAATGAGGATTGAAGGTTTATTGAGTGAAGAGTTGGTGTTCTTGTAGTTGTTACAAAGGATGCAAGGCATGGAAGAAACTTCCTTAATTGATTTTCTTGTGTTGGAGATGGTGAGGGTATGTCTGTTCAGATAGCTGCCTTCTAGTGAAGTGGAGCAAAGAGGTGAAGGGCTGAGTTCTGCCTAGCTTTTCTGGGCAGTTTGTCAGACTGGGATTAGGGAACGCTTGAGAAGGCAGGGTTCAGAGAACTATAGTTTCCCTCTTTTTTGTGTGGAGTCTGGGCCCTTAAGAAATAAGTTTGCTAATTCATTTTGGCTATACAAGAAACTGAGGTCACCTTTTCCCTGTGGCATTCGGTTTCATGCTCTGTCCTTGCAAGTCTAACGTGTTCATATTTTCCCTACACGCATTTTGTGGTCTCTTTAGTAACTGTCTCTTTGACTAGAAGATCTGAGAGGCTCCTCTGGCTGTTCTGGCCTTGAAACCTTAAACTTTCTGGTCCTTTGTCCAATCCAGTGCTGGTTCAAAAGTTGGGGTTTCCCGCAGGTGCTGTGAGATGACTCCAATCCTGTTTGCAGACTTTAAGGATCCGAGGCTCTTTTGTCCCCTGTTTCTAAAGAGAGAGAAAAAATAATAGTAATTTCAAAAATTAATGTAAACAAAGTCAGTTCTGTATTTAGTTTTATGTTTCGGAAGACGGTATAGGGCTGATGGAGTTCAGTGTTTATAAATTTCCCCAGAGGCAGCAGTGATCTCCGAGCTCACAAAAGCCGCGCAGGCAGCCTTTCCCGCTGCTGCCGCTCGGTGCTGGCGCAGAACGGCTCCGAGGGCATTCGGGGGTCCCGCTGCGGTCGGAAGGCCACCGTGTCTGCCGCGGAGAGCTCCTCGTCCCGCCTGGGGGCTGCTCCCAGCCCGGCTGCGCCCCCGGTCCGCTCCTCTCTCGCCTTCCCGCCGGCGGGGGGCGCGCCCGCCCTCCCCTGCGCAGCTCTGGGTCGCCGCCTGCTGGCCGGGAGGCGCCCGTCCCGCCGGGGCCAGCGGCGGGGGGGTGAGAGTGTGTGTGTGAGACTGTCGGTTCAGTTGTTGGTTAGAAAACGTGTATGTGGCTGGTCGGCAAAAGCAGTAACGTAATAAACCAATTCTGGGATCTGAAAGAGACTTTTAATAAAAGCTGCGGTGTAGTAGCAGCTGCACAGAGGCAGAGTTCCCTCGTACATTCAAATAAAAGTCCACGCAAGTTTGTTGTCGAGATAATTACGACCTTTCCAGTTATTTCCTATGGTGTTGATTCCTATTCCTGTTGCAAAATTAAGCAGTTTATAAATTTAAAGGAATAACATTTTATAATAGCATTTGAAATTGTTCAGGTAATATAGATGCTCACCAGCTCTGAAATTTTTATTTCCGGATAACTTAGCTGCATAAACTCAAAGAATATCTATAGACAGATTGTTTATCTTGCTTCTTCTGCTGTGTGCTTCTCTATTAACAACAGCACTGAGATATTTTGAGAGATTTTTGGGGGGTTAGTAAAATTAATGAAATAAAACCTTGTTTTTTCTGCAAGCATCTTGTCTTATTTTATTGAAAGACTATGACAGCACTGTTGTACTGTGCCCTGAATGCAAAGTTTGGAGGCAAAACTAGACTGCAACATATAACACACTGAAATCCATTATGATTGAGACAGATGATGCCAGTAGGTGTTTGGGTTTGGGTTTTTTTTTTGCTGTGTTTGTTTGCTTTTAATACTGGTGATTTATACAAAATGGCATATGCCATAAACATCACTCACTGGTTTGGGAGCCAAACTGTTTTCATTGAGAGAAGTGAAGTGTATCTTGTTCAGTAGTTTGAAATGTGAAGGAGTTGACTGTCACTTTATAGCAAATGATAACTTAAGGAATGCACCACAATTAGTTATTTGATATATTCTTTAATTCCAAAGACATTGGCCAACTTCCAGTTGGGGGAAAAAATTGTCCTGAAATAATTTTCCGAGATAACAATAATTGAATAACTTTTTGGTAGATAAATCCCTTTGTTACTGGAGTGTATAGGTGCACAACTGATAGTAGCAATGCAACGTGTCCATATTTTCATAATAAATGTATTATTTATTGACAGTTGCATGATCCATATTATTGAATAGAATGATTTATGTCTAATGTGTTTGTGTTAGGTACAAGATAGAGTATAATACCTGTAGGTATGTATTTCAGCGGTGCTTTCTGAGTATCAGTGGTACTAAGAAGTATTTCATTTAATTTTGATGAGTCTTTCCAAAGCAGTATCAATGCTCTTACATCTAGCAGTTGATAAAAGTCGTGCTGAACTGTCAGATAGAAATTGCATAGAGAAAAGTAAACTTTGGGTGGAGCCTTAAAACTCCCAAGATGTTTATTAATTACTTGTCAAGAAACATCTGATTTCTGCAGTTGCCATGAGGGCTCCAGGTACCTTTTCAGTTTGTCATACCGCTCAGTCAGGACAGTTATACTGGTTGTTTATTATAATTGACGAAAAATGCAAAATGCCTGCAGTATAGCCAGTCAGTAACAGTGTTGATAGCTCACTCAAGTCTATTTGATTTTTTTTTTTAATTATTATTAATTTGGGGGGGGGGGCATAAGCTTTTAAAAAAACGTATTTGAATAACTAACAGGAGGAAACGCTTTTCCAAGCCACTGACTGGGGCTCTAGTGTACTTCTTGTGCTTGCCTGTGTTCTTCATGATTGTAAGATTAGGAATGTGGTTGGTTATCTTTTGTGCCATATAAAATGCCAGTGACACTGTATAGATATATCGAGTCCCTTATTTTTTCAGTAATATTTTTCTTTTCTTACTTTCCTCTTGTATTTGGCTGGGTGGTTTTTAACTTCTCAGAATGAAGAAGCTTTAAGGAGTCCTTAAAATTGAAAGCAAATTGTATTTTTTCTGTCTTCTAATGTTTAGCCTTTTTAAAGAACAGCTATGGCCTGCTCACAATGCCTGGTTAAAAGCACTCAACAGTTTGAAATGCCATTTCAGCTGGGTTTATTAACATTACTGTAAAGAATCCTTAACACCTTTTATTGCAAATGGATTGAAGTGACATAACTAATGGAATGTGCAGAACTGTTGTGTTTTGCCTAAAAAATACCTTGCTTATGGTTTGGTTTTGTTTTGTTTTTTTAAATAAATGCTCAACTCATACAGGCAATGTTAAACGTTAAATACATATTCACTATACTAGTTATAAAACTTTGTTCACAGATTACACCACCTCCCTCACTGTCAGACCCGCTTAAGGAACTCTTTAAACAACAGGAGGTTGTAAGGATGAAACTACGTTTACAGCACAGCATTGAAAGGGTAAGACTAAAGTAATCTATTTTTTTATTTCCCAACTTTAAGCTTTAGGGATTTTTCTTTTTCAATGGATAGACTATATTTTGCTCAATTTAACAAAGCTAAAGAAGAATCCGCCTTCTACCCAAATTTATGAATTGGAGAAACAAAAAAATGGTTTAGACAACTGTTAGCAGAATATTTAAGTCAGTATGATAGCAGCTTTTTCCTGTTAATTGTTCTGAGATATGGCCCATGTTTTTCCTGGGGCAGTGGGAAGAAAGCTGCAGACTCTACTTTTGAAAGCTAATAATGGTTGTAGACTTCAGAACCAAACTGACTGAATTTAAAGAATTGAAGCAAGAGTAAATTCTGTATTGGTCGAAGACACCTGTGGTTTTATGGAGTTTCTGTGTGTTGTTTAAAGAAAAAAAAAATTATAAATTATTTAAATTATCCTGCAAATGATATTTCTGCTTCAGTTTGCTTGGCCATTGTGCTTGACATGACAAGCGTGTGACAAAAATCTTAAAACAGTTGAGACTCAAACCTATATCCCAACTTACATGCTCCTCATACTTTTCATCTTTCACCTTCTTTATTAACTAGAACTTGCCTCAGTAGCACTAAGTGGAAAATCTGGGCATGATATTGAGCCAGCAGTGGTGGTGGGAGAGAAGGTGTTTTCAGTTCTGACATTCAGGGAACACTCTTTGCATTATTAAATTGAAATTTTGGATTTGATTAGATGAACAATCCCTCCTCCCTGCACCAGCCCATTTCTCACACTGTTCAAATGTGTAAGCCCTAAAAAGAAGTGTTTAAATGATTGGACATTTTTATGAATCAAACTGAAATGCTTAATTTACCAAATGTATGTTTATATGTTGATATCTTATTCAATTAGGAAAAGCTTATTGTTTCTAATGAACAAGAAGTTCTACGTGTTCATTATCGAGCAGCAAGAACGCTAGCTAATCAAACACTACCATTCAGTGCCTGCACTGTTCTGCTGGATGCCGAGGTTTATAATGTGCCTCTGGATGCTCAGGTAAAGAGATGTATTTGAGAATTTCAGGAAAAAAAGGTCTTTCTAGCCTAACTCAAAAGGAGTGTTTGCAGAGAATTTTATTCCCGTATTGAAATTATCATTGATTTGTCTGGAATTAAGATTTTGCACATTATAGATTGCTACTTGGATTTGGCCTCATTTGGGTGTACAATAACAAGAGGATATGGGTATATGTGCGCTGTTTTTCTTTTTTGTACCATGTCTGGTTTTCTTTCACCTCCAGAAACGATAAGGAGGGTAAAATGAGAACATTACCCTGCTGGCTTTCATGAAAGCAAATTTCAATCAGAACGTATTTGGGAAGCTTACAAATACAGCTTCAACAATAACAACAACAAAAATATCGGACCATAAGATAATTTTTTGTCACTAGTCCAGAGAATCAGAATGCAGTAGTGTGTGAAGAGATGGATCGGTTTGTGAAATTTGGAAATGTTTTGTGGAGATATTCACATGATACTTTTCTCCTCTCTGTATGGCAGTCATTAGAACTGTTCCATAAAAAACAGATGACCAACAGTGAAATGTTGAATGCTACCAGATGAAATGATTTTTTTCAAAATCACCTCAAGCTCTGTATTATTTACATGAGCCTTGTTATTTACATATTCGATATTGGTATTTAGTTCCCAATTAAAACCTAAAATGAGCAGTATACTTTATAATCTGCATACCTTTTATGGTATGCTGCAGCTGTACCTCTAAGAGAATATAATTCCATGATGTCGGTATTTTGTGAACAGGTCTGCTAACTAACAAAAATGGAAACAGCGTTTAGAACCTGATTCAGTGACTGTGAGGAGCACATAATGCAAGGAAGAAATTTGATGTTGCAGATGTAATAAAAGTGTGGATGCATTGGATGTTGGGCATTTTAAAATGAAACACCTATATATTTCTGACATATGTGGAATTCTGCTTTAGTACTAGAGACACCTATAGAATTATTACAGCTTCCAGCGTTTACTCAGTTTGTTACTACTTCCCCCGCCTTTAAAGGCCTAGAGCTATGCACAACGAGGTGATTCAGCAGGAGACAGCAGTTTTATGGAGACTGTATTGTTCTCCCATTTTAAGCTTTGTACCAGCAAATTTTTAAATCATCATTTCCTTAGTAATCTAACTGTTGGGGCAAAAATGAGATATTTTTTTCCTCTTCTGTTAACAGTCCAAATATCATCATTACTAGTTCTGAAGTTCAAAGTGTCCATTGCTTTTTTCTGCCTGAATTAAGAGGCCTTCAGCTTTTTAGAAATTTGAGATACATCTGAGTTAGGCATACAACTGCATTTTTTAGTTAACATTTTACAATTGATTTTAAATAAGCTGATTCTATATTTGAATTCTGTGAAACAAAAGGAATCCGTATCAGGGGATAAGTTTGTTGTTTCCGCCCCTCAAAGTATTGCAACTTTTTTGACCATCTATATAATAAAAATAGCAGTAGTAAAATGCCTCTCCTTCCCCCTCACCACCTCAACAGCTTTGTGTTCAGTCTGTGGTAATTTTTTCTTAGAAAACTATAATACTGCACATAATGTCCAGCAAAGTTTTAAATATACTTTTAATTATAATTGAAACCAATGCTTTAAACTACCAACTTGATGCTTTAAATTTGCTTCACGGGAAGAATGTAGATGCATAAGAAACCATTCTCTAGTAGTGCATTCTGCCACTTCCCTGCTACCCTTCTAGCAACTCTTAATTTTCTTCTACGATGAAGAAACACTTCTGATTAAGTTTTTCTTGTATTTGAGCAAATAGCTGGGAAAGATTTGTAAGCAAAGATCTAGTTTATTTTGGAGGAAAATGACCACCTCCGACCTGTTTTTATGTGGTTTCTGAGTCTTTGGAGGCTTGCCTTTATGGCTGCACATGTTGGGCAGACCTTGAGAACCGTACTTTGCACTCATGTGGGCCAAACCAAAGATGGGGGAGGAAAAAGGCCGAATCTCTGGTGAACAGACTGTTAGCTGGTCACAGCTCACATAAATGCCTACAGTTCAGGGTTACAATATCAGTGTTGTTGAGGGCTCTTTCTAGAACCAACCTGTTCAGCTGTTTTCTAGAGATTTCAGTTTTTGCAGGTTTTATTCCTGTTCTTGCCCATTGCTACAGTGTACAAATTCCTTCAGTGTCTTTTTTTTCTTCTAAAAAAGTAA
Source organism: Vanellus vanellus (assembly GCF_965231255.1). Classification (NCBI taxonomy): domain Eukaryota; kingdom Metazoa; phylum Chordata; class Aves; order Charadriiformes; family Charadriidae; genus Vanellus; species Vanellus vanellus. Next base: position 113,988,227 of record NC_138906.1, on the reverse strand, counting down.
CAACAGCTTGTTCTATTAAGTGATTGTTATTTAAATGTTAAATTGGCATAGTCTAGGGCTATCTATAGAGTGTCTAGTTTCTCACAATGGGCAGATGTGAAATTCCAAATTCTTATTAAATACTTTAAAAAAAAAAAAAAAAAATTGAGCAGGACATTAAGACATGTCTGCTCGCTTCTTTTTAATCTCCTTTTGGGGCTTTTGATGGTAAAAATGTTTTTTATTATTGCTTTTGCATACTTTTGTAGCTGGTTAAGTCAGGCTGCTTAAGTTTTCCTTTATTAAAGTTTTTGCTTTTCCCGAGGGAATGTTAATTTAATTTGTTACTGAATTTTAAAGACAACAAAGAGATAGCAATTTTGTGACAGGATCTGCCTTGTACGGATTAATACTTTAAGGCATAAATCTTTAAGCCTCCTACTCTAAATTTCAAAAATAGAGTATGGTAAATAGCTTGAGGGAATCTGAAAATACCCATTTTGAGTGAGCACCTGGCTCACAGTGAAAGTGGTGGTCAACATTACAGGTTCATATATACATTGATACTTTGACCCAGAGTTTATTTTTCCATCTGGACCATTGTTCATGGAGGTCCTGCAAAGTAGATTTTAAGTTTTAAAGTATGTTTAAGACTGAATCATTAAATAACTTACAGTTTGAATAATTTTTTTTTTGCAGGCTGATGACAGCAAAACATCAGTGAGGGATCGATTTAATGCAAGACAGTTTATGTCGTGGTTACAGGATGTTGATGATAAGTTTGACAAATTAAAGGTACACTTCTTTGTCTTTCCACTTAAAAAAAAAAAAAAAACAAAACCAAAAAACAACGCAAAACTCTGATGTCACTACGAAGATGTGATGAATAAATAGTAGATTTGTATGCGATATCATAGGCTGTTGTAGAGGTTTAAAGGGCAACATAAAGGAGGGTCTAGCAGTATAAAAACTAACCTTTGTTGCTATATAGCTTAGTGGAATAATCTGGAAATTTCTTAATGCATAGTGGGGAAAGCACTTATTACTACCAGAGAGGCTCCTAGATATTTTTCCTATTTTCAAATTTGTTGCAATAGTTTTTCAAATATTGAAATAACTTCTTTCTCAATTTTAAAACAGACGTGCCTTTTGATGAGGCAACAGCATGAAGCAGCGGCTTTAAATGCAGTACAGAGACTGGAGTGGCAGCTTAAACTACAAGAACTTGATCCTGCTACATACAAATCTATCAGCATTTATGAAATTCAGGAGTTTTACGTTCCTCTTGTTGATGTTAATGATGACTTTGAATTGACGCCAATATGACAACTAGCATTTTCTGGCTTACCTTTTCCCTTGGACCAACTAGAAATTGAGATGCAGTGATACACAAAGGTATTTTTATTTTAAGACAGAGCACTTAATTCTGTGGAATACTACCTTTCTCAATAATTCAGGTGTTCCTTCAGAGAAGTGTGGCACAGGCTCTTGTTCAAACACAGAAGATGAATGCTAATTTTAAAGTCGGTTTCCCAGTAAATGCCATTATCTGTATTTTAGAATTACCTATAGCTTTAGAGCTTATTGCTGAAAAAGATGACAAAACATGGTGAGTTGACAGCGCTGGAAGCTGTTAATAACTAAAACAGCCACCAAAAACCAAATGATATGTAAAATCTGCTATAAAGCTTTGTATTATTAAACTTCAGTAACAGTTGAACTCCCACAGAAAAATGATGAAAATGCCTGTGGAAGAAAATTTAAGACTTGGACGAAAATAGTCTATTAATCTTATTATATTTTGTAAATTAGTGTACAGTTTTCTTTTGGGAAAAAAAAAAAAGATGTAATATTGTCTTCATTTTTAAATAATTTATTTTATACATATTGTGCAAATGTAAATAGTCTTGTAATTAATGTTCAAACCTGTATAAAATAGATATTTTAACTGTAAAACCGTTTTTGTCTAATGTTTTATTGGACCAAAGTTGTAGTTTTCATTAAGTGTAGTGTGTTCCTGGCTGGCAGTTCTTTTTTGTATGGCATGTGTTTGATTTAGCTGCTTGTTCCATCACCATAACTGTAAAAGAATTGAAACTGAACTGTATTGCATGCTTCACAAAACTTTTAACTCCTTTACTTCAATAATTGATACCTAAACAATTGTAATATTTACAAAATCATATTTCATATTAGTCTGCTGTTGTAATGCCATACCTATGACTTACTATACTGAAAATATTTTTGTGTAAAACAAAAAAAAACTTTTGCTCTTATATGGTGGTCTCGTAATAGAGCCTATTTTTTCCAACAAAATGCCTTTGAATGAAAATTCTTAAATTGTATATTGTCTATTTTAATATTAATCTATGGAACATTATGTAAATAGTTGTAAATACAATGTTTAATAAATTTTATTGGTCATGTTATTAGTTGGAATTTCTTAATATTGTAACACTTGCTATATCAAATTGTAGCATTCCTGAAAATACGTAAGGAGACTCAATGAAACTAAAAAAAGTTCCCATGTTGTGAAATTTAACACTTTTTTATTCTTGGTACTGTTAATGAACAAACAGTTAATTATTTATTAGCAGGAGGTTACACATATTCATGAAAAAGATTTGTTACCCTCTAGTCCATAAATTATTCAAGAATGCTTGGGATCTGATGTCTGGGAAATTACTTCTGAGAGAAATGGGGTTTAGGCAAGAGTCCTGCTTACCCAGAAAAGAGATTTTAAGGTACTTGGTTTGAACTGATTTTTAATTACTGGGTGAACAACTACAGAGTACTTATTCCTTCTGCTTGTGTGAACGCCAAGGGTGTATTCCTTGTGATGGAGAGCAAACGGGCATTGAATGAGAGACTGTATGGACAGCAGGCTCCTTCCTGCATGCACATCACTGCTAGTTCCAATCAAGAATAAAGTAATAGTAACTCAAGCATAGTAAGACCAGTTAATATGTAGTTCCTGCCCTGTAACTTTTTTTTCTCCCCACTTTTAATTTGTTAGGTACCAGTGGAAGAAGCTGTTCCTGCTTTTATATAGGAATATCTTCCTGACGTCACTTAGAATTGAAGATGTACTGAGGAAAATGCAAATGTGATACTCTTCCGAAAGTAAAATATTCTTCTGAAAGTAGCTGTTAAATTTGAAAATAATACAGAAACCTGTATTATCTGCTTAAAAAGACATGGAAAAATAGATAAAGCTGCGATGTGTTTACAACTAGTAAGTGGGTATGAGTTTACTTCCATCAGATACTTATAGTAATAAAAAGTAACATACCTATCTGGAAGTGGGAAAACCTAATATAGACTTCTTGGAAGTATGGGGTATGGATAATGAAAGAGTATTTCAGAAAAGGTAAACTGGGTTGCAGGAGTATTGGCAGTGTTAGGCAAAAAGCGGGTGACAGAAATACTTGGGATGGAGGAGACAACAGGGCAGATTTATAGCTAGAAGTTGGTGCGGTTGTGCAGTGGTACCTCGCTGGGTGCTTGGAGGGACCGAGAGCATTGGAGTGTACTGGGGCAACTGCTGTCACACAAAGTGGGGAGCAGGAGCAGCCCCACGCATCTGGCAGGGCTGGGAGGAGGGTGGGGTTTCCAAGAGTGTTTTCCATAAAATAAATGGGAAGTTCATCCTCTGCAAGTATCAGCAGAAACATTTTGGTGATTAATTTAATAATATTTTGGCAGTATCCTGTCTTATAAGGAGATGTGAAGACAGATGTTTCTTAAATTTAGCTTACATTTTCTTTACAAGGAGAGATGATTTCTTATTATCAGGGTCTGTGAAACAGATTTTTGTTTTTTCAATTGCAACTGCTTAGGAAAAATTTAGTTGCTCGAAGAAAAAAGGGACTGTCCAAATGTTTCAGTTTGTCAGACAATGATCTCCTGGCTTCTCCCCTTTGAATCCAGGGTTTGTTCCAATTGTGGTGTGTTTTGTTTTGTTTTTTCTAAGTTTACTCCGTGGGATGATACCTAGTGTGTTTAAAGACACCCTGCTGTGGATTTCTCTCAACAAAGTGCTGTTAGTTGGGAGGGGAGGAGGGATGAGAATAAATCCAGTAATGACATGGCCGTATTTCCCTGGCGATGATGTAGCTGTCTCCCGGCAAGCCCGAGGTCCGCTCTGTGTTGCCGGGTACCTACCCACGTTCCTCCTGGGTTTTTCTTCTAGTGACCACACTCCTTACCTTGATCCTTTGGCTCTTGGCACGTAGGAGAACAAACCACCCCCACGGCCGTGTTTGCGAGACCCTGAGCGAGGCTCTCTCAAAGCCCGGGGTCCTTTCGTCGCCGGAGGCTGTCCCTGCCCTCCCCCGCGGGAAGCCGGTTGCGGGATTTCCTGGGCCACCTGCCCGGCCCGGGGGCAGGGGTTGGGTTTTCCCCCCCGCGTTTTCCCCTGCTCGCACTTGCGTGGGACGGGGGACGCTCAGCCCTTCACCCTCGGCAGAAGTGCTCTCCCGCCTCGCCCGTCCCTCTCGGCGGGGTCCGACACGAAGCTTCCCAAACTCTTGCCTCCCTCCCCGCGCTGCTCCGCCCGCCGGGGCGGGGGGTCCCGGGTCGAGCTGCCGCCGCCGCCGCCGCCGCCGGCGGGGGGAGGGTCCTGGCGCCTGACGGTGCCCCGAGGCGGGGCGATGCGAGGCCGCGCCGCCGCCTCCCTCCGCGCTGCCTGCGGCCGAGGGGGGGAGCAGCGGGCCGAGGCGCGCGGTTGCTGCCTCTGCCGCCGCCGCCTCCGGAGCAGCGAGAGCCGCCGGCGGAGCGCGGGGTACCCGGCCCGCGGCCCCGTCCGGTGAGCCAGTCCGCCGGCGGAGCGGGGAGGGGGGTTGGGATGGGAAACGCCGGCGGGATGGAGCTGGTGGCCGGGGAGGAGGAGGAGGAGGAGGAGGCGGTGGCGGCGGCGGGGCCGCGGCAGCTTCTTTGTGGAAGGAAAGTTTCGGTGCGGCTCGGCGGAGCCTGCCTGCCGGAGGAGGAGGAGGAGGAGGAGGCCGGCCCCCCCCCGCCCCCTCCGCCGCCGGGAGAGGCGGCTTTCGGCGGCGCTCCCCGTGCGGGGCCCCGCCTGCCCCGGGCAGCTTCGGCGGGGGGGCGGAGTGGGGGGTCAGGGGGGTGCGCTCCCTGTCAGCGGGCCCCGGGCAGTGCCATCTTTGGGGCCCGGGCCTCGCGGGGGGGGGAGGGGGAAGCCGAATGCGGGTTGATCGGCTGGGGGTGGTGGTGGGGAGGGTTCTGGGGTGTTTTTCTTTCCGCCCCGGGTGCAAGTCCGCCGGTGAGGGAGAGCGGTGCTGAGCCGGGGCCGGGGGGGAGCCGGTGCCGCCGGGACGGGCTGCGGGAGCGGACGGGGAGGGGGGGAGGGGCAGGAGTCGTACTCCGGGGGGGGGGAGCATGGGGGGAGATGCCGGATAAAAGTCTGGGGAAGCAACGGTCGGTGAAACGAGAATAAAGGGATGGGGGGAGCCTGGGGAGAAGGGGAGGCGGTCAGCCCGGGGCGGCAGCGCATCCGAGCGGGCTGGGCTGGGCTGCTCGGGGAGACGGCATCGCTCCGGCTCCTGTTTGCTCGGGAGCCTTATCGATAGCACCGCCGAGCACGGCCCGGAGTCGAAACGGTTCGGTGCGGTGTTAAAACACGCCTGGATCGCCCGTGGTGCCAAGCACGGTGTTTGCCCGGGCTCCTGCGCCTGCCCCACCGCAGCGCAGCGCAGCGCCCGCCGGGTTCGGGATCGGACCGCTTCTAGTCGAAGGGAAACTGTTTGCCCTGGGTAGCAGGGGGAGCAGGCGGTGACACCCCCTCCCACCCCCCTCCTTCTGAGGGGAAAGCTCTCATGTTCGCCTTACGTGCCCCCCGGGTGTCGCCGGGGGGTCGTCCTTCCCCCCTCTCCCCGCCCCAGTCCTGCTTGGGTGGGGATGGTGGTGCACCCAACGGGGACGGATCCAGAAGCCTTTAATAACCGTTGTAAGAAAGATTAATCTGACACGGGCTTTAAGTATCCCGATCATGCCTTATTTATGTGTTGGCTTGTTTTTCTGCTTTTTTTTGTGTTTGGATGTTGCTAATTGAGGGGGTGGATTTTTTTTTTTTTTTAGTTCGTAAAGCAGAAAAAACATTTCTAGATACAGAAAGAAAGAAATCCAGCACCCCATTAGCATTTTTTCCCTCTTATGAGAACAATACAGGCTCACTGTAAGCTTGCCCAAACATGGGCTGCCTTTTATTACATGTTGGTACGGTGCCTAGTGCAATAGGGTCTTCTTTTGACTGGGTTCACATGCTAAGCGCAAGCAAGAACTCACTGGCTCACCAACCATCATCCTATATTTGTAAGAAATACCACCTGCCGAGATGCTGGGTTTTCACAAAGGGAGAAAGGTGGAATGCTTTGAACAAACCCAGTTTTTCTGTCTGTTTGAAGTAGCAGATGCTCATCTCCGGTTGACTGCAGTCACTTGCTGTGGCTCTTGAAAGTTGCGTTGTTCAAAGTCTGGTACTTTTTTACCATTGGTGGCTGTAATTTAAAAAAAAAAAAAAAAAAAAAAAAAAAAAAAAACAAGATAACAACAACTTTGTTATTGAATTGAAAGCCTGTGTGACATTCTGTTGGTATGAAAAAAACTGTCTGCATCAAAGGTGACACGGCAACTGACCTTACACTTGTTGTAAAAAGGTTACTGTATAGCTTTGGTCCTACACACCTGTGTGTATCATTAGCCTGAGGAGATACTACATGTAACCTGTCTGCTTTATGCATTTACAGAATTAGGTCTTCGTTGGTGGATTTTCTCTTCTGAGGCATTTTTTTATTGTCAGTATTTATACGATATCATATTTGATATTGCAAACTCGAGATTGTTCACCTTGAGTTTATTGCAGTTTTAATCCAAAGGTGCAGTAACAGAAAGCTTCAAACAAGCAAGTTTGCTGGGGGAGGAGGGGTTGGTTTTGTTGTTCAGCACCCCAATTTGACCTTTTTTTTTTTCTTCTTTTTTTTTTTTTTTTTTTCCAAAAAATGTGAATCTCCTTTGAAGGAATTGCAAGGGGGACGGGAAGTAGGGTTTAACTTTTTTCCCAATAGCCTTTTCAGTTGCTGGGTTTTATTTCAGTGCTGGTCGCAGTACTTGTGAAGATTGCCCACCTGCAGGAAACATGAGGTCGCAGTACGTCACAGCGCCCACAGTCACTCTCCTCCTGTTCCTGCTGTGGGTCCAGTCGTCAACAGGCTGCAATAAGGCACTCTGTGCTAGCGATGTCAGTAAATGCCTGATACAGGTATGAGTCGTGTTTCCTTTATTTGCTTTCAAGCATTTAAGAAACAGTTCTGAAGCTGTGTCTTTAAAAGATCCAGCGATACAAGTAACCAGCGTTTTCTGTTAAATAATGGGTCTTTTTAAAAAGAAGTTAATTATGGTCTCCTGCACATCTAAATGCAGATTAATGACCATTTTATAGGTAAGTGCATGTGTATATGGGCATGTTCCTTTTTTTAATGGAAACAATTTCAAATCAAGGATTAGGATTGCTGGGTTATAGTTAAAGCCAATACCAGTCACGCTGTTAGACTTCAGTCTCTTTCTTCTTTATTAGTGATCTTCTGAACAAGCAGCAATTTAAAACAGACATTTTATTAGAAAGATTTCTGTGGGCAACAGTTGGGTTTTTTTAAAGACACCTGCAATACCTGCAGTTCAAATGTGCTTACAGTGTTCCCATATCTGTCTGAGATGTTCTGTGTATCTGTTCCCCTTCACTTGCAATCTGTCCGCTTTCTTCAATCTCCCTGCCCATGCGAAGGGTCAGTAGTTGATGCCTGCTGCTATCTATAACATCAGATTTTTACAGTCAATGAAAAGATGCCTAAAACCTCACATCAGAGAATTAACATGAGTAGAGACCTAACTTGTCTTAGAGCCCTGAGGTGCATTTGGAAAAGTTTTCTGATCGGGGGGGACCTATGGCTGCTAATGGTAGCGAGCAAGCTCTGAAAGCACGCGCGTCTACCTTTAAAAAAAAAAAAAAAACAACAAAAAACAACCCAACAAAAACTCATGTGTTGAACTGGTAGGCAATGGATGTTAAACTCAAATCCAGCCGCTGCTTGTGACTCACTGTGCGTCTGTCCGCACAGTGAAAGAAACGTTCTGAAACCAGGTTCCTCTTCTTATAGCAGGAGTTAAGAGGCATGGACTGCAGCAGAATGAAAGCACCTTCTGTAGCAGAATTGTAAGGAGTTCTGGTATCTACCAAGTCTTTATTTACTGCTGGTATACTGAGCATGCTTCTTGACTCCATATTGAAAAAGGAGCCATCACATGGTCAGTTGCAGCTTCCTTAAAAGAAACCATTGCTTACTGCTTCTTTGTAGACTGGAAATGAAAAACCAGAGAGCACAAATATCGTATGTGTTAGTGAGCTTACTGTAAATGTATGATCACAGTCTGAAAAGTGATGCAGAAGTGGCATGAAGCATTTCCATGTTTACTTCATTTCATTGACTTCCATATAAAATTTGTCTGGTTTACAAATAAAAATACTTGCCAGATTCACAAATCGTCCTGTGGAATGAAGACTGACTGTAGGCTAAACTATATTCTCTCTGGCTTCTGCACTGCCATTGCTTTAAAAAAATCCAAATGGTGCTTCTCCTATCCCCACCATCGTCTTGTGGAGTTGTTGAATACAGGAGCAAGAAAGAGGCTTTTGACTTTTACTGTTTCAAAGACAAGGCCAGTGTTTTTGTTGGCACGTTGGGCATTGTGCACTGTGACAAACAAGTTCCTTCTGTTGCATTTTTTCAAATCCTCTCTAGCCTTGAAGCCTTTAAAAAGTGAGATGCTAGTTTGGCATTGGAAGTACAAGGCAGTTAAACAGCAAAGGCAGTGGTACAGATTTGTTGAATCGGGGGAAAGCTGTTGGTCCAGATGAAGGGAAAACAGGGAAGATTTATTGTCTCCTTTTCCTGTGCTGCTGATGGAGTCCACCATCCATGAAACGACAGACATCTTCCCAAGTAACCACTTAATTTTTATTAAGTCATGCTTGAGACACCCAGCGTTTAAACTTTATTTTTATGAGCTAGTCTGAATACAGTTCAGCCGGGGAGAAGTGGAGCTAATGCTGCTGGAGTCCTTACTTGGCTGGGAATAAGACAACTGAGGTTCAGCACTGCATGGAGGTGGCTCTCACGACTGTGCTTTACTTGGATTATGTGAGCATCTCTGTAGCGACACAGCCCTGTGCGTGCAGAGAGACCCCTTTACTGCTTTACTTGTTGTAGGTGTGTTCTCTCTTACTTTGTACAGGTGATGTGAAATCCCTTTTTAAAGCATTTCCCTAAAATCAAAATCGTATGCAATTCTCCAAGACCCTAAAGTAACTCAGACCATGTGAGTTGTGTACAATTACGGGGGAATGCTGCTGTTCATTTTCACCGTCTGGCTGCTCTCTGCCTGGGAACAGGCCTGACATACCAGTTAGTATTCATTCTTTATAGAAGAACAGATCAGGTCAGACTAGTCTGATTGTGAATATGAAGACTCCTAAAGCTTTGGCTTAAAGCAATTGTCATCTTTTTTCTTGGCTTTTTTTTTTTTTTTAAATCTTGAGTGCTGTTGTGGCAGAAGCACTGCGCTGGTATGTGAAGTGTGTGTTATTTCTTGGGTAGGTATACAAGTAGAGTATATCCGTGTATTGTTTTTCTCCCCTCTCAGCTCTTCTGGAGAAATCTGAACTTAAAAATAAAACACTGTGTTGAGTGAGTTTGCTTGACTATCACATGACATTTTTCCCTAGCCTATTTTCATAACTGTTGTAGTGTGGCAAAATCCATGGCTTGAAACCAAGATAATGTCACTCGGAGACAGCTAAGGGAGCAAACAGAATGTGAATGTTTGTCATCTGCATCTGCGTGCAGAAAGTGAGGCTGCCTGTCTTAGAGACATAATGAGACAAAAGACCTGCTCTCTCAAAAAGCATATGGCTAACATAAATATTTTTGCCAGCAGGGCTAGAAGTCAGCACAGTCATTACTGCCACTCCTTAGGAGCTGCTCTGCTTAAGGGTGGTCCCTACGTAAATATTTATTTTGTTAGATCCAGAACAGAGCATGAGATCAACAACTCGCATGCATTCAGCTTTCCTTTTACATCTTGAGGCTCTAGCTTCATTGGGGCTCTCGTAGTCTACTTCTTGTTTTTCTGTAAGCAAAGACCTGTAAGAAAATAGCTTGAGGCATCTCTCTGCATAAGCTTAGCCTTCGCAAGAAAAACTTTGTGGCTTCCTGTAGTTGTTGAAGAAGTTGTGGATAAGAGTTGGGAGCGTAGGCGGAGTGGGACCACAAAATTAGTTCCCTTGAAGGCTTTAGACGTAGTTCCTTTCTGTGTCCCTGGGATTGGGGCACTGAAGTCAATAGCTGACTGTTACCTTGCTTTTCAGGTAGGCCACCGAGCCCTGGTTGCGCATGGCGTGCATGTTGCAGTATTTATTCTAGCACATCTGCTGTAGGCTTGGACGCATGGGTTGTTTTGATGTTTCCATGTGTGGAGGAGATGAGAAGGTCAGTTACGCTGGCTGGGCGGAGCAGAGGCGTATATTGTGTCCTTGCAACATGGAGGAAATCCTTGAAGGCAGTAACCTCTAGGATGGGACGTTCCCACAATTGTTCGTAGCAAACGGGTTTGAGGCGAGTCCCAGGCTGGCTCTGGCGGCGCAGAGCTACCTGCAGTAGTCAGGCTTGGGTGGTACGGCCGTGTTGTGCTGGACGCCGAGCTTTGCTGTTTCATCTGCAACAGCTCTTTAAACTACTGCTGTTATGTAGGAAACAAACGGTGCTGTAGTTCAGGCGTGGATTTCAGATCTTTCTAAAGAGGGATTGTTTTCTGGAGAATACAGAGTTTTCTCCCCCTGACACTACATGTCTGCATTCACCTTGGCTGGTGCAGTATCGTTCCAATTGAAGTCTCTCTTCATCTTTTTCTTCACCTCCTCTTAATTTTGTGTACAAACTTGTCAGCTTGAAAGGATTTCCAAGACTTTTTAGCCCCGTGGTATGAAATAAACACCACTCCTTAACTTCAGGGCTTAGGCATCTAAAAATTACTTTTAGTGTGTATGTTGTAGCTGTAGTACGTTAACACATTTGGGTTAACAAAACAGTTCTGGCTAGTTTGCTTCCAGGAGATTTTCTGTTATTAAACTGTTCTAGGAAAAAACATTAGCTCTTTTTCTTTCACTCCCCCTTCCAGTTAGCAGAGATGTTGCCAATGCCTTCAGGTCCTGTTTCTCACTGCACGGAGAAAATAGTCTCTGTCGTTTCAAGGAAGCTTTGAAAAATGCAGATGTTAAATACCTTGTAAAAAATCTTTATTTGCTCTCTGGAGCAGAAGTATCTTTATTGTACGAACATGCCTGCTTCCTATTTAATGCTGTATTTTTAGACTGAGAGGCTTATTTCTTGCCCAGCAAAATACATTCCCCGATGCACCTTCAGTAGTTGAGCTTGGGAAATTGCCAAGTTGACTTATGAGTAATATTTTCTTCCACTGACGCCTCACCACCCCCAGCTATCAACAAGGAACGTTTCTCATTCTGCCTCACTTCACCCACGTCTCATGTAAGCATTCTTTTAAAAAGATGTATCCTGCACAAGTATCCAATGCGGATGAGTCAGGCAGAAGGACTCAAGAGTGGTTAAGGAAACCATGTACGTGCAAACACATATGTGGAAAAACATACAGTTATTGCCCTGAAGAGACAGTCGAACTGTGAGAAGGAGGGAGCTGGAGAACTGTGCAGAAGACTAATCAGGTTGCTCTTTCCTCCCTCTCCAAGATAAAAAAAAAGTAAAACGTAAAAATGGAAAACAAAATAGAGAAATTACACTGTTCATAAGCCCTTCCTATAAAAAGAAAGTTGTTAAAATATTGGTAGGTATAGTGATGCTATCCCAAGCTAGTGCTTACACGTATCGAAGATAAGCAGATTTTTTTTTTATTACATTGCAAATGTATAATTTAAGGTTACGTTTAATTCAGTGAGAGTACTCTTCTCTTAGATTCACACAGTGCAATCTATAAAACTGAAACAACTTAAATTTAGTGAATTTCCTGGCTTTACTTCATACTTTACATTTAATAGTTCATGGAGAATCGCTTCCTCCCCCATATTGGCTTGTCGGTGTTGCAATGTCTTTAATAAGTATGAAGTTGTTTGCCCAGTTTTACTGTTAAAGAACAACTATATAAGATATTTTTTTAATGCCAATATGTATCAATGCTGTTCTCTGGACAAGGTAACAGTATGTTACTCATGGTTGTTTTTAAAGTTGTTTTATTCAGGCTTTTTATTCTCAAGGCTGACACAATCTGTTTATCAAACGGTAAGATAAATATTTTAGAAATGCGTCATTCATTCGCATAAGTCATCTTTCTAAGTTTGTGGTGTCTCCTCTTGTGGAAAAAATTGTATATTTTATTAATGAGCCTGTTTTTCATCTTTCACTTGGAAACAGCATAGTAATAGGTGACATTAATAAACTGAGGATGAAAAAGTAAAAAATCTTGGTAGTTTTCCACTCTAAATAAAAATTCAAGACTTACTAAGACTGCGTGTTGCAGAAATGCATGTGGAGCAGAAGTTCACGCTCGATCACTCAGCAGGGCGAACAGTTCACATTAAACTCTGCAGGCAACAGCGTTTCTCAGCATTACGTAGAAAACATAATAGTTTGTGAATTTGGTTTCTTTGCTGGCTTCAAGGTTTCTGATCTGCTGTGAAGTGAATGGAAAAATAACGCGTCAATGAATTTGTACTGCTTTAATACAGTGTAGCACGTTTGCAGCGGGTTTGGGAGTTTGTTCAGTTTTAGTCCAGAACTGGGAGCCTTGAAGCTTCGTTCGCTTCAAGATCAAAGAGCGGGGATGGGCATCATTTCCCCGGTCCAGTGCGTAGCAGAGATTTACCGATGGCTCTTCCAGTAAAGCTGGGGGTGGGAAGGATCCTGTGGTCAGTGTTTCCAGTAATGGGATTTTATTTTCTCACCAGTTGTGCGTAATGTCATAGTTAGACAGACGTCATCAAAACCAAATTCTCAGGACAACCAAATGCGACTTCTTGACTTTGCACTAGACCATGATTCAAGCCCATATATTATTGTCATGTAGCCACAGTCCTTCAGCCAAACTGTAATCGCTAGCGCGGATTTGAGCTAGAGGGAAGGAGACCGCCTGATTTTCAGATTTCCTTCACCCGTGTAGGTGGTTTCCATGCCGCAAGGTCCCCAAGTGTATGTCTTCAGCAGGATTGTTAAACATGTGCTTTCAGGTTTCAGTAATTGGAAGTGAACGGTTTGTCTTCTTGCTTCCATGCCTTTTGCATTTTTCTAGCTTAATAACAGTTAAAGAAAAAATGCATATGCCTACCATTTCACTTCCTAGAGGCTCCAGAAGTGTTGGAAGTATTCCAAGGTGTCATTTTGGGAGGGGAGAAGGGAGGGGGTTGTTTTCATAATAACAAAAATGAATCAGCTGGACCAGGAGAGGGGTCACTAATATTGCAAATGGAGAGCAATGTGTAACACGCATTCAGATGTGGTCTGATGACTTAACTGAGTAAGTTCCTTTTAGAATGCACAAATAGGTATGATGGTAGACATTGTGTATCTTCTTAACTATGCACATACGGCTTATAGTAACTTCCTTTTTTAGCTAAATTATAACATACGCGCACTATTTATATAAAAAGAAACATCCATCTTTGAATTTCCTGTTGTGATGGGAAGACATTCAAAGAACTTGTAGGCATACACAGAAGTGCACACACCTTTCCCATGAATAGGATTCTTTTCTCTTTTAAATGCTGACTTAAGATTTGTCTTTAGAATGTCACCTTTAAAAAAAAAAAAACAAACCAACCAAACTTGCAAAAGATCCTTTTGTAAACTAAGATCAGTTCTTTGGCTGGAACTATTTTACCGTTTACTCACTGTATTAGTGTACTAAGCTTTTTTAATGCCTTAATTTGAGTTGTGGCTTGAGGAAGAATCGCTCTGCTGTGTTAGCGTTTTACATCTGGGATCGCTGCGGTGTAACGAGTTTCTGTTGTTTTCAGGAGCTGTGTCAGTGCCGTCCTGGGGAAGGGAACTGTTCCTGCTGTAAGGAGTGCATGCTCTGCCTGGGCACACTTTGGGACGAGTGCTGTGACTGTGTTGGTAAGTTTGCATTTCTTTGGGATTTTCTTCTTTTTGTTTTTAAATTGCTTCCTTCTGCCACATGCTGAGCTCACAGTCTTATAATAGAAGCAAAACATGGGGACAGAATCTGTGCTTTAAACATCTTGCAGCTCGTTCTGTGGGTACTGAATAAATTGCTGTGGGGAACCAAATATTTGAAGGCTGTATCTGCTCGATGGAATGGGGGGTGGCGGTAGTCCAGATTTTGCTTGGTTAATGTCATAACTGACTGCTAATTTTGTCTCTAAAACATAAACTTCTTTTTGAATTGTCATCTTGAAGAAACTAAACAGCACCTGCTTCATGGGGCTGGATGCTGTATGGAGGTTTCTGACTGTACACTGTTGACAGATACTGCACAGGGTCAATTTTAGGTTTGAGTTGCCTTCTGATTCCTTGGGACTAGTAGTAAATATTGATGGCCCCATGTTTTCATTGTTCTTTTATTTGCAAAAACAGCTCTTCAGAGTGTAAGAAAGACGCGTAAAAGTTCTTACTGTGGGATTATGGCGTACAAGTATCTAAAGGGTGGGTTGAAGAAGGATGGAGCCAGGCTCTTTTCAATGGTTCCCAGTAACAGGACGAGGGGCAATGGGCACAAGTTAGAACACAGGAAGTTCCGTTCAAATACACGGAAACAGTTCTTTACAGTGAGGGTGACAGAGCACTGGCACAGGCTGCCCAGGGAGGTTGTGGAGTCCCCTTCTCTGGAGATTTTCAAGACCCGCCTGGATGCAGTCCTGAGTAATGTGCTCTGGGCAATCCTGCTTTAGCAGGGGAGTTGGACTAGATGATCTCTAGAGGTCCCTTCCAACTCTGATGATTCTGTGATTCTGTGATTGGATGATAGTCTTAACAAGAACAGCAGTACTACTAACAGGTAGTGTTCAGAGTGCCCAGATGTTTGCAAGTGAATGCTGCCTCTGCTTAAGGAGGATGTATTCGAGTTCTGTCTCTTGTTTTAAATGTATAGAAAGCTTCATCCTCCTGTGGTTGTGGGAAGTCTCCCTCTGCTGCCATTCAAAGTCCTTCTGGCTTCCATGAAAAGGGTGCATCTTGAGTATTGTAGCTGCTCTCAGCTTCTCTGGCTGGTTGGGTCTTCTCTGAATTCATGAAGATGGTTAGCGTCAAAATGCTGCTTTTCAGTGCAGTCCATTGCTTCTCCTGTTCCATCATGATGTGAATATGCTTTCTGACATCCTGCTTTTTGCTCGGTTCTGGATAGCTTACCTTTGCTTTACTGTCTTTCAGTAAGCAGTGGAGTGGCGTGGTCCTGCACATGCGTGATTCTTCCCAGTGGCATAAAGTATTTTCAGCCCCTGCACCTGTGGAGGATGTACATTTAGAAAGAGGCCCTACAGTTCGTTTTTTCTGTTTGAACTTGGGCTCCTTGAAAAGTGGAAAAAAAAAAAATGTATCTACTTTTCCCCCATCCCCTTTGCCTTTCCAATGTCTTCTTGGTTTTTGTAACATAATATTAAAGTGCGCTGTTGTCATACTCAGTCGTAGGGATGAGGAATAAGATAGTTGGTTATTTCCCTAGTTCAGAACCATTATCTGCTGCAGAAAGCAAGCCATAGTGTGCCAATCTCCTCTAGGTAGAGGAAGAACCCACCTCTTGAGATTGCGAAGAAGAAAATGGAAGTCCACACATAGGGTGGGTTTTCTTTTCTTTTTTTTCTGAATCTGCAAATTACTCACTGTTCTGCTGCTCTTTCCTATGGTGTTATCCAGGAGAGAAGTTAACGAGGTTTCAAGTTCAGTTTCCTAGTACTGAGTAAACTAAAATATCTCCTGATAGTTCTGTGGGTGCCTCAGACCTTGTTGGTTCTATGGTATGGTCCTATTCTTCTCTTCAGTGTAGGGTCATCCTTGCTGTGGCCTTATTCAAATGAGGAAACAAGAGTTCGTGCCATATCCAGCTTCCTGGAGACAGTTCTTTGCCGATACTTGAGCTGATATTTAAGTCTCTTTCTAAGCTGATCATGTGTAAGGTAAAAGCAGATAGGTTGTCATGTCTTTCATGTCGTGTCTGCTATGAGGTCAGGAATTGCCTCCTACCCTCCAGCACTAACTTTACTGATGCTCAGTTGATGCCCTGTGTTTTGTGTGGACGTCCTCTTCCTTCTCTGACAGGAAAAAATACTCTGGAGGAGGTAGAACAGCAACAGGTTTCTCTTTCCTCTGTTTTTCTAAGCTTTGTGAGTTAAGCTCTTCTCGTCCCTCATGGAAAGGCTTGTCTGCATCCGTGATTTCAATAGCCCATTTCTGCATCTTCTCATCCATTCCAAAACAGTAATGTAGGCATGTTTTTTCCTTACCAGTTGCTCCTAAGTTAAGCTTTTTTATTTTTGTTTTAACCAAAGCTACTATTTTATAATTATAATATATAATTATTATAATTAAAATACTTTAAAAAATAGTAAAAGGGAAGGATCTTTGGAATGAGCAGTTACCTATTAAACTATGAGCGATGGTTTCGTGGTACCATCATAAGGTAATATTTTCATACTGCATTGATATTCACACAAACTTGTACACATTCTGCAATTACTTAATAAACAATCTGGATGTTATTTTTTTTCCTGTGTGTCCCTCTTAACAGTGAAATTTATTTTCTGAATCCAGCCTGACAGAGGGGGCCTCTAGAAAGGCTCACTGGTTTCATTTCGCAACATTAATACAATGACATCAACTCAAGTATACATCTTGTGATGTATCTGTATGAAACTCTTACCTGGTTTTATGTCTTCCTAATTAATTTTTGTGGGGGCATCCTTTATTACAATTGTATGGTGAATATTCCAAGTGCTTACTAAAAGGTGATAATGCAGGGATAGAATTTTTTTTATTAAAGCGGTCAGACCAAGAACATCTGTGAAGAACAAACCTAGTTGAGAGGACTAGGAAAATAGTTGTTTATGGTAGGAAGTTTGTGTAAGTAGAATTTTTTAGTGTGACCTGATGTTGTTTGGAGGAGAGGCTTAGTTTTTTTCCAATACTTTGCTGACCTTTTTAAAGGAGCAGGTTATCTTGTGTTGTTCCTATTATTAAATGCTGGTCATGCTAACCGCTTGCTTAAGATTTGCCAGATCTCATGCTAATCGTCGTGGATGAACTTCACTCTGTTTTGTTCATTATGAAAATCCATCTACTTAGATTGAAAAGATGGTGGTTTTGTATAAGGCTGTAGTTAAACATGATTTCTGAAGCTGGAGTCCTAATGTATCTGCAAGGCAGGAGATGCTTCTCTGGTTCTGCGAGGCAGGTAGACTTTGAACATTTATGGCCCGCATTGCTTTGGTACTTGAAGGATTGGTGTGCTTTGCAGCTGTAGCTGTCTAACACTGTGTCTGTGAAACTACCCAAAACAATACCCAGATGTACATGAGGAAAATGGATTTGTCTGTCTCTTGCCAGGTGACTTCTAATAGTGTTTTATGGCTTCTGGGTTTAAATACCTATGCAGATACAACTTTTCTTTTTTTAGTCTTGGTTACTTCAATGTTCAGATTAAATCAAAATACCCTTCAGTTTCATTGCTCGTAATAAATGTTAGTGTTTACATGGTTAATGAAAAAAATTACCTGCATTGCACATCACAAAAACATTTAGTAGGAAGTGGCAAAGAGAAAAATATTACAAGGTTTAAAAAAAAAGATACCACAAAAGGCGTTGAAGAATAGGGAAGAGGTAACCTGGAAATAAGCATTTTACCTGTAGTGGCCCCTCCAACTAAGTAGCAAACAGAGGTTCATCTCAGCTGTCTCTAAGCAAGTAAAGTAAACTCTTTAAAGGTAAAGCAGACTCTTGCTCCCTCCTGATAGTGATCTTTGCACCTCTGGCAGACAACTAAAAAGATCTAATGCACTGCTGCAGCAGGTGAGATCAAATACTTGAATTGTGATCAAAAGTTTCATGTACCTCAGGACTTGTCAAGATACTATCTTCGTTCAGTCATAAGCTTTCATTCCAGATTTATGCTAATATCGATTATACTGTGCTTTGTCTCTTTTCTCAGGGGAGACAAACCCTTCCTTGAACTCTTCATATTCTGAACTGTAATGCTAGCATAAAAAGGGAAGCGAAGTGCTGTTTAGATGAGGTTTTTCTTTTCACTTGGATCTCACAAGTCATAGGTGTGTTTTGTGGAACTCTGCAGAGATCTGAAACCTGCTGTTATGGAAAGCTCGTCCTGCTGTATTTGTTGACACTTCTGCTATCGAGCTAAGAGTGGGATATATATGAAAGAGCTCTGTTCTGCTTAGTAAAAAAAAAAAAAAAGAAAAAAAAAAAAGGCAATTTTGATTTTCTGAATATTCCTGCCTGTTTCAAGGAGAAAAGTTTAGGGAGTTTCATGTAAGTTACTGTTTCATTCCTCTGCAGGTATGTGCAATCCTCGCAATTACAGTGACACACCTCCAACATCCAAGAGCACTGTTGAGGAGTTGCACGAACCAATTCCTTCACTTTTCCGGGCCCTGACAGAAGGGGATACTCAGCTGAACTGGAATATCGTTTCCTTCCCTGTGGCAGAAGAACTGTCACACCACGAGAACCTCGTTTCCTTTTTAGAAACAGTGAACCAACCACAGCATCAGAACGTATCTGTCCCAAGCAACAATGTCCACACACCTTACTCTAGTGACAAAGGTAATGAGTATAGTGTCTAAATTCCTAGCGCTTCCTCTTGTCTCTTCCAGGAGCCTTCTCGGTGCATATTCTGTGCTTGTCTGTGCTCGCTTCTTCTTTTCCTGTAAAAAAGTGTGAAAAGTTCAGTTTAATTTTGAGCATGACATAACAAAAGGAGTGAGGCAAAAGTATTGAGGACCATGGAAGACGGTGTTAAAGTGTGTGTTAATCTTAGGAGATGCTGAACCACATGAGTTTGTTATCTCTGTTATTCCTCCTGTGGCATGAGGCAGTTTGTTTACGTAATTTCATGTGCACTGGCACGGTATGTTCTTTGACTTTGAAGCACTTACCTGTAGCTTAGGAGACAGCACAGACCAAAAACTGAATCCAACTCATGTGTCAGTGCAGAGGTAGGCAACTGGAATGCATGGCTTCAGAAGTTTGAGAAAGCCACATGCCATGAACCATTGTATCTGCAGTAGATGTTTATTTCTTTTGTCTGTGCTGGCATAATTTGAACTCTTTACAAGGATGGTTTATAGGAGATCCAGGATTAATAGTAAACCTGAGTAAGTTTAGCATAATAGCTCTTTATGTTGAGGAGGGATATGTGACAGACAGTCTTAAAAATAAGCACTTTAGGGGTGGGGGTTCAATTTATGGACTCGTGCCTCTTTTTTTTTTTTTTATCAAGTTTTTTATATTCTCACCTTCAGTTTAGAGGACAGACTTCAGAATATTGTTTGCTGGGAGGGGGGAAGATGAGAATTTTGAGGTAGTGATAACAGTGGCATAAGAAAAATACTCTCTGCTTCTTAGTTTCCATACTAAACCTGAAATACTTTCCCCAGCAAATTATTACATCAGACTTAAAAGAATCTCATAAGCAGTTCATAGTGAAACTGCTGCTTAACAGGGAAAAAAGAGCATCTGATTTGTTTTATTAGTGTAATTAATGCTTTGCTTCCTTCCCAACCCACACTTTAAGTATTCATAACCCCAATAACCCCATATGTTGCTGTTGTGATGACTCTTTTATCTTATCAATGAAAGATACCCTAATTGATGGACACGCTGCTTTTCCATACCATTGTGAACCTTTGACCTAGTTAAGTTTCTGAGTAGGACTGCTGTTGATTAAATGGGACCATAATGGCAACTTTTCTAATTTCCTTTGGTTAAGGCACGTTAGAAAAATAAATTAATTCCAGAACTGGGAAACCAGATGGTCAGAAAGCATCTCATTCATATGTCTTTGACGTTATTAAAACGCTTGCTCGCCAATATGAGAGTGATGCAGGAAGCCATCTTAAATGGCAAGCCACAAAAAGCCCTGTGTGCAAACACTACAGTATTTAAAGATGTAAATTATACTTGGGGGGGTAAAAAAAATATGCTTAGAACAATCTTGAATATATCCCACTGTACTTAGGTACTGCAGCCCAGATGGCTGTTCCCTGACAGTCCTTTACTACCATACCAACAGGATGGGCTAATGATAGTTTTGGATTAAACTTGGAACTTGAATTGCATCTCAAGGGTGTGGAGGAGTTTTGAGTTTAACAACACAGACAAATACATAACACTGCAATTTCTTCTTAGTCAAGTCTCCTTCATTTCATTTACTAAGAACATATTAGAGATTAGGCTGAGAGAGCTTTCACTGGAATGACGACAGTCCAAAAACAACAGTTATATTTGGAAATAGTTACCAAATGCCACTGGTTTTCAGGCTTCAGTAGACACTTAGAACAGAAATAAATGTCAGAGCTGTTCTTGTAATCATTGACTATGCTTCCTCCATCTTAGTGATGAGTGAAGAAGTGGAAAAGGTAGAAAATGGCTTTCAACATCCTATACTTTAAGTATCTAAATATGTAAGCCTGTTGAGGAGTCTCTCCTTTCTTGGTCACAATGTAGATAACTTTCTAGTGCTCTGCTTTTTCAGAAGTCATGTTAAAGTTTGCTTATAAAAGCATGGATGGTTTGAGCATTGAGAACAGGAGAAGGTGAAAAGAAAAGTTGGCTGCTGGCCTTGGTCAGTTTGTGTTTATTTTGGTGGAAGCAAGGACAACTGGGAAATTGTACCTCTTGTGTTGGATGTTGTGTGAGCCATGGGGTGGCATTGTTTTTAATACTTTTTTGATGAGTTCATTGGGGAAGCAGTAACCAAAAAGTGGAGGGGTAGTAGGTCAAGGGCTAAAGAGCCTTGTGAGCATGGGCGCAGAGAGGGAGCCCAGGAAGTTGCTGGAGTCTGATGGCTTCTGCCCGTGTAAAGTTCAGTCACACAATCAAGTCACAGTGGTTTAACGAGGTAGCGTGTGTTAGAAGAACCACTGAAAGAGAGTGTGGGTCTGTGCATGTCTCTGTGTGCATGCTCAGTTGCAGTCAATACAAGCATAGCCTGCAGTGGAAGAAACTGAAGACCACCTCTTTACCCTTTCCTTCTCCCCAAACCTGTTGCTATGCTTAAGGGCAGATCTTGCAAATAGATATGTCCTTAAGGTGACTCGCTAAGCAGTTGTCTTCAACACCATGACGTTCAGGGATTTGAAAGAATATTCATGTGAGCAGGAACATGGATACTTTATATTTTCTTTATGGCGCTGTGCCTTCTCCATTTTGTGGTTCTTCTGTGGTTCCTTGCATGCTTCACTCCAACACGGTGTGCTGGCAGCAGCCTATTGCATTGCCTGTAAATGGACAGAGGCTAATGAGAGGTAGATTTTGGTAAGGGGACAGTTGACTCTGTGCTGTCTTCTGGAATACATCCCAAAATTTGGAAAGGCTCTGCCTACAACTACCTCTTGACATGGCTGTGTAACACAGTTCTGATTTTAGTTTCAACGTGCGTTCACGCAGGGATCACTGTTAAGCTGGTCCAGGGTGCCAGCCTTGCTCGATGCAGTTCTGGGTGAGCGCCAGGAAAAGCAGCACCAGCCACGGGAACCCACGAGCTTTGTGCCTGAGTGGCCTGAAGCCACTGGCCCCGGGAGGGCGGCTGTAGATCCGGGACGTGGGGTGCGTGGGATATAAAGCATTCCTTTCTCGCCCCAGCCTACTGCGAGCCCAGCCGCCAGACCTTGAACTTCCCTGTTATTATCTTAATGAATGTCTCCCCTTTCCTCCTGTGAATTGGCTTTTAACGTTTTCAGCTGCCAAAGTATGTGCGCACTGCTGGAGCTGCTGTAGTTCTTTGTATCGGTAGTTTCTGGCATTTGAGCCGCTACTTCAGAGAAGACTGCGATTATTATTAATCTAGAGCTACATTTATACTTAATTCTTTTTGCTCTACTTTTAGCTGATACCCTCAGAGCTCTGAAGTGCGAGTTCAGATATTTAAATAAGCTTAATTGTTTCAGATGATGACAGGATGTTGGCGAGAGAGAGAGGGGAACTAGATAATCTTTTGGCAACTGATGAAACAAAATCTGTGTTGTAGTTAAGGGTTTCTGACTTATGCTGCTTGATGACACCGGGGATGGTGTCTGCACTGCGCTTCCGCTCCCCTCCAGTGCCAGCCAGGTAGAGGAGAGCTAGAAATCCAGTAAAGTAGCATCTGCCTCTGTAGGTACTCTAGGAAGATATTTTTTTTTAATGTTTCTTTTTACAAGTTCTGATTGGCATAAAATGGTATGGCTGCTGGATGGACGGTTACCTTTTTAAAGTACTTTTAGAGCTACCGATAAACAGACCAGAAGATAATTGAACTTACATAGCACCTTTAACTTCAAACGTGGCATACAAAGAATTGTCATCAACTGGGAGAGTTTTTTTCATCTTGTAGATAGGCATTTTTCCTTAACTTACAAGAACTGAATTGTTCTATGTTTTTCACATTGCTAAATTCCTCCGTACTGCACCAATACAGATCTCACTTGCAGTACAGACAGTGTCATAGCAAAGCCTGATAGAAACATGAGTCCATTTCTTCTGGTCATTTTGAATTTAGACTTGATCGTTATTTCTCCTACATAGCATCTGTTAAATATGAACTGGGCGGGGGGTGGGAGGGGGAAGGTGAGCAACTCATGTTCTGGAAAAAAATAAATGCGGCTGCATCCTTCTCCCTCCCTGCACCCCTAGTCCCCTAGTCTGTAGTCCTTACTGTGTGAAAATTGGCAAAATGCAAATGAAAGAGCTGTTACTGCCCTAAGTAACATCCTTTTTATCTACACTGAGGGAGCCAAGTGATGACTATGTAATTAGGTTTGTGAAACAATTTAAATACTCTCCCGCTCCCAACTGAGCCTGTAGGTATGTATTTTTTTCCCCTGTGTAACTTTGTTTCTGCAGCCAATAAAGAGGGATTTAATGCTTGAGGTGAGGAACTCTCCGCTTTCGGTAATTCAGCCTCTACACGGGCACACAGACATTGCTGGGGAGGAGACCAGGAGTGTCCTGTGATGAACAAAGTCGGAACACCGTGGCCAATCTGACTTGTTCAGACCTGGCAAGTCTCTGAGCGTGTGAGACTTCAGAAATGGTTTGGTAGCATATACAAGGAGCATGTCCTCCAGCTGCTTACAAGAGCTACTGGGAACCAGCCAGATCTACTGCTGGCTCTGGCTTGCCCTGTACAGTCTGTCCTCTCCCCTTCACAGCAGTTTTGGACTGGTCCTCTAGGATCTAATCCTTTTGGCTTGTGTGCAGGTGGAGATAAACTTTCTTCTCCACTCTCCAGTCAGTCAAGATTAATATCCTTGGTTGCTGCTGCCACCTTAATAAGCTTGAGGTCTGGCTTTGGTTCCCATTTTGGTCCTGGGAGAGTGGTCAGGGAGACCAGTCTCTCCAGTCTCACAGGACTTGACTGCTGTCATCTGGTTTGGCCAGTATTATGGGCCTGGTCCTGCTTGTCCTCTGGCCTCCTTTCCCCCAATAGGTGTCTTCACTCCCTCGGTTCAGTGTCATTGATCTTTACATCCTAGAAATCACAAGCTCTTCTTCCACAAGAGGTTTATTTCACGTTTCAGCAGACATTAGCTGATGAACTGGGCTTCTCCAGGACTTCTGAACTGGTACTAACACAGATGAGGCTGTCACGGAAGAGGTTATCATGAAGGTGAATACAGATGTCTCCTAACAGAGAGGGGCTGGTCACTCCCTGGTGTAAGGACAGTCTGTAAGCGGTGGGACCAACTAGCCCACCTCAGAGTGTGCACAACTTTCCTGACAAGCTTTCCTAACCTACTGTAGGCTTTCCTTTGTGTGTTGCAAGTCAGTGAAGTGATCAACATGATCGCAGCAAGCACTTCTGGCAACCCTTTGGAGAGGACTCTGTTTTCTTGAAAGAGTTGTTCCACTAGAGTTGTTCCTCTAGAGCAAGCCATGAGTCATTTTGCCTTTTCAAGCTGATGCAGAGACTAGGGCAGTCAGGTGGAGATGGCATCTCAAAATCTGATTTTGCAGCAAGAAATCTTTCTGGATTAGCCAGGATTGCCTGTTTCGAGGCAGAAGTTTTGTGCCTCCGGCTGATGCCTTCTAAGACTAACCCTACCTATGGCATTTAAGGTCAAACTTGAGAAGAAAACTACTAAACTACTAAAAAGTTATCAGAGGAGTGAATTGGGATTAAGCCAGACGGTACAAAGAATACCCTTAGAGAGGCTTCTGTAAGGTGCCTGTGCTTGCACGCCAGCAGCGAACTGGATGACTGACGGGACACTCATCAGTGCTTAGCTTTCGTAATGAATGCTGTCTGGAGACTCATGTCTACTTTCTCACATCCTACCCTTCCACTGAAAACCTCCTGTGACGAGAGAGTGGGACAGATACCTGGGAGTGTTTGGACCTCCTGGGAATGGATGAGTGTGCTCCTTCCTGGGACCCTGGCAGTCTGAGCTTTTTGAGCTGGTGACGAAATGTAGCCAAGTCCTTGTGCATTCTCTAGAAGAAGATGAAGCTGCTGTACGGCCTCTGGGTAGATTCTTGCCTTTGAGACTGTGGTGGCTGCATCTCCCTGCCACTTTTCAGCTTTGGTTGAGCACTTTAGATGTATACCTGGCTGGTCACTCTTTGCACGTGGTACCATAGCCTATGCTTCTGTTTTGCTCTTTCCTCCTCTTCTCTGTGAATAGTGTCCTTACTAAAGCTGTAGATATGTTGGTTGTGTTTAGGTGGAGATTTTGTTCTCTGGGAATTCTCCTCCTCTGATTGCTGTGCCTCAGGCTTTATTATAAGGGGTCATAGAAATAGAAGTGCCAAGAATGGGCCAGGACTTACACAGCCAAAGTGTATTTTGTTGACATTCCCAATACTACTTCAGGTACTCCAAGATTTCTTGGACAACTGCAGCTTTACTCACAGCACAGCTTTTCTGGGAGCAGAAAACTGCTTCAGCTGTGGGTTTGCACTTCCACCCCAAGATCCTTATTGCCTGTTGCACTGTGTATAGTGTCTCCAAGACGTGTGCATCAGTTCAGCACCTGAATACGGCAGTGACAGTGAATACTCTTTTGCTTTCAGTGGGCTGGCAGCATGTCCTGTGACCCTCTTGCAGCTGTTTAGGTAGTAGTAAAATAGTTTTGACAGTGGTCAGGGCTCCCTCATATGTGTTTTAACAAATTATAATTCTTAAAAGGGTAGGCAGGGTTTCCAGATGTCAAGGAGGAGGATGTGTCCCCAGAAAAGCTGTTGGGTACATTGTGCTCTCCTGTATGTTGTGTTGTCCCTTGTCACGTGCTCAAAAGCATGGGCACCACAGAGATCATCTATTGCTGACATTGGGAAAACCAACTGCATAGATCTGATGACTTGTAAGGTGATGGAGACCCTTGCTGGCCTCAACTCACCTTTGGACCTCACCTAAGAGCTTGCCATGAGATGTGCATATTAGTGAGGCTGCTAATCTATGGGGCACCAATATTTTGAAGGGGAGGTTCTGATGCACTTCAGCTTCCCAAGACTTGCTCACAGATAAGAGATTGAATAAATGCTGTGGTTAACTACACTACTCTGAGAGTCCTTTGGTTACTCACCCTTCTCTGTATCTCCATAATCATACAAAAAAAAAAAAAAACCCACAACCCACTGTCATGATTTACCATTTACATTTGGATTACATTTTTCTAATCCATGTTGGAATGTAGGTCAGTGTGTTTCTCCTGGATCCACGTACCATAAGTAGTAATAGGCTAGAAAGCTCCTTGACGTCTCCCACTCACAAATCTGTCTCATGTGTGCGAGTGAGACATTCGCAGGCAGCTTTCAGTTATGCTTTTCCCCAAAGTGTGCCAAGTTACACTGGGGGTAAATGTGATGCTATCAAGGTCCTTTGGAGGATGAACAGGTATGGTGTAATCACCCAGTCAGCACAGAGAAAGTTGGTAGAATCTGTCAGCTTGAAGTAGAAGTAGACTGGGGAGGGATGTTTTTGTTTTATAGTTGTGGTGAATGCCTCAGCTTCAGTTTGAGGTTGCAACACGAAACTTCAAGTAATTGCATGGATGTTAGAAGAATAAAGTCAACACTTAGGCAGAAGGGGTTTGTTAATCTTAGCAGTAAAGCTGGTGGTGCTGCTAAAAAAAGAAGAAAACAGTGTGCAGTTTCAAGTTGAGGAAAACAGGATTCTCTAGCTCTGTGATTTAATGTGGCTGAAGAATACTGTGGAGCTTGGGAGGGAGAGAAGGAAACGTTTACACTTAAATAAGTGGGTTTTGGTGTTTTTTAAATAACTTCTCTAAACCTGAAGTTTTTCATGATAGTGGTATCTTGATATTACCTTCAGAGGACATGTGCCTGCTTGTTATTTTGTCGTAGCCCATCCTTATACTTTAGAAGGTATCCCTCATAACTGGGGGACAAAACCCAAAAACATTCTTGCCTGTGACTATGTAAGTAAATTAATCCAGATGGAGAACAGACAACAGGTTGAGTTGTAGACACTGAAAACTTGAAGTTGATAGTTTGAACAGACAACAGGTTGAGTTGTAGACACTGAAAACTTGAAGTTGATAGTTTGTACCTTGGCTCTCTGCCTCTTCGCTCTGCTTTCACTATCACCTTTTTTTTCCTTATGCCTCATAGTCGTGACGATTTGCAGTCCTACTTCAAAAGCTGCACATTTAATTAATTTTTAACTAACTTTAAAAATATTTTAAGACCTTTTAAACCAAATTTTTTCCCCCCTCTTGGTTTAGAACACATGTGTACTGTGGTGTATTTTGATGACTGCATGTCAATACATCAGTGCAAGATCTCTTGCGAGTCCATGGGAGCTTCCAAATACCGATGGTTTCACAACGCCTGCTGTGAGTGTATTGGGCCAGAATGCATCGACTATGGCAGTAAAACTGTAAAATGTATGAACTGCATGTTTTGAAGCAGGAAAATTGTAATATAGCAATACTGAGGCCAAAATAATCTCTCTCTGTTAAAGAGATGGGGATTGCAAATACTGCGTTTTGGTGGAGTGCCTACTGGTTGCAATTAAGTGTACCTGGTTGAAAAAAAAGATGTATAAAATCTGAAAACTTTTTGTTTCTTTTTTTTTTTAACTCATGTAAGCAAGTCTAACTAGTAGAAGTTTCAACACTATGTTTTAAGTTTATTTTTCTTTATTTCTGCTCAAGTGGTACAGCCATGCTCATCCTTGCTGTTCTGATTGTTTTCCTTTGATTTGAAAGTGTTGACTATACTGGTTTTCAGAATGTAGTACTATATCTTGTAGTTTAGAGTAGGGAAACCTTAAGAATATGCTAATGAGATTTCCATCATCCAAGTTCAACAAATAATTAAATGGCTGCTAGGTTGGAGGGGGGTGGTTGTTCTCTAGGGGCTGTTTTTTTGGTTTTAATTTCTGGTTTTGTTTTTCAACTTTATTACCTTCCAGTTTATGAGCTTAGCCTTCTATTGTGAAAATGGTATTTGGGGAAAAAGAAAAATCCGTGCTTTCTCTTCAAGTTCAACACATGGGCTGTCATGGATAAAATCCTAACTTCTTAGAAGGGCTGCCCAACAAAACACTATGTATGGGACACTTTTCTTCCAAGTTTCATTTGCCCTGCTCTTGTAAGTACATTGGGGCCTATGTTGCATAATTTATATCTTAGAAAAAATATATCTTTTCAGTCTTCTCTTAGATGCTATAATACAGCTGTAAGTGCAGTTGCATCTCCCTCCTTTTGCACTGTTCTCTAGGGTTGCTTACTCCCGGAACGTTCAGTAAAGGAAACATGAAAGGTTATTATGGATTTAGTGACTAAATGAATAAAGAAGAATGAAATGACATGAACAAGCAAGTGGTACAGGGCTACCAGTTGAGCAGCTGGCAGCAGGCATGTTTCCATTTAGTAGTTTGGTGTGCATATTTATTCCAAAACATAATTATTTCTTCTCCCCCCCCCCCGAAATGTTGTCACCGAAGAAGGGAAGATGTGGCTGCAAAGGCAAAATTAGGATGTTCTGAGTTCAGAACACTGTCCATTTTTCTAAGTAAGGGTTTTGATAAGTTAACAGTTACATAGCAGTTACTATGACCCAGTTAGGGCTCCACTGATAATGGTACTAAGTACAAGAATAAAGTGTATGAGTAGTTAATGATCAGCTTTTGGTATTTATAATGATGAATGTTTTAACTCCTTGAAAAAAAAAAAAAATTATGCATATATGCATATGCACACACAAAAAAATAATTTGACTATTCATGTTTCTCTCACTAACCTCAGTCTAGAGGGATTAAACTGTTTTCTAGTCATATATGTCTATCTGTACCATGTACAAATGAAAGCAGTCAGTTTAAATTGATTTTGTTGAAAAGTTTGCCTGAATGTTTTTTTTCATTTTTTCTCATGATACAGTTCTTTCAATAAGATGAAATAATAATAAAAAAGTATACTCTTGTGAAATAACATTACTTCCTTCCATCTCTTCAGTTATAAAGAAGTACTTGAAATATGAATTTTTATTGTTTTGAATGTGGATAATGGAATACTTTCATACTTTCAACTTGCAATTAAGTGATAAAAAATCATAGATGTGAATAGAAAATCTTAGCTTATCATGAAGGAGTTTTCTTCCTATATTTGACAATTCACATTATCTTTTCTTCTGCTTGAGTTTCTTAAAGTGAATGGAGAGAAAGAATATGTTAAAGTAGCTGTGACTGTTTTTAGCTGGAGGGTGATGCATCATCATTCTTGACCAAGACAGGAGACCTACAGTAAGCATTGCTACAGGTCATTAGCATGCTTCGGATTCTTGCAATGTTAAATTATTGGAAACGTTATGGTAGTTCAGAATCTTCTTGGGGGGAAAAACAGGGCTGACGTTTCTGGTCAGGCACCTGCTGCCCCGTGGATCTATGACAAAGTCTCCGTTTACATCAGCAGAATTTCACTGCGAGGTCAAGTCAAGGGAACAGCAAGGGTGGAGAGTGGGAGGGAAGGGGGGATTGGCCGAACAGCCATCCAGGGAATACTGCTGGGAACGGCATGAACATGTGAACACAGTTGTCTGTGTAATGGCCTGAGAGTAGGTAGCGAGGATGCACGCTTTCTGTGGCTTCCCTTATTTTTTGTAATTCCTGATGCTGTATAGAGTTTGCTGTAAGCATCATGTGTATGCAAATGTCATACAGCAACATCCAGTGTTATTTTATTAAGATGAGTGTTTTAAAAGGTATTTTAATAAAAAGACATTACTGGTTTGTGTGTTTTCTTTCTCAAGATTTTTTCAAGGCAAATGTTACCAGGAAGCATATTATAAAAGTTACTGATTTAGATGGACGGAGTAATACAGAGAATTAAGTCTTCAGCTGTTTGTGTGGTTTTTTTTTTTTCCAAAACTAAAATTGTAGTTTTGAGGGTTTTTTCTTTACATAAATGAATAAAATAGAAATTTATTAATAGTAAAAACGTTATTTCTGACAAATCTAACTGTTTTGGAAAGTTGTTTATTTAGTCTTACTCATTTTGCAAGAAAAATAATTTATTTTGGGGACCTTTATTTCACCTGTGTCTGGATACCATCAAACCATCGGCTATACAAGTGTTTTAGAATACTTAAGAATGTTTTAAAAACTTTTCTGGCTACAAGTCTTCTCCAGGTAAAGCATCAGCCAGTTTTATCACTGTCCTTTGGGATAGAATTGTAAATCACTGAAGTTAAAGGGAAGCAACAAAGGGAATTCACATACTAAGAAATTATACCAGTCCCTACTCTGTTGGGGTTCTGACCAAGAAGAGGTTGAAAACCTTTTGTTATTCTTTCTCTAAAAGTAGAAGAAGTTTTTGGTAGTTGCTTTGATTTTTTGTTTGGTTTTTTTTGTTTGTTTGTTTGTTTTTCCCCACAGGCACTTGTTGCTCCTAAATTTCAGAAGATTGACACCGTGCAGAGAAAGTGGGTACAATTGCCATAATGTGACATTGCTTTCCTGTCATTGCTTAGGGTTCCTGGCTTGCTTTTGGTACATTTAATGTATTTCACATGTAGTACTTAAAAAATAAATATAAGAACACTTGAGTCTATCTCTAATAACATAGCTATGGTTGCTTCAGTAAACATCCCAAGATTATGGCTACTTTGATACCTGGCTCCCAAGCCTCCCATCCTCCTGGATGGCTGGTCTGGTTTGATGCTTGCTGATGATCACACACTGACACACAGACCCACACAACATGCACACACTCCACTCTCCAGCCACAGGCACCCGAGACACACAGGCCCCTGTGACTTATAGTCCCCTCTCCAGTGGCTGGCACACCTCCATGCACACAGCACAGGGACCTCCCTCACCCAGAAGAGTTTAACGAGGAGACAGCACAGACCATGGTGATGAGGTACCTGCAGGGCATGGCCAGACAGGTGTACTGACTGGCAACCTGTTTGCAGCTGAGTAGCCCATTTTATCTTCTTATCCCTCTTTCTCTCCATATTTGTTCCACCCCAAACAACCTTGATCCCTCCCTTTCCCTGCCTTTCATGCTTCTGCAACAAATCCTCTAATAGGTCTTCTGCCATCCCAAAATGCTCTTCCCCTATGTCCCAGGAGTCTCATACTCCTGTAGGCAGTAAGCCCCATAACTCATAGTGATGGCTGTCATGGGACAGCCCCAGGAGGGGCTCATTTCTTTAGGTACCCTATTGGGGTTCCCCCACCTGCCATTGTGCCCCTGTGCTCTTTCATGCTCGTGGAGAGGAGCATTGATCACATAATGTAACGTTTTGCTGATAATAACGACTGTTGGCTTTTGCAAAAGAAACACCTGTACCAAGATTTGCCATGTGCTCTTGGCGTGACATCTTTCATCAAGTAGTACATCATTAAAATTTGTACTACTCACATAGGAAAATATACTGAGATACAAAACATTGCAAGGAGCAAATCCCTTACAGACAAATCTATCAAAGATGTAAGGCTGTCAAGACCCAAGTTCTCTTATATCCTCTTCATTGCTTAAGAATTTTTAAATTTTCATCTTAATGCAAAGATCTTGGAATGGTGTGACTTCATAGTAGTGCTCATGGGAGTTGTATAGCCAGAGTTCAGTGTCATACAGTTCTTTTGGCTCTGTTCTCCTGCTGTGGGGTACTTCTTACAAATGACGTACGTTTTGCCTCAAAGGCATTAATGAATCTACTACTTCTAGGCTTTCCTTTGTATATCCAGGCTCTCATTATTTCATGTGTGTTTCCGTGTGTGGCCAACAAGTTTCTTTCATGCACCTCTTTATGACTGCTGTATATGCCTTTATTGCTAATGAGAATTACGCAGTGTGTCTAAAGCTATCCCAGAATAGTACAGCCCCTGCAGACTCCCATCTCTCCAAGACAAACTCAACTCCAGAACTGGCTTTCTTGGAAGTAGTAGTATAACTGAGAGGGAATGGGAAAGAATTATTCATTCATTAACACAGCTCTGCATTTTCCCTGTTTTTTTTTTTTTTTTCTGACAAAATGCTCTAAAGCTCCCCTCTGTTATTATTTTATTACATTTATGAGGCTCAGGTACGTCAGCAAGACAGAATTTCAAAGGAGAGACCTGGCCATCTCAGAATCGCTTGACTTTGTCCATAAAGCAGTAAGACTACAGAGTGAACATGGGGCATGGAGGGTGTAAGAAAGTGCCTCAGTCTGTGTAAGTAGGCCTCAGACCACAATGAGTTTTGTAAGTCAGAAGTCATTCAAATGTGTTTCACATGGCAGTAAATTGGTGTAGTCAGCACTGGACACAATCACTTGTTTGTCTTCAAAAATTGGGAGAAGATTCATTCTGGGTTCATTAGCTGATGGGCCCATTGTGCATGAACTTGTGTTGCAACAGCCTCTGATAATACTTATTCTTCAGACTTGGGAGCCTCTGGCAACTGTCACTTCAAGTGGAGATCCTCGCAGGCAATCATCTCAAATTACTACAGGATGTGACTAAAGTAACCTTCCTCTCTTTTTTTGCCAGAAGTAACCTTTGTATAACAAAACCCCCACATTAGCTGTGATCTTAAGTTAAATAAACCAATAAGCCCTTGCTGTTAAGCTGTTTCTTCTGGAGGGAAGTAAATTGGAAGTTGCACGGTTATGTAATATGTTGTGGAGACAATATCTCTGTGCTCCAACACTAATCGGAGTGTTTACAACCCTCCCTTTTGTATTTTCCACTGAATAGCACAAATTCCTGTGGGGGACCTTTTACATTACCACAGGAGGTTGCACAAAGAGCCCGTTTGACAGGGACTAAGCAGCATTGAATCTCAAGTGAATAAATGAAGCAGGTGGCACGCTGCCACAGTATTAATGTGTCCAATAGCACAGGGATTATGTTTGAGGCTGTGGGAATGAATCGGCCTGCTTCTTACTGAAACAAATTCCCTTGTTGATGAGGAATCCTGAAAAAGATTCAAATTATGCAGGTGCTTAACATAACAGAAACTTGCCTTGTAAGAGACAGAGAATACAAAATTCCTTTTAACATCACTGTAAACAGGATGCACGCTGAGATGGAGATGTGTTTCTTGGCACAGGTTCCCCCCAAGTCGCATCCAGAGCGATTCTTCGTTTTCTTGTATTCCAGAGAGTGGCAGAGATGAGCAGGTAACGATATAAGGTCCGAATTATTATGCAAGATGAAGCTGAAGTCAATGGCTGCTCCCATGTGAGCTGCAAACGTAGAAGCCGGTAGCAACACTATTTGGAAGGCAGGCCAGCTGCAAACACCTATAGAGCCATGTCAGCTCTGGTTCTGCTATTAACAGCTTTTGACATTTGCTAACTTCCCACCGTTACAAACATTACCTCACAGCAGATTTAGCAATAGGCTGCTTTAACCATTGCTAACGCTTATGTCTCCTTGTAAACCTGCCCAGAAGAGCAGCTGGGTCGCTGCCCATCTGCCCTCAGCGGAGGGCAGGAGAGTTTACACAGCTGTGCTATCGGTGTTTCCCTGCCAGCAGGTCCCTCGCTGAAGCAGGAGTGACCACTGAATCCAGGTCTCCTTAGGTCCGGCCTCCCACATTAACCTCCCTCCGCCTAGCAGTGCCCCCCAGCACCACCCTGAGCCTGGGGACTTCAAAATAATAGGGGCGAGGAAAGAAGCGAGCAACGGCTTCAACCGTCCTCCTCCCGGCGCGCCCGTCGCTGGGAGTTGTAGTCCGGCGACCGGAAGCCGACCAGCCACCCCTTGCGGTCTGGCCCCACCTAGAGAACTACACTGCCCGTCATGCACTGCACCCTCATAAAATTGCGCATGCGCAGAGCGCCCCTCAGGCCTCTTCCCCCTCCCCTCCCTTCCACGGGGTCCGCCGGCGCCGGCGCTGGCGCCTGCGCTCTGGGCAGCTCGCGCCGCTCCCCGGCCCGTCCTTTGCCAGCCAGGGCGGCGCGAGGCGGGATGGGGCGCGAGGCGGCGCCCCGCGCCTGAGGCCGAGGCGGAGCCGTTGCCGTTGCGCCGGCCGAGCGGGACCCCGACGGTTAGTGCCGGCCGGCCGGCGGGGACGGGAGGGAAGGGGGGGGGGGGGGGGGACGGGACACGTTCTGTGGCCCGGGCCCCCGCCGGTCCCCGCGAGGGGGAAGCCGCTTCCGGGCTGGCGGAGGGGGAGGGGGGGGAAGGTGGGCAGCCGCGCTGGGGATAGGCCGCGCGTCCCAGCGGTGACCAAGTCCCTGACTTGGGACGCGCGGCCTGTCCCCAGCGCGGTTTACTGCCTGGCCTGGTTGTCCCTCGTTTGCCTTCACCTGGAGGTCACGTCTTAAAAACCGGAAAACTCTTAGCGTTATTGTCCCCCCCCCCCCCCCTCCCCACCCCCCCGCATCTACCGCGTTTTAACAAGTTGTGAGGGTGCTGTGTTTTCTGCCTGGTGGCGTTGTTTAGAAAAACGGGTGTTAGCGTGCCTCGCGTGTCAGTGTGTGGGTGTACGAGTTCCAGAAGCAGATCTTACTTTTATTTTAGGTGCTTAGGTGTGTTAAAAGAAACGACGAAGGAAACGCCAGCCATCCACGTTGATGATTGGAAAGTATCTGTTCGCGGGAATGGTGTGGTTTGGATTTCCGCCCCCTGCCCCGGTGTCCCTGAGGTTAATGGTCATGCTTAATGAGGAAAAATACTGAAAAATAATAGGCTAAGGCCTTTATATCAGTTGCATCAACCAGATGGATTTGTGTAAGTCTCTTGTTCCAGCACAGCAAAACAGCCATAGTTGCATTCTTATACCTATTTCTCATCTGGAAAGCGCTTGAAGTGCTTACCATGCATGTTCAGCATTGCTATAATACACCCATTCAAGGGTGGCGTTAAGGCTCTGTTCGATGTGATGCAGGATTGTAATGGATGTGAATTTATTAGCAAGCTTAATCCCTTAGATTTGGGGTTTGATGTCATTTGAGATGTTGCATGCAGCTTCAGATGAATGATGCCATACAGCTGCTTGAGTTCATTTTAGTACAGTCCATATATAGTATCGGTTTGAAGTCAGTGTGACACATACTCTTGAGGGGCTCTTTTCTATGCAGAAGTAAAAGAGAAATTGAAAAAGCTGCCAAACCGTTGTGGTTTTGAGTGTTTACTATTTCTAAATGCTTGAAATTTACTAAACCCACTGCTGTAATGTTCTAGGTAGCTAGGTCAAAAATAGGGCATTTATTACAGAAAAGAAGGGAACTTTACGTTCCTTGTTCTAGGGGTTTTATTTCTATCTTTGAGAAAATAAGTTGTGTTCTGTAGCCTTCCCACATCTGGAATAAAAGATAGGAATAGCTGTCTCAAAATTTTAATACTTTAGGTGCAACTCTGGCATTATTCTGTCTTAGTGTGTATTCAAGAACGGGAGGGCATGTTTCATGTTTTGGTTTGGGTAGTTGTGTGTTGTTTTTTTTTTTTTTTCCCAAAAGAAAGGATTTCACTGTAAAACCCTTGATGTTATTGTAGTTATTTGGGGGGGGGGGAAGGTTTTGTATATGTCTATACTGGAATATGTTGTCTTGGTATTGCAATAGCTGCGCTCTTGCTTCAGAACTGCGTGGCTTAATTCTGTAAATGTAGTTAAACCAAAACTGATGTGCATATGTACTGTATCTAACGCTTTGGGGTTCTGATCTCAGTTGTACCCTTTAGGCACTTCCCTAATATGTTTTAGCTGTATTTTCTTACAGAAAAGCTTTGAATAGTTTCTGTGTAAACACTGCTGTTTCATACAAGCTGTTTCTAGACTAATATGGAAGATACTGCTGTTTAGCAATAAATACCAATAAATGCAAATCTGCTTTCTTTCTGTGAAGCGTGGTGTCATGTAGTTGGCCTCAAAATGCCAAAATATAGTATGACATTTATCTTCAGTTTATTGTATGTCTCGTAT
This sequence comes from Vanellus vanellus, assembly GCF_965231255.1. Classification (NCBI taxonomy): domain Eukaryota; kingdom Metazoa; phylum Chordata; class Aves; order Charadriiformes; family Charadriidae; genus Vanellus; species Vanellus vanellus. The sequence goes on along the minus strand of NC_138906.1, from coordinate 113,952,610 downwards.
AATCTACTAAGCTTTTCTCTGAACTAATGCATCTGATTATTTTGAATCAGTGAATGATTCACCACCCTTAAAACTAGTAGTGGTTTGCCATGTGCCTGCTTCAGATTTTCACTGAAAGAATTCATCGTCTTGTTCTGCTGTTCACCTGAGCCTCATGGCTCAAATTATTGCTCAAAAAAATATGAAAATATATCAAATGAGCCCATAGTTGGGCTCCAAGTAGCCTGTGGGAGGCTTGCACTTAGGCTTCATCCCCAGACATGGTGGTGTTGAGAGGTGGTTGTTGTTCAAGTAACAATTACATCTTCTGCATGCCGTACAGGAAGGTAAGGATGCACGTTGATGTTAGAAGAAGAAAGAGTATGACTCCTTTCCTGTCCATACTTATCCTTCCCGTCCCAGCCATCCTTCACCTTTTGGGCTTGATATCAGCGAATACAAACTTAGTTGAAGCTGTGAAGGTCTAGTAGAGTGAAAGAGCCTTTGATGTTGGCAGCAGCAATGGCAAGCCTTCACCTCTGAAGTTGAGTAACAGGAGGGATCCCACACTCCCTGCTTCCAGTTTTTCTTTAGGTTGCGGTAGAAAATGGGGGATGACTGCTTACTTGGGGCAGCTGCTGGGAGGTGGGATGGGGAGGGATATATATAATTGCCCAAGTAGGGAGTGGTGATCCAGTAAGTAGGCTCATGCAACACTTGGCTCAAATATTTCCAAAGAGATTATAGTTTATTCTGCTTTGTCACTAGAAGATAGCGTACTAGGAAAAATTATTTGTTTAGTTTCATCAATAAAATGCCATGATAATTTTGAACTAGTAGGGATGAATTTGTGAAAAAGATAAATACAAAGTAGAGTGGCTTCAGTGGATCATGTAATTTATTAAGAAGGTAAAAAACACAGTTAATGCCTAAACAAAATATGCCTGATGAAATATAACTGGGGTTCTTAGAGTCATTTATTATTAGTTGTACATTGAAAAAGCAGAAGGCGTCTTTTTTTCTTGTCTAATCTATGAATTCCAAGTATGTGTGGGAGACTGAGATCTATCAATTTGAAAACATGAGATCACAACATTTAGGAGCAATCAATTCACTACCTATAAGTAATATTTCCTTTGGTAAGTAAATAAGATCTATTTGCAGAGAACATGGTTTGGTATGTTTTTCCTTGTGTAGCTTCTGCAATACTAAGTAAACAAAAGTACAGATAATGAACATGTCCCAGTTTCTTCCAGAAGCAGCTTGGCATACAATCCTGACAAAAAATAATGACTAGTAACTTAATAAACACAGAATTTTATTATAAGAAAGAAAGAAAAAGTGCTCACCAGTTGTTATAAGAATAATAATGTAAATCTGAATAAGAAGAGTGAACCATTTAATAGCATGAATTAATGTGGTATGTAGCCCAGATTAAAAAAAAAAATTAGTGGGGAAAATATTATGTTTAGTTTTAAATAATCAAATTTAGCATTGTCTTCTATGCACAGAATTAAATCATGCAATTTTTCAGATATAATAATAATTGAAGAGCGTGATTTAAGTCACTTCATCCTCATTGGTGTGCCCTTACTTGTTAATAGTTTGACATCTTTCTATTTGTTTTAAGTGCTGGGAAGGTATTTAGAAATAGAAACTTTAAGCAATCAATGCAACTATAAAATTTCTTTGAAAGCAGGTTTACAATCCTTTGTGTTACAGATCAATCTACGGTATGACCTTGTAGGCAAGCCCTGGCTTGCTTCCATCCAGGCTATTGTCATTCCTGGAGGAAACGGGGGAATAGCTTAATGATTCTTGCCAGCAAAGCACGGTGCTGGGGAAGACCTTGCATAAGTGTGCAGAGATGCACTATTTTAGTTTTACGCTTTTTCACAGGAGTAGGTGCTGCCCTCTACTTCAGAGCAATGGAAGGGGCAGCTTTGCAACTAGTAGGAACAGATTTCTTATTTGCACACTGCCGCCTTTATTCTCATTCTTGCTCACAAGGAACTGAGCTTTTTTAGGCTGGCTATTTTGGTCTCTGGAGGCACACAAGGAAAGAAAGGGATGAGTGATGGCTGCTTGTGTCAGGTGGGAAGGGGCCAGATGGCTTTTGCAGAGGAAGAGTGAGGAACGAGTGCTTGGTCGTAAGGTGTGACATTCCAAATCAGAATGCAGGTTTGGACCAAGCTGAAAATTATTTCAAGGAAAATAAATTTAGTTTCAGGTTAGTTGTGTTGTACATTTGCTAGCAGTGAATAACTCTTTGCTCGAGTCAATGCATATAGTTATGTATAGATAAAATGTATTTTTTTTTTATTTTTGTCCTCTGCAATATGAAAATTTCATGTTTCTATGATCTAGCTTAAGTCAGCACATGAAGTTTATTTTCTGTTTTACAGTTTGAGTAGGATCTCTGGGCTTCTGTATTACAAGTAACTGAGCTTCATGCTAGAAGACAGATATCTGGCAGAAAGGAACTCGAGACTGAACATAGGTCTCTGGTACTACCAGAGCTTGAGCTGGATACGTGTTTTTTACACACAATGTATGATGATAATACTGTTAACTTGACACTTGTGGAAAAAGAGCTGTCACAGTAACAAAAATTGCTGCCTCCTTTTTCACAAAAAATTTAGTAAGAATTCTGCAAGAACACCGCTTCTCTTTAAAACCATACCTAACTTTTAAAAATAAGAGTTACACCTAAGAGTTAGAAACTATAATTTAAATGTTTTTTCTGTAATAACTTTTGTGAAACTTAACATTTAACTTACCCTGGTAATTAGGCTTATTGCTACTTTAACATTTCTTGCTTGTCCAGGTGTGGTTGCTTGTCCAGGTGTGGTTTTTAAATATGACCATCACCAGTCAAGCAGAATTATTTTGGATGTTGCAATGAAAATAAATTTTCACTGATTTTTATTAGCGTGAATTACATTGAATGCTAAATGTAAATTCTAATGCTAAACATGCCAGCAATGAAACTCTCATTTCATGGTATTGGTAGTGTTTTTATATCATGTTACTATGGAAGTCTGTAATTCTTTGTTATTGTTTTCCTCTGCCCAATACACTGCTTTCACATACTTAATATTGAGTGTATTAATTTAATATTGCTTGTTGTAAGATAATTACATTGGCAGATATTTTACTATACTTGTAATAATCTAACTGCAGTGGATTTCAATATTGTGAACCAAATGCTATATAAAAGCATAATGCTAATATGTACAAAAGCTAAAACACCTTTTTTTTTTTTTTAATTGGATTTGAAGAATAGTATCATCTCACACCCTCCTCTTTTAATTTTCAATTGTGGTGGCTTCAAAGGAGATGATGTTCTTTTAAGATAGCCTAAAGAACTTTTCATATTTAATTTTTTTTTTTTAATTGATTGAATGGACTAAAAATGTAAGAGCTTGGGAGGGAGAGGGGGGAACCAACTGACTGAATAGATTTACCCAGAAAATCCTTCGATTACTTCAGTCTAGTGGTTTTAGCTTTTCTTGTTCTTTAGATGTTTTAATCTTTACAAATTCTGTAAGTTTTCTTTGTGCTGGCCATTTGCAAGCTAATCTTAGGTCTTTCACAGGTCATGCTTCTGAAGTTTTAATCCTGAAATTTGGGGTTGCAGTTCTCCAACATTTATACAACTCATACCACTGGTGAGCAGGTGTGTCTTTATCAGTCATGTTTTGAAAACGATTTTAAAAGTTGTTGAAGGAAATGAAATGTAACTTTCCAGCTGAAAGAGGAAGTGATGAATATGTGGAGTTCTTACTTAGTTGTCTAGATGGTTCAGTAAATTAATGTGACTGACATACCAAGGTGTAGATTCAAATCCAAGTTCCTTGACAAAGATAATTAAGAAGAACTAATTTTCTGGCAATGACTGTCACAAATGTATCTTGGAGTATGCCAAAATCTGCATACTCTACCAAGAATCAGTGGAGAAGTTGCATTGGTTGTTACCTGCAGCACCCCTTCTGCATGCTACAGTTTTATGATATTTTATTTTGTGATAAAACTAGCTTTAAGTTTTCTATTGTGGTTTGTCTTCTTTGGTTGCTAGTTCTTTATAAATTCTTCTTTTGTAAGTAAGTTTTTAATATGCTGCGTCAGTCAGACTTTGAAGACATCTAGAAGATACACAAACATATGTCACAAGTTTGCAGTTAGTGTGTATCATTAGAGCAGTCAGTTCCAGATGCATATTTTTGACAGTTAATTCCATTTGGTGGTTTTTAGTACTTAAGAGTAAGGATTTCACCACTGTTAAAAATGCCTTATACTGACGGAGGCAGTTTATTTTCTGTTAGGGGTGACGGGGAGGACAATGGCACTATTTTGTCTTGTATATACTAGGGCTACCATTATACTACCTGCACTAATTTTATTTAAAGCAACATGATTTTTCTTGTGTAGACAAGGCTACACAACAGATATGGAAATGTCAGTCAGAACTTGTTTGGTCCTGTACTATCAGATACTGAACTTTTTTGCCAGCTGGGAAGCATACATATTTTTAGTGTCTATTTGTGTTATTATTCAGTTGATTTTTACTGTATTTGCCAAGTAAATGGAAAACAGCAATAATTGTTTATTTCTTAAGGTATGTTTTTTTATGATGCTCTGAAGCCGTAGGATTGTCAAATTACTGCATTAGGTGCTCCAGACTGAGCTGGAGCTTGCTTTAGAAAACATATGTGAATTTAAAATTAAATTTTAAGGATGTTTATACGTTTTTCTAGAAAGCTGGTGTTTCGTGTAAGTTTTCTTGTAAGGCTGTTTGGCTGTGTAGAAGATAAATACAGTGAACTTGTGGGTCCTGCTGCTGTTTCAGTAATCTAACTGATCAGTCTTCCCCATAGTTGCCTCTGAAGTAGCCTTTGCTGGCTGTGGAGGCAGATTCCTGTTTCCCAGCCATTCGCTGCAGAGAGGAACCGTGGAGACCAGCTGCTGTCCCAAGCTGGGTGACGCCGCACCTTGCCTTGAATATATTTGTGAATGTTTTCAGTGTTCACACGCGTGACATTTTGCAACACCTCAGCCCTGGAGGTGGTGATGTTAATTATAATTAATAATCTACTGAGCTTATAAATATTTAAATTGACTTTCCTCTTGGGTATTGAGTGAATCTGGGGCAGAGGTGGAAAACACAATTTGTTAATCCCAACTCTACATATGGTACTGAAAGGCTAAATACTTCATGTGGTCTTGATGAGTTCTCATTGGCATTGATGGGAATATGTCTGAAAAGAGGAGGTGATATAGTCCTCTTCTTGTGTGGAAGCTCACATATACTGATTAAAAAAAAAATATTATTTTCTTTTACTTATAGCATGAGTTTGACAGACCTCGGCATCTGTTCCAGCAGGTTGCACTGCTATAGACATAACCTGGATCAATAAAATTAGTACTTTGTTGGCATAGCTCAACACAGATCTCCAAATGAAGTAAACTACATCAGAAAAAAATCTTTTGGTGGGTAAAACTCCATCTACAACAAGGCTTTGCTAAAAACTGCTGTGCATGGAGCATGGAAACATTATACTTCTGTCCATTATAGTTAAGTTAGGAAAATGTTTGCATGCAACCTAATCTGCAGTTGATTTTACTTGGTATGGGCCTAATAAAACAACCGGTAAAGGCAGAAGGGTAGACTTTCCTTTTACTTTGGTTTCTAGGTCAATAGCCACTGATATTAGCTTGAGAATATACAGGACTGTTTAAGCAAAAAACAAAGGTGCTACAGATAGACTTAGTTATCAGTCACTAAAAATAATCAGTAGATAGACATAGTTATTAAATAATCACTAAAAATAATCAGAGAAGCTGTATATAAAGTTTTTCTAGCTGAAAGTCTTTCTTTACTTTTTCTTTCTGCTGTTACAGTAGAATGTTTTTTTTTTCTCAACCACCATAGTTCTGTTTTAATTTAATATTCACTAGAAGTTGGATATGATTTGCCTGTGTTACATTGGGATATGCAGGGTTTTAAACATGGGAAAAAATCGTACATGGAAACTGATCATCTGTGTTGTGTATCACACTATGAAAGGATCCAAGCAAAACTGTTCTTACTTTCTCCTTATGTTATAGAGTTGTCAGTTCAAGGGAGAGCCTGTAGTTTATAGACCTCTTCATCTGTGTTCAGTACATGGTGGCAAAAATTCAATATAAAGCTTAAGAAACTTAATTTCCACAGTTTGGACCCTAAAGTTTTATGTTAATATACTTTCAGAAGACACTTACTTCTGGGAATAATAAGGCCTTAGAATTGAATCTTCTTTGCCTTTGGTAAGGCAAACTAGACTGTTTGTGCTGACCTCCCAGTTAAAGGACTGTGAAGTGACTTTTGTAAAATGAACTAAATGCTGTTTGAAAATTCTGTGAATAAAATAATGATCACAATTCAGTGAAGCATGGTACTTCTAATTGATTTTTCTATATCCAGTCTAAAAGATAATATCTCAGTAATGGATTGAAAAGCCACACTGTCTGGATTCAGCATGCAGTGTTTGGTGCAGCATGCGTGCTCTTTGTCATTTCCTCTATGTATTAAGCAGCTTTATGCAGTTGACAAAGTGTATGTAGGCTTCCTCTGTGCTGAACTCGGTGTGCTAGTAGGTGGTAGCCACTGGCTTTTAAAGGACACACCAGCAGACACAAATTAAGCGATGTTTGTAGGGGGGCATACCCATTCTGGTTTTGTTGTAATTGGCATGGATAAGAAAGATGATGGTAATGCAGCAGCATTGGCACCTGCCTGTACGTTTCAACTGAGTATGTTCCCAAAATTTCCACAGAGCTTGAACTCTACCTGCTGGCAGGAGCCTCACGATGTGTTACTGCATCTCTACTGCTGCTGTTGCTTTTGCCAGGTGAATTATTGCTGTTACAGAAATGCTAGTATGTTATATTACACACTTCTGGCATGTAGACATGTCCCAAATTTGTTATCAGTGTTGAATGCAAAGCAAAGTGTCTTTAATACTTTCCTTGTCATTTGTAGAATTTTAGCATGCATTAGCTAATGCACTCAAAAAAAACAAAAAAGGGGGAAATAAAAAGGAAAAAAAAAAACCACACAAACCAAAACTAGGCTATATATAGCCATAGAATTTTTTTAATTGGGCGATGGAACAGAGTGTGCAGAGCTCTGGCCTCTCTGGAAAACTAGATTGTGTTCTCTGTTGTGTGATCCATCGTGGGTAGTCTGTAGATGCTCTTGAAAGAATAGCAGAAATGCTTAAAACTCCAGTGAAATATTTGATGCCAAACCCATTGGCTTCTCTTCTGCGTCATTTTGGGATTTTTCACTCTGATGATTAGCACTTGGTTTTTTTTAACAGCATTTGTACTACATTCAGCTCAAGTGGTCAGGGTTTTGTGGTATTTGTTTTTATCGGACTCCACTAAATGGACAGCTGTTCTCAAGTTGGCTGAGTTGCGGTACTGGAATGTGACTGAATGATGCTGTAGTTGAAATCTCTGATAAGGGAAATTTATCATTAAATAAACCCAGCCCAGGAACTGATAGAAGTGTAAAAATTGGTCTTAATTTGCTAGATCATCAGTTGCTATACAACTTGCTGCAAACCTTTGGTGACTGGGGATTTGACAACTCTTTGGAAGACTTGTCAGAAAACATGGATTGTATAAAACTGAGGGCAAACAAAGCCTGAGATGATACTATGTTTATAGCAATTGTTAAAGTGAACTACACACCTTTTATAGCATTTTCCTCCCTTACTCTGTTAAGTGGTAAAAGTAAAATTTTCTATTCTGTTTTATAAGCATTAGTGCTGGCACAAGTGGGAATTTGGAGAGGGGGACAGGGTTTTCAGACCAAGAATGATTCTAAAGGTCAATCTAAGCAATAGTGGGTGTTATATATGTTGTACAATGTGGCATTTTTCAGAAGTATAGGAGAGTTTGATACATTTGCAGGACAGTTCATATTACTGAATTCAGCTCTCAATAGTTCAGCCCTTATCAAAAGTTACCACATTTTCATTTGGGCTGAATAGTTTGGTTTCATAGGCTGGTATTTAAAAAATTAAACAAAAAGCACTAACCAAACCCTTCAAACTGTTTCTGAGAATTGAGTTAGCAGGGGGGAATATCTCTTTTCTGTATAAAAAATATTTGGGTAATCGGGTAGACCTTTTTAATGCTATTTGTAATTTATAGGGAAAACCTAAATTTGGCTGGAGAAGATCTTCCAGATTTCTTTGCTTATGTGTGGATGGTAATTTTCAGAAGCTGTAATTAGAACTGAGTGTGGGAGAAGTAGAAGGTGGCAGGGGAAACCTGGGAAATGATGAGTAGCCAGAAGGTGAGGTTAGATGTGGCACTGGGTGTGGAGAAGAGGAATGGTGAAGCTGAAGTTGCACAGGTCTAGGTGCTGAACATCTGCATGGTAAAGAGGTGGTTGTGAGAGAGAAAAGGTACAGTCCCGATGGTGGAAGAACTGGGCTGCGGGAGAGGGGAATGAAGAAGCTGATGGAGAGGGACTGAGTGTGGGAAGCAGTGGGACTAGACCACAGAATGGGAAACTAGTGTACTGGGCTTGAGTATGATTACTGGAGGAACTGGTATTGGGTTAATTTTTGTTGGGTGACAAGACCATGGGAACCAGGAGCAGGATTCACAGGGGGTAAGACTAGAGAATCCCCAACAGTGGACCAGCACTTTCCTAAGAATTTTGAAGAATGAGAAATTAATCTCTGGGTGCTCAGTAGCAGCTGCCATGCAGGTAGCTGATTAGTCAAGATACTCCTGGAACAGTCTGGCCTGGTTACAGTGCCCATCTGCCTCATGATGCGGAGTCCAGACCTTCTGCTTGTTACTTCAGAAACGTGCGATGTAAAGCAACTGAACAGCAGTCTTTCCAGTTGTTAGCTGGCCAGTTATTTCCAAGAATGCCTCTTACGTCTGTGGTTGTGATCATAATACAATGCACTGCTTTGAAACTGCTACTGTGGGAGTTGATTCAGCTGGGGAAAGGCATATGGCAGGGCTTGCTGAGATATTCCTGAAGGATGGGAATGAGCATGGGAGGCATAGTGTGTGGCATAGTTTGTGTAACCTCTGTGTATCGCTTCGGTTGTTACCGAAGTCTCCTAGTCTAGCTGCTGTAGCTTGCTCCGGAACAGACAGCGGGATGTACTGTCACAAGGTGCCTCACCAGGGAAGTAGGATGTTTTGGCAAAACAGGCAGTGTGACAGCATCGCCGGTGCGGGAGGCAGAGTCATGAGACAGGGGCTTTTCCTATGCAGTTATGGTCGGTCTCTTTTCAGGTGTGCTCTCTGGAGCAAAGCAGTTGCCTCTCCCCAGGGGATCCAAGTTTTGTTTTCCCCAAGATATCTATGGGAAACAACCTGTGAATTGCATCCTGATGGAGCTCTACAGAATTTGTAGACTAGAGGCTGTGATACTGTTTTCCCTGAAGTGAACCAAACTGGAAAGCATAGGCTGCCACATACCTGGAGATTTTATGTTCATGTGATTATGAGATTTTATCATAATGTGATCAGATATCTTGTTTCTGATATTTCTAAAATGTCTAGGATATTATTTAATTGCTTATTTTAAGGTTGGCTCTCTACTGAATGAATTAATGAAGAGCTGGAACACCCTCAATAATAGGGAATAACCTTGATACTGCTACGTATTCCGAATGTCAGCTGGCTCCTCTAACAGTCCACTCAAATATGGATGTGGTCTGTAGCTCTCTGATTGTTGAGAGCTAAGTAGTTTTGTGTATTTGTATATCAGTACTTCTGAGCTGGTATGGACTCTCAGGACAGAACTTGAAATACTTTGGATGGTACTGTAATTGTGGCAGACTTTATTCACCTACAGGTACATGAGAGAACACACAAACCTGTTTGTTACTTTCAGAGCTGATCTGATGCTGGCATTATTTTTGAAAAATGTACATCTTGCTCCTGTGTGACTCGGGTTGTGTAGTTGCACACTCTCCTTTCTCATAACATCACATATCCAGTAAAGTAATCTTAGGTTTAGGAGCTGAATGCTGCTAAGCAATTTGTATTTTATTCTCATTATCCATAAAATTTTGTGAAGGCCCTTCTTGAGGCTTTAATTCTTGCCAGTTACAAAGAGTGCATGACTCACAAGGGAGTTACTTAATGCTGCATTTATGTGATTACTTGTGACTTGTGAAATTTTAAACTTGCTTTACCTGTCCATGTGAAGCACTTCCCTTTTTTTTTTTTTTTTTCCTCCTTTCATGGCCATGTTGCCTTATTAAATAAAGGAAAGGGCACACTTTATGTACCTGGGTATTGCTTGTTAAATAAAGTAGGTGGCCTCTGATGTCATTTTGCAATTTGACTGCATGGCAACATTTTAATCTAAGAAGTGTTTGAGTGAAAGCAGTGTTTTGCATTAAGGTTTTCAGTATGTTGTAAAAAATGCATCTTTTTATTTCAAAACAAAGCTTAAACTGTTGTGTTTTATTGCAGTAATAAAACCTCAGAACAATTTGAGTAAAATGTAAATGGTGTATTAGCTTTAAGCTAGTAAAAACTTTGTTCTTTGCCCAAGCTGTTGCTGTAGCTGACAGCCATCAGTAGTTACAAGGTTATTAATTTGAAGCTTATTTAACAATATCATCTATTCTTGGAAGGACCATGGTTTTAATGTGCTCCCACACTTTGTGATAGTCCGCTCAAGATACAGACCTTACACCTGTCTCAGACATTGTATAGTCTTGGTAAATAATTTACTTCTAACTCTGCCTTCTCATCTCCAAGTCGTCTTTTTCAACCATCTCATCAGTTGTATGAGTACCACTCATAGTTCCTGAAATGCTTTGACATGCTTAGATCACAAGTGATAGTTTTTATTCTTTCCTGTTATGGTTCACTACTTTCCAAACGGAGCTATGCTTATTCCTAGGATAATTTTTGTCCAAAAGCAGTGTGCCTCATTTCTTTAAGTAATGTAAATTTCTTCACATATGTCCAGATCTTTTGGACTGAAGGTCTATGACAATGAGGCACTGCTGCATTCTGGGTCTTGCTTCTGGAAGTTACGATAGAGCAGGTTCTGGTAGCTGGGTGAGTGTTCCCGCTTTGCCTCCATCCTTTGATTACTGACTTCTTGGGACGCTTTTCAGTGTAACACCCAGATTTTCAGATTGTGTTTGTTTGTGGCAAAATGGGATGGCCTGGGGACACCCACCATGCTTCAGATGTGGTCTTGCATAATGCTTATTGCAGAAAAATTTCCCGTGTCCTTCATTCCACCCAACAGCTTTACAAAATAACATCTGTGCATGCAATCGCTTGCTCTGATTTGCTTCTGCTGTTGCAATTAGTTACAAGGCACCAAGTCACAATACAGACTCAGTGCAAAACAGAAATAGTGGAGCTTTCTGTGCTGAATGAGAGAGCTGTAAGTTCAGTCTTTCAGATTGTGCCTCTCTTTAATGTGTTTGTGCAGACTTAGATGACGCACTGTAATAAGTGAGATCTATTGATGTTGGCTGTCATGTCTTTGACTTCTCTCTGGTTTTTCCAAACCTCAGCTGTTTTGTCTTAATTTTTACTTACTAGATATGTAGCTGAGGCTGAATTGTTTAGGAAAGAGTTCAGGTTTTTGGTTTGGGCTTGGTGTTTTTTTTTTCCAAAAATGAGGCTAGGAAAAACACGTTATTTTGCCCATTCAGGCATCTTCTTTCCTCTTCCCAACCCACATTTCTGTGCTTGGTGTTTGATCTTGGAAGATGGTGGTGACATGACGGCTAGGAGTTTTTGTGTTAAGGACATACCTTCTACTTTCCATGTTTAAAATATCATTTAATTTAGTCTTTCCTTGGGGTATAGAGGAAAGGTCACAATTCCACACATATTCAGTCTAGGCTGTCTATTTTTGACACTAGGTTATTCTCACGGTTTGGCTCCATGTTGAGCAGGAAGATGGTTCGAGAAACTGCATTTTGGGAGTACTGAAAAGAGTAGCTACATCTAAGCAGGTGCTTGAACCACAAGAAGCTCTCTGATGTGTCATGCAACAGCCTTCATGGCTCCTGTGGAAGAAGAATCAAACGTGAAGTGAATGAGATCTGGTGGGAGTCGAGGAGGCTGCTGTTGGTAGGGAGGTAAGGAAGAAGATGACTTCTTGTGATACTAGGGAGAGACTGAAAATCAGTGGGAGAAACGGGGACAAGGTGATAAGATGGAGTTGATAATCATAAGCAAACAAAAGACTGCAGCAGAGAAGAATATCCAGGCAGAAACAGGAACTAGTAACTAATTAGATAGAAGAAACAGAGGAAGAGGGAGAACTTTATCTGCAAGGAAGCAGTGGCAGCAGAAGAGTAGGAACCAGCTCAATAAAGAATAGGGGGAGTGGAAAGTGGAAGACTGAGCTTGGGTCACAGAGACCAAAGCAGATAAAGAACAAGAGTGTGATATACTGGTGGTGAAAAAGAGAAATCAATCAAGACAGGAACCATGGGAGTACTGGCTCTGGGTGGTAAAGGAATCAAAATTTGAAGTTATGGGGAAAATACTAAGAATGAAGTGAAATCTGGGGAGGTGAACCTGGGCGTGCAGTATGTCAAAACAGAACTGCCCAAAGAGGGAGGCTGCACTCCCATCATTGTGGTTCTGCCACTCCTCTGCTTTCCATCTTTAGTGCTTGTTGAGCTCTTCCACGAGCCAGCTCAGCAGCAGAAGCCTGTTGGAGCAGCTGGCAAATTGAATCATCTCACAAAGGGGTATTGGGAGAGAAAACTACTGGAATTAGGAGGTGGTGTTAATGGCAGGAGTAGCATCACCTTCCCCATCTGGCAGTAGTGAGGTATTAAATCTCCTGACAGAAGAGAACTGCATAGGCGAAAAGCGATTTGAAGCAAGGAGCCTGCTGCAGAGGAGAGGCAGGACTGAAGCAGTAACAGATTGGGAAGAAAGGGTCAAATCTGAGAGGGGGAAGTTGGCAGAAGAATCAGCCTGTTAGAAGTGTTCCTTCTCAAAATGCTGAGAGGATCCCTGATTTTTTTTTTCAGTCTCACCATTTATTGCTGTCAGCAAAAATTTGTAAAAGCCAGAAGAAAGGTGCAGATTTGAATGGCAATAGTACACTAACAGCCATTAGTAGAGTGGAAGAGGTTTTTGCGGTAGGCCTAAAGGCTCTGGCTCTGCCGATCAGTCTTGATATAATTTGAGCATCGTGGAATTTCTCCCTTATTTAAAGGCCCAGGAAATTGTGCATATAGGAAAGTAATGCTTTCTTAAAGCTGTAAAATAAAATATATGAAACATAAGTGCAGTCTTAATTTGTTGCATTTAGAAATATGCACCATTAACTTTATTTTTAGTCAGTGTCTCTGCCTTAGCCAGAATAAAGAATGAACAGTATTGAAAGACCTCATGAATATTTTGTTTCTCATCATAATTCTGTGTCTTACTGTGCTCTATTCAAATTCTGATCTGAGTAACTGTTAATTTCCATAAGCACTTTGTGAGTGATCTCCTGTAGTGAGATACTTTGTGTCGTACATACATTAAATTTTCACTGTGTTGTGCATACAGAGAACTAAAGGATGAGAGTTTAAAAAAAAAAAAAAAAAAAACCAAACCAAGCACCACCAAACTTTTATAATTGTTAACTGGGCAAAATGCAATTCCATGTTATGTTTTTCTGCGTTCTACCAGTCTGTAAATAAGACCCCAGCATTTGAAGAGTGGTGTGGAACGTATGGGCCAAGTCTGGCTTCATCCCAGGAGCTCTGCCAGGGTCCAGAGGCAAAGCATGTGCATCCTCGTTTTCCAGGGTGGTGTTTATGTGCCTTTGCAATGACATTGTCCTTTCCCTCTGTGCACTTGCCCATCTTGCCCACTCTAGATGTGGATTGATTTGTAGGTGTGGTCCATCCTGTTCACTTAAATTATATGTAATATTTCTTCATTTCATTCCATGAGTTACTGTTGAAATACTGTCTGTTGTTTAGCAGCGTTTGGTGGGGTGTGTTGGGTTGTGCTTTTTGAGGTGGGGAGGAGGGGTTGGTGGAGGAAATGCAAACAGGTGCTGTACAGGAATTTTACTATCAGAAATTTACTTTCATTCTGATAGTCAGATGAGATGAAATAGTATTGCCAGTTTGTGTCATTGGTAATATTGAAAATTATATAATTGAAAGTTTTTACCTTTTCCGTATCTGTAAGTCTGAAGCTTTAGTTACCTGGACATCTCTCCTAAAATGTCTTATTTGAGCACGCCATTTACTTAATTAAACACAATATCAAATTAGCATAGGAGTGAAGTTTTCGACATCAATTAAAAACATGACAAAAAACAAGCATGATTAAAAAAAAAAGGACTGTACCTCATGTTAATACTGTTCTCTTTTAAAGAGGCTTTCTGCTTTTGCATAAGAAGTTATCATGTGGTTTGTATGATATATCAGGAATTCCTGCTTAGCCAGTACGTATTCTTTATTTCCCTGAATTAGATTTTGCAAGATACTGGGTATCTGTGATTGTTTGCCTATCTTAGCAAAGGGTTGACTAGTTTCTTCTTAACTGTAATCTATACATCAGCAGTAAATAGCAGGAGTACCAGAGGTGACTGCAGTGTCCAAAGGCTAATGCAGAAGCCACAGCTATTATATCTGGATATACTCTTGTCATAACTAAAATACTCATGGAAATAGGTTTCATATGGCTTTTGTATGTAATCTTATAACATTTTTTAATTCTGTTTTTTTGAGGCCATGGCTACACAGCCACCTTGATTACTTTAAGTCTGCAATGCAGGGCACCTTCCCCAGCTCTCAGCTTTCCTTGTGCTTGCCCTGACACTTGTATGGCTGCCATAACTCTCAAGCAAACATGGTGCCAGCATCTGGGTGCAGATGACCTGATATAGCCTCTTCAAATGTGAACTTCTTGTTGTATACCAGAAAAACTTAATCATTATTTTTCTACCTTATTTAATTTGCATTAGCATAATTAAAAGATGGATTTGCTTTAACACTTTTTTTTTTCCCCCTTATTGCAACAGGCTAGGCAAGTTCTTATTTGCATCTATAAAATATGCTTGGGAAAGATGAAAATGATCTTTGCCTTAAGTGCAGTGCTCACAAACACTCTGAGCTTCCAGGCAAATCTATTTTATTTAAAAAATTTAAAGTTAACTAACTATTTTATAGTAAATATTACCAATCAGTATGCAAGCTGTCTGAATTTTGTAAGAATTATTTCAAATCTTAAAAGATTCTGGTACTTAATATATAATGTTTTATATGTTATAAAGTAGAAATGGCTAGAATAGCAGCTCTCTTTTTATGTCAATATGGCTCAGGAGCTAATGGACAGATCTTGCAAATGCTGAGCTTAGGACCTGATGTTATATTACTGGGTCTTGACATAAGTTGGAATGTTCATTGTAGAAGGTATTGCTGTTCGTGTTTTCAGGAGAGAGAGCTCTAAACATGGTGTTCTGAAACCCATTGCTTAAAACTGTGTGGGGTTTCTTTTTATTTTCCCCTGCTGCAGGTGTGATGGACAGGTAGCAGAAGATTTCACTTTAATATCAGGGAATCAGAATGACCGAGTGCTTCCTGCCTCCCACTAGCAGCCCCAGTGAACACCGTCGGGTAGAACACAGTGGGGGTCTTGCTCGTACTCCCAGCTCTGAAGAAATAAGTCCTACAAAATTCCCTGGATTGTACCGCACTGGAGAGCCTTCACCACCTCATGACAGCTTGCATGAGCCTCCAGATATAGTATCTGATGATGAAAAGGAGCATGGGAAGAAGAAAGGAAAATTCAAGAAGAAAGAAAAAAGAAGTGAGTAGGGAACTTCTCTTATTTCATGCTTATAATTTCTCTTTCTCTCTTTCTTTCTCTCTCTCTCAAAATTGCTTAACGTTCCCAGTAGAACTTGTTTAGGTGTGAAGGAAGGTAACTCGTACAAACAGGCTTTGTGCAATACCTGTTTCTCTTCCAAAAAAACCCACACCTTAACCAAAAAATAGATTTGTTTTCTGTTGCGCAGATACAGTTGCCAAACCCATACTCAGAATTACTAATAAACATGTTTATCCCAAACCTTTAACGATTCATTGGTAATTGCACGGTATGAGGTTCTTATAATCTCATTATCCGTTCACATTCTAAATGAAGGTTTCCAAGTGTATTTCCAAATAGATGCTTTTTGAAATTGTAACTGAGGTGCTAGCTAAAATAAAACTGTAAGTTGGACCTGAATTTTGTACTTTTAAATTTGGAAGAGTCAGTTTCAACAACTTTGACTCTCTTCCCTTATGTCTCCCATATTCAGAGTTTGCTATTGTGTACCATCTCAAGTTTTTCTGTGCACACTGCACCATTATCTGAGGAGTAATAAAATCCGTGTCCTTTTTTTCTGTGGCTTCTCAGTTTAGTCTGATCATGCAGTTTCCTCCATCAGTGCCTAAGTACTATTGCAGAGTTCAAAAATGTGCAAGCCAACATCAGGATCTGAATTTACTAGAACTTGCAGAGTAAAGGTTGGAAGAAAGTAAAGCTTTGACTGTAGAATCCATTCTGTGTCAGTGTATGAGTGTCTAGAACAGAAGTTCTCATTTAAAAAGTGTAGCCCTCCTCCAAAACAAGAGAAGTCTTAATTCCCACCTTTAGATTTGTGCAGAAAATTTGGAAATGTGAAATAGTTTTTATTCAATAGAGTTGTTCTACATATTCTGAAAGAACAAAGCACTGGGAAATACTAAGCTGATACTCAGCACTCTTAGTACCAGAAAGATCCTTTACTGTCCAGGTCTCTGAAACCTAAATATCACAGCCCCAGTGTTAGTACTTTTTTAACTGACATTTGTTTTAGCAAAATATTGAAATAATGTTAATCTCCTACAATGCCTGTGTCTCTGATGCCTGGAAGTTCTGGTGCCAGCATACATTGCCACTTCTTATATGTGAAATTTGGAAGATTAAAACCAACGAGATGGCACACGATATTCTGGCATGTTAGGATGGATATGGTGACTATTTGTAATACACATGCACATATTTAAATAATTACTCTTTAAGAATTTGCTGCCACCGCACTGCTTTTAATCAAACCTGTTTCCTGGAACGCATGATTTGTTTCTACCACGTTTTAGAAGGACTATTGTTATTAACTAAAGACTGTGTGCATAAAGGATACTGTAACTCAAAAACACATTATCCTCCAGTTAAAACCAATAGTTTAAATTCCTGCAAGTTTTAAGAAAACTGATTCTTTAGTTTTTTTTTCTAATGTAAACATTAACCTAGTAATATTGGATTGGTGATGAAAATTCAAGCTATTAGTAGCTGTTTTATTCTTCTTTGCAAATTGTTGTAACTCTGGATTAGACACCTCTAAATTTGGAGTTGTTAGAGGTCAGCATTATACAAAGTGTGGGTTTCTTTGTGGTGTAATTCTGCATGTCTCATGGTGATACTCTAACTGAAGGTTGAAGAGGAAAAATGCTTCTTCAGCAAACATGTGCGGGTCTGTGCACATTAGCACTATAACAGCTTGCTTCCACAAGTGGTTACAGCACATTTTATAGCTGATGTAAAGCACTTTTTGTTACTTAAAAGAAGCTTTAAAGGTATGAAAAATCTTCAAAAATGAAAAATGTAGGAAGAATCAAATTGCCTCTTGCAGCTATAATACAGAAAGCATTCAGCATTTCTTAGCTCTAATACAAGTATGTCATATAATTACCAGTCAGGTATAAGGACAAGTTACATACAAAGCTTTCAGTAGCTCTTGTACAGTCCAAAAATGGTCATTATTGTAAATAAACCCTGAACAGACATTTTACGTAAATTACAAGGGCTCTTTACAGTTGCTTAACATGGTTGATTTTAAGAGTTCGCCTTCCAGCTTTGCACTTTGTTATTCCTTCTGTACTTTTTATTTTTCAGTTTCTTCCTACTCTTCATGTGTTCCCTTTTCTGGTCAGCTGCTTTGATTTTGGACAGTACACAACCTGCTATGGTCATGTAATTTGGGGTTTAAACACATATAATTGAACATTTCAATGAGAAAAAGACAAGTGTTGATATTAAATTATAACAGAGTGAATGTTTGTTGAACTTGCAATATTAGTGAATTAATGACAAGGTCATCCAAACCCCTGGACCTGTATGTAACTTTAATCCTACAAAGACTTTGGGTTATTTTAATAATACTCTAAATGTAAACATCAGAAATGCTTGAAGAGTGTGTATGTGGAGAGGGAAGGATAAATATCCCAAGGTTACTCATTTTAGTTTTTCAGGTAAATCTCTTTTGCTGAAGTAATATACTCTTAGCTTCAGCATTATTACCTATTTCAAAAAAAGCATTTTTGTATCCTAGCAAGGGATCTTTTTTCCGATTTGAATAATATAATAATTTGATATTTTTTATATCAGTGGCAGTAACTTAATAATACACAGCAATTATCCTGCGGGAAAAGTTCTAAATATTTTTGGTGGTGATAGAAAATTAAATGGAATATTGGGTTTTTTTATGTGGAATGACAAATATTGGAAAAAAGTTTCACCCGCTGATTTCTATTCTCCATTCCTTTGTGACAGCGTGAGTGTGGGTTAGCTCCAAAGTGAGTTAGATTAGGGGATTTCTTGGGGGTTAAAATTAATTTTCTTTTTACTGGGATAGTAAAAAACCCCTCAGATTTGTCTCCTGACTCAAAGTAACCTTTGGCCATGCACGAACTTTAGATATGGCAGCATGCGAGCCAAAACAGATTATTTTTTTTTTTTGAAGCAGTAATGTTTTAGATGAGACAATGACCAGAGTAATTGATTATTTTTTTTAATAGTTACCCTTCTGTCAGTAATCACATGTTGATAAAATCATGAAATACGCAGTTCCTTGCAAAAGACGCAGGTTATAAGTAATAATTAAAAAGAAAAAGCTGTTCTACCAATTAGAATTTCTGTAGATAGAGAGTCTGTATGTAGTAGATCTTACTCTGCTTATGTCTTTTACTTCTGAGATCGATATCATTGGACAGGATGGGTTCAATATGCAGCTAGGAATTTTTTTTGTTTAGAATAATTGTCATTTTTTTATATAATTCTTGGGAAAATGGAGAATTGGTTGAATTATAAGCGAAGCTGTCTTGTGAAAGGACAGTAGTATCATTGGTATGAACTCTTCTGAAATTTCAGGAAATATTTTTGAAGACCAAATCCCTAATGTGTTGGGCAGGGGCCTCCTATATGTTCTTTTGGGATGTAGATGAGGGCTGAAATATTCCTACTGTTAACTTGGGGACCTGCTGCGAGCAATCTTTGGTCCAAATTGGGTGTTAACCTATGTCGTCTTCCTCTGAGTTGAGGTTCTAGCGATCTGCAACTCTCTGCTAGATACCACCAGGTGGAAGATACCAGCTTATTCTCTCTTCCATCATCTTAAGTGATTTTTCTCCAAAAATAATTTCTGCTCAGGAATGTGAACGTCCAGCAACCGTACAAAAGCTCTAATAGTATTCCCAGCTGTTCCAGGCAGAGCAATGACACGATAAGTTGTTTCTGTGCTTATGATCCTTCATTTCTGTGCAGAGTGCTAATGGAGATTCCATAACAGTGGTGGATACTACGTACTTACAGGGGTAGGTCTGGAGGAAATTGAGAGAAGGCCGTCGTCTCATACAAAATAATCAAGTAGCCCCTACTGTTGCACACAAAACGTTACTTTTACTGATCTGATGTGTGGAGAAGCTCTGAATACAGTTTCTAGATCTACAGAATAAGTTGTTACTGGAATTTTGTACCCATGATAAACATTAGAGGCTCTTCATATCAAGGTTTATCTTTCTGTGTTGCTACATCCTATCCTACTGACAAATTACTAAGTCTATTGATATACCACTGTGTATTTATTTAGCAAAGTACCATTTGCAAACAATTTAAAAGTCTGCCTTTCAATGCCAGTAATTATTTTAAATCAAGATAAAGGAAGGCAGATTTCCTATTTCAACTTCATTTGCTCTCCTTGCATAGTGCTGCGCAGTGACCTGAATGCAGAATTTGTTTGGGAGCACTGTGCTCACATCAGTGAGCTGAATGTATATTAAAAGCAAACTGATCTAATTGAAAGTTGGATAGTAAGTGGTGTTAGTGTCTGTAAGTTTGAAGTTTCTATTAATAATAATACATCTTGTGGGTGAGGACAGGAAAGAGAAGCCATCTACCCAGGTTCATTATGCCTCCATGTGTGTATTCAAGTTTTATTTAGAAATTGTGTACAAGTTGATGGCAATCAACTCTGACAAATTGAAATTAGATAACTAATGCTAGCATTGCATATCAGTCCGTATAGTCATATTTGACCTACGAATTCTTCCATCTGTAAAAGTGATCTATGTTTTCTTTCAGTGAATTACTTGGATGCATGCAAATTTCCTCAGGGAGCCAAAATCGCATGTAGAGGTATAAATTACTTAAAAACTCATCAGAGACCTGATGTGCAAAATGTATCTTGTGGTAGGTTTGATAAGTGGCAGTTCTACATAGAATCATAGAATTAGTGAGGTTGGAAGGGACCTTTAAGATCATCAAGTCCAACCATTAACCTACCCTGATAAAAACACCACCACTTCTAAACCATGTCCCTAAGCACCTCATCTACCCTTTTCTTAAACACCTCCAGGGATGGTGAATCCACCACCTCTCTAGGCAGCTTATTCCAATGTTTAATAACCCTTTCAGTGAAAAAATGCTTCCTAATATCCAATCTAAACCTGCCCTGACATAACTTGAACCCATTTCCTCTTGTCCTATCACTTGTCGCCAGGGAGAAGAGGTCAGCTCCCATCTCTCTAAAACCTCCTTTCAGGTAGTTGTAGAGGGTGATAAGGTCTCCCCTCAGCCTCCTCTTCTCCAGGCTAAACAACCCCAGATCCCTCAGTCGTTCCTCATAAGGTTTGTCCTCCAGACCCTTCACCGGCTTTGTAGCCCTTCTCTGGACACGCTCCAACACCTCAATGTCCTTCTTGTAGTGAGGGGCCCAAAACTGAACACAGTACTCGAGGTGAGGCCTCACCAGTGCCGAGTACAGGGGGATGATTACTTCCCTAGTCCGGCTCACCACACTATTCCTGATGCAGGCCAGGATGGTGTTGGCCTTCTTGGCTGCCTGGGCACACTGCTGGCTCATGCTCAGCCCGCTGTCCACCAACACCCCCAGGTCCTTTTCTGCCGGGCAGCTTTCGAGCCACTCTGCCCCCAGTCTGTAGCGCTGCATGGGGTTGTTGTGACCCAAGTGCAGGACCCGACACTTGGCCTTGTTGAACCTCATACCATTGGCCTCAGCCCATCTATCCAGCCTGTCCAGATCCCTCTGCAGAGCCAATCTACCCTCAAGCAGATCAACACGCCCCCCTAGTTTAGTGTCGTCTGCGAACTTACTGAGGGTGCATTCAATCCCCTCATCCAGATCATTGATAACGATATTAAAGAGAACGGGCCCCAGCACCGATCCCTGGGGGACACATAATGCAACCCTTTGTGTTAACAGTAAATACTATAGCATGAATTTATAGCTTCATTGTGTGAGTGCAGGAGAAGTATTCCCAAGTATGCAGATTGATAGAAACAGTGGTCTCACTGCATAACAAAGCTTTTAAGCCTGTAAGTTAGATTTTTCCAGAGTAACACTGGAAATATTTTTTTATTATTTTTAAAAGAGGTTTTCATAATTTTCAGTAAGATAAGGGCTATACTTGCAGCATCACATTTAAAATAACTGCAGTGAAGGCATGCTTGTGGAAGGTCTAACAAAGCCTGAGCAAGGAACTGGCAGATAGTCCAGTCATTATGCCAGTGGAATTGAAATATTTCTTAGATTAGTACTTTTCTCATATAAGTGCAGGAAAATGTCATTGACGTACGTTAAAGTGATGGGAAAATGCAGACTATTAGTACTAGAAGTCTTGAGGAAACAGTGAACAGAAATGCCAGTTTACCAACAGTAGGTAATACTTATTTCCACATTTTAAATTACCTGATTTGTCAAGTGCTTTTGATAATTTTTCTTCTGTATAAATTTAGGTTGTTTATATTTCAATGTACTGTATCACTGATGAAAGAGATACAATAATTTTATTACCAGAAGTATGGTTAAGAAAATTGGGCTACTCTGAGAAAGATACAAACCCCCTCTTGCTATGGGTGGGAGATTCTCTGTGAATGTGTAATTAGTATATATTTCTAAACTTTGTTGAGTTACGTTACTGAGACAAATTAAAATAAGCTGGCTTTGTATTTAACTTGCTCCTTCATGTCTTCTCATGAAGTCAAGAAATACCAGTTTCAGTAATGTGCTATTGGTGGTGTTACATTACCACAGATCTAGAAAAGCACCAAGGTTTGCGTTGCAACATGGAGTGTTGAGATGTAAGGCAGGTGCTCTGACACCAACCTCCAAGCTTGGGTCCCCTGTGCGCACCCAGAGGACGCGCTGATGCTGTTCCTCATGTCTTGGGGGGGAACGGGGAACTCTCCGCTGTTCTCCTGGGAGCTGTTACAGCTACCCAGCAGGAAAGATGGAGGGCAGATTGTTCTGGGTGTGAACATCTTCTGGTGAAGATCTGGCCTTCTGTTTGGAAATTGTATCTGTGAACCTCATCTTGAAAATCACTGCCAGCCCCATCTCATTCTCACAAAACACAATGGTGATGTGTGCCCCCCCTTTGTCCCCTAGCTGGTGCATCAGCCCTTCTTTCTGTATCAGAGTGAGATTTGAACCCTTAGTTTATGCACTGCAGATTTCCTTACCCATTTCTCATTTTAGTTTACAAAAAGAGTGAATGATGATATAGCCGGTAAACCGGGAGGATGAGACCTGGTTGCTGGTTGTCCTCCAGTTAACATTTGCATTTTTATATTAAAATTCACTTGGACAGGCACAGTGCTACACTCTTGCTCCATCTTCTATGAAAGTGCATGTTTGGTAGTCCTAGTGAAGAGTCCAGGAAGGGAAGGGTGAGCTGGTCAAACAATTGTAATTATTTTATGGCAGTTCTGTGCTTTAATACATTTCTTATATTTATTTGACTTAAAAGTTACCTTCTATGGAACAGCCAAGGAGGCTTCAAAATACAGACAGCTCCTTGAATGTACTGAAATAATGCTGAAAAACTCTGCAGCTTAATATAGTTTACAATTGGAAGAATAAAAGACTGAATATCCCCTGGTTCTTTTGCACAAGATCTTTCACCTGTAAAAAATTACAGTCTATAATCTCGCCCGTCATGCACTCTGCTATAATCTAAGGGGGTAATTTTTCACCACCCAAAAATATTCATGCAGAAAGAGCACTTGGCTGTGGGTGTGCTTCCTCACTCGGGCAGAGGCACTGCCTGTAGGCAGTGGAAGAGCCTCAGAGGCTCTGTATACCGGGGGCTTCACGCTGAAGCGAGAACTTGCTGCCCACTGCCTTGGGGGACCTGGCTGGTGCAAATGTCGTCTTTGAAAAGTAAGCCTGAAACCTGGTCTTATATGGGGTACTGCGTATGTAAAATCACAATTCATTGACTTGGAAGTTGTGTTGGGTTTGGTTGTGGGTTGTTTTTTAGTTGGGGTTTGGTTTTTTTGTTGGGGTTTGTTGTGTGGGTTTTTTTTGTAATCCACCTTTAAAGATTTCCTTGTTCTTGCCTGAAG
The DNA here is from genome assembly GCF_965231255.1 of Vanellus vanellus. Lineage (NCBI taxonomy): Eukaryota > Metazoa > Chordata > Aves > Charadriiformes > Charadriidae > Vanellus > Vanellus vanellus. Next base: position 113,928,937 of record NC_138906.1, on the reverse strand, counting down.
GATAGGCAGGGCTAGCTGCAGAGGCGTACTTAGTAAAAGCACTGGTGCGCATTTTAGACGGCACTTGGTGTTTTGCTGCTGAAACAGTGTACTCCGCCCATGGACTTGTTTGAAGCTCTCCTATATGCTTTTAAAGGCAAATAGGTAACTTCACTGACAGGTATTGTGCTAGTGTTACTGGAATTGTTTTATTTATCTAGTGGAAAAGTAACTGTGCTTGGGCTCTTTTAAAATTTTTTTTTTGGGGGGGGGGTATTTTATTTGAGGCTGAAACTTTATTAACTTCATGCTTATCTTAAAATTCATAATATTCTGGAAAGGGATTGGGAAGTTAAGTGGCTGAAGTTTAGTTTGTTCTTAATAGAAGTTTGTTAGACTTATGTGTATGTAGTTCCTTAACAGCAACTCTTATACTGTTGATTACAGGAACATAGAGAAGTTGCCAGACAGTTGTTTTTATTTTGCATTTCCTTGACTATTAGATGGGAAGCTAGCCCATAAGATGGACATTGCCATTATGAGTAAGTATATAAAGTATTAATTGTTTAGATCGTTCAGGAGCTGTATGGCTTATCTTTGATGTGATTATGCAACCTTGATTTAATCCTTGTCCCCTTAATTGTGTAACAACTGAAGAAAACCTTCTGAAGAGTCAGGCAGGTGCTATTTTTTAATTCATGTTGCTTCTTCTCTTTCCTCTTTACATATTACTTCTTGTTCTCTCCCTGTTATAATATGTTACCTAGAAACTAAACAGACTTACAGCTGTCCTCTTGCCTTCTTCTCCTTTGCCTAATAGCCGAAGGTTATGCTGCATTTCAAGAGGACAGTTCCGGTGATGAAGCTGAAAGTCCTTCAAAGTTGAAGCGGTCCAAGGGAATACATGTCTTCAAGAAACCCAGCTTTTCCAAAAAAAAGGAAAAGGATTTTAAAATAAAAGAGAAACCCAAAGATGAAAAACACAAGGAAGACAAACATAAGGAAGACAAACATAAAGAGAAGAAGTCAAAAGACTTAACTGCAGCAGATGTTGTAAAACAGTGGAAAGAGAAGAAGAAAAAGAAAAAGCCAATTCAGGAGACAGAGATACCTCAAGTGGATGTTCCAAGTCACAGACCCGTGTTTGGCATTCCTTTGTCTGATGCGGTAGACAGGACCATGATGTATGATGGCATCCGCCTGCCAGCAGTTTTCCGTGAATGTATAGATTATGTAGAGAAGTATGGCATGAAATGCGAAGGCATCTACAGAGTTTCAGGTACTTTGGGCCCACTGACATGAAGGTTCCTAGGTCTTTACTTGCAATTTTCGTATTATTTTACCATTTTCAACACCTAGAGACTGCTTAGAGCTGCATTAATTTCAGTTATCCAGAAGATAATCAGGTAGCTAAAGTTAAGCAAACCTATAAGTTTGAAGTATGAGAAAAGTTGCTGATATGGTCGTACTGCTTAATGGCAGTAAAAACACACTTGTTTTAGTCTTTTGTGATAGGATGGTAATGATGAATAAACTGTTGGTATGGCCAGCCTGTATTTTTTACCTCTGCATTAGAAATGCAACACTAGTTGATTGCAAAAGCAAAGATGAGATACAACCATTTTATTGCTTAAGCTTCCCACTAAGTTGCTTTTTCCAGTTACTTCCGTTGTATGATTTTTTTTCTTAAGACTTCTTTTCTTTGAGCAAATACCCTAATAAGCAGAAAATACAAGTTTCAGTATTTAAGCCTAGCAACAGCAGGCTAATTAACCATGCTAGTTGCGTAACACCAGCTTACATAAATGAAAGATCAGTTTTAGTCACATTAAACTAAACAGTTCCTTTGTTTGTGAACTGCATCTGCGCTGTAACTTGTGTAAGTGCTTCTGTGGGGATGTTTAAGGGAGCAAGAACAAGTGAGAAAAGGAATTTGAGGAAAAGCATTTGAAACAAGCTGCCTACCACTGTAAAACAGTAATCAACGATTTTAAAGGCTTCATTAAGCTGTCTTCATGCTGTCGATCTGCATGGTATTTGGTAGGCGTGCATAAACACCGCAGCAGCTTAAGCAGTTTCTTCGTCTTTCCTATTGGAACATTCTGGTTGCGTGTTTTTTTCAAGACAATGTGTTGGGAATTTTCACAGAAGGAGGTGTGTTTTCTATAAATCATTTTTGATGTTTGTACTTTCTAGGTGTTCTCCAGTGCAATAGCACCCTCTTGTGTGTGACAGATTGTTTAAATTGAGAGCTTAGAGAGACAATTGCAGTGCCTTAACGACCTACCAGCCATTGTGATGACTAACTTAGGCATGAAACTGGGCATATTTTACCTGGTATTTACCATGGGCTGAGTGCACCCAGTTTTTCTTATTGTGTATGAGCCAAGCCGTGGCAGTGCATTAAGTCGGTGTAACTCAAGTGGGTGTTTGAGCTTTAAGAATTAAATATCCCCAGGTTTGGGGAGATTGGAATGTCACTGAGTTACAAAAACACCTTACGGAAAGTCTTGGCTGGCTTGAATAATTATGCGAACACACTTTTATTCCTGCAGTGCCTCAAATCAAGAATCCTGTGCGAGATTCCTCCACTGAGGAGGGCCAGCTGGAAAGCTGGAAACTAAAAAGTGTGGGTTTGGTTTTGACAGAGGAAAGCTGTTATAGGTAGAACTTGTTGCACAATATTTGAGTTGATAACATATTTGCTACTTGGCTTAGGGCTGTATAACTCAACAGCCAGAAAGATGCTGAGTGCAAATACACAATTGATCTTATGTTCCCCTACCCTTCCTCACCCTGTTTTATGTTCCTTGATGCAACGGAATGCTGGTGCCAGTTCTTATTCAGAGCTTTGGCAGTGCTGTCTTTTTGCTTCATAGTAGTAGTCAGTGCTTTTAGAAACAGTGATCAGTGATCATGTAATTTTGACTCATGATTTTAACTTCGTTACATGTGGATAACTTTCGAAAGGTATTCCTCAATTAGCTTAAATTGTAAGGAGAGGTGAAATACGTGCATCTGAAAAAAAAAAGTTTAAATATAACTATTATACATTTACAGTTGAAGATTTCTCTTAATTCTCGATCTAAATATTTTAAGGCATAAAATCAAAAGTTGATGAGCTAAAAGCAGCCTATGATCGAGAAGAATCTCCCAACCTGGAAGAATATGAGCCCAATACGGTAGCCAGCTTGCTGAAACAGTACCTACGAGAACTGCCTGAAAATTTGCTTACCAAAGAGCTAATGCCCCGCTTTGAAGATGCTTGTGGAAAGAGCACAGAAGCTGAGAAAGTTCAGGAGTGCCAGAGGTTGCTGAAAGAGTTGCCAGAGTGTAACCATCTCCTGATTTCTTGGCTGATTGTGCATATGGACCATGTTATTGCAAAGGAACTGGAAACAAAAATGAACATCCAGAATATTTCTATAGTGCTCAGCCCTACTGTCCAGGTATGTGTACCACACAGTAAGCCTTAGAGCAGAACTTCAGCCCAAGAAAGACTTCTTTGTAGGAATTCTCTCGCAGGCGGGAATTGCGTATTGTCTGATACAGTTAAGCTAAATTACATCTTCCCTTTGTACCTCAGGAATCTAAAATGCTGGAAAAGGGGGAACAAAAGATGTTCTGAATGTGAGCTTGCATGCTATGTGTCTGGTATTTGGGTTATTATGAGAGCATTACAAAGGCTGCTGTCAGGGTTTTAATTCTGTTGTGAACAAATTAATTTAACGTTGAATTCGTCCAATAATTCATGCATTTCTGTGGGCTTCTGATTCAATGATAGTTCAGTGAAGACTATATTGTTGCCTAATTTTAATATCAAGGCAATGAACCCTGTGTCCTGCAAATAGACCTTCCTGGTGCAGTAATGCCTTGGGTATAATGGCTTTGGTGTCTGCAGTCACATGGCTGGAAAAAAGAACTGACTTAGTTTTCCAGTAAGATTTTGTGGTTTCTGGATTGGTTAGTTAATTCCTTAATAAACATTTTGGAAATATTTAATTTAAATACAGCTCAGAATTAATGCTGTGCATAATGGAAACGTGGCATTATTGGGTGTGCGTCTTCTAGAAGAAAACCCACACTTAAGAAAAGTTTGGCTTTATAATTAAGAGTCTAGGTGGAGGCCCAGTAGCAAAAGGGCTGGGTATTATTCTTGGCTATTTTGCTGTGCCAGACACTTTCTAGCTAACAAAAGTAACAATTAATGTAAAACAAAACAGGCCCAATCATGTTTTGTTGTTAAGTAGATTTTTAGCAAGTAAAATGCAGGTAGTGACTGAACTCTGAACTTTCTTCCAGGATATTTTTTTTTTTTTATTTTAATGAAAGATATATTATCAAAATAAATATTTGTTTCTGTCTCATGTTGAAGCAAGGAATAATACAGTAGCACCTCCTTTCAAATTACTTTTTCTACAATATTAAATCATCTGAGAGAGAAGTTGTAGAAAATAGTTACAGCTTAGGGGAGGAGAGAGAAGGTAGCCAGCAACCAGACATAGTGCAGGATGGTTCGTGTTCCCTCTTGCCTATTGCTATCACTAACTACCTTGACATGAGTAAAAGAAAGATTTAATACATTTCTATATCTACCAGTGATGGAAATAATTGTGGTAGGTTAAGGCATGTGAAAATTCTGAGTTTAGCATGAAAATGCCTCAGATACACAGGTAAGAGAAACAGAGAAGTGATTGCTTGAGGTCAGCACTGGGTTGTTTAAAGTATCGTTTTTAATTCAGATTTTAATCTCTTTGGACAAGCTAACACAACTACGACTCACAGACAGGCATCCTAAAGGCTGTTCTGTTTCCAGAGAAAGATTCTATGCTTTGCAGATAACGATGATGTGAATAAATCAGCTTAACCAATATTTTGTGTGTCCTTTCTTTGCAGATCAGCAACCGTGTCCTGTATGTATTTTTTACACATGTCCAAGAGTTCTTTGGGAATGTGACCCTCAAGCAGGCCACAAAACCTCTTCGCTGGTCAAATATGGCGACAATGCCAGCACTTCCAGAAACACAAGAAAGCATCAAAGAAGAAATCAGGCGACAGGTTGGCAGTTAGTTTAGTGTTTTTCTGTTTATCTTTTTCCTGGCTTTTATACATTCAGTAGTAAACTCTCATAAGCTTGTAACATACTCTTTGTCTTGTCAGTGGAGATCACCGGAAAGAGATTGGTGATATTCTTCCCATTTCATGTGTGGAAAGTTGTTACTAGTTGTTCTTGTGACGATTATAGCCATATCTTTTGTGAATTGCTTTGCTGTGTAGTTCAATACTTTTATGGTGGGAGGAAGGTTAGGAGAACATGTTAAAGAGTGTGTTTTTTTTTAATACTGCTCTTCAGCTACTTCTAGATCGTGTGCTGAATGTCTGTTAACACGTTGTTGGTCGACATGTCAAGCATTGAAAACCAGAACTCCAAGCCTGTTGCCACGAAGCCAAAAAGATTTTTCTTTTCAGTCTGCCCTGCTATGATATATTAAAGACATGAATTTCTTTGGCAATATTTCTAGGAGTTCCTACTGAACTGTTTACACAGAGACTTGCAGGCAGGGATAAAAGACTTGTCCAAAGAAGAGAGACTCTGGGAGGTGCAAAGAATTTTAACAGCTCTTAAGAGGAAACTACGAGAAGCAAAGAGACAGGTGGGTAACTTTTCTATTTATTGGCCAAACTTCTAAATCACAGATCCCTAATTTGTGACAATGCAGAGGCATGCTTTTTACTGCAGATTTCTTTTACTGCACCATCTCTTTACTGCGGATTCTTTCATCTTAACTTGACACGGCTGAGGAGCAATTTCATTTTCTGGCTAGCTGGCTCTCCCTAGGGACAGCAAGATCTTCACACTCCTTCACAGAGTTCACAAAAAAAAATATGTATGATTAGAAACTTGGTGTTTGACACAACATGTATTCATTACAAAACAGTGTGTCCTGGAGTACCAAGAGGAATTACTAGAAGACTTTAGGTTAACAAGCTTCAGAAGCTTTTTTTTTTTTTTTTTTTTTTAAACTGTTATGTCTCCCAGAGAAGGGACAGACACCTTGCGGAAAACTTTCAAGGCAACTGGGATGGTGATTCTAAATTTGAAAAATAATATCTTCAAAAAAGTCTTTTTTACAGTAAATGGAGTGAGTAGGGAAGCTGTCCTTTTAAAAGTTGTTCTCTTTCTCTGGCAGGAGTGTGAAACAAAGATTGCACAAGAAATTGCTAGCCTTTCAAAGGAGGATGTCTCCAAAGAAGAAATGAATGAGAACGAAGAAGTTATAAATATTCTGCTCGCACAGGTAGATGGCAGGCTGTTTGTCTGCTGCTATCTTCTTGTTCTGCATCTTTCAGAAATATTAAACGCTCTTTTGTTCCTTCTTGTGCAATGGGAGATTGAAGGCTGAAAGGGGTCTCTCTGTCCATTCAAATACAAGGCTTTGTGTTAATGGTAAATAAAGTAGGGGAGGAATGCTGACTGCAGGAGTGAACCCAAAGCTGAGCAGACTCTTGTTAACAGCAGAAAGGAAGGAGACACCGTGCAACAACACAAAAAGTAGCCTTTGTTGTTAATGTACTTAGAAAGCACTTCCAAATCTAACCAATTTTAATACCGTTAACTACTTTCCTGCTGATCAAAGGAAGTGAGGCAACTGTTTTGGCTTTTTTGCCTTCCTTTGCTTCCCACGATAGCTTTGATCTTCTCTCCACTGTACTTTCCTCCTTGTATTCATCTTCAAAGACGTATTCTGTAATTCATCTTTTCTAGTTATTTTTCTGGTTAGCCAGAGCTTTCCCCTGTGATTTAAGGAAATAGGCAGCCAAGCATGCCAGAATTTGGTGCATCATCTCCACAACTATTCAGTACAGCGATCGTCGTGAGGATTCAGAACAGACGTTGTTGGTTTTGAACATACATTTGCTTTGAGGTCTTGATGAATCAGAGTTCAAAGCAGGCATGCTAACCGCTTCTGCTGAAAGTATTTCAGAGGACAGCATCATCTTGTACTTATCGTGTGTTCCTGTAGAACATAAAGTCAAGGCTTTAAGTGAACTAATTGATCATTGCAGGAGAACGAGATTTTAACAGAACAAGAAGAACTGCTGGCCATGGAGCAGTTTCTGCGGAGACAGATTGCCTCGGAGAAGGAAGAAATAGATCGTCTTCGAGCAGAAATAGCTGAAATACAAAGGTAAAAGGGAGACTGCTTCCATCAGAGCCCCCGCCAGGCGAGCACTCTTTGATTAAAAGTACATATATGCTCTTCTGAAATAATACTCTAAACTACACTTAAAAGCTCAGCCGACGACCATCACATTTGAAAGCCATCTCTTTTTATTGAAAGCTCAGTGACTTTGGACCTTTCAGGATATTTTCTGTTAGTATAACAATGGAATTGTGATCTAACGGAAACCGGACCCTGTGCACTAAAAAAATCCCCCTTGGAAATCACTGGTTTATTAAATTAAGCTTTGAAAGGAAATTCTGATTTTGTTTTTAAAACCATTGCAGATTAATCAGTGGATGTAAGTTAACTCTCTTACGCTGCTATAGTTCTGGCAGACTCAAGGAAGTGTTTAAATTGGAGTTTGTCATTGGTCTTTCAGTCGCCAGCAGCATGGCCGAAGCGAAACCGAGGAATATTCTTCCGAAAGTGAAAGTGAGAGTGAAGATGAGGAGGAACTGCAGGTCATTCTGGAAGATTTGCAGAGGCAGAATGAGGAACTGGAGGTAAGACTTGAGTCTTGGTATTAATTGGTACTCTTCTCTGCACTTACTTGATTTAGTCTGTGCGGAGATGTTTGCCTGTGCACAAACTGGTAGTTTTGCCTCTATTTCACCTCGGCATGTAACCCACGTGCTCTGTTTTTAAATCACTATTGGGCGCAAGTCCACGTTGCTGTCTGGGTTAACGGCAAAGCTTCATCGTGCGATACTAAATGGCTCCCCTGGCTACAGCACTTCTTTGTGAGAAGGAGCCCTGACATTTGTTTTCCTTACTTAAAAGATAAAGAACAACCACCTGAACCAAGCAATTCACGAGGAGCGAGAGGCCATCATAGAACTGCGAGTGCAGCTTCGACTACTGCAGCGAGCTAAATCAGAGCAGCAGGTGCAGGAAGAAGAGGAGCCAGAAAAACGTGGGGGTGTTCCTCAGCAGCAAAGAGACACTGTCCTGGAGACAAAAGCAGCCAAAGAGCAGCCAAAAGCAAGCAAGGAGCAGCAAGTCAAGCCATCACCGAGTAAAGACAGGAAAGAAACTCCAATTTGATCCGGCTCCTTGAATATGCATAAAATCAACTGAACTGTGCAAATTACTGTAATTTGAGTCAAACTGCACAAATTATTGCTGGCTGTGTACATTCTGTAAAGAAACTTTTAAGCCCTGGAGACTTTTGTCTCTAGTACTTGTGGCTTCTACTCATCAGACTCAGGTGAGTTTGGAGAGGCCAGAAGAGTTTTCCAGTTAGTATCAGATTATTTCAAGACTGGTTTCCTTCAGGTGATTTAAAATAATTCAGTAACAGTTTTATTTTAAACCAAAATCATTATTTACATGCATTGGAGCAAAATTGGAAGATCTCATTTTCAGTAATAAACAAAAACCCACCCACACTTACTAATGATTTACCCTGTGAATCTGTTCATCCTCATTCACCATTATCTCTGCTTATTAACCTAGTCACTTCTTGCTTGTGCCTTTGATACCTTTCTGATGCAGATTATATACAAGGGAGCTTTAAATTTATTCTGGGTTGGCTGAAAAGGTGGGAGACTGTGGGGTATCGTGTTTACCTAACATGCCCTTAAGCTTCATTTTTGTTCTGAGATGTACTGAATAAATGTAAAAACTTGAGAGATGTTATTTATGTCCCTGTATGACGGAAACGTTCATGTCTTTTAGCGATGTAGGTAACCCATTTGCTCATTTATAAACCACCGCCATCAGAGCTGTTTAAGACAGGCCCTGTTAGCACTGCTGCCATATAGCCAAGAGCTTTTTTTTCTTTGCCTATTTTAAATGTTTCAGTCCCTGGGAGGAAGCCACTGAGGGATGCTTTAGGCAGGGCTGAGGGTGGGTTGTGTCACCCAAACTAGACCTGCCTGCCTAAGCAATACAGCAGCATTTCCCTCTGCGGGAATGCAAGTCATTTGTGCTTGCCAAGAACGACACCAAGGGGAGGCATGGGGGGGTTCAGCAACAGCCTCTTTTTTTTTTGGCGGGGGGGCTGTTTAAAAAAAACACCAACCACCAACCACCTGGGACTTGCTTTTGGTTTGGCAGTTCTACTGTTGAAAGCCTCCAGCCACGCTGGCAGTTAAGGGCCATTTAATGTTTCAGGTACACTCATGGGACTCATCCATCAATCCATATATAGACAGCAAACTCCACAGAGTGCATATAGGCTATCTTATTTTTTAATCTGTATATTTATTTTCAGCACCTGTTGGATGTGGTTGTATTCTTTCTCTATTGCACTGTTGTGAATCATTGGCCATGATTTGATTTTGTACAAATAATGCTTTGATATGTTATAGAAAACAGCATAGTATTTTTTTAAAATTTGGAAAAAAGTTTATAAACAGAAAATGTGGTCAGATGACAAATGTAAACTAAAGCATTCTCCCTTGCCTTCGTTACATACATTTTATATTTGCTGGCAATATTTAAACCTTTTTTTTTTTTTGTTTAATTCACATTAATTCCTATTGAATTGTCGTGGATTTTTCTAATGTTCTTCAGACAAATCTCTTAATATTGGTTAACTTTTATTTTGTTAGGATTGTATTTATCAAGCAAATAAATTCAACAGCCATTTGAAAGTAGCTTCTAATTTATCTACTTCATAATATATACATATTTCACATTCACTTTGGGGGTGTTGGTCAGCAGCTGGCTGAATATGAGCTGGCAGTGTGCCCAGGTGGCCAAGGCAGCCCATAGCATCCTGGCCTGTATCAGGAATAGTGTGGCCAGCAGGACTAGGGAAGAGATTGTCCTTCTGTACTCAGCACTGGTGAGGCCACACTTTGAGCACTGTGTTCAGTTTTGGGCCCCTCACCACAAGAAAGACATTGAGAATGTGTCCAGAGAAGGGCAATGAAGCTGGTGAGGGGTCTGGAGAACAAGTCCTGTGAGGAGCAGCTGAGGGAACTGGGGTTGTTTAGCCTGGAGGAAAGGAGGCTGAGAGGAGACCTTCTTGCTCTCTACAACTACCTGAAAGGAGGTGGTAGCCAGGTGGGGGTTGGTCACTCCTCCCAAGTGACAGGTGATAGGATGAGAGGAAACAGCCTCAAGTTGTTCCAGGGGAGGTTTAGGATGGATATTAAAAAAAATTTCTTTGCAGAAGGGGTCGTCAAGCATTTGCACAGGCTGCCCAGGGAAGTGGTTGGGTCACCATCCCTAGAGGTATTTAAAAGATGGGTATACGTGATGCTGAGGGACATGGTTCAGTGGTGGACAGGGTAGTGTTAGGTTAATGGTTGGACTTGATCTTAAGGGTCTCTTCCAACCCAGAGAATTCTATGACTCTATGATAATGCATAATATCTTTTTCTAATGCAAATGATAGTTACTGTTCTTAGATAGCTGCCAGCAGTTGAGAAGTTTATACGAAAAATGAATTCAAGCCTTTCAGCTAGCTCGCCTCTGAAAGACCACTGTCTAAAATTGAATGGCCATAGAAAGCCTCCATAACTCAGCTGAAGTTCAAGTGTAATTTGATCAAATTAAAGATCTTTGAACCTTTGCTTCTCTATTACTACTAGAGATTTCAGCTGTGAAGGTAAAAAACATTCTATATATTCACATCATGACTTCCAACCCATGCCCACTGTTCTTCCTCCTGCAGCCTTACACAGCCCTTGAAGTGTGTCACCACTTAAGTCTTAAATGGAGGCGGAATTGCTGCCCCTGCAGTAATATAGCAGCTGTAACCAGAAATTTAGTTTCAAAACACCTGAAAGATGTTTCTTTGAAATTTTCTTTCACATTCTGTGTCCAATGATAAATGCAGTTATTGATAAAGCTCCTGTAGTTAAAATCATAAGTGTGTGGCCACATCAAGAACACACTGGTAGCCCTGACGCCTGACAGCCCCAGGGAAGTCCCACGCAGCTGGCTGAGATAGTGGCACCAGGGGATGCTGTGCCTTGGCCCCCACCTCTGTCCAGGGCAGGCGAGGCCCGACCAAGGCTGATGCTCCTCTGGCCCCAATAACCCCCACCAAGGGTTTCAGCTGCCCCAGGTCTGGTAGCCACAGCACCATCCCAGTGCCAGCGCTTGCCACGCTTGTGGTGAAAAAGCCGCCCTAGCAGCAGCGATTTCAAAGGCTGCATACAGCAGTTGCAAAGAATTAGCTGAAAAAGCCAAAGCTGATTTGAAATAAAGTGGAGAGGAATTACAATACAGTAACGCGAGTGCGTTGTTCAGATCACTTTGAAAAATAGCAGCCTGAAGTGAACTGTTATTGCCTGAACAGCTGAACAAGCCGTGTGGGGGGGTTATTTACTAAAAAAACACAACCAAAGCAATGAGCAGTGCTCTTCTCACATCCCTACCACAAGTCTAAAAACACACCAGTTTGTGTCCAACATCTTGCAGGATTCCAGCTGGCCTCCCAAGTTTCCTGGGCTCTGTGTTGTCCATACCAGGTTTCCAACGCTGCTGGCTCAGCTCTGTTCTCACTGAAGCAGAAGCCGCGAATTCTGGTGCAATTCTGAAAGGTTTCCTCTCCCATGCAGGGGGGTGGGTTGAAAGCACTGCTGTGTAGCACCATCCTGCAGGGAACCATAAGGGGTTCCACAAATTCATCATCCTCTATGATGAAGATAGATAATAGATAAAGGATGGCTGTGCAGGATGCTTCCACCTCCGTTCACTCATTCTAATACTGGCACCAGGGGAATTCATTATTACCTCTGTGTCCCATCAGACTAATGAGCTCAGTCTAATTTTTAAAGTCTGTGTACTGAAGCCAGGAATTTTACACCTGACCATGTAAGACTATTCTCTTTCAAATAAAAAAAAAAAAACAAACCAAAACATCAACCTGAATCTCTGCCAAAAAAAAAAAAAGGTTTGACTAAGCTTAATCTGTCAAGGTTTTCATTTCTCAGCATGCACCTCTGACGCGTAGTGCTTCATCTGCAGAGGGGAAAAAAGCCTCACCCAGACCAAACATGGCTTATATCCAACAGCCCAAGTTCTCTACAGTGTTCTTTAAAACACACTCTGACAGCAGAAGCCAGCGACACCATGCTCCGTAGCAGGGAATGGCTGTCAGCCCTTCCTGTCCCAGGAAGAGGAGGCACAGTGTCAGTAGCACAGCCTTGGGCCAAGCCCCTGGTTGCTCCTCCATCCCCTCACAGATGTGGTTCCTGCCAGAAGGGACCCCCTGGGGTGCTCTGTGCCTCCAGGTCAGTGCCGGCACCTTCACTGCTGACCTGCTCAGACACAATGGGCTGCTACCAAGTTTCATCTGGAGTTTCTTGTGTTGCTGAGTGTCTCAACAATGCCAGCAAGAAGGTCTGCCAAAGGATTACGTTGCAAAGTGTATGATTTTAGCCAGACAACCCCACTCCCATGCAGTAGAAGAATTCCCCATCTGACCTGCAAAACACAAGGGTTCTCAATACAGTGGAGTTACTGCTGCTCCGGGCAGCGAGAGCAGCCTTGCTGCCTGCTGACAGGCCCCATGACCTGCCCAGGCCCTACCCTCGCGCTATACGAGAGCTGTAACAGTAGCTGACAGCCTTTCTACTAATGGTATCTGAAAGGGAAGCCTGTGGGGAATAGAGGAGGGTGGACATCAGGAAAAAGGCCAAGACCAAAGGTCGCTTCATGCTAAAACTTCTAATGCTGTTCCTCAGTTGTTCTGACTTGTCAGCCGACTCCTCCCTAGATACTCCTAGATGTTCCTCCACATCCTCCCATCAGGTCTGCTCCATCCTCCAAAGCAGGAATGCACCAAGGCCACTGGAGAGGGACTAACCCACTGCAAACTGGGGCTCGTCAGTGCCTTCCCTTTCCCAAATCCCTCTTCTCTGGTGGACTCCCTGGTCCAGGAGAGGAACCGCAGGGCTGCCCCCTTCACCCACAGCCTAAAGCTCCCCTTCAGAGGGGGCAGGCAGCCGGCAGCACAGCCTGGCTTAGCTACAGCTCAGCGGATGACTGGGGAAATTGGCAGTCGAAGCATTTTGATTCAACAGATGGGAATACTGCAGCCAAGATTCCTGCACCAAGGAACGCCCTTTGCTGACAAGCAGAAGGCCTGCCTGGGGGTCCCCATCAGCTCCTCACCCCGATACTGTGAGCTACTGTCTGTTTTATCATGGTGCAGGGCCTGAGATGGATCGAGGTAGGACAACTCTGCTGGCAGTACTGCTTATGGGAAACAGTGTTGTCAGGCACAAAAATCCAGAAGGTGGCCAAAAAAAGAAAACCAAACCAAAACACAAAAACAGTTAAGAGACTGGAAGAAACAACAGTGAAATAAATGACCAACACAAGAAAAAAGTCCCGGTCACCGTTTGAACCTTACTCAAACCAAGTTTATCTGGGTTCTTATTTACACAGAAAACCTGGATTGACTAAAAAAAAAATAACTGAAATTTCTTTTGATGTTCAAACAGTGCATCTCTCCTCTCAGCAGCCTCGTTAGAAAACATGCAGAGAAGTGTGCTCAGGACCTTCACTTTTCACAATCATGATTCAAAACCACCTGCAAGGTAATCCTTTTAAAACATTTCCCATACAGAAACATTACCGCACCCCTGCAGAAACGGGTCATGGTATTTCAAGCAGAACGTGAGGGGAGGGCTGTAAGGTGTTTAAACATCTGTTTACTTGCCTCTGTTAAGTCACAGTGTATTTCAATACTGCAGTCCAGCCTCAACAGCAATTGAACCCTTAAACAATCCCATTACCCGGAGCTCTTTATTTTTCTGAACCAAGTAAAAAATAAAGTAAAAGTTAAGTAAAACTAGAAGGCTGAGTCTGAAAGCACTTGGGGGTGGGGAGGGAGGAGAAGGTCATGCACATTTTAAATGAGCTTTCCTGTCACAGTCTTGTATTTTAAGGCAGTCTATCAGTATGTCCTAACTCTGCATATAAAGATTAATCACTTTAAACGTACTTTCCATGTTATCTGAACGCCAGCACAGATAGGAAGACGAGTCTTTCCCATCAGTATCAGAGAGGGGAGAACTGCCAGAGGACAACAAATGAAATGCAGGACCAGCTTTTGTCCATCTGCCAGTCTCCAACTCCTTCCCATCCTACTGAGAGGTCCTCGGGCTGAAATCAGGTCAGAAAACACGAGCGCTGCACAGAAGTTTCCACACCAAAGGACAAGGGAACAAAAGGAGACCTTGCCAACAGGAAGGAACCCAAGCAAAGCTTAAGAGCGTGCCTGAGCTACAGGACAAACTTGGCTGTTCTCCTCTCTCTGCCCACCCACCACCAGTTCAAATCGGCCATCCCTGAACCCCGACCTCTGACAGGGCAGAGAAAAGGGGGCAAGCACTAACAAGTATGTAACACGTGACTGAGGGGGCACAATCTACCGACAGAACATGAAAGCCATCAAGGTCAGACTTAGACCCACACAGGAGGGTTGCCAAGCCCACGCAAACATTTATGTCAGTTGAGCTGAAATTAGCATGATGTTCTGCAGTCCTAATGAATGTAGGATCTTGTCCACAGGACCAGGAATTTGTGCAACAGCCATCTGGGACATTCAAAACAGCAAGAACTGATTTTCAAGCGTCTGTCGTGTCTTGGTTAAAAACAAACTGCCCTCTAGAGGGTTCCACACATTTGCCAGTTTTATTGGCATGAAATCTGCACGAAAGCGTGGTGAGGAAACAGCCCTACCAAATCCTGACAGTTCTCTGGGGAGGAACAACCAAAGACAGAGAACCTGCTGTGAAAAACAGCAAGTGGGAGGAAGGCAGACAGTGCTGTAACCAGGACATGGGAAAAGAGGGGTTTCCCACGAAGAAACACTAAGATGAGTGAGCCAAGAGATTAAATGGAAACCAACAAAAATTTCTTGTGAAGGACTGATTTGGTATTGTACCAAGAAGGCGAGGGTAGAGCTACGATACTGCTTTTGGGAAACCATGGACCAACAGATGAAGATTTGGGAGCCACCTCACTTTCTGTTCTAGAAATCCTGACAAACAGAGAAACAAATTGAGATACAAAGCTCAAATCTTTCTTTAGGGAAGGCACACATGAGGGAATTCACCAGGATCTTTGGCAGCTTCCTAGACACTACCCCACAGAAAAAGCAGTTCCTTTTTTCACCACTCGGAATAGAGATGCACATTTTCCCAAACCCCATATCCTTAGGGATGAGCTGAAGCTTGAATTACTGACATGGCTAACACTGCTAGCATGAGAAAATTCCCTATCAGAGTTAAGCAATAGAGACAACATCCCTCAGGCTGTAGATCAAATGCTCTTGGGCAACATTGAGAATAAAGCAAGTCTTTCCTTCCCTTTCACTTCTTGGGAATCATTAAATGAAGCAGAAAAGAGGCAGACAGATCCATGACATGTTCGGTGAAGAAAAAACGAGAAAGACAGCTATTCCTCCTCTTCCCTGAAGACAATCTTTAACCTTACATGCCAGGGGAATTCAGGCACTCTGCAACTGAAAACACTCAGTATTTCCTAGGAAAAGCCTCAAACTCTCCCTCAGATTCACAGGTCTGCACCAGCATTGAAGAAAAACAGAACATAGAGTAACAAAGCATCCGGAAGATCATTTTTCAACCTAAAGGTGTCTTACCCTTAAGTAACTGGAAAATACCTAAAGGGATCAGATAGAATGCTGCATTTTACTGGACTGGTGGAACATTAGTACAGTAACAGAATTAGGTTGGGACATGTTCATTCTGGACTCCAAACACTAGGATTTCTTTTAAGTCCTAATACTCCACCAGTGAATACTGCACTCCATTCACAGTTAGAAGATGACCTGAAGCATGGTCTGGTCTGAACAAAGAGCTGATCCCATTCACCTCAGAAATTGCACACATGACCAAACAACAACTCAACTGTCATTACACTGAGGCAAAAAAAAAAAAAATAAAAAAAAGGAAAGGGAATTATGTACCCTGAACAACATGCAGAAATCAACTGGATTTCAGTGTGTATTTCTGAAGTGGGAATCACCTGGCCTGTGAGAGGACTAGCTACTTCTAGTTGTTCTCCATATGGCAGCAGGGAGAGCTCAGAAATCCTCCTGCCTGAACAACTCACTGATTTCCGACAATCTGCTGTCACCCAGACACAGCGCTGTCACACTGCCTAGTTCTCTAGGGATTTGCACATCATTTCTGAACAATTACAGAGAACATGAGGAACACAAAACCTGATGAAACTATTACCTATACTACAGGAACTTCTGACCTGGCCATATAGTTGCCTTTTCAAGTTTTAAACCAATTTTGAGAAGGGACAAGCAAAGGAAAAACCTAAAAAAAAAAAAAAAACCACAAAAAACCAAAAAACCCCAAACAACAAACCAACTCAAAACAGTAACAAAACCCCCAAAAACCAAGACCCAAAACAAACCAAGCCTAAGAAGTAATAAAAATCAAGCAACTCCCCCCCCCCCCCCCCCCCAAAAACCCAAACCCACAAGCTTCAAGGCAGACAGAGATGACTGTATCTTAACCACCTCCATGGCCATGCTCAGGAGCAGAAAAGCAAGACTTTGGGGAGTAAATAGCAACTTGCTGTTCAGCAGAGAAGAAACTGCAGAAGAATCTGTTTTCGCAAGAAAACGGGGGGGGGGGGGGGGGGGGGGGGGGGGGGAGGAGCAGAGAAAGAGAAACACCTGTCTGAGGCTGAACTGCCAGGCTATCAGGCACCTGACTGATAAATGAAAATGTTCTGCTAAAAGACATCAAAGATAAGCTGCCATAGCCATTTCTACCTCCTCAAGGAAAATAAGCTTCACACACTTCAGGTCTGGCAGGCTGAAGGAAAGGTGATTTAAGCAAGTTGCCCCTGGAAGACATAGAAGGAGATACTGTATCAGTCATTTTAAATGAGAGGAAATGAAAGCAGTCAACAGACTGAAGGTACATAAAGGGCAGTTTGAGCTCACAGTTTCCTGTAAACCTGGACTGAGGTGGATATTCAGACTCACTTCAGCAAAGATGCCATTTCATGCTGGAGTGACAGGTTCCCAAGCACAAGAGAGAATCTAGCAAAACCTCAATTACACAGCCAAAGTACATCTGTGCTGTAGTATATTCCATCTCAAAACACAAGATTCTTCACAACCATTAAGCAAACCCCTTCCCCCTGCAAAAACTGTCAAAAGTGTAAAGAACCAGGAATAAAAGGCCACTTACATTTCAAACTTATTCTTTTAATGTCTTAAAAAGGTCACAAGATTGTTTTCAATCTTATTAATAAATTTTATTTGGACAAGTAGAGAACAACTTGTATCACAACAGCTTTAAACAACATGATTAAAGACTGCAGCACTCCAAGGAGGCTCACAGATATGTACAGTATATGAAGAAAAAAGTTGCACCTCAGAGCCGATCATGATCAAGTTAAAAATACCTGACTTAAAGTACATGTGCTAATAAATTTCCTTTAGGTCATGACCAGCATGAAAATAATTAGGACACAGGTACTCAGCAAAGTTTTCTGCTAATGGGTACAGCAATATGCTGCATTTAAGGATTAAAATCAAATTCTAGTTTAGTGTTAGCACTGAGCCCTTAAGAGAAATTCCAATTTCTACTTTTCCCCATTTACAAACATCAAAGCTATTCCCACTTAAGGGTGTGCCCAGCTGCACACAAATCAAGTCCTTGAACGATAAAACCTTTTAGCGCTAATACTGGAGGTCTCACATCCTGGTATAAATTTGTCTTTCTGGCCATTTCACCTATCAGTTGCTACAGAAAATACTTGCTAAGTTAACTCCTCAGGAGAAACAATGCAGGTCTCTGGTAATCACATCCTTTCTACAATGAAAATGATCTGCCAATTCAAGTTTCATTTGTTCAGGAAGACAGAAGATTTAAGGCTTCGGTGGCAAAAATAATCCTCTGAGCAGTGTTTTTCTAAAGTCAAGCTGACACAGGTATGTTTACTTTTTCTTGACTTAAAATCCCTGGTATTAGGTTTAGATAATATCCACCTGTTAAGTCTGGCAAGAAATCTCTCCTTCCAAACAGGTTGTCCTAGATCAACCATTTTAGAAGCATTTGAAGATAGTTTGTTTAATTTTTTTTTAATTATAGCAACATTCAGAACTTTTTAATAAGTTGATGAAGCAGTGCTCATGGCATCATCTGCAATTTTGGTACTGGCAGGGTGTATGCTTGCAAAATATTTGACATCACTGTCATCATCCATTTGAAGCGCCATAATTGTTTGCTCCACAGCTTCTTGATGAGAGTTGGCAGAGTTTAGAAAATATTCTGTAAGAGAAAATGCATAAGACTTTATAGAAGGAAAAGATGGCAGATACTTCAACGCAAACCTCAGCATACTATCATGAGGTTCAAAATCTCAGGAGACAGTGTACATGTATAGACATGTATAGTCAAACTGGAATATCTGAGCAGACACACAATACACTACTGAATAAACACGAGTTCACCTTTAAAAAAAAAAAATCATTCCATGTTTCAGTGCACAATTGCTTTAACAGTGCTGTTAGAGCACAGGATTTCTATGGTCCTTAAATATAAATGTAAGCATGACAGACTCCATGACCAAAGAGGGGAAAAGAAAACCTGCAAGAGACTCAGAAGGAGCGTGCTTATATTTGTGATGGAGGGAAGGTATCACAAACCCATGGCCATGCCACTCCATTTCCCTGGAAGGCAAGCCAAATAATTATCAAAAAAACCCTAAGATAACATGAAATAAGAGTGGAAAAAGTTCCAACGCTTGACAGTTTTCATGAACTACACA
Source organism: Vanellus vanellus (assembly GCF_965231255.1). NCBI lineage: Eukaryota > Metazoa > Chordata > Aves > Charadriiformes > Charadriidae > Vanellus > Vanellus vanellus. The sequence continues at coordinate 113,909,999 of NC_138906.1, read as the reverse complement.
ACACAAACTGCACAAAAGCAGCATAACTACAAACAGCTCACAGGAAGGGCAATTTAGATCTGAGGTTTAAAAACTTCTGAACTTATTTTTCAAATCTGCCTTTCATAATCTATCCACCATCCCTAATCATACACACAACACCTTTGAGGCAGAGACTACTTGTATTATAAGCTTACATAGTGGCACTGCAGAATGGAAGTGGAACACAAAAATAATGAGGACAACAGCAAAAATACCAACACTACATCGTAACAGGAAGAACAGTGATAGCCTTGGCACAGTTAACAGAGAATAAATTACTGCACATCTGCTGATCCATCTTAACTGTCTATATATGCTTACTCAGAGTCTCCAGCATGCACAAGACAGCTAGCAATAGCCTAGTTCTCAGTGCATTGACATCCTTCGTGTTGTCCAGTGTTTTGAACGTTTTGCATTTTTCTTCACACTTTCTACACTAGAAAAAGCAGTCCTCAAGCCAGTGTATGGTTTTGAGAAAGAAAGTGACCATAACTGGATGCAGTATTCCAAGCGTGGACACTCTGCTGGTTTACAAAATAGCATAGTATTTCTAATGCTATTTTACTTTACAGTGCTTTGGAATCTGAGCACTGACAACTCTTCTGGCATCTGCTGTGCATTGGGGATGCTTTCCTAAGCAAAGTCTGCAATTTGAAAGTTGCGTGTCTAATTTCCCTGAAGAGACTCCAGAGAAACTTTTTTCCTATTACTTCCATAAAACATAAAAAACAAACAGCAGCCATCTCTTCTCCCGCAGTGAGAAAACAGATGGTAGATTTGTATGGAAGGATTTTTCTTTTTTATCCTTATTACACAGATTTTGCTTTTTAACCAAATGAAAGGCACTGCTCAAGAACTTCACAGTTGCTAGTTGTTCATTCATGGTTTCTGTGCCCTGATGACACCTCTACAAAATAGTTCATTTAGGGAAAATGGCACAAAAAGAACAGGCTGGCATATGAGCAAGAACTCTTATTTCCCCAGTGTTACACAACAGTAGCTCTGACACCACAACAAGGTTCATGGTTTTATCTCAGTCAAGGTAACTTTCTACACCAAGACGACTGTAAAAGCAAGAGCAACACACATCTGATGTTGTTTCTTCTTTTCCAGCTGACGAAAGGAAAGTGGAGGGACAAAAAGATAAGCAGCCAGCCCACTACAACTCTTTCTGAGCACTAACCTTTTTCTAAAAGAGTTTGCTTTAATGTTTTTGCAAGCAGGACTCGAACATTTGGAACCCTGTCAGATGCCAAGTGTAATAAGTGTGGCAACAGATGCACAGCAAACTGGTCCATGGGCAAGCAGTCATCTTCACTGATGGTCTGGCAAGAAGACAGAAGCAATTTCATTAGATTTCAGCACAGTGAGGACAATATCCCAACACATAATCAGAGCTGACAGATCTTATTACCTTCATAGCATAAATACAGTGGGCAGTATCCACAAAGTTTTAAAACATGGTACAATTCCTTCTAGCACAAAGTTGTATGCAATGAAGCAAGTTCGGGAAGGAAAGTAACAGAATATCCCAATCCTTTTTAAGATTTAGTCTTGGTTTTAACTAGGTACTATACTAAGAACAAGAATGGTCCATCTTAATAAACATCCATTGTAGCCAAACATGTTTCTCTAAATATGCTCAAAGCTCACATTTCTCCAAATGCAAGAATTGTCCCACTTGGGCAGCAGTGATGTCGGTTCCCAATCTGCACCTCTGCTACAGCCTCCAAATATGACCATTTACTCGAGACCCCAGCTAGCTGCAACTCTTCTGCTCATTTTGCTGAGAATACATTGTTTTTGACCAAGCTGCATTAGCTGGCTAAGAAGGTATAGGCAACTCCTAGCATTTGGTTTCTAAAGGCTAACCCAAAAAAGCAGCAGACTGCTGCAGCATATTATAAAAATCTCACTTCACGCTGAGTAACAAAGCAGTTTCCCAACTCAGGGATTATTTTGCTATGTATTTATTTCATAGTCAACATCAGATTTGACAACCTGATGTTAATATGCTAAGCTAAAGATGCATTCAAGCTCATCTATGGAGCAACACTGAAGAAAGCAACCATGAAACCTATTCCCTTGGAAACAAAGTTCTCAAATATTCATTAAAACAGTGTTACCAGACAGCTAAAGAGTTCCAGCTGCTAATCCCCCCTTCATTCTTACCACCACCCCCCAAAACCAAAATGATGAAAAGACATTTTACCTGGCAAATAAAGACAAAAGTTTGCCGGCCAGACCATTTGTGACATCTGCAGAACTTTTCAACAAGTTCATTCATGAGGTCTATCACGAAGGTTGACGTTGACGCCATGTACAGCTTTTTCACCATTTCACTAACCTTGAAGAAATGAGAAGAAAAAAAAAAACCAACAAAAATTACTTCTGACCACCAACCCTCAGAAGTCTGAAATCCTGAATTTACTTAAACCGCTTTACCAGCTTGTAAGAAATCCAACGGACAGAAGACACTTTGTCTGCACAGAGGCTGAAAGCGATAGGTCGCAAGTAGTCATAAATGTCTCTGGCACTGTACAGATCTAGAAGCAAGATCAGTTGCCTACAGGATGGAAGAAAAACCAGAGTACATTATAATAAGAAGAAAGGTAGCTTTAACTGTGAGTAAGATCAGCTATATGACAACACTTGCTAAATATGCAATATGGCCATAATAGAGTTACTGAAAAGTAAAATCTATTTTTCAATGCCAGCATGATTCAATGCCAATCATGGGTCACTTGCAAATTTAAAATTGCCACTTATTCACAGTAAGTGCAAAATGCTGCACGAGCTCAAAGAATTAAAAACTAGGGGAGGGGCAAGGGAACCAAGGTGTCATTTACAAGGCAGGGATCCTGATATCCACTACAATGTACAGGCAGCACAGCAATCCAGATGTGAATGACACTGCAGTGTACTCACACATTTGAATACCTGGTAAAGACACCTCACACATAACACGTACAGCTACAAAGTAGCTATTCTGACTTGGTTTGATAAGTATCCTTGGTCACTTACGTACACTGATTTATCAAATCAATAAACTTCTACTTCAGAGTATACTTGACAACTAGAGAAATTATCAGTCATCTTCAATTTGCAATGAGTTAAGTTTTCAGCAGGTTGTAGGCACAAGTATGTGTCACAAATGGTACAAAGCAAGTCAAAAGAAGTGGCGTGACATGTTACAAGCAGCCGATTGCATGTCTCCATACCAGCAATAACAGGTAAGTGATTTGTAGTTACTAAATCAAAAAAACACTTAAATGTAGCAAAAACCCATGACATCATGATCAGCTGTTAAACTAGGTGTCTTAAAATTTAATTCAAAAGATACACTGTAATTAGTCATTACAATATGCTCATTTTATCATTCCTGCTAGAGAAGCCCCAGTCCCACAGTCTCTCTTCCCAGGGCACGTGCTGCAGTCCTGACCATCCTCATGACCCTCTGCTGATTTTGTTCCAGTTTATCAGCATCTTTCCTGTATTGGTATAGATGCATTACTCCAGATGAGATCTAATGAGTGTGGACCACTGGGGGCTAATCTATTCCCTTGATATACTGACTGACCATCCAATGACTTCTATTCATCTGGCCTCTGCCCATCCAGATCATTATGTCCTAACCTGGCTACAAGAATATTGTGAGACATGGCATTAAAAGCCTGGCTAAAGTGAGTGACATTCACCACCCTCTCCTCAACCACAGACTTAATCATTTAATCACAGAAGGCAGGTTGCTCATATGTGATTACTCTTGGCAAGTCATGCTGACTGTCTCCATGAAAGAGTCCTCCTTCACATGCCCAGGAATGGTTTCCAAGAGGACCTGTTCCATCATTCCCAGGGCCTGATGTAAGGCTGACAACATTTTAACTCCCCTGACAGTACCCATCTTCTAAAAGGCTGAAAGCACATCATCTGCCTTTCTCTAGTTCCTGGTGGCATGCCTTCATCTTCAGCGCCTTTCAAAGATGATGGCTAATGGCCTCGCTAGGACATGGGCCAGCTCTGTCAGCACCCTCAGTTGCAGCCTGTCTGGTCTGATGGATATACATGGGTTGAGTTCTCAAGTAATCCCTCAGTTGATCCTCAACCACCACTGAAACCTATTCTAAGCATGGAGGCCTGGGAAATCTTGTTAGTGAGTACCTTGTCAGTACCTCAGCCTTCTTTGTGCCCACCATCACTAAATCATCCACACTATTCAGCAATGGTCCCATATTTTCCCTATTTATTCTTTTTGTGCTAACATAACAGTACTTGACACCCCTTGCAACTCTCGGCTCTAGCTAAGCTTTGACTTTCCTAATATAACCCTACGTGCCTGGGCAATGTTTTTAAATTTTTTCTGTGCACCCTGTCCCTGCTTTCACCTCCTGTATAATCCCTTTTTGCATTCAAGCTCAGTGATGAGTTCCCTTCTTAGCCAAACCATGCTTTTGATACATCTCCTTGTTTTTCTGAGTATCAAGATGGATTATCTGTTCACTTGGAGGATGCTGTCCTTAAAAATCTGCTGGCTTGAACAACTTGACCCTTCAGAGCTGCTGCCCATAGGAGCCCACACCTACCCATGAAAAAGCCAAAGCCTGCTCACATGAAGTCCAAGGTCTCTACTCTGCTACTTGCTTTCCTTACTCCCTTCAAGATCTTGATCTCCATTTCATGGTCATGAATTCAGCCTACTCATCAGACACAGCAACTTGGAGTCAAATTGCTAGAACACTTCTACTGACTTCAAGAGCAAGCAGATGTGGTCTTCTTTTTTGGCAGCTTCTTTTTTAAAGAAGAGTAAAGTTTTCAACATATGGTGATGGAAAAGACATTCACATTCCAACTTGAGCACTTATAAATGATATACAACTACTGGGAATTTTTAAGCAAGATGGATAAGTGAAAGAGGATAAAGACTATCCCCTAATTAGAAAAAGAATGTCAGTGTATGACATTCATTCTATGATTTTAACATTTTTAAATATCGACAACAATAAAAACAAGCACCCAGAAAACTACGTACTCAGCCAGCTCTGCACGGAAACGCCAGTTCCTGCTGTTATCAGTCACTAGGAATTCCTGGAGCTGATAAAGATACTCTCGTCTTTTGTCAAGGTGAAGAAGCTGTAACAGTAAAAATAAGCTCACAAAGAAATTTAGGCTACCATCAGCAGACAGAACAAGAGCTTTAAAATAAAACTAATGAAACATTTGCTTTTATTAAAAAAAATAATCTTTAGCAATAGTGTTGCTTTTCTGGGCTAAACCCTATCATGCTTAAGTGTACAGAATCACATGGGGCACTACTGAAAGCAAAGTCTCTGCTTTCACTCTAGGAAACAAGAAGAGTAAGCAGTAAAGATAGCACTGATTTTAAAAGTTTTATGATTTGTGTCCTTCAGCTCCAAAAATGAGGCAGTTAGAGAAAAAACTCACAAAGAAATTTGAGAAGTTGTGCAGAGGTTAGAGCCATCAAAAAAATCTTAATATCATCCACTGGCACCTATATATTGAATAAACATGCACAAACCAGGCTCTTCAGAGAAAAGAAAGCATCAGCAACACAGATGTCCTGCCAAATATACTACTGTATTCAACAGACATCTGGATACCATCCAGATTTGTGTGGATTCCCACAAAGTTATACCAGTGTTATGTTAAAACACAAATGCATACAAAGAAATGAAGCAAAATACATAATTTCACTTGACCAGAGTTGAACACAGACATACCTTCAGAAAGTCATGCAAGTGTTTAAGCACACCTATCCTGACTTCATCTAGATCTTTTAAAAAGCCATTGAAGACAGGAACTAAATCTCCAGCTGTAAGCTGGTCTCCAAGGATGACAGCAAGTTCATGTATAGAAAATGCTAGTGTCCGCCGAACCTTCCACTGTAAAATAAATAAATAAATTTTATTGATGTATCATCTGAAGTGCTCTATTTTAACTTGAGGGTCAGCATCCAGGCTGGACTCCCAGTGAGCTGCAGTACTTACAAATACATTAAACGCTGTCTTGTGTAACAATTGAAAATGAAATTAGAAATTTAAAAAATAAATGAAAAGGAAAGAGAGGAAAAATGATGAGGTATTATTTCTTCCACCTGAATATCAAGGAACTAGGAAAATTAAAGTAACGAAAATATTTTCATTTTCCTGGTGTCGGCAAGGAAAATAGTATTCCTGACATCAGTACGCTTCCACACATTACTCTCTGCTTTAAATTCTTTTGGGTAAATTAGTTCCATGCTACTACTTTCTCACTCGTTTAATTTATAAAACATAACAAGATATATATCCCACAGTATTTCAGCTGGCATATTTTCGCTTCCATAATAGGTAAAGTTTCACCCACACTGAGTGCCCAGCAGTACAAGGATCAGTAGAACTTCTACTCATCCTAAATTGAGGGGGCACTGTTTTAATGGATTAGTTATTTCAAGTAACTCTTTTTAAAAATAAAATAGCATTTATTCTTTAGCCAGCACTTTCCAATTAGCATGGGTACTCTCCTTTTGCCCTGGTTTGGCAATTCAGTCTTAATTCAGATTAGACTGGGGATAAACTCTGGACAGTTTTGAACACAGGGTAATTTGTTTTTACTTATGTTTTAAATTTATTAGCTAGCTGGTTTTAATGGCTGCAAAAGAATTTGGAAAATATGAGCAATAGCCATGTATAAAATTACTCACTACATATCACTGAGAACTGCTGCTCTGACATAGCAAGCAGCAAGTTCAAGAGAGGTGAAGTAGTCCGAGAATGTTTAAAAAAATAAAAAGAGCATCTCCAAAATAGGAAACAAGGGAGGACTGGGAAACAACTGTAAACCAACAGAAAAATGCACAAAGCCACCTCCTTACCACCTGACAACATGGCAAATATTTCCAGTATTTGTTTTTAAAACAGCAGTGCTGCATGGTGATAGTGATGTTATTCCGTTATGACTAACTGGCTGCAGCACCAAAAAGGCCACCAAAAGGCCTGTTGTGAGGGTGACTCACTCAGCTCCAGACATGCCTGCAGGGGCATGTGTCTGCTCATGCACAGCAGTACAGCCCAAATTTTCATACCTTTGAGAATCCCAAGCACTGCTGTAAGATCTCAAGCAAGCAGAGGAAATCCAAGACCTCTCCAGTGGGAATGTGAGGAGATCCACCTTTCCCATTCAAACTGCCCCATTTCCTTACTACCTGAGCACCACACACCCCCAGCTTCCTCTGAGACGAAGTTACACTTTCATTCATCATATGAGTAATTAATATCAGCAACTGAAAGCTCCACATGAAAAGCAGAGCAAGCCAACACACAGTAAACAACAGAAATCATCACAGGAGTTCAGATTATTCATTGTCACATCATAAAAAAGCCAATCATTCACTATCAGAGCTTCTTGAGCTTACCTGCATGTCAGATGCCAGTGTCTCATAGGTATCCTTCAAACAGTGCCAATTCTGTCTGCCTAACGTAAGTGCCACACCTGGCAGGCTGTAGGCGCAGTGTTTGGCAATCTCAGTATCAACTGTTTGTGCGCGAGATGGATCAGTCATTGATAAATACTGATCCAGCAAGGCTTGAGGTACAACATCCTACAACAAGAAAAGGGTAGAGTGTTTACACTATTTTCAATAAATCTTCATAAGGCTTACTAAAATTCCAGGGCACGCTGTCAGAACACTTTTTTTCCCCACAACTAGAGAGTATTATTTAAGATAATATCTTATCTCTTAAGAAATGCAAAATCGTTGCATTCTTATAAGTTCCACCAAAAAGTTCCAAAGAAATGATGACATGACTACGGGCTACTTGAAAAATATATAGGCCAGCATAACAGATGAGTTGGTAGATCACTGTCTATTTAGGCAGACCAGGAAATTAAGAGACTACGTTCTACCCTTTTACAAACTTTCAGGCTCACAGGCTGTGCAGGTTGGCCATTTTAACTCATCGATAAAAATAGGCAGAACAGAAAATGACGAGACTTACTCGAAAATAATTGTCCTATTCCTCTCAAAGTCTTGGGGAGGTGGGGAGAGAAAAACTGAATTAAAATGCCTTGACGGGGGGAGGGGGGAGGAGGCAGAGTATAGTGCTTCCGAACTCCCTAAAGGGTCAGCAGGAAGGAAAAGACTTCTTCAGAGACAGATCTCTGGTGAAGACCAATCCTTCTCTCCACTGAGAAACTAAAGCATCGAATAAATTTGTGAAAACCTCTTTGTGTTGACTTCAACATTGGCTTTGCTTCAGCTGTTGTCAGTTTATCTCAGGCACTGACTCTACCCACGGGGGTGCAAAAGAGCATTTCCGTACCACAGCTACCAAATAGCTCAGCTCACGGAAGCAACAAGAGGGACTGAGGTTCTCACTCAAGGAATCACATTGGTGCAGGGTGGCACACTTAATACTTAACTATGCAAGAAAAACATTTGATTCCTTTTGGAAAAAAATAACAAAGAGACAGTTCAAGCTTAATGAAATACTATCACAACTTTTCTGCAAAAAGCTGTCATAGGGTGGGGGCAGTTCCACTCAAAACATTTAACAAAAATCTTGTTTCCTGAACAACCTAATTTCCATAGAAAATGAAAAAAATTAAACCAAAGCCTGGAAGTCTATGATAACTGTTCTCATGTCAAAAAATATCGTCACCTCTTACACATAAAACAGAAGCAACTGCTGAATTAAGCAATTATCTCTGGAAACACAAAATAAGTAATTTTAAGTTATTCTAAGAGGTTTGTAGTATTTTACAGAAACTACATTACATCAGAAATGACAATGAAATGCATAAAAGAAATCATCATATACATTTAAAAAATCCACTTATCTGATACACGTAGGAAAAACAGAAGCCACTGTCATTTACCTGTACTTTGGATTTTCTTTCTTCTTCAGGGCTGAAACTACTGTTGGTGCTCAAATCTGAATCATTATGAATATAGTGAAGTGTAGAATCCATATTCTATGGAAAAAGGAAAAAAAAAAAAAAAAAGGTTACACAAAATACACTCAAGGATTAAACACAAAAATGTCAACATCACAAAGTGCTGTCCTCACCTCAGGATCTTTTTCTTAGATTAAAGGAATAGATGTTTTAATATCAAATACAATTTTGTTACAGCCCAAAATCAAAAGGCCTGTAAGATAAATCTTTCTGCTTTCAATTTCAAACTTCCTCTTATCCTGCTCCATTTTGGTTCTTATGGAATGAAAACCACAGGAGAGTAGTACCTTTGAGACTGCATTAAGGGAAATTTAACTAACATATGGGTCACACTGCTTCTCCCCTGAAGGGAAAATGAGAAAACATCTGTAGTGGATTTTGTGGGATTTGTTGCTTTGGATTTGTACTAGAAAAGGTCAAAACAAAGCCACCCTCACACTTAAGAATAGAAACTGATGAGACTTATGCTGTTGGTCTTCTTCTAGAGGTGACTATCCTATAATCTTCTCCACAGATGAGCTTCACTTTATAATACAGTCCTAGTGGACCATAGCTGCTGGCACTAGTCATCACCCCTCTCAGCAGTTCTATTAAAATAATTTTTAGCAATCATTCAAGCATGGCTACATATCTGGGCCTTGAAGATAAGGACCGAGACTCTGTTTCAGAACGCTACTGAGCAGCAGAGGTTTGATACCCTAAGATAAACTGTGCTGCTGAGGAGATATGATGTCACTTTCTATACCAGTGGAGTTCCCCAAATACAATGGACTTTACATAATCAACCGTGAATTTCAAGAAGTATGTGATGAATATTTGGAAAGTAGATCAGGCTGCTGTCTGGTAGAACAGGACAATGGCATTTTTGCTAGATAGGAGTTAAGGTATCTAATCACAGATGCTGCAGGGTAAGCTCCCAGCCTACTATACCAGCTGTTCAGATCAGTTTGACGAGAATTTTCAAGCAAACTACAAACTTCTTGATAGAAGCCTCCAGGATACCATCTGTGTTCCTTGGTTTGACTTCAGACAGTTGCTTTTTCCTCTCCCATGATCTGCTTTCATCTAAGCATTGGGATGTAATTTTAGTCACTGAGGTGTAATTACAGGTGATAAAGAACAGGCAGAGCTGCAAGGCAATTGCATATCACTGGCACAGCAGCCCAAGTCACCTGTCAGCCGTATCAAGCAGCAGCAAGAAGGTCTCAAAGAGCCAAGAAAAGAACAGATCTGCAAGTGACTCCGTAACTAAACGTGTCCAGCAGCATACAACTCCAGCTATAAAACCCCCAGAGGCTTCAAAAACCATCTCCACAGGATTTTAGTTTGCCAGTCAATTCTTTGCTCCTTTTTAGCCTTTTATTTTTCTTCAGAAAAAGAGATAGTTCTCAGCATTCCCAGAAAGTTACCATCTTTGACCTCTTTTAAAGCAAGAAATTACAAGGCAGCCAGCACAACCTAGCCATAGTGCATTTCCATGAGTTGCCCAGGTGCACGGGACTGGAGGGTAGTCATCCATTCTGCTACAATAAAAAGACTCATCTCACAATCTCTGCTACCCCAGCTCTAAAAAGCTAAGTTTAATTAAAATAAAAAAAAAAGATAAAAATAATACTTTATTGATTGAACTAAGTTGAACAACTAAATATACTGAAGGGTGTCACAGATGGGAGCGTTTTTACCCAGCCACTTTTAAAGTCAAATATGCATTCCAGAAAGGAAGAGCTTCAGTACAGAAGAACCACAGCATCAGTTGGTATTTAAGTCAATGCAGAATCTCTATTCCTGCAGATGAAGTTCCATCTGTACTTTTTCCATGTAACTTGCACACACCGAACTGAGCATTACAGAGAGCCAGGACATAAAAATTCAGTAGGGTTTAGCCTGAAAGCTTCTTGTGAACCACCACCTCTGAGATGCAAAATCTCTGTCATGACCTTACAAACCTCTTACATGAGGTTTCCTTTAGCTGCAGTGTAACAAGAGCTCCATGATTGTGCTCCATAGACACATGGCTATGCAGCATGGCTTGCACACAAAGTCCACAGCTCCAGGACAAGTGCTGGTGTTTCCTAACAGGGCTGCTGGTCCAAACACAGAGAGAAGAGGCCAGTCTCGGCGTTCCAGTCTCCTCCTGGCACCCACCACCTTCTTAAAGAGAGGTACTTGTGCCAGAAAGGGATGGGCTGATTTTAGTCCAGTTTCATTTCTTTTTCTTTTCCTTCCCTTCTTCCTCTACCTCCAACAAAAAGACGACTCCCACACCCATCCACTGGGAATACAACTCGGGGGTTTCTTGAGGCTTACATTCATTTATCAAACCTTATAGAGAGCACACAACCTAAAGAAAATAAAAATGGTAGCTCCTGAGGAAAAATAAAACAGCTACCCTCATTCTCAACAACCAAGAATCATCTATGTGCCAAAATCTTACCTGTTCACTCTATTACAACAACTATTTTCATTTGAATAGAGAATCTCTCTAACATGTAGCATTAACTCCTTCAGGAGCCAATACAGCTGCAGAAGGACATGCAAAGTGTGATTTTGCTTTGTGATATGTGCGCAGAACTGTGAAGGCTGCTTTCAAATATAAAATGCTGTAGCTTGATTTTTCTGAAGTGTCCAGTACCTTATTGACATGTTGCTATGCTGAGACTTAAAAAAAACCCACAACAACAAAAAGAAAATCACAGCACACACAAGAAAAACCACCTGTGAAGATCAGAGCTCTGTTCACTGCTGAGGCAACAGTCCACTTGCTCAACAGATCACAGCTTGATTCCCCAAATTCTAGGTCACCTCTATAATATCCTTTCACTAGTAAAATGAGGACTTGATTCAGTGCCAGTAACAAACAAGGATTGTTTGACAGATTAAGAACATCCTTTTAAAGAGTAGAACTGAAACATGCAAAACCAACATATACCAGCAGTGTGACAGGTTCTTAAACTTTCTGTTAGCATCATTCTCTGTAAAGAAATAAAACGCAGGACAAGTCCTTCTGAACAAACACCACCCTCATCACCCCCAAAAATGAGAAGGACAGAGGATCCATTTACACTGTCATTTTACAGGCCAGCATTAGAAAAAAGCTACTACAACAGATCCTACAATAAAGAAACATATCAAGCCTGACATCAGGAGTTGGGGGCAGGTTGTTTTTTGAAAAAAACAACCAACCACATTTGTAGTGTTAAATTATGATTCTGTATGAACAGTAGTATCAAAGTAAATATCACATTCCTCCACCCCCCAAACGTTTTCAGGCTACATGGTAGTCCAACAGCTTAGGTGAAAAGTTAATTAAATGCCATCTAGAAACACTGCTGTAATTGAAGAAGGTTGGACTGATGTCAACTCCTAGACTTTTCAGAGACATTTATCAAAGTTTTGCATGAAGTTTCACTTAGGCAATATGATTCAACAAATCACTTGATGTGGTTTTATGGCGCATATTTTGGAACCATTGCTATCTATATAGCTATAGGTTTTAATACCACCAGAGCTTGTGATGCTATATGCAGTAAACACAGTGGGTTTGGCCTAATACACAGTACAGAACAGAAAATAGTATCAAATCAGTGGTGGGGTGCTGAAGAAGTAAGTGCTAAAAACTAAAATGTTACTGATAGCTGGAATCCACTTTTTCTTTCAGCAGTCCACACACCACCCTAGATTGCAGGTCCTGAACTTCTCTTATGCAGGCCAGTAAACATATAAACACTTTGACGGGGAACACAGGGAACTAAGTACCTCTTTCTCCAGATTGGGGAGAACTGGCGAAAGGGATTCACTTGTTATCAGTAGGACTCTGTTTTAAGGAAGGCAATTTCACAGTAATAAACTGGAGTAGTATTAAGACATCTTAAAATGTGATAGTCACAACAGAGATTTTAATGGAAATTCAAAAATTTACATGGACAAGCACAGAACTGGCAAAAAAAAAAAAAAGGCACCCAACACAACTCATTTTAATTTAGTAGCTAGCACTTCAATACCAACCAAGAAAACCAAACGCCACACTACCCAAAAGCAGGAAGCATTTGCCTGCAATTACCAGGTCTATTACTGGAGCCTTGGAAATCCCAATGGGGAAAAAACCCAATAGAGTACAAAACTCGTTTCTTACCTCAACAGTGTCACCAATTAAAGGCACAATATCACCCAGTATAGGTTTAAAATTTTGTTGGTCGTCGATGGTTAGTTCAGTCTGTGAGTCTATTCCCTTGCCAACACTGGCCATTGTCTCTTCTTGAGGATCCAAACTGGATGCTCTGAGTGCAGCAGACAACACCTCCACTTGTGCTGCAACATATGAAAGAGAAACACGTGAGAGACTAAACTGCAATAAATTTTTAGCAAGTTCATAAATCAACTTTAAACAGTGACTAATTAACTGAAAGATGGTGGAAGAACTACAGGGGAGGTACAAATTTAAGATTATTGACTATTAGTAAATCCCAAACTGGGGACAATTAGCATAAAATGTAAGGCAGATTAACACTCCACTCTTTGCTCTACTTACTTTGCTCAACCACTCTATAGTTCAGTGAAATTTGTCTTTTAAAGCAAAAAAAAACCTATGAGTAAGAGACTGCTGTTATGGCAGGATCAGTTCTTTAAGGATTTCGGTACATATTAATGGTGCGAATAGTCTTTGGGGCAGAACAGCACACGAACACTAACTTACTGACTGGGTCTCTTGTAGAAGATGGGAATAAAAGACAGAAGGGAAAAGTAATTCAAATAAAGGTTGAGAAGTGTTATTCATAAAGAAAGGATTTCGGTTCTGAGAGGCTGTGTCTCTCTATATATGTGGTCATTAAATTCTTATGTTTTTATAGCAATTCTAAAGCAATATCTATATAGGAAGATGCTAGATCCCACTAACTCTTTTCTGGACAGGATACTTCAGCCTCCTTGCATCCTCCAAATAATGAAGGTTGTGCTGTTTGACATCCTCTTACTCATTAAAAGAAGGCATTAGCACTTCATACTCTGCCATCCACTCTTTTGAAAAAGATCCAGCAGTTCTGAGACTGCTCTGCTTTACATCCCTCTGCTTACTGCTGATTAAAAAAAGCTTTGTTGAGCAATGTTTCTTGGATATAGCCTGACCCAAGTAGATCAGGTATCAGAGGCAATCTTAGCTGCAAGCAACACAGAATTCAGTGCAGACTTATTTACCCTGCTTCTCTCCTTATCCACTTCTTTACAAGAAGGTAAGAAGAAATAATCTCCTGACCCATTAAATTTACCCAGCCATCCAGAAGCTCTGTTCTCCATAGACTTTGGCTTTTCCGAGGTTTCTTAAATGCTCATTGTGAAAGTAAATGACAAACCATATGCTTGTTTTTAATCCCACATTGCCATAATCAGTTACAGAATCTGAATTTGTTCCTCTAGCTTTTTTGATAGAGTTACTAACAAGAATTAAACATAGTAAGTTGGACTCATTTGTAGACAGAAGAAACATATGCAAAACATGTTACAAGAAGCAAAATTGTAACTTGGCACAATCCTAGCTAGCAAAAATTGGAAAACACACTACAAGTTCACTGGTTCTAGGTGAGTCTGACAAGCAGAAGTAAAGATAATTCTTTAGAATATGCAATGCTAGCTCTGTAACTGCATCAAATTTCTGACAGAATAACCAAAACATATTCTTGCTATATTACTGTAATTCACCTCAACAGGAAAAAACAAGTTAGAAACTTAAAACCAAACCCAACAGCATATTAATATTTCCACTATAAAACACATTATGTTAGAAAATATAGTTTCAATACATATCTACAATATATAAATACATAAAAATTAGAAAGTTTACAGTTTGTAAGATTAACAAAAGCTTGCTATGACTTCACTCTTCAAGTGTTAGTTCACTGACAATAAACCCCTGTACTTTAAGGCCCATGAGAATAAACAAGATCAAGGTTAGTAAATTCCTCCAAAACTTAAATAAATCACCCCCAAAACATGCAAAATAAGAGGTCATTTCAGAGCACTTGCTACGGCAAGAAATGCCTGTCTGATTTCCAATTTATTCTCATTTAGAGAAATCAAACAAGAAAATTAAAAGTAATTATATTCTGCTGCACATCAAGTAGAGATTTTTCATGAAGACTTTTTTCATGAAGGACAATTTCATGAAAAATGTATACTCCTCATTTTCACTTAAAAGACAAGAAAGCTTACCCTGACTAGGTAACACATACAGCTTTCAACTCTGAATATGTATTTACTGAAAAATATACATAGTGCTCCAAAGATTACTTCTAACAACAAGAGTGAAGGTATCTACAGCAATAATTGGGAATTTTCCAAGACATGCCCTACCATGCCCCACTGTCAGCCTGCACGCCTGGACCACCCTTTCTTAGGGGATTAAGAGGATGGAGACCACACGTATGCTGATTTCCTCTGCCTGCCCTAGAGGAGATACAGCACAAATACACGTTCTCAGCTTCTTGTCAATTCTACAATCCCAAAACATGGGGATGAAGGACAGGAGAGGCCAAACTCCCAAGGATTTCATTGATTGACAAGTGCCTTCTTTCTTCGAGTGCTTCTCTATAGGTCCTGTCACCAAGGGTGACTCTAGTGCTGTCATTCACTGAAAGGTGAATGACCTGAAGTCCGTAAACTAGCTAAGGTCCTAGTCAAAAAAAGAGCCAAGCACAGTCACTATGGAAGGTTCCAGAATGGTGGAGTGCTTAAAGAGAAAGAGAGTGCATGTGTGAGTATGTCTATGCGTGCTCAGCTCTAGGTGGCTGCCTTGAAGATACTGAAACTTGAGACATCATCCTAATGAGCTGTCTTTACCACCCAGGCTTAGGTGCCAGGGCACATCCCCTTGTAATCCCATCACACACAGACACAGTCCAAGATCTATGCTGACACCCTCTTGACTGAGATTGGCTGCTGCTCCTTCCCATCTCCCACAAAGATCTTTCCTACAGTCATAAAACAGACAATGTTTTCCAGAAAACCATTAAAAGCGCAAGCAAAGAATACGGCTCCCCTCTCATGCATGACAGAGAAATGCCTCAGAGCTCTTGGGAAGGAAGGTTTTGGGAGGAAGACTGGAAAGGAATCGCTTATTGGCGAAATAGCTTTCACAACTACATTCAGTAAAATCTAGAGCGTAAATGTCAGTTTTGTGCAGAACAGAACTCATGTATTACATTAGTAAGATAAAGTCAATGTTCACTGGATCGTAAACAATCTGCTAATTAACTCTTTCTTCCTTTGACTTTTGCTTCAGGTGAGAAGTACTTTTCAGCAAGGAATTATTTACTCTTGGCTACTGTACCTGCATCCTAAAATAAATGGCACAATCTTTTAACTCAAAACCACATTTTACCTGGTCTTATTAAAGTTCCTGGTCCTCAGGAGTTTCTGTCCTTGCAATATGCTTTACTGTTGTTTTCTGTTTCTCCTGATGTTTCACTAGAAGACATGGATATTTCTAAGCAGCACACTCACTTCTTTTTTATGCAGGGTCTGCCTTTCTTACTCTCACTTCTTACTCAGAGGCAAAAGCTATGGGCTGCATTAATGCATTAATTATTTAAAACATAAAAATAGGAGGAGTTTCTTCTCCACTTCTTTCTCACGTACTGTTCCACTAATAACATATTTTAGACTTTTACTGCAGGCAGCACTAGTAACCTAAATTGTAAACATAGTTTTTATAAGAGTATGGGATTAACTGACGCCACATTTGTGCTGGTTTATCTCTGTTAGGTCTCCATTTGGCAAAGCAGCCTGTAACTGGAATAAGCCACAGTTAGCCCCAGTAACCTGCAAGTCAGGCTTTCTCTTTTCCCAAAAAAAATATTAAGAAAAGCTGACATTACATGATTTAGCACTTTCTATGCAGAAAATAAGGAGATAAATAAAGCTGAAGAAAGTGTTCCCATAAAGAAAAATAAAGAAATAAAAACATCTGAGGAAAGAAAAGCAACTTCTGAAGTAAGTGAAGATGGCAGCAGTCTCAGTGAGCTGGAAAATGGTGACCTGAATAAAGACCCTGTGATAATTTTAAAAGAGCTGGCATACTTAAGAGGAAACGTGCAGGTTTCTGTCTCCCAGTTTGAGACCCTCAGGATGTCTGGCCAGTGGATTGGAAAGGTCCTATTAACAAGGATTACATACCACTGCTTAACTTTGCACAGCTTGTATAGCTCTGCTAGCCAGTAGAGTTCGTCTGTGAGAAGACAGGCTGTCTTTACCTTGGTTGCTAACTACCTATTACTCAGATTTATCACTTTGGCAACAAGCTAGTTCTGGAAAGAAAGCCTCAAGGTAAAGATTTTTGGGAGTGAGATTCAGTTAAAGCAGTTCACCCCTTTCTGAGAATGAGATTACGGGAAAAACAAAATACATTCTATGGCAGTTGCTAATCACTGTTAAAAAATTGGATTTGCTAGAGACCTCATCAGTCTCCATGCCTTGGAGCAAGGATTTGAAGTTTGAAATGAAAACTGCTCTGATGATAGGAAGGTGTACTACAGAAACACAGAAAACACTGTCAAATTACAAACCTTAACCAAACAACAAAAACACCCAAAAAACCCACACAACCACAAACAGTTAGTTCTGTGTATCTAAACAGTAACCCAATTAGTGCTTGGCAGCCAAGACATCAGGAAGGCTGCAGTATGCACTGAACATACTGTACTCTGGGCTGCACAAGCTGGCAATGCCCTTCCTTTCAACTCATTGTTCCCCTTGGCATAGTATGCTGAGGCACCCCTCATAAAAACTGAGTTATTCTGTTCTCAGTACTTCTGCTATAATGATACAAGCAGCTGAGGAAAGCAGCACCTCACACAACATAAAGGGTGAGGTGAGACACGTGAAGCAGAGGATCGCAGAATCCGGAAGGAAGAGAAATGAAAACAAAAAAAGGAAATAGGAAGGGAAGTACACATGGAGGGAGGGGATAGGGGCACAAAGGCATAGTATTTGCTATGGATGCACATACAGTGCAAAGCATGGGGCAGGGGTGAACAAACCAACCCAAAAACTGTACTCTCTGACTCAGAAAGAATCATTGCCAGTTGAACTCCAGTACCAAATCTCCACACCTGCCTCAGCTGTCAGGGACTGGCTCTGAAACCAACTAGCAAAACGGAAATCATCAACCCCTGCTGATTGTACTATTAATGACACCACCTTATTACCATCACCAGTTATTCTGCCGTCAAATAATAAAAATTCAGTGTGATCTTAAGAACTTTCAAAAACCCTGTGCCAATGACCTCGGCCAATATGACCTATGCCAAAACCCTCGGCCAATGACCTGTGCCAATGACCTCGGTTCCACACAAGTATTAATTTTCTTCTTTTTTTAAGTTTAGAAAATATTTTCCAAAACAAAATATGTTAAGAGAAGGATGGTGAAGATGCACTGTCAAGCACTGAAAGGCTAGGCAGAGACAGAGTTAAGGTCACCTGAGCAGCTTAACCTTATAGACACATGCATAACCTTATACACTACAGTCTCATTCCCAAACTACACTTTTGGTAACTCATCCCCACTTGTTCTCGTGATGTCTCTAGGATGCTTGTCCCATTTGCTATAGAACCCAGAAGATGTGTACCTATGGGAGCTCTCCAGCATGGCAGGCCTCCACTTACCCACCACAGAGAACACAGCATCTTCCACTCCCATCCCTTGGCTGAGAATGCAGTGATAAAGACAGGAGCACAGCATGGAAGCAGGAATCCAGGACTTGGATGACAGCAAACCAATGAAGAAAAGAAGTGCAAGAAAAAGGTCACAGGGATTTTTAAGAGAGAGAAAGAAAGAAAGGGGAAAAAAAAACCCCTGTCTTTGCTGTCAAGAACCAGGCCACTCACGGTACAAGACTCAAAAACGTAATGGCTAGTCTTGCAGAGCAGGGGGGCAGGGAAAGACCCTAAGCACCACTTGGGACCAGAGCTGTTTGGCAAACACTTATAAGCCACTTATACTGGACACAAAATTATCTGTGAAATTAAGAAGTTTCATAAAATTTCTATGAAAATAACAAATTAAGACAACCTTTGGACTGAATATTTATACCATCAGTTTGCAACAACAGTTTTACATGGTAAAGATGGAAGTGTTATTCCTGGTATTGCCATGAGCAAAGAAGTAGTCAGGGCTCGGATCTTCTGGATCACCCCCAAAGGGAATCTACATCCCTCTTGTCAGAATATACGAAATGTACGGTCCAAAACATAGGCTTTAAGTCAGCTACTCAGAGACTAAAGTCTGGATACCTACCACTTCTACGTGCACTTTAGTGATTGAGACAAGCATGCAAAATGAATACTATTTTATCAGTTTTGGTCTCAATTTCCTTATGCCTCAATGCACTTTGTTTAAAAATAAAATAGCAATATTACCAAATCAAAACAGGCATGTTGTTAAATTGCAGCTGCTGAAGTATTTAGACCAAATAATGAGAGTACAGGCAAGAAGGAAAAAAAAAAAAGAGTAGAAGGTTTAGAAGGTGTGTTTCACGGAGCTCCACTATACAGCCTTGACAGAGGCTTGACAGAGTCAGAGGTACTGTATGGAATACAAAGGTGACTGAGTAATTAAGACCACCCACCCCACCTCAAATTAGAATAAACGGCATTGGTAACCCTAATTAAAATCTTTCCTACCTTGTGGGTACTGGGAAACCATGGTGCTGACAACTAGTAACAGTTTTCTTCTACTGAAATGCACAAGTGCTAGTTAACAACCGCACAGAAAACCTCTTGACATCCCGTCAAGAGAGCTACAAAAAAAACCCCACTCTGAAACAAGACATGAACACACACACCCCAGTAACAACCCTGTAACATGGGACAATTCTATATGTACAAATACATGCCTACATAAATCTTCATTAAAAGTGTTTAAGATGTTCTGTAACTGGACAGAGCAAGCTTTTGTACAACAAACCTAAAGAGCAGTGCAAGTTTTAACAGTGGGCTTCAGAGATGGGTTATGGGAAGACTGAGATCATTAGTAAGGCTGCAATTTTTTTTCTTATCTCTTTCCTTAGAGAGAGTGACCAAAGCACTAAAAGCAACCGTTTCATCTGTTGACTTCACAAAAGATCAAACAGAAGCAGTCCAAAATGGATTTAAGAGAAGTTATTAGCATATCAACCTACTAACAACAAAAAGAAGTTGAAAGTAGTATCAGTTTATTCTAAAATGTTTTTCCCACTCCCAACTTGGCCTTCTTTTTCCTTCCTACTTTTTCTGGTATAGAGTAGTGCTTCCCCTAGGGATTCTTCAGCTCCATAATAACATGGTTTCTTCCTTAGTTGTACCTCTGGACTTTCTGACTCTGACGCTGAAGCTTGATGTGCCTTAGAATTTATTCAGCATACGAATACTGAGAGAAATGTACCTCCAGTAAGTATGTGTGAAAAAGCCAAATCATTTTGGTCCAGGAGGTATCTCTGAGGTGCTGCTCCATCAGCTGGTCAGACTTATGAAACTTTTCCCTACCCTTCAAGAGCTTTTAAAATGAAGGATGTGCATTCACTTCAAGAATTCAGTTTGGGTCAATTCTCAGTTTGACCCAACAAACTTGGCACACTAAGTTGACAACATGAGATTGCAATAATAAATACTTTGCAGAAAAATGGAGAAGACTAATTCATTAAAAATAAAATGGATAACGCATAAAATAAAAACCATTTATCACACATCAATATTTTTTAAAAAAATAAATCTTAATCTGCTTTCTTATTTTGCATGTATGCTAGTTACAAATTAACTTCCCGATCAACAGCTTATGCCATTGAACTATCTATTTGATTATACTGTCAACACAGGCAGCCAGAAGTTTATACTGCTAACTGTTATGTCTATTCAGTTTACGGAAGGAATCATACTACCTTTAAACAACTTTAGACAAATGCAAGTTCCCTTTTAGTTCGTCATCAATTTTCACAATTAAATCAAAATAGATACAATCTCTTTGAGGACAAGGAGAAAGAGGTAATTCTGAGTTCTAAAACAACTGAAAGGTTAAAGCCCAAACTGCTGAAGCAACACGTGCATATTGCCAAACACTAAAAATGCTTCAGTATCTTTACTATACCTTTAACATCTGGATCGTCTATATGGGGCTCCAAATTTTCTATCATTTCTTCCAATTCTTTCCTTGTTGCCATAGGAATGTTTGGAGACACTGGCATAGTGAGTTCCTGAATTTCTCTATCGAGTATTATGTCAGAAGTCTGCTGAAGCTCGAAGTCAATATCTATTTCAGGAAGTGGAGTCCTCCAGAAATGGAAAGAGTTATACAATTCCTGCTCTGAAAGAGAGGTTTCCTGGGAATTCAGCCCAGCCTCCTGCAGACCTGCTGTACAACAATGAGAACTTCGCTTGTGCTCGTCAGCCATTTCCCTACAAGATTCTGAAGACAAAGTGCAATGGAAGGATGACTCAGTCTGGAAATCACTTTTCCTCTGTGAGTTATTTGATACTACATTTTGATCTTCCACGGCATTTTCAAGTTTTGTTGCAAATTCATCATTATCAACATGTGAAAACAGATCCTCTGTTCTGTTGTGCTCATCCTCTGTTGTGACATCTTCTGTAGTCCTGACTTGTTCACTGTTGAGTGCCAAAGCAAATGAACATTTAAAAACCAAAATATACTCATTGAAGACAGATGCTCTTGAAAATTTACACACATGCTATCAGCTTCCTATTTATCAAACTAGATTTACTTACAGCATAGCAAAATAAATCACAGGAGGTGACCCTCTGGAGGTCATCTGGGCCAAAGCCCCTGCTGAAGCAGGGCCAGCCAGAACCAGTTGCTCAGGACTGTTTCTAGATGGCTTTTGAATATTTTGGAGGACAGAGATTCCACAGTCTCCCAGGACAACCTGTGCCAGTGCTCAGTCACCCCCACAGGGAAAAAAACTGTTTCCTGATGTTCAGAGGGAACCTGCTGTGTTTCAGGTTGTGCCCATTGCCTCTGGTCCTGTCACTGGGCACCACTGACAAAAGTCTGGCTCTGTCCTCTTTCCACCCTCCCTTCAGGTATTTGCACTGGGCATGACCATTCAGCCAGCTGTCAATCCACCTTGCTGTCTGCTTCTTGAACCCATACTTCATCAGCTTCTCTATGAGGATCTTATGAGAGACCATGCCAAAAGCCTTACAGAAATCTAGGTAGACTACACCCACTGCTCTCCCTTGTCTATCAGGTCAGTCATTTCATCACAGAATATCCTAATGTATCCTAAGTTACTGAAGAGTCATGTATTTTTGGTAAATTACTGAAAATTCTGGTAGTCTATTAAGTAAGATGAGAAGTTCCAGATCTTTGATTTACCGAGATAAATACCCAATTTATAAAGGAAAGTTATTTTTCTTAACTTGCAGTTAAATTCATACAGAAGAAAAATAAGGAGGAAAAAAATAATTTGTAGATTTAGCAAATTCTTCACCTGTTTTCCTGTGCAGAACCACAATCTTCTGGGTTTTTACCATCTTCTTCTTTAAAGTACTGGCCACTGCTGGATGGATTAGCAAAAGTTGATATGAAAGGCCCCAGAGACTGAAAAGCTGCTTGGCGGACCTAGTGAAAGGGTCCAAGGTGAAAAAAAAAAAAATTATATACATAAAGCTTACTGTCCTATAAAACATAAATGCCTGCTACTAGGAATTGGAAGGGTCATAGTAAAAAAATAGTTAAGAAAAGAGCAGGGTAAAAGCAGTTAAGTCACACGGGTAACTATGTTGACAGGCCTATTCCCCACAACCAAAGAAATCACAATTATTTACACAGTAGAAGCAGATAAATTTGAAAGGTCAGTTGAGAATTTTAACAACCTGAAAGGAAAAAATTACATGCAGTGAACACACATTTCACTACCATAAGTTTGACTGATGATAAGCTCTGCATTTCTTTCCCTTTCCTATTTGGCTATGTTGTTCATTTGCTCCTTCTTTCTCCTACTATTTATTTTCCCCTTCTCAACAATTACCTTATCTACCACCATTTTTATTATTTGATTAATTCTGCTGGGCTACAGCTTGCATGACTTTCCAGGATGCAAGAGCTCATACTCCTGTGCAAAAGATCTACTTTTGGCTCTCAGAAGCAGTATGCTCAATAGCAAACTTAACAAGGTTTGAAAAGTAGATCTTCAAGACCGAAAAAAAAAAAAACCAAAACCAACCCAAAACCTACACCCACAGCCCCAAAAGACCAAAAAACCCACAAAACCCCACCCAAACCAAAACCAAAAATCAACAACAAACACTGCCACCCCACTCCAACGTGTGGTAGGGAACCTGAAGAAATACAAATAAATCGCATCTAATTTGCCAATTTTGTTAATGATTTTCAGCAATGTTAAGTCACGGGCAGTTCTGTAGCTAAGAAAAGCTATCCTACTGACACTGTTTTTCTTACATGTGGCAGTGAAAATGTGAGAGACTCTCTGCACCCATTGACAAACTAAGGAGTTTAAGAAGAATTTGTTTGAGGTGTGTGAAACAAGTTATGTTATCACACCTATGGGGAGAAGTTCTACACGGAGTATCACAGTAAAATCCTTTAAATATGACAACCATTCAAGAAATAAAAAGCAATTCTTACCCATCGTGAAGGATCACTAATCAAATTAATAAAAAGGGTTGACAATTTTGTCCTCCGGACTTCCTGTGATGTTGCACAAGAAACTGCCATGAAGCATTCAGCACAGGCTTTCCTAACTCCCCACACGTTATCAGAGCAGAGCTGGAAAAACCTCGGCAGCTGTTAAGAACATAGTGAGTAAGTTTGCATGTCTTAACAGGTAGTACTTGTTTCAAAGCAAGTTCTTTTTTCACATTCATTTCCTTCACCTTATTCTCTACCCTCGTACTCAGATGCATTAGTTTAACATTTGCACGACAAAGAACACACACTCAGTAGCACCACCTTTCTAATCAGTTGCTCTTATGTTACTTATAGGTACAGATAAGGACAATTCACCTGTCTGAAGAATAGCAAGAAAGTACTAACTTTCTAACTTGATTTACATCAAACTCACCCCACCCCAAAAAAAACCCAAACCAACCCCCCTCCCCAAAAATCTTAAACCAACCCAAAAAAAACAACTCTAAAAATATCCCAAGCCCAAACCTATCATAAGACAAAATCTTATCCTTCCACCATTCTTTTAAAGCAGATAACATTCCAAGGAACAAAAACCATAAAGAATACCGGTGCATTAATATTATCAGGACCACTTCAGATTTTTGCAAGATTCTCAGTGAAATGCAAAGGAAGAGCATCTTCAGAAAGAATGGAACCTTTCTTTTCCACCTAAATGTCTCATCATTAGATTTACCAATCTCTTTCACCACCAACCCTACAAAGCAGGACCTGAACTGCATGCAGAAATAGGGGAATGACAAAACCACTACATTTGGTGCAAGAGAAAACAGGTTTGAACAGAGCAGTGGTTTCACTAATAAAACTGAAGTATTTTGAAGTTGCTCAGGTTTTCTGGAAACAGTAATGGTAAGGATGAAACGGTGGATAGAGTGCAGGTGAGGCAGTCAAAGACATGGCTGCCTTCACTTTCAACAAGCAAAGTGGTAAGACACAAGTAATACGACTTGCTACAGCTCTGCTCTCAGATGTTTAGCTGTTCCAGCTCTCTGTAGCAAAGTTTTCTGGACTTTGCTTCTGATTAAAAAAAAAAATCAGTTATGTTACATATGTTACAAAATGAAGTTTTAGTTAAAGCTATTCAGCTTTTTGCTGACACTCCCCCCCCCCCCGTTTTTTTCTTTTAAAATAATCCCAGAAGAGCAGAAAATGGTGTTTTCTGTTATGGAAAGAGATCCCCAATTGTCCAACTCCATATTATTGCACCCTCTACAAAGTTTTAATCCAAATTCATTACATGTATCACTAAGAGATCACTAAGAGGGCGTTTGTGTGAGAAATCAATCTACATCCGCAATCAAGAAACATACGAGATGTAAAACTGTGCAACGATACTTCATTATCAAATGGCTTGAATCACACAGTACCTAGAGAAAAACGCAGCAAATGCTGTAACAAAGTAAGAAATGCCCTGAGGGTCACACTAGGCATACCTGTCCCAATACCACATCTGCAAACAGCTGGAGAGCCTCTTGTTGAAATCATGCCTGCATTTACACTCTCTCCATATAAATCCCTTGCTAACTCATGGCACAGACTCATCAGCCTCTTCTGGCCTTCAATAAGCTCACTGTCCACATCCCCAAAATCAGAAAGCCCGAAGAAGAATCCCAGGGACTGTCAGGTTGATTTCTGCTCCCTAGCCCTGTCATGTCTCCAAGCCTAGCAACATCCACCAGCTCCTTGGACCTGCCAGGGGAACGGTGCGCACTGTTAAGGATCCTCTGCTCACTGCTCCATCCAGCTCCCTGCTCTTCCATTTTGAATTTGTATCTCTTTGCCTTACTTCGTTATTGCCCAAATTAATTTATTTTCTCTGCCTTTCTTTCTCTTTCACTCCTTCCCAGGAGGGCTGTGAGACTTGTTAGAGTCAAGAAAACTGACTTTAAAATATTAAATCAACAAGCAGCAACATTAAGTGGTGCCATTAAAGAGACCACATAAGCCTCTCCACTTCTAGCAAACTATAACCCCCATGCTCCTCCCGGATCTGTAATCTCTCATTGCATTTACGGATTAGAAGACATATTCCTGCCTATTTGTTGCCTAATGTATTTCTGAACTCGCAAATACTCTGTCTCCACAGCCCTTTTTCAGTCTGGCTTAAACCCTTGTCCCAGCTCCAGAACTGAGTACCCCTTAGCTCTGGACCGTGTGACTTGGCAAGTAAGAGTTCTGTATTCATAGTAACTGTCTCCAACATTTTGCAAATGTCAATTGTAACCTCACATCAGCAAAACTGAAGAGTCACAGATTTTTTAGTCTCTCCTTGCTAAGGGAACGTGGCAGTTGTGTAATCATTTTAGCTGCCCTTCTCTGTACCTTGTCTAACTCAGCTACTAACTTCTATTAAAAAGAAAAAATCCTTTAAGAAACAGCTTACCAACATTTCTTCAGTGGCTTGCTGCCCAACCACACTGCAGATATCTCCAAAATTGGCTGCACATACCTTGCAGACAAAATGCAAGAAATAACTACTAAGATCATAGCTTTAATACAGCAAACAAAATCAAAGGAAAAATGTAAACAGCTTTTAAAATCATAAAAACAGGTTTCGGTGCAAACTCAGTATCAGCCACTTCCCCATTCCATCAGTTCCCAAGGTTTAAAAGAAATATTTAAAATTGTTTTCTTCATTTCAAGCTTAATCAGCCTTTTTTAATCATGAAGAACCACCTCAGAACTTCAGAGAAAGGGGAGGAGGATAAAACACATTCAAAGTGCTGTCAAATGAAAGAATACAAGCAGTTATAAAGGTAAATAAGCTATGTTATGTCAGGATGAAACCAAAACACAGCCTCAGCACCTAAATACCATGATGGAGTACTGGTGTATTTCATCTTAATGAGCATCTTTAATTCCATCTACACACAGAGATATGAGCTCAGGTGGCTGACGCCGTATCAGTTACAGTTGGTTCACATTTTCGTAGATACCTACACAATCATAAAAACAAGCAAATTCTTCTTTGTTTCTGATAATAAAGGTAGGGACTCTGCAAAAAGCTTAGTGTCAAATATAAAATCTGTGGAAATGCAAGCTACCAAAGAAACCCCACAGCTTTCACTTGTATGTGTCACAGATGAGATCTAGCAGGAAAGAGTCATTTAGACAAATGCAAGTTCCAATTTGATGACACTCCTTTCACAGATAATCCAGATCAGATGCTGATAATTCATACCTTACGAACATGAAACATTCTGCAGTCACAGCACATCTCGCAAAACCGAGGAAGAACAAGTCTTTCCGTGATGTCCTTTCCCACCATGGAGGCCATTTTGCACATTATCTAATGGCAAGACAGACACTAATCAGGGATGCTTACACAACACACCATTCTGCATCAGTTAAGCAGAGGCTTTTTACATTTACTTTTCATTCTGATGCCATAATTTTATTGAAAATTGTGGAAAAAATATTGGAAAAAATACATAATTTGAATTGAAAAGGTCTGGCCACTACTGCAAAAAGCTTTCTTTTTTTCTTTTTACCCTCCCCTTGTCATGATGTAACACAGCTGTAAAAGACATTGGTCTTTCAAACTAAATCAAATTCCTAACTAAAGAAGATAACTGAACTCTCAGAAATTGCTCTCATATCTCAAACAGACTTACAAAAATAAAAAAAAAAACAAGTACAGAATTCTTTTAGTATTCCAATACTTTGTATTACAATGAACAGAAAATTAACAATTAATGTGCTTAAGTGACTTCTACAACTTCTGTATGATTTAAAAATTAATCACAACACTCCATCTTGCGCATATGCAACTCCCTAACACAAATTACTGAAAAAGCATATCATACCAAAAAAGTGAGAGCTTTTCCCTCTAACTGCTCTTTGTTCTGATTTTTACTACAACTTTTTCTTTTTTAGGAAAAAAAGGTAATCTAAAAGAATTTTATGTTTAAGTTTCCTAGTCACATCAGTAGACTACTTAAAATTAATTTTCCTGTAATAACAATTTATTATATTTCTAACCTCTAGGAGCTTGGTAAGCTACAGAAACCTTTCTCAAGTTTCAATATCTTCAAAACAATGAAGATAGGTAAAACGATTCTGCTTTAAATTTTATTCCCTTATGTACTAGTAAGTTTCTTCAAGAAAGTACTGGAAATCCGGTGCCAAATAAAATAATGCTCAGCCTGCTTATTGTTTACAAGTCCAGCCACATTATGAAAGTAAAACATTGATGAGGTCTCCATCAACCAGAAAGAATTAAAAAAATAAAAATAAATATCACCCAGCAAAAAGCATCAACATAAATTGCAAAAATTCAAGGGAAACATAAGGACATATATCCGCCATTTCTCCTTTCTAAATTAACTTAGTAATTTGCTTACTATTTTAATTTGATAGATAATATTTTTTAAATTATTAAGGTTGTGTCCAATGCAAAAACTAACCATGACTTCATCAACTCAGAAGCTTATTATTTCATCCAATAAAACAAACCAAAAATCAATAAAGAGAATAGATATACAGCAAAGACTGACAGAATTCAAGCGTTAAAGATCTTCCACTGATGGAAATTTTCCACATGTGCAATTTAAGCCTCCATAAAACAAACCTGAAAAAAATAAAAAGCCAACAACAGCAGATGCTTTAGAAGTCAATAAAATTAATCCCCTCTGCTGTCTTGTCCAGCTGGGTTTTTTCTTTACAGCATATATAAGCTATTGAATTTAAATCTAACCTTGACTTGAGTGTAACACAGCATGGAAAAAATTACAGATTAGTTATGGATAGCAATATAATTTTTCCTCTTTAATAACACATGGGCGTGTATCTTGGAAACACACTATCATCACTGCAACATCGAGCATTCAAGCAAACATTATACTGTGTGATTTGGTATTGCTGTTACTTACAGCCACGGCTTCCGTCTTCACATCATCATTGCTGTCTGGAGCTGTCAGATCTATCAGAACAGGGCATACTTTGGTCTCCACATCGTATCTCTCTATAAGTTCTTGCTCCAACAGAACTAACAATGCTGCCTGGCTAGTTTTTCTTACCTATCATAAAGACAAAAAGTGAATCAAGGAATTTGAAAACAGTTTGGGGTTTGTTTTTTTTTTCTAAATGTGTGTCCTGTATTTTGGAAGCTGTACCCATATACGGCCACACACCTACACCAATTGCACTTGGCAAAAGGACAAGTGCTCCAAAACCACTTTTGCAAACACTTCTTGGGTTCAAACATAGTTTGTTTCAAACATGAACACATGCATGTTGTAAACTAAGGTAATGCTATTATAAAAGTGTCCCCCCACATACTTCCCCAAACACAGGACAGCAACATCAAAAAAAGTAGTCATGGGAAAGCTCATTTACGAAAAACAGCACAACTAATTGGGAGTAACAAAGTTCTAAGGAATGTGAATTTTATTAAACAAATCCTCTTTTTCTGAGATTAACAAGTTTGGCTGACAATGAATAACTGCATTTATTTTGAAAGCATTTTAAATTCTGAGAGACAATTTTGCTTAGTCCCATCTAACAAAAAAAAAAAGACTGTACAAAAATAAGATAACCATTAATAATTGACTTCAGATGTCATAGGTTTTGGTACCTATTTTTAATTATGGAAAATCTGGAAAGGGCAAGAAAAAGAAGTGAAAAACTTAGAGGCCTAAAATATTTAAAATAATGTATCACCTAGGATTAGTCTAGTCTGAAATGACATGGGGAAGCCTAGAGAAAGCCTTAGACAAGCTAACTTGTACATGCGGAAAAACAAACCACACAAGTTCAATCCAAAAGCTTTATTGGATGGATATACAAATCACCGTTTATGAAGATACATAACTGCATTAAAAAAATGAATTATACCACAAAGTCAGTTTTTCATAACTGCTGTTCCTTCTTGCCAGAATGTAAATTATGTAAGCTTATCAAAATGACTGTTTGATTTTGTCCATAAGAATACAATATCAGATAAAAGGCCCCAAATCAGAACAGACTAAGTCAGATGAAAAAAATGTTGGAAGTTTTCTTTAAAGTTCAGAGCGCCATGTATTTCACGTCATTCAAAACCTTTTTATCTCAAAACATTACACGCTTGTATGATGATAAATTACTTAAATTGAAAAACCTCACACCAGATATATTCAACCAGCTAATAAACTATTTGTACAAGATACTTACCTGGTTATTCTGGTCTGCGAGGTATCGTACCACAATAGGCAGTAAGTATTTGGAAAAAGCATACGGGATTGAAGGTCTGTTTTCTTGACAGAACATAGCAATATGAGGCACCTGTTCCATCAGTTCTGCCCGCACAGTTGGCTCTGTCAGGGTCAAAATAAAACCAAACAAGGCACAATAAATGTTTACAAGTATACTGCCAGAATAAGCTTTTTACAGTCCTGTACCTACAAACTATATTCTCAAGTGTTCGTGCCAGCATATTTATGTCAAGCTTCATTTTGACAAGCACGATCTTTTCACAAAACCAGGTACAACTACACTCTGTACTACTAAACTACTAAAAAGATGGGTCCCACATTCTCAGTTAAAAAACAGGAAGAAGTATAAGACAGCAATTCACCAAACATTATGAGTAACAGAATCTGTCTGAACTCCCTGCGAGCACCACCTACTTTAAAGAAACCTGCTAAGCAGAAAGTCAACCTAACACTGGTACCACTAGGAGAAGAAACAAACTGAGGGGAGCTCAGGGTCACAGCCTCTCATGTGGGAAAGATCCCATTGAGCAGGACAACCAGCCACAACCACCGATGCTTGTTTTCATTCTTTGTTTTTTAAGGCTACTGATATCTTCAACAGATGGAACAGGTCCTGCATTTTTTAACAGTTGCTTCTGTTAAACTTTTCGGGTATGTTTTTCATCAAAGTTGGTGACTATTTAAAAAAATATTTAATTCACTGTTTTAATTCAGAGAACAGTGCAGTGCTTGAATGAGTCCAGTGATGGTGGGGGATGGTGAATTGTGTGGCAGCAAAGACATGAGGGGTAGTGATAATTTGGTAACTACAGTAGTGTCCGAGCATGATCAGGTGCGAATTAGGGCTTGTCCCCCCAAGAAAGTGGCAGGACAATTAGCCCAGCTGAAGTGCATCTACACTAATGCACATAGCATGGGGAATAAACAGGAGGAGCTGGAGGCCATTGTACAGCAAGGAAATTATGATATAGTTGCCATCACAGAAACGTGGTGGGAGGACACACACAAGTGGAGTGCTGTAATCAATGGCTACCAACTTTTCAGAAGGGATAGGCAAGTAAGGAGAGGTGGTGGGGTGGCCCTCTATGTTAGGGGCAGTTTTGAATGTCTGAAACTTAACAGTGTGAATGACAGTGTTGAGTGTGTATGGATAAGAATTAAGGGGAAGGTCAACAAGGCAGACATCGTGATGGGAGTTTGTTATAGACCCCCTAATCAGGATGTAGAAACCGATGAAGTGTTCTATAAGCAGCTGGCAGAGGTCTCACAATCATTTGCCCTTGTTCTTGTGGGGGACTTCAACTTCCCAGATGTCTGCTGGAAATACTACGCAGCAGAGAGGGAACGAACAGTCCTGGAGGTTCCTGGAGTGTGTGGAAGAAGACAACTTCCTAACACAGCTGGTGAAGGAACCAACTAGGGGAAGTGCCCCCCTGGACCTGCTGTTTTTTAACACAGAAAGTCTTGTGGGGGATGTCAAGGCTGGAGGTCGCCTTGGGCAGAGTGATCATGAAATGATAGAATTTTCAGTTCTTGGTGAAGCAAGGCAGGGAGCCAGCAGAACTGCCACCTTGGATTTCCAAAGGGCAGATTTTAGCCTGTTTAGGAGCATGGTTGAGAGTGTCCCTTGGGAGGCAGTTTTGAAGAGCAAAGGTGCCCAGGAAGGCTGGGCATACTTTAAGCAGGTGCTCTGAGAAGCACAGGAGAAGGCCATCCCGGTGTCTTGAAAAATGAGCAGACAGGGAAGACCAGCCTGGCTAAATAGAGAGCTCTGGCTGAACCTCAGGAAAAAAAAAGGAAAGTTTACATTCTCTGGAAAAGGGGGTTGGCAACTTATGAGGACTATCAAGATATAACAAAGCTATGTAGGGGGAAAATTAGAAGGGCCAAAGCTCAATCAGAACCCAGCTTGGCCACTGCAGTTAAAGACAATAAGAAGAGATTCTTTTAGTATATCAATAGAAAAAGGAAGACTAGGGAAAATGTAGGCCCACTGATGAATGAGTCAGGTGCCCTAGTGGTGGAAGACACAGAGAACTCAGAGGGGTTGTGATCAGTGGCAGAGTCTAGTTGGAGGCCTGTAACCAGTGTTTTCCCCAGGGGTCAATACTCAGTCCAATTTTGTTCAATATATTCATTAATGACCTGGATGAGGGGACAGAGTGTATTCTCAGCAAGTTCGCTGATGATACCAAACTAGGTGGGGTGGCTGACACCCCAGAGGGCTGTGCTGCCATCCAGCGTGACATGGACAGGCTGGAGAGCTGGGCAGAGAAGAACCTAATGAGGTTCAAAAAAAGCAAGTGCAAGGTCCTGCACCTGGGGAGGAAGAATGCAAAGCACCAGTACAAGTTAGGGGCGGACCTGCTGGAAAGTAGTTCTGAGGAGAAGGATCTGGGGGTCGTGGTAGACAGTAAATTATCCATGGCCCAGCAATGTGCCTTTGCTGCCAAAAAGGCCAATGGAATCCTGGGCTGCATAGGGAAGAATGTGGCCAGGAGGTCGAGGGAGGTCATTCTCCCCCTCTACTCGGCACTGGTGAGGCCACAACTGGAATACTGTGTCCAGTTTTGGGCTGCCCAGTTCAAGAGGGACAGGGAACTGCTGGAGCGAGTCCAGCGAAGAGCAACTAAGATAATTAAGGGCTTGGAGCATCTGCCTTATGAGGAAAGGCTGAGAGAGCCGGGACTTTAGCCCGGAGAAGAGAAGGATGAGGGGAGACCTTATTATTGTTCACAAGTATCTAAAGGGTGGGTTGAAGGAGGATGGAGCCAGGCTCTTTTCAATGGTTCCCAGTAACAGGACGAGGGGTAATGGGCACAAGTTAGAACACAGGAAGTTCCGTTCAAATACACGGAAAAACTTCTTTATGGTGAGGGTGACAGAGCACTGAACCAGGCTGCCCAGGGAGATTGTGGAGTCCCCTTCTCTGGAGATTTTCAAGACCTGCCTGGAGTAATGCGCTCTAGGCAATCCTGCTTTAGCAGGGGAGTTGGACTAGATGATCTCTAGAGGTCCTTTCCAACTCTGAAACTCCATGATTCCGTGAGTCCTAATCCCCACAGAACGTGCACATCTATTTGGGGGATGAGAGGAGAAACAAGAAAAGAAATACAATTGTGTGTTAAATTCCAACTACTAAAAAAAATAGTTTCAATTTAAGAAGTAGGTCATTAACACATGCCTGATCGTTCACATGTCCACAGAAAAAAAATATATAATTTCAGACCCAAGTACTAAGTATTTCCATCCTTTCAGAATTTGCTGACATCTGTAGTTATTATTAGAGAACTGCTTATCTATAAAAACACATAATGAAAACCCAATTACTCTCAAGTTACAGTGATTTGATTTACACTATTTTAAATAATAAGTTTTATACTGTTTACAGGACACTCATGCCTTACTAAATTTTTTACTTATAAATTGTTCATGTAAATCTTAATGGTACGACCCGAACCATCTTCCTCGGAATTAACATGATATATTAAAAATACCACCTTTTGCTGGATAGAAGCACTTGCATTTGCAAGTAACTTGCATTTATATTTAATATGGCCAATGTATGCAGCACTTGGCTTTCCTGAACACTGGTTGTAAGAGAGAACTTAGGCCTGAATGAAACAAAACAAACACAAAGCAAGTACCATTCTGTGTGCAGTCTCTTCTTCACTGAGGACAATAGGAACAGAACAGATCACAGCACACAAAGTAATCAAATGCCTACAGGCTCCATTTCTGTGGCTATAGACTTAAATTACTTTTCCTACAGAAAAACATACCAAAGTCCTCTGTAAAGTTTATGAATTGCTGACAAAGTTTCAAAATACAAAATGAAATCCTAGATAAATCAATACTGAATAGGTTTGCTGTTCATGACAATAAAGAAAATCTGTTCTGTTTCTCTTCCCAAAACATTAACAGGAGCACACAACAAAAGCTTTTTTATTTAAACTTCAGATGTTCTGAATCATGCACAGCTCGAACTCCATAAGCAATACACACATCCTGAAATTAGTATTGAAGAAGACAGATCCTTAAGAAGACTACTCAAAATCATGTGAAAGTTTTAGCAGACTTGAATTAATGAAAGCAAACAGATAAAAAAAGGCTGAATTACAGTTTGGTGAACACTATGTCTATAGCACTAAACATGACGGTTGACCAAAATAAGCACCTGCAAATAGGACAAACATAATAGTTAATGAGATCATTAATTCCACATATAATATTAATGCGAGGAAAGGAAATAATACTTTTTGCCATTTTTTTCTAAAAAACACAGAGTCAGTGAATAAAATGTTACCATCGTCCATCTAAGTTTATAATTTCAGTCTAATCTCCTATTGGGAGCTTGCAGCACCTCCTACTGTTAAAGCTGCCTCGTACTTCCTATCATAGTAACTCACCTTTCGCTTCCTTATAAAAATTTGCCAGAGAACTCCTTAGAATACAAGATAGCATAAGCTGCAATTCTTCATTAGGATGAAGTTTTCTCGGAGAAAAAAAAATATAAAACACACGCAAAAAATTCCCTACCCAAACCCAAAGTAGATCAGCTGTTTTCAAGACTAAAGCTGGCAAAACCATCTATTTTCTTCCTATGTTGAATTCTGGTCCTCTTATCTGACAAGGCCTAGCTTCTTCACTTCTGGAAGAAGGGCTTGAAATGTGCCAGATAAAGGAGTCCCTTTACATTTCAACATGGTTTTTCCCATCTGTGTGAAAACCTACCCAAAGGTGGCTGAGCTAAGAGGCCTTGAAAATACCCTCCATTTGCACCTGCCCAGTAGCTGACAGAGAGCACAGCAACTACAGATCGCAGAGTCCTTCCTTGCCAAACACGTTTTGAGATGGAGAAAGTCATCACCCCTGTAGACAGAATGTACACAGCCCCTCTCCCAAGAGGGACTCTTTTGAAAAGGCTACAGATGGGAAACAGCAGAATGAGGAACCACCAGGCTGGGTAAGGAGGGATGAAGGGCTGAGAGGTGAGTGACAAGGAGATAAAACTAGCAACTAAAGGGAAGGGAGACTGAAACCTGCTGGACAAGAAACTGGAACCAGGGCCCAATGCCAGTGCTGGAGGGACTCGCTCCCACCTTTCCCATAAGGCTGTTATTTCAAAACATGCCCAGGACATGATCTAAGGGTACAAGAGGCTTGTGTCACAACACTTATCACTAGGAGCTTGTTCTCACATCTTAGGACCGCTGCCTCATTCCTTGCAGCAGACAGAAGGTGACTGATGTGGAGAGGGCAGAGCAGAGCAGGAGAGAGGAACAGAAATTTGGCTGAGGCTGCATGTTTGGCAGCAGTTCTTAAATCGTTTCCAAATTTGCTTCAGGCAGTTCCCACCCTCCCAAACCCAAAAATTGCTGCTGGCCTTTCCATTATGTCAATGCAACTGTTCATGCAGCCAGACTACAAACTCTATCAAATAACTGATCTGGCTGACACAGCTTTTGCCCCACCACAGCAGCATGATTAAACAGCAAGAACTGGCACTTAGATTGGTCTCCCTGTGCAATCACACATTTCCCTCAAGTAGCAGAACTATCTGATGATGGAAGCAAACAAGTGATGGTAAGAGGGTGCAGGAACTGCTTCCTGTAATATCACCATCAAAATAGAGTGAATGGGGTGGCTGACACCCCAGAGGGCTGTGCTGCCATCCAGCGTGACATGGACAGGCTGGAGAGCTGGGCAGAGAAGAACCTGATGAGGTTCAACAAAAGCAAGTGCAAGGTCCTGCACCTGGGGAGGAAGAATGCAAAGCACCAGTACAAGTTAGGGGCGGACCTGCTGGAAAGTAGTTCTGAGGAGAAGGATCTGGGGGTCATGGTAGACAGTAAATTATCCATGGCCCAGCGATGTGCCTTTGCTGCCAAAAAGGCCAATGGAATCCTGGGCTGCATAGGGAAGAATGTGGCCAGGAGGTCGAGGGAGGTCATTCTCCCCCTCTACTCGGCACTGGTGAGGCCACTGGTGTCCAGTTTTGGGCTGCCCAGTTCAAGAGGGACAGGGAACTGCTGGAGCGAGTCCAGCGAAGAGCAACTAAGATGGTTAAGGGCTTGGAGCATCTCCCTTATGAGGAAAGGCTGGGAGAGCTGGGACTCTTTAGCCTGGAGAAGAGAAGGGTGAGGGGAGACCTTATTATTGTTCACAAGTATCTAAAGGGTGGGTTGAAGGAGGATGGAGCCAGGCTCTTTTCAATGGTTCCCAGTAACAGGACGAGGGGTAATGGGCACAAGTTAGAACACAGGAAGTTCCATTCAAATACACGGAAAAACTTCTTTACGGTGAGGGTGACAGAGCACTGGCACAGGCTGCCCAGGGAGGTGTTGGAGTCCCCTTCTCTGGAGATTTTCAAGACCCCCCCTGGATGCAGTCCTGAGTAATGTACTCTAGGCAATCCTGCTTTAGCAGGGGAGTTGGACTAGATGATCTCTAGAGGTCCCTTCCAACTCTGAAAATTCCGTGATTCCGTGATCCATGAAGTAAAATGCTGAGAAATGCGATTTGTTCCTTTGCCTCATGGGAAGCTGTGCAAAATGCTCAAGTCAAAACTCTTCACAGAGTAATTGCACACTACTCATTTGATTGCAGTCCGAACTCTGTGTCTTCACTGCTGAAGAAATACCCCCACTGCAATCAAAGCCAACAAGAATTCTATATTAAGCATATCAATAGCTATGTATAAACTTTCAGACATTATGCACTCAAAAGTGGGCAGACCATTTTCATTTTATTACCTCTACAGTTTGCCCACCCACTGGTAAAGCAATGGCAACACTCCCTTTCCCTAAATTGTCAAGGCTTGCTGTGAAATTGAGTTCATACATTTCTTTATGAAGCACTCCAGTAAGAGAGCAATGAGTACCAAAAACATAATATCCTTTTTTCTTCAGAACAGGGTTCATCTATTATGTAGCACTTAAAGACAGTGGCCACACTACCCGATAATATTGAAGAGCTGCTCCCGTAAAGTGAGCCCCCTTCTTTCTGAGCTACTAAGTAAGCTCTGGCTTTGTGAGGATCACAAGACAGACGAGATGATGCAATTAAAGATTTGAAAAATTCATGCCCAGGAACAAATTAGAACTCTGAAGTCACCTTAGTTCTTACATTCCTTAACTTTTAAGTACATGGCTCTGCAATCTTAGTAAGGTCAATTCAAACCAAGAAACAAACCAACACTGTGTATGTAACTGGTGATGTAACGCAACACCGTAATTCACTATCAAAAAGCCATTTGTGCTCTTCTGGGGAATTACTGCTGCTATGCAAGAAACTGAACCTTATGCTTACCAATTTAGATAAGAGCTCAATTCTTCCAAATGCTGAAGCATATGTTCCAGCGCGTACTGAATAGAGCCTAATCTCGCAGTCTGATGGGGTTACAGTAGAGGGTTTTTTGCATTATGTTTCCTGAAGACCCAAGCAACACCACCAAAAATTTCCACTAAAGATTTTGGATTCCCTTCATCCATTCCTCAGCTTTGCCTTTAACTTAGATGGGTGGCATCTCCAAATACAGGTTCCAGCAGTCTTCAATACTACAATATCTGTCTGCCATTTCAGTTTAAACTTTTCTGTTGTTTATAGCTAAATTTATGGTTTGGTCATCAACACAGTGAACAGAGCATGGCAGTATCAGTTAAAATTATTACACACAGCTTCTTAAAGAATCAGCTCATCCAGCTGATTAATATATCTGTATTATATATTTTTTGCACTGTACAATACAGTCAGGACCAGGCTTTCACACAGTATAAACAAAATCTGGGTGGAGAATTTTGCTTCACATCAAGACTGAAAGTTTCTATTTTAGGCACCCTGGAAAATCACTGTGTACAATTACATTCTACATAACATTTGCTTGGAACAGTATTTTTCCGTTTGGCAGAGGAAGTATTTTTAAGTGCTCTTTTTAAACTATCTCCTGAAGGTAGAAATCTATGCCTTAAAGTAGCAGGCTACTAGAAAAAAAAGTTGCAACCTGTGAAAAGAAAAAAAATTGAAAAGAAATATTAATATAAAAAGTTAGACCTCAGAAATAAACTCATACTTTTTTTTTTCTCATTCATTAGCACTTTGCTTCATTCTATCAGGTCTTGTGTATCTTCTAGATACAAAATTATACTGAACTGAGTTTTAGAAATCAAGCAAAACTAAAAGAAGGAGAGGAGAAAGTGAAAATAACTCCCATGTCTTCTGTTCATGAAATGACTTTGAAAAGAAGTTGCCAGAATATAATGAAACCATTCTACCTCTCTCGATTTCCAGACTACATGAAACTAGCAATTGTCATGGTTTAGGCCGAACCAGCCACCGGGTGAGTGATAGATGCTCCCCCTACCTCTCTTCAGAGGCAGAGGAGGGAAAGACTTATGAGCTTAGAAGGAACTAAACTACCTTGATGAAATATTAATAATAAAATAAAAAGAAAATAATGAAATATACACAAAACCTAATCAAGCTCCCAGGATGACAATCACGTAACTGGGTGGCACTGGGGAAGTCCCAGACTGGACTCAGTGATGGATGGGAACTGGATTCTGGATCGGGATCAAAGGCAGATGAACAAACAGAGTCCTCCTCAGACACTGGCCACTGAAGAAAGAGGGCTGACCCATTGATCCGTCAGCTTTTATACTGAGCATGATGCAGATGGGATGGAATACCCTGTCAGCCATGTTTGGGTCACCTGTCCTGTCCTCTCCTCCCTGCAGGTGGGACCTAGCTATGCTTTTCCATTTCTGACCCTCCAATGGGGCAAATAACAAAGTTAGCTGCCCTTGGTTGTTACAGCAATAAGTATAAGCAAGAGTCTCTCTGCATACCATTCCTTGGTATAAACATAGGTCTTACCACACTGAGAGCGAACAGTGTCTGCACAATATGCTGTTAGTTTCAGTAGTTCAAAGAGGCCCAGCTAAAAAGTAAAGTTACTGAACAAAACTTGTCCTGTTTTACCTCAAACCAGGACAGCACTATATTCCAACCAACATCCCCAGAACCTGGAGAGACTTTAATCTGCACACACCAACCTTCAGTTTTAGCTATTTCACAAATCACCGTTTAAATCAACATCCCAAACTGATTCCAAAATCGTAGAAGTAATTAACTGTTCCCTCCCCACTCATGAAAACACACTTAAATTTCCCCTAGAATTTGACACCATCTCTCATGTAAGCAAAATGCCAACATACTCATCTAGCTACTCCTAGCACATACGCCTAGCTTTCCTATATAAATGTGTATGTTTGTTTCATTCCTGCTGAGGCTTCAGTTCACCCTATATTCTACTTCAGCTATGAGAAAGTAAAGCACCACGGTTAGCTGTATACTGGAAATTAAAAGTGGATTATTGCAGAGCTGCACAGTATAATATGAACTAATTGCTCCAGAACAGTTATTTGTAAATGAAGTAATTATTCCAGGGCCAGCTCGCAACTAGATTTATTTCACAATAGCTTGTTCTGCAACAACATACAGTATTTAGAAGAAATTCTGCAAAGCTTTCATTATCCCAAAATGACCATTCTGGAATACAAGCAGCAGCCAATTTCCCCTGCATTTTGAGGGGCTGTAAGGTTTTTGTGTTGTAAAAGCATACGTGAAGAACAACTACTGATGTTAACACTGCTTTAACTGATTATTTTGATGAATGTTTTAAGTACACCTGAATATAAATAATATTAATATATATTATTTATATTAGGGTTTAATATTAATAATATTAATATATTATTTAATAAGGGTCGTGAGTGAGAAGGTGTAAGTGCATAGCTTTGAATTCACACTTTCATTCTTTAAAAAAAATATTGGTGAAAGGCAAATGAAAATATTTATTTACTTGTGCTAGAGAGAAACAAGCAGTGCAGAAAACACCTTCATGCCCTTCCCCCTGTACAGATCCCCATTTCTGTATTCAGCCTGAATATAAGGTCCACAGCATACTAAGATGCCAATCTGCCCACAGCATGGCAATAATACTGGATTTGTATACATGCCTATTCTCAAACTAAGCGTCATTTGTATGACCAAAGACAAAGTTTAAATAAATTCTAGAGTTTACCAACTCAAACTTTTTCTATCCCCATCTTTCCCAAATAGAACTTTTCCTTCCCCTCTTTTTTTTTTTTTCCTTCTGGTGTCATCCAAATTCTCCCTTTTGATTCCTTTCATTTCCCATTCCACCTGTCCCTCCAAATTTCCTACCTTTTTTGAAGACAAAAGAAAATCTAGGCAAGTGAAAATACACTGTAACCAGAGCCCATCCCTTTTAGCTTAGGAGTCCATCAGAAAGAAGACTGATGTGTTTGATATGTGTGCTGCTTCAGTAGTCAGGTTCTTTTCTCTTACTAACCAGAAATGGACTTCATTACTGACCAGCAGAGCGAGGAGCGAAATACAGACTAATGAGACAGGGTAAAGTCACTATTAGTCATCCATCAGATGTGTGGAGAGACAAAAGAGGACCACATCCAGCAAAGGAAAAAATTCTTAGTGTAGCAGGACATGGGAGAAGAGGTATGGAAAATCCAGAAACATGAAGACAGAGGGAAGAAAAAAACACAGTGGAGCTATTGACATCTGGAAAAGGCAAATATCAGCATTCCCATTAAGACTGCTTATATATGAAGATTTTGTTAAATGAAATGCTGTAATAAGTGTATTCGCCAGGTATTGTTGGTATCTCTCACTATATCAACAGCAGTAATTGAAATGGTCTTACTAACATAGGTTAAGCATGCTATTAAGCAATTAAGGTTGTGAGGCCATGCACATTAAGACTGATTATACAGCTTCAAAACTTAATGACCAATTAGTCTAATAATTGTTTTTTAAAATCAGTTTCTTTTTCAAACTGCATTCACAACTGATTCTATATAGTAAAGGGACTACTTTTCATTCCGGAGAAAAAAAAATTCTAGTTGGTTATATTCAAGCAAATAAGCACCAGTTCTCCAGGAAGTTGTCCCCCTCCCCATCATTTCTTTAGAAAGATACCTATATGCATCTATTTCATAGTACACCAAAATACCACATATATTTCAGAAATGAAGATACAGACTCTCCCTCTAAAAGAACCCTCAGAAAATGAAATTTAAAGTTTTCAGTGCCCAGTTTTGCAAGGACATTTATGAAAAATGTCAGTAATGCAATAATTCTGGCTAAGGCTAACTTTCAAGGCCAATTAATTGTACTTGTGTGCACAGTGATGAAGCCTTATATCATCGGATAAGCCATTCACAAGCTGGCACCAAAAAAAAAGTCTGAATAAAACTAATTTACTCAAGTGAAAAAGACAGACATAAGGGCCTTGTTCAAGCTCACAAGTCTGTGGCTAGTCTATGTTTGAGAATGAAGAAGGCACAGCTGTTTTAACACAAAGATAAGCACTTTATCACTAATGAGGGTTTATAGGGGATAAGTTAACATTTGCCAAGCACCAAGCTTCTATGCCAAGCTGCTTCTTGGCTTGCATAAGTTCAATGACACTACAAAAACATCTAAGTGGGAAGCCATAACCAACATCCCTAAAGAAACAGAGAAATTACAAAGTGATTGAACAGCAGATTCAAAAGCAATGCAAGGTAGCACCTTTCTTACCACAGCTGTAACTATTCTAGGGAACTTGCTACCAAAGACAGTAGGGAAGGCCAGAGTTCAGAAGGACTGAAAAATACCCAAATCCCACAGCAAAATCACAGACTTAGCAGTAACATCCAACTACAGCAATGAAGAAAAACACTGAAGAAAATAAGCCTTCCAAACAACTGAAATTTGGAGAAAAAGTTGCTTTGGCAAGTAAGGGGTTTGGATGTGGCAGATTATTCCCCAACTGCCACTGATGGGTTTTGTCCACTGGAACAGCTATTCTGTGCTGCCATTTACATACAGCAGGACATGATACCAGGGAACAGCAATTCCTGTGTTCCACTAACACTGGGAGCAGCTCATTTCCAATATCACCTGAAGTGGGTATTTTTTCCCAGTAGAAACATACTGGTGATCTTAAGGCTGCAAAGCCACACGTAACGTGGAACAAATTCATTAGAGTCCAAACTGCACTGTCAGGAGAAGACCCACTTTATATCATTGCTATATGTAGTTACGCAACAGTAGTCATAACTCTCCTTCACAAAATACCTTTCACTACAACTTGCTGCCTGTCCATCTGCAACCTGCAAACTGGCTATTGACAGAGAGAAGTTAAAACACCACTTCGTATTCTTTAGGTATAAGCAATACTTAATTCCTCCTCCCCAAAGAAACTTTCATAAATTGGTGATATTAACAGTATATTACTCAGAGTCCAAATGAACTCTCACCAAAAGCTATTGCTTTGAGAAATTTTTGTCAACAGTTTTTTAAAAACAGTTTTAGAGCTGATATTTGCCTTTGCCATGATGCCTCAGAAAATTCATGTCATGGCTAGCCAGTTTGTATGTCAAGATCTGTGTCAATCATACCAAACCAGTCTCATGATTTTTTTTGTGCCTTCCACCCTACAATCATATATTTAGACCCAGATCTTTTTCTAGTAAATATTAACTTTTATTTCACATTAATGCAGTGCTTAGCATAACAAAGATGACATTTAGCTTCTTAAAGTATTATCACAGTATATGAATAATAATCATTTACATCCCCCCCCAAACACAAACAAAAAAGCCCCAAAACAAATGAAACCCCCCAAAAAACCCTAAACTTGTTTCTTTTTCAAGCAAAGACCATGTCTGAAAAATAAGCCCACCTGCACAGCTTCTGAAATTGCAAGGTATTAACAGGACAGAGGACTGCTTAGGCAACTTTAGGACAGTTGGTATTTCTGGTTCACTGCCGTACCCATACTTTAGATAACAGCAGCAGTAGCACAAAGAGAGCATGGATATTGTGTACCCCAGGTACATTCTTCAATTCAAACCTCATTATACCCACTACTGACAAAAAAAGAAGAGCACCTTGCTTTCTGTGGCATGATGTGACAAGACATATACCTCCCTATGTTAAAAAATAGGCATAAGACTAATGAGTATCACCTATTAGAAATGAGAAGACCTGTACATAGTTTAGTTTGACTTCCCAGTTTGTTTTTATTTTTCTTTATTTATGCATTTAAACATGAAGGCTTGAGTCCAGGATGGCTCTAACCATACAAATATCTGGCTCTAACCAAGCAAGTCAAAACGCACAGATACTTTTATGTTTTCTTATTCCAAACTCAGTTATTTTTTTTGTTTTACAGAACAAGTTGGAAAAAATATGATAAATGGGAAAAAGTATCAGATGAGAGAAAAATGAAAAACAAGTCTAGTAATAGCAACCTTAACAAAAAACAAAACAGGAAAAAAAACCACAAAAATAAACCCCCCAAACAAAAAACGAACAAAACCCACTGTGGTGCAGTTCGAATAATAGTCAAGCACATATATTAAGAAGATACAAAGTAGATTTAGTTCCCTACAAAATTTTCACATGGTTTAAGACACGAGGATATTC
This sequence comes from Vanellus vanellus, assembly GCF_965231255.1. NCBI lineage: Eukaryota > Metazoa > Chordata > Aves > Charadriiformes > Charadriidae > Vanellus > Vanellus vanellus. The sequence goes on along the minus strand of NC_138906.1, from coordinate 113,866,634 downwards.
TAATAACCTGTCTTACAGAAACAGGCTAAGTCCAATACTGCAAATGCTCGAGGCACAAAAATCAGTCAAGTTTGCAGAAATGTAATTTGTGGGGCAGCTATAGAATCCAGTGCTACTAGTTTGGCAGATCTGAGACAACTTCTACAACGCAGGAAAAGCCTGAAATGCTGCTTTTACAGACGCTGAGAAAATATCAACCCTGACTAAAAACGTACCCCACCCTTGCTAAAGGAAACAGATTGATTTGAGCTCAACTCTTGGCTTTCATTACATTTCTATCTAAACAAACTTCAATTTCACACACTGATTGTCACCAATGAAAAGCCTAAGGCTAAAAGTTGCTGCACGAGGCCATTTTTCCCAGGACACATCTGTCCTATTTTCCAAACTTTAAATGAAACCTCAGAAAGTTTCTGATGCTCAGAACTGCTAACATGATCACACAAACAAGCACCACATATCCAAATTTCAGAACCGGAGCTTTGCTAGGAAAGCACTCTTGAAACAGTAGCAAACCACTGTTCTCAAATACAGATTTAATCTTAAATGAACAGAGACTTTTTTTTCCCCTTCTTAAAGAATTACTTACAGAAGAGCTTACAACAGGCTATTTCCTGGCTAAACAGGATATTCCCTCAGAAAAATAAAAACGTGCACTTTAAGTGAAGACAGTAATGACAGAATAACAGAAATGAGAAGAATGACTGTTTACCCTCGGAAAGCATTATGTTCTGTAATTCTGGAAAAAGGGAGAAAAACTAACAGACATTAAACAGAAGAAATATTTTCTTCTCATACAAGACTTAATACAAATTTCTCTCCATAGCACTCCTACAGTGACAAAAGAATGATCTTCAGATTCTCCCTGATGTTTTGCCTCTAAAGCCTTCCTTCTTCCTTCTGGTGCTCCAACTGTATCAGCTACGTTGAAATCAAGCCCTTAAAATTCTAGATTGAAGATCTAGATTGCAGCTCTGTCCACACCATTTTCCCACCGCTTTTTAAGCACTCCTTTTCTTTCATATTTGCTTTTCATTCTTCTCCTGGTTTTGCCTTTTATTCCAAACACCCAGTAGTCTTAATATATTCACAAACAAAAGCCCCTCTATATCTACAGAGCCCTCCTACTCATTACTTATATCTGCATCTTGCTTACCAATTTCTGCTGCCTCTCTTAACTTCACAACTGGTTGCCCAAAAGGGAACAACTTCACCATTTAAATTCTATCAAAACTAATGAGAGTTTTGCACAATTGTTTTACAAGGTTCTTTTCAAGGCAAGAAATTAATCTTTATCTACAAATCTAAAATAATCATGTAGATCTGCTGAGTAGCCAAAATACATAATAAAAAGTTACTCAAAAATGTACTGATGGAAAGTGGTAATCCTACATTTTGAAGGGGCTTAATTCTGTTGAGGAAAATAGTAAAGATCCCCGCAAAGATAACTGAGTTAGCAAAATGAAATTTTATAGTGTTTTATTGCATTCGCAGAAGCCTAGTTTGAATACTGAAGACGAGAAGGAACATACTGGTCCTGTGCTGAACACAGATTCAGCAGTTCTGACCTTCACTCATTAACCCAGTAAAACGTTTAATGCTACCTACCTGAATCATCAGCTAATCTGCTGATCCTCTCCAACACAGCAATACAATCTCTCTCATCATCACTGACTTCCTTCAAAGTGTCCAGCAAACTTCGAGCCACCATTTGCCTAGTTTACAAGAAAGATTAAAAATTAGCATTATTTGTGTCCAGAAATACAGCCAAATCAAAGAGTTATGCAACCATACAAGTTTCTTAAACCAAACAGTAAAATTTTACATAGATTCACCTTTAACTCAGCAAATTTAGTTAGTCCTGCTTTGGGAATTCTTAATTCTGATACCTGGTGTAATCCTAAAGAACTGTTAATTTTAAATGTAACATTAGAAGTACCCCTTTGGTTTACAAGGATAAGGGAAACCAGCCACAAATATAAAAAAAAACAGTAATCATCCACCAAGTGGGCAAACAGAAGATGAATGTTAGGAAGTCAGTGTCAGCCTTCATCCTTACTTCTTAATTCCCTAACTTGTTCCATACAAAGCAAGACAACACCACTATTTGCAGAACAGTTTTAAACAGAATTATGCACTTATTTCACAAAAAAAAAGCATGAACACTCAAGCTGAAGATTTCCATACCAACTGTGATGTTTAGAAGCTAAACTTCATTCAAATGCTATATAGAGCAATGGGTATATACTGTGAAAATAAAATATAGTATCCCGTGTGTGCCTGGTACATACATTAAGCGAAGCAGAAATGAAACGTTAAGAAAATATGAAACAAGTCAGGATCAACTCAGTTACTACTTCTAATGCATGAGAAAATTTTCTAAGGATTAACTTGTTAGTGATAAGACACAGTCAAATTTGGGGGTTTGTCCTCTAAGGTTCTGTTGCAGCCTGTGTTACAAAGTCATACCCGTCAACTACCTGGACAGCCCTAAATGTTAAGTTTTTAAACAATGCAGCTGGCAATGTATGGCAATCAACCTTTCTCCTCAACAACAGCCTGCAATGGCATAACTCTTGTTTTTATCACCTTTTTGGACAATGTGGGTTGAACATCAGAGAGCTAGCAGGATTATCCCACCAGTTGAATGGGCTAAGAAACAGTGTCCAACATGCTGCTAGCTCTTTTACTGCCCCAGAGCAATTTATCAAAATGCTGAAGCAGCAAGGGTCAAGTGCCAGATATTTCCAGAACTAACTGACAGAAACACTCTTAGGATGTAGCCTAGATATAAGCACTGCTGGCAAACAGCAGTGCTGTAGACGAGAGCAGAAGCATAGCTAAACTTGATCATGTTCACTACAGTGAGTGGAAGCAATGGTCACAAACTGGTAAGAAACAGATGGTTACATTCCTAATGTACAGGGGAAGGTTGAGAACTTTACAATTCCATGCAATCGGAGAAATGCAGTAGGTTTTCATGAATTCCCAAAGCTAAGCTGACATTTCTGTTTTCTCAAACTGAAGATCAGCAATTTAAATATTTCACATCGGTCACTTGCAAAACTATCTTAAACTAAACTGTTTTGACATACAGATGAACAAAATCCTCTAAAAAGCAAACTACAAAAAACCCATTTGCCTTTAACAAACTTCCTCTCCCTTACTCTTTTCAACTTCATAAAAGTGCAACATCTCTCAGCAAAGATCTTGATATGCGGTTCGAAGTTCAGCTATCAAAATCCTAATGGAGGGAAACAGACTATGTGACACACTAACCTAGAAGCAGAGTTGACTTGGTCTTTTAAAGGGCTGGACACCTCTGAAAAGAGAAGAGGAACAGATGAAGCATGTTTCATAAACCAGCCTGCCCGGATGCATGTGTCTCCTACATATTAAACGTAAGCTTGGAAAGCAAGAGACTAGTAAACTGACCCACTAAGTTGGCCTCAGCAAGTAAGGAACCACAATAAACAGCACTACATCCCATCAGGCTCCTGGGAACTATGGAATGGCTCCCTACTATGCTGTGAGTTTTGAGAAGACTCTCATCTCTTCATAGAGCTTTATTAGCAGTATCCTGAACTGTGATGGCTGGATCCCACAGCAAGTCTTTGCTAGTACCTGTGAGCTTGACAGATGGCTATACAGAAATAACCACCCTGTAAGCTGAAGGCCAGAAACCTTATTTACATTCAAGACAAGGAGATGAAAATGCAAATCCTAACCTAAAGTAGATATGACTTATTATTAAAACCACTCAAAGCTAAGAAAGGACATTCAACTTCTCTGGACTAAAGGTAGGAGATGCCCCCCACCTGCATCCAGGTGCTATTTTCCTCCTTGGCTTGTAAGAGAATCAATGGATCTACTTTTACGTTTAGCAGATTCTGATAAAAAGCATTACAACAGCAAACAAAAGGGCAAGCTAAGCACACTTTAGAAAACGTAACTGGGTAGGCAGCCAGTGATGACAGGGTAATCTCTGAACTCCATCCATCCAGTGTTCTGGGAGACGACATCCACTCATGTACTCCAAATATTATGGGCTCTGACCTAGTTCTGCCACTATTCTCAGCAATCTGTCAAAATTCTTCTTGTGCCTCCAAGGCACAAACATAGGACACAGAGCTAAACCTACCTCGCATTTGCAACAGGCTGAGAGCCCACATATAGGCAACTAATGCAGAATGACTCGAGCCCTGCAAGCTTACACTTCAACATGCTCCGCTTACTGTAAAGTAGAGAGTAAGCGAGGGTCCCTGGTGCCCTGTCTAGCAGTCTCACCTTCTTCTCATGCAAGCATTGACAGTTGAGCTACAAAAAGCATTCAACAGAGGACTGCAATGAACTATTAATGCACAGTAGTATAACATAAAGCAAGCAGTAGTTCGCCCGGCAACTTGCCAGGTGAGTATTTGTGAAATTGTAACAGAGCTCTGAAGGATGAGATGTCTGGTCTAGACACAAACAAAACAACAAAAATAGGCAGACAGGCTTCATGCTCAAGAGGCAAGAAAATACCTCCTGTGACAGGGAAAAAGAAGAGCAGGTTTCCTCTAGGGATAATGACATCATGTCCCCATACACTGCATTCTAACAGGGAATCAGATTCCTCCAAGTACGTATGTGACAGAAATGACTCCACCAACATTAATAGTGACAATATAAGTGATTTTAATGGCGTACATTCTGTTACTATACATTACTCCTGGTTATCAGGGCATGATGTGGGGCTACAATTAATGGTTTCTTGCCATTTCCCACTTGCCACCGGCTTGGGTTTCTGCAGTGCTTGCCTCTAATGAGATACCAAGCTCCACTAAGAACTTCTACCTTTACACATTCTCAGTGCCATCAGAGCTGTCTTCGTTGCAACAACTACCAGAATTGCATCTTCTTGCCCATTCAGTCAGATCTCCTACCAGATTCCTCCAGGTCCAAAGAAACTTTTGCTAGTTGCTCTGGAAAGTGAAGCTTCAAATCAGTAACCTTAGAGCTGTGAACTTGCAAAGAAAATTATTTATTCACCATACGTGTCTTTGGTATACCACTGCCACCTATGCAATGCATCTATTTATCCATTAAATAGCTTACAGGGCAAAGAAAGGGCAGAGATCAAAGGCTGGAATGCAGCATACAGTACAAGCGCTTCAGCTATTATGTGCAGAAGTGGCAGATAATTATCAAAGTTCAAATTTTCATGAGCATGCATGGGGAGAACTTGTCCAATAGTAGCAAACCTGATAGTTAGGGCATCTTGTAGGCACCCTTCACTGCAATTAGCAGCAGGATAAAATGTGCATAGATTACAAACATCCTGCCTTTATGTCCACATGTTGGGGACAGATATTTTGAAGACTCTGCACACAGAGACATAATTAGGATTTGTGACAATATACTCGGAGAAGACCTATGAAAAAAAGAAAAAAAAAAAAAAAAATCTTTGCTTGGCTCATTCAAACTCCTTTGACCTTACTTGGAATCAATACTGGGAGTTCTAAGTGGTACAATTACTGTCTACCAATAACCATCATTAACCCTTCAATAAATTTGTACTGTAGAATTTAAATGAGTTCATCTGCACAAGGAGCACATTTAACTAGTAAGCATATGTTGAAAGAAAAAAAAAAAGACTTTTTTTCTTCGCCCATTTTTGCAGAATTTCTAAATCAAGATTAGATGACATTTCATGTTTAAGTGAATATTGGTGATAGAACTCAGTTTGTCACTGTTTTCCCCAAACAATCTCAGAAGATATTCTGAATAAAATCCCAATTTTGAAATCAACATCTTTGCACCCTTCTTAAGAAGAAAAGCTAAACACGCAGAGGTGCATTCAGTGTTGCTGAAGTAATTAAGACTTCTCTTAGTGCTTTAGGAAAATTCTGTCCTTTGACAGTTCAGCTTCTATCATTTTAACATGCACTTACAAGGTAAACTGTCTCAATCTATATTGTGAAAGCAAAACTTAAGTAATTTATTTGGTATGCACATATCTGCAAATTTGTGTGCAAAAATATGCAGTTTGAGGTTTGTTTCATTATTACTAAATTTTATTCTTTGACATACAGTGGGCTCAAAGGCTGAAACATGAAAAAAGAGGAGAGTTAGAAATTAGGAGAAATAACCTAATTTATCCTAAAATGATAAGAAGTGTCCCAGTCAGAATGAATGCCCCTGTAGTTTCACCTGTATGACTTTGGCATTTCCTTATTGTCAATACTCAACTGCCAACTCTCAAAAAGAGAAAGTTTACACTGGGCTATGCTGCATAGGCAGAAGGAAAGTGAGTGGGGAGAAAAAACCCTGCAGCTGTGGATAACCAAATTCTCAATTAGCTTGTTGGTTATAACCTGATCATACCTAAATGAAAATAAGGCAAGTTAATTTCTTACATTTAAGAAAGGTCTTGATAAGGTTCTCAACATCCCACTAAACATACTGTCTTACAGAGGTTTTTGATAATGCATTACAGCACAGAGGGATGAAAACAGCATTCTTCTGTTTTACTGGAGATATTTTCTGCATGCAAGTCCTATTTTTTAAATATACAGTAAAATAACATTCTTGACCCCACAAAAGGGAGTGGAGAACTGGGAAGGCTTATGATATAGCCCCGATACATCTAAAAAATTATCATTACCCTTAATTCCTTGGAAAGAAATTGATTTCTCAGTTTCTGCAACAGAGCATACGTTCTAAAAGCTTCTAGACTATTTTCTATAGTCACAGACATGTAAACTCAAGGTTTATATTGTGACTGTTGGAGTCAGGAATCAGATAACCACATTAAGACAATTCATTGCAACAGGTGGTACAGCCTCTTTTCTGATGCTAATCTCTCTTCCATCTGGACTCAAGGTAGTCAAGAAGACTACCTTTTGCTGACCATATCAGAAACCACGTCTGTGCTGTGAAGTCAGAAGAGCATATCTTCTAGTCAAAAAAGACAAGTTACCCAGAATGCTTTAGGCCAAATTCTCACCTACACTGTAGAGAGCAAAAGTGCTACCGATAAGCTTGTACGTGAGCACACACACCTAAGCTTAATCCCTCTTTGAGATCCAATATATCCTCAGTTACTGCTGAGTGCTGCTCTATGCATATTTTGAAGTTAAGCTACTTAAAAAGAAAATAATTCAAAAGACATCAGGTATTCTCCCAAGGGAAAAGCAAAGAAGTACTTCAGAACACAAAGCAGCATGGCAAGAGGATAGCTTAAAAATATCTACATTGATAGCCAAGACTGATCATACTGATGAATGAGAGTCTGCTGCCAAGATCTGCTTTGGTTTGAAGAGAAAGGGCAATAACAATTCCTCAAAAAGTAGGTTGATCAGAAGGAAGGGTCTGTTGTTCAGGAACTGCCTCACTATTCAAACAGATCTATTGGCAAGTGTTGTATACTTCTGAGCCTTCTTAACGAGGAATTGAAGAAAGTTAACAGCAATAAGGTTAGGAAAACCCACAAGGGATTCTTAAAAGGAGAAGAGACTAAAGCTCTGCTCCAATCTACATCAGCAATTGTTTTTTAAAGCAAATAGCAAAAGGGAATCCTCATCTATGCACACATGCACACACATTAGTGCTACCAGACACAAGAAGACCTTGCATTTCAGGGTGATGGTCTTGGCTTTCTGCTCGGCATCTACTCTTGCTGAAATATGATACTGGATTATTAAGGCATATGCTAGAGATGCTTCTCAAATCCAGTCTGGAGGCTGCCTCTTCATTAATAAAACCATAACCAGAGTCCCACTTGCCTTGGTTTTCAGATACAAGAGAGGTCATTTATTGTAATATTTGTTAGGTTCCCTTCCATTCTCATAGACTGAGACAACATCTGTGGTGCTGATCAGCAACACTTAAAACAGTGAGGATGTAGACCATAACATGCCAAAAATTGTCACACAGCAACTCCTTCCACAATTTCAAAAGCTGTTAAAGGACTCCCTACTGCACTCTTTTTTTCAGCTCATCCTGTCAAAAATCATACATATTTAAATGAAGAAGCCAATTCCTACTTGCAAATTCAAGTCTAATCTGCTAAAATTTCTTAGGATGCAGACATAGATCCATTTCTATCTCAGAGCAACTGGCTCTGGCCTTCATACACCAGCTGAGAAATCATGACTGCTCAAGGAATCCACTCAAAGGAGAGTAGGCTTTTGTAACAATTGTTAAAAAAATCACTTTGCTTTAATCATTCAATATAATCACACAGTGCAAATGTGTGATTACCTATGATACATATGTAGATTACTAAGCAGATAGAAAATGATAATAAAAACATATGCAAAGAGAAATAATACTTAAAATGAAATTTGAAGATTTTTTAAAAAAAACTACCCCACACTAAAAGCAAATTTATCCATTTAAAGAAAAAAAATGCAGGCTCAAGGTCACCGAAACAACCGAAACATTATTAACTCAATCATAATACAAAATAATGTTAAACTACATATAAGTAATTGGATGTGATTATACTATACGAAGAGATATAAATTAAATTACATTTAAGTTGTCTATTCTTATCTTTACCCTATTAAATGCTCCAGTTCATCTGTCCAGCAAAAATCTCTCCAATTATTCCGGACACTGACTAATGCTGAATCATCATAAACCTGCAATAGTTACTCACTATCACTTATAGTGATACAACCGCTACTCACAGTTATACCAATAATGGTTATCATATTCTATTTCCTATGTTTTCTTACGCTACATAACACAGTAGGCCTACAAAGAGAGGTAGGATTAAACAACATGTTTATACCAGGAAAGGAAAAAAAACCAAACCACACAAACAAGCGAACACAAAAAAACCCAGGAAAAACTATAGCTACTCCACCCATATTCCCCTGCAGAAAAGCACAGGCAATCAGAGGACGTATAAAGCTGTACAGCATCATCAAAAAGTTTTCAAGCTTATGCATGCCCCACACCCCATGCAATCCATACTGAGAGACTCAGACATTGTTTTCTTGAACAGGCAAGTAAAATATTAGGACCACTATTATTTTTTAAAATTCAAGTCACACAACTCGAGTTTCTGAGTTTGTTTTACACCCTACTGGCTTTTATTACATAATTGTCACTTATAGCCCTAAAGGCTCCTCTTCCCTTCCTCCCTATGAACAAACACACAAAAACTTTCTCCTGGTTGGCAAATTGCTGATTTCATCTCAAATCATAAAATACTATAATCTTTTGATTTCAGGAAAACAAAAATTTTTAAAATCAGGTATTTCAGAACTAATTTATGCATACAGATTTATGCAGCTTATAAGAGAAAACATCCCGTAACTGTTAACTTCTGTTCAATTAGAATGAAAACCTGCCAAATGAGGGATGCTCATACATGTAGTATAGAATTTAAAGTATATATCACATGACTAAAGCTAAATCATTACAGAGCTCAGGCCATCAACAACAAAATAGAGGCTAACCTACAGGGTGGTTGATCATAGACTTATCTTCTGCATACTACTGAATTAAGAATTCAACGTAAAAGCAAACACGTTTTATTAAATATTTACTTGGAGCCCAAACAAAACTATGTTAAAACACCAGAAAAACTCAACCTTAACATATTTTATACATTTCTGTGATCTTGTAACTGTTTGCAGTTACAGTTAAAATAAGTGTTGGTTTTGAATTTCTCCATTCCATTGCAGAGTGCGTCTGTACAGGGTATGGGGTGTGGGGCGTGTCCGTTTGAAGTATGCTACAATAACTGTGCTTTTAAATGAAAAAACTAGCTTAGTGGCATTACAGAAATAAAAAGGGGAAAATAAAGACCACAATATTAACTGGATAAGATATGACTTTCTTTTCATCAGTTTTTCATTTTCAATAACCAGAAGCAGCAATACTCAGACTGTAAACTATGGATGAGGGTGATCCTGCAGAACATTTCTTGGGTTCCTCTGGCAATCTACAGTGCTGTTCATTATCCTCTCCTGACCCTTCATGAAATATTTTATTAAAGTCACTTTCCACACAGAGTTATGGATACAGTTTACTATTATCTTCTAGTCCTGTGTCAACAGGAATGTTAGCATCCACAAAAAACCTAGAAGAATGTGACCCAATTAATGAAAAAGTTCAAGAAGTCCTTAACTACAGTTGCTTAAAAGGTAAGCGAATGTTCTTCTGTTATCATTAATATATTGCTCTCTGTAAGTAAGAGTATGAGCAAACAGAAGGAGGAATGGAAACTGAAGAATTTTGTAAAGTTATTGGGTTTTTTTAAATTATTTGTATTTCATGCAAATTAACTGCAGTCAGATTTGAAACAGGTGAATAGTTTGCATACCGTTAGCCAGACAGGACATTTAAAAAGCATACCTGTTAAATATGTTCTCACTTGCAGCGTACTTGTCCAGTCTTCCCAAAGGCGTCAACATTTCATCTTGTGAGACAAAGTCCAGGGCTGAAGGTATAATAATCACATCAGACTCTGAGCTGTAGTCATCCACACCAACTATCAGAGACATCAGAAATATTCCTTATAATCAAAGTAGTTTAACACTAAAATGATGTCTGTTGTTGGTCTGAAATACAGAAGTCTAGGCAAGGTCCCATTGACAATATGTTTACTAACTGCACTACATCGTTTACCCCTAGCTTTCCCCAACCCCCAGAAAGCCTTTTTATGCAAGAATGATTGATTACATATAGATTGGACTAAATGGATTTTGAGTAGTTTTCTTTAAATTCCCAAATATGATGTTTCACTAAACATGCAAGGTTTATGATACTTTTAGCTGACAAACACTATTTCTATACCTTATATTTTTATTAAGCAAATGACTTTTAGCTAATTCTGAAGTCAGCTTTTTGAAGATGCATAGACTAAAGTCATAGGGGCAATTACCCAGAGGTAAAGAGTTAATACATCATCATCTAACAGAACAAAAAAGAAGTTTTTTTTTAAAAAAGGAAAATCTAAATTAAGCATGTTAAAAAGTTCAGATGTGTGCTGCTATATCTGACTACCAATTAAAAGAGGCACAATTCTCCTACTGCATAACTATTAACCAGCAGGTCAATAGGGAACTTCATATAAACAGATACCTTTATCAACATGAAACCAGAATGAAATGGAAAAGGGGGCCATCCCTGCTCAGCAGAGCTGCTTAAAGAATTAGGATTTGAACTACCACCTTTTCTGTCTTCAATATGCCCTCTAAACCGCTTGAAAACTCAGTCCCATAACAAACACCTTAGCCCGCAAGTGCAATCGCTTATTTACTAGTATTACAAATGCATTCACTTATTTGCAAGAACTATCCCAGGTCATCTGCTTTACTCCTGAAAATACAACACTACAGCAGACTACAACTATTCATCAGCCTAGACAAGTTTCTCCAAAAGCCTTTTCAAAACTAAGTAATAGGGATGGATAAAAGACAGACAGATCTAGAACTCCAACAATGATTTCTTAAGAAGCAAACTCTATAGAGGAAAGAAAATAAGATTATTGTCCTCTTACCTTCCATACAATTATAATGTTACATAAATTGGTTATCAAACATTGTATCATTATCTTCAACATTCAGAATACACAAGCAACTACAATTTTCTGACTGTCTTCCTAAATATATTTCAAATGTCAAAAGATTTAACACCAAATTCTCCACAAGAGTAATATTTTTAGATCTAAGCTGAGTTAATAGCATCCCTTTACCAACAAACTAATTCCCCCATTTTCTAGGTAGAGAATCAATGGACAATTGGTCATAAATAAATCCCATCCCTGGAGGAGGGTCCAAATTCTGCAGTTGCCGACAGGACACAAAATCCTTGCCAGAGATCAAATGAAGAAGTGATGGGAAAAGAGCAAGGGCGTAAGAAGAATCTGGAAGACAGGGGCAAGGAAGAAAGCGTGCTAGGAACTGGGAGACAAAGCAGATAGAAGAGCAATTTGGGGAGAGGCACTAGTGCTCTTGGATATGTCTAAGACAGAGGATAACAAACTGCAGGGGGAGGAAGGGAAGGCTCAAAAAAGGTCATCTGCAGAAAGCTATTGCAGCACAAAGGGAAAGCACTTAGTAACCCCAGGTTTACACAACTGTTTGAACCTGTGTTTGGTTTGAATTTGTGGGTTTGGTTGTTGGGTTTTTTTGGTTGGTTCATTGTTTTTTTGCAAGAATGTTTTATTTTCACAGGAAAGGTGGGGGAAGGTAAAAAAGCACACATGATGCAAGTTAAGATTTTATGCCAGGTTAAGTTAATAAGGAACAAGCTACATCCTTTGACAGACTCATAGGCCTTTAATCAAACCCATTGATTCAACTAAAAGCAGAGGTTTTCCTGCGTTTATAGTTATGCCATGCACCTTTCTCACACAGACTAGTCTTTTTAGAATAGACTATTTCAGTTGAAGGGACCTAGAATGATCACCTAGTCCAACTGTCTGAGCAATTCAGGGCTGACCAGAAGCTAAAGCATGTTATTAAGGGCATTGTCTAAATGTCTTTTAAACATTGACAGGCTTGGGGCATCGACCACCTCTCTAGGAAGCCTGTTCCAGTGTTTGAACACCCTCTCGGCAAAGAAATGCTTCCTAATGTCCACTCTAAACCTCCCCTGGCACAGCTTTGAACCATTACCACATGTGCTATCACTGGATCCCTGGGAGAAGAGATTAACACCTCCCTCTCCACATGCCCTCCTCAGGAAGCTGTAGAGAGCAATGAGGTCACCCCTCAGCCTCCTTTTCTCCAAACTGGACAAACCCAAAGTCCTTAGCTGCTCCTCATAGAACATTTAATTGTATGTGAGCTCCTACTGTCAGAGGTCCAACTCAAGACATACTATGAAGCAACAAACATGTTCTGCAGCATCCACACATGAAATAAGTTACACAGATACTCCTTATTACAGGAAATTAATTGCAATAATTATAGGGGGGTTTGTATAATTATAATTGCACCCTTCACTAGGGAGCTAAACTACTATCAGATCAATTTCTAAACTACAGAACTTAAATTAATTAAGTTGTGACATAACCAACTGGGGAGAAAAAAGAACATCACTAATATTCAGTGAAATTAATTCTATGACAGGGTCCTATTTTCAAATTTGTTGATCATACTATAAATCTAAAAGCATAAATTGATGGAACTATGTCAAAATATCAACATAATTATTGTCACTAGTTATTTTTACTTAGCCATCAAGTGCACAAATAAAAAAAATAACTGCTGACCATTATATCAACCACCACTAGTTTTACTTCCTCCATTTCTCTGCTCTCAACCTGAACCTTATGTTCTATGCTCCTCAGTTTCCCCTCTATTCTCCCCCAATACTCCTACAGTGAGCAGTCCAACATAGATTCATCTTAGACAGCGCAGAACATGGGAACTGCTCACTCTATATGTCTTAACACGTAAACATGCAAAGTTGACTAGATGACTAATGCCTTTGATTTAGTAAACTGAATGTTCTGATAATTTTGCCTCGTGAAATTAGTTAAGTCAAACAAACTCCTCAATCTATTCTATATCAGATGTAAATGTCAATGATAAATTGTAAGCAGCTGTTCATATTTCTATCTGTTTGATGTCTCCTACTAATTTGAACAGGAAGTGAGGTGTGTGGATTCGACCCTGTTGTATTTGTGCACTGTGAAATTAAGTTTTGCACTACATTGGGCCTGAAGTGCATCTCAGCTCATCGTCACAAGAGTTCATTAAAATGGCAGCAACCTGATAAACACAACACTAATAGCAACAGGGAAGAGAGAGGTGATAAAAATAAATCAATCGGTACATGAACAGTATATAGTTCCTTTAAAGTATTACAGGTATCACAGGTATCTTACACATTCTTTTTCACTTTCAACACCAAGACACCAATCCAAGTGAAAAGCGGCATCAGCCCAGTAGAATTCCCATTCTAACAAAGCCCCTCACGTGGATATTCATCTTTAACTTGCCCCAAATATGATTCACCAACAATCTAACTACTCCTCATCTAAAAATGTATAAAACCCATACTTTATTATTCAATAAACCAAGTCACTTTGATATTACCTACACTTAGAAGGTTATTCCAAAAGAGCTATCCAAAAGGCTGTTAGCTAAATATTTCCTCTTCAGCCCTCTGCTTTCCATCCAACTTTGAGCACTTGCCCAAGTAGCACAGGACCTTTTGTAAATTTTACAAATGCAAAAAACACCCTTGAACACAAGTATACTGGTTTTGGCTGGGATAGAATTAAAATTCTTCACTTTTTCAAACCAGTACAAATAAATTGGAACCAAATGCTCAGAAGGCATCTAAGACACAAGACATCACTGAAAACTAATGCAAGTTCAGAGCCTAAGCACCTTTTAATCTGGTCTTACATGTTCACACCATCATGCAAAAGAAGTAGAGCTAAGAAACTAGAAGTTTCTATTAAAATGCCCTATCCCAGCAGTTTAAAGTCACTAGTGGTGATGAGAGGAGGAACAATAACTGGACAACAGTGTGAAAAGCAACCACAGTGCACCTATTTTCTGTCCACATAAGCACCAAAGCAGAGCAAAATGAATAAATGCATTAATTTATCTAGAGTAAGTAGTTTGCAAATTTTTCTTCAAAACTCTACACCACTACCACCAAACACAAGGCAGCATCACATAGCAAAATAAGCACTGGATTTTGTTTCCATATTTGACTATCGCTGACCTGTTGTAAGACACATGCCAAGCAACTCCTCTTACTGTACCTTCATTTTCCTGTCCAATCATTTGTTTGACTGTTTTTTGTAGAAGTTGTTCAGGCTTGTCTATCTATCTTGCATCTGGTCCATACTGTACCAAGAGTATATTAACACTACCTGCATTAAGTTCTCCTGTTTCCCTTAAGTTCTCCTCTGTTTTATGGCAAGGATGCAACAATTACTTGCCACAATTATTAACTAACATGGACCATATAGCAATCTTGCTGAGACAGACTATGTTTAAAGATGCTTAGTCAACCATTGACAAGCTTGGTTGACCACACAACAACAAAACAGAAGTCCATTTAAAACTTAAACCCCTATAAAACTAGTCTATAGGCCAATTTTCAAGTAAGCTGATTTTTCTACTACTTATCTTCATAGTATCTTTCACAAAGATCGTGATCACATTGTGTCTTTTACAGACAAGTGCACAAGAACATATTTGAAAAAAATAATTACTATTTTTCTTTTCTTTCGTAATGCATGAACTCTTTGCCATAGACTGTTCAGTAGCAAGGTCTACATGTATTCTTTTTGTTCTTCTGTATCTGCTACATGGTTGATGGCAGAAACATATTTTCCCTTATTTTGACATGGAAACTCCATAACAAGATGACAGGTACTCTAAAGATGAGCACTTTTCATTTCTTAAAGCTGAGCCATAAATAATTTTGAAGATTCCAAGATTTTCAACTAATATTACAGTTCCCTCATTTTATCTTCTGCATTCTCAGAATGCAGAGAATCCAAAGCATTCTCAAGATCTATCAAGAAGTTTCTATGGCAGTTGTTACAGATATACCTAGTAAAATGGACTAATTTCTATTCAACTGTAGTACAGGCTATTTGCTGCAGTCTACATCAATTGCTACCATAAGCACGTCCAGGTTAATACAGCTATTATGTGCACAAAGAACTTCGTTCTGTTCTGCTATTCAAGCAAGCAATTTTTCTATTTAATTGTAAATTAAAAATAGCAGTCCTACAAGCCCAAACATTTGGTATCATAATCACAAAATAACAGCAGCAAATTTTGTTCTAAGTCACCATCCTCTATGCTAGGAAAGAATAAATTCACCTTACATTCAGATTTCTGCAGAACACAAGTAGTGTTCTCAGCCCTTCAATATTGTAAATACATTCCTTTCCATCTCATTTTCCAAGAGAAGTATCATTTTGCATCTTGATGTTTTGCAAAGAGAAATCCACCTCAGCACGAGCATGGAAGCTAAACATCTATATTTGTCCACAGCTAGGAACTTACTACCCTTACCCTTTCATAGTGCATTATATTCCAGTCTGGTTCCGCAGTGACATCACAGACCAAAGCCTCAGTTGTGCATCATTTGCTACCACAAATTTACTGCACTGCCTCAGTAACATTAACCAACAGCTATTGCAATGACAGTTACACAAATATTACAAAATCCATTTGCAATGCTGAGTTCCATCATCTTGCCTGCCAGATCCATGTATCACTCACTGGTGACTATATATCCCACTCTTGGAAAAATCAGTTCCCACTTTCTAAGACACTTAAAAATATATCAACTTTGTTCTCCTGCTGTAGTCTGAGACTGAAAATACAAATGAGATGCCACACATTTACTCTGATATTGCAAATGTTTTCAGAGAAAAAATGCAAGTTTAGCCAGTGTGTTATTTTACTCAGCAAAATTAAAAAACAGGTGAAAAAAAATTATAAAAGGGATCTGCAAGTGATAATCTTAGATTCCAGTCTGTCGACCATATTAGCAAATATATGAATCACACATCCCTTTCTCTGCCTCTCTCCAAAATTTCCCATTCAAACATGGAGCACTGTCCATCTTAAGCCTCTTACGAATGCAGCGAGGTCATCACATCTGAATACATAGACTTTGTTGTCTGTGCTCCAAGTTTGGTGGGACTGGGTTTGGGGGTAGGGGAGAGGGAGGAGAGAGGTAGAAGCAAGGAAGAAGATAAGAAGGGGGAAATGCAAAGCAGCTATGATGCAAAGCTGCTGTGCTAACAGAAAGGCTTACTGCATGAGCCCCTACATACCACTTTGATAGCAGAGCTTGCCAAGAGCTTGAAGCACAGACAGAGCAAACCCTTTAAAATAATGCTATGGTACAGGCTTGGGGGCGATCATTTAGCAGATGAAAGAAAAATGCAGGAATCAAAATCAGCAGCTATTTACATAGAGAACTTATGCAAGTATGGTACAGCAAATTTAAAAGACCCACTAGACTAAACATAACAGACTAAAAGAATATTTTCATTTAGCAAAGGCCTTCAAAAAAAGATATAGTTATCAAGCATGCCAAAGGAGTTGCATTTCTCAAACATCGGAGGAAATAAAGAGTGATAAAAAAATTCTTTAAGCAACAAGGACAGGTGCAGCTACAGACAAATGTGTGTCTTCAAGGCATACACAAGCAGCACTGAAAATCCTGATTTGCTCTGAAACAAAGGAATAGTTCTGTCTCATATTGCTCACTAGTCATTTATTTGCACAACAGCGGAATGCTTCTTCTACCAGTTAATGGTTTGACCCGCAACAAAAGCTGATCCAGAGGAAACTGAAACAAAGAGGAGGACATCCAAGCTACCAGTTAAAACAATCAACAGTTTATATTTTGTCCACCAATTTCCTGTTGGGACCATGTCACGCCCATCACCATGGTGCTCAAGTCCTCTGCTGTTTAATTCCCTATCTTCTGCTGCTTAAGTCCCTATCTTTTACCTTTTCCAAACAACTGCATGCAATTAAGAATTGTGGAATGAGGCTGGAGTGAAGCAAAAGTCAGCTAGTACAAGCAGGAAGTTCCTCTAAGGCACTTTTTTCTCCTCTACAAGCTCCTTACAGTCAAAGAAAAGTATCCACCCCTCTCTGCAGAGCACTGCTGCTTGTGGGGTTTTTGATTGGCTCAGTGACTGACTGATAATTTTGTAGCACTACAAAAAGAATTCCACTTCATCTTCAACCAAGATGTTCCCCCTGGTCCTACCATGACAGGACAAATCCATTCACTGCTCTTGGGACCCTAAATGGGTAACTGGTAAACACAAAAACATCAAGTTCAAACTACATATGATTTAACCTTGGACTAAGTGAAAGGGAAAGCATTAGGAAGCAAGCAGTTAAAGCTAAAATGCTCCAAAGGCTTGTGCTAACTTTGCAATCCTGATGTGACACCAGGAGTTAACACACCAACTGCTCCATTTGAATCAAGTGTTGCTCCACTGTGCAGTTACTTAGACTGGTTCAGTCACAGTAACTGAAACACATTTACTGGGGCTAAACGATGCAGAGAAGGCAAGTTCTGACTCGTACATCCATAATCAATAAAACATGGCTTTGCAACATAAATCACTTTGAATTTCCTAACTGTAATTCTCCTCTCTCCACTTAAACCCCAGACAACGCTCTTGAGACTTTGATAGCATTCAAAACTCTTGGGTGGTATAAGCCTTAGTGTTTCCTGAGCTTTCAGAGGTGGAAATTCTTTCTGCAACCCTCCACACTTTTCCTGTCTATGCTCAGTATGAAGTATAAAACTGGTCTATGGGAGAAGACTAAGCAGTACAGAATACAGTGGATATTCACTCTTAGAAAAAAGTAAGAACAGCCATGGGTGTTAATTTCAATGTTATTTAAAATAGTTTCCTCTAATAAAACATACATACAAGCAAAACTGCACAAGCAAGTGTCCCTACAGACTAATCAAGCTATTCCTCTTGCAGGCTAGAGAGGAAGGAAAAGGTGGTCTCTCTTCCATTCAAATATTTGGGAACTGTTCAGGCACTATGGCAACAAGACAAAAAAAAATACCTAAGCAGATTTGTTTATCAGAGAAAAAACACTCCAACAGTCTGAATTAGCACTTATATAGAATGTCACTTTTATACAATTTCCATAAAAGCTAAAAATATTAATGTATCTCAGAATAGTGTGTATTTATTGTACTATTTGGCTTTCATTTTTCTTTACCTTAAAAATAGTAAACCCTCCACACCAAACCTGTATGCAACTCTCAGCATAATTGTTCTGCTGTTGCGAATGAACACCCTTCACAAACATATTTTGACACTTCGTTTAACCTATACATTGGACAGGATTTTAAAACCCTATTGCAGAAAGAACCGCAGTGTCCCACCCAAACCAAGAAAAAGCCACGTTTATTTTTCGTATGCTATACCTTCTAAAGCAGACAGAGATGACCTGATGTTTTGTGTTCCTTCAGGGGCAGCTGTCCCTGCCTTGCTCTTCCAAAGACGGAATTGTTACTCCAGCTCTCAAAGCAGAAGCTATCCTTTCATCCAGTTCTGCTACTGTTACAAGTAATCTCTTGTAGCTACTACTCTTACAATGAAAACTTCCTGCCCACACAGAGAGAAAGTCTGAGCAGCAAAAGACACACAGGAAAGAGGCGTTTTGTCTTCAACACAGTGTGGTCTGCCACCTCCACAATAGGTCAGCAGTCAGAAACAACTGCACGAACACCAAGGCTTCACTCTATCTTAAGCTTAAAATTTTGAAAATTTCCATTTTTCCTGACTCATTCATGCCTTCCCCTTTTTGGTTTTTTTCCTCCAAGTGGAAGAGAAAGGGAGAAGGAGAATACCTGAAGCCCTAGGAGATAAATCAGGAGACAAAGACAAAAATTAAAATAAATACATAAATAAAAAGATAAAAGCAGAGCTGGCAACCTTAATTGACAATTCCTGCCAGAGACAGGAACATAAAAGGTGGCTGGTGAAAAGCACATTTCCACATCAGAAGTGATGCTACTGGCCTTAGGAAGCTGAAAGCCTAGAAAATTAGCTCGTCCTCAATCCTCTCCTAGGTGTAATGGAGAAAACATGCAGCTGCATGAGAAAGGTTCATTAGCCCATACCAAATCCAGCAAACCCCCTTCTTCACATCACCTCCTTCTCTCTAGGATCCTAAGAGGTTGCTTGAGAAAAAGATACTAACCATTACCCACCTGCGACCACTAAAATGGGAGTTCCATGGGGACACAGCCATCCACCTGAATCTCCAAGTTTCTATGAGGGTCAATCACCACATTAAAATACAAAGAAATAAACTGAAGAGTCAGGAGAATTAAAACCTGATCTCCAGAGAAAACAACAGACTTAGCAAGTATGCTTCATTAGCATTAAAAACTGGTTATTAGATTCCCAATGGAACCGAATCTCAGTCACACCAGAGAACCAAAACAGAAAGTCTGACATTAATTTCTGTTATTATTTATTGCAAAACAGACATTAAAGACTGCAGACTACTGAAATGCCATCCCAGTAACTCAAACTGTCTCAGCACTCTTTCATCAGAGCTAAGTCTCTGACAGGACCAAAAGGCCAGTACTGCAACATGGCATTTGAACATTATGTTGGAAATTTAGCTATACTAGTGACCAGACTTGCAGTTTATAGGTAACAAATAACAGCATAACAAAATTTGTTAATTCTTGTTCTCTGGTAAAGGAACAAAGGAACCACAACACAAAAGCTTCTGATATTACTATGTACAGCTGCAGGAAAGGTAAGGTGAATTTTAACATACTGAATGCATGTTACCCCAGCATAATGCACTGCAAAGAAATAAGAACTACAACACAGCATCAAGCTGTGATTGCAATTTGACACCACAGGGAAATACAGACTGATTTATTAAAAAAAAAAAAAGCAACAAACAAACAAACAAACAAAACCCCAACCAAACCCCTTTTGACTTTAAGTATTAAAAAAAAAGGAAAAAAAAAAACTTAAAAGAAAAATTTAATTGCAATTAGCTTCTATTTGGGAAGAGACTTGTGTGCTACGCAAGCTGTGTGCGTAGAATAATTTAATTAAAAGCACTCAACCAACACAAGCTCACTGCTAATGCCAGATGATTTGCTGATCACCTGGAACAAGAACATATCATCAAAGATAAACCAGCTTTTGACACCTGCAGATGCACAAAGAGCATTTTCTTCAGCTCAGCTAAATAACTGGCTCACTCACAGTTGAGAAGCCCACTGGGAAGAGGCTAGAAAGACCCGTCCTCACTTTCCAATCAATGAAAAAGAACTCAATACTAAAACCAGAGGTATATTAGATTATAGCTACCATATTTTTTTACTCTTTAAAACTGTTTAATCCACTAGTAAAATCCAACCAGTAACACTAGATTTGCTAATTGTGAAAACTATCTTATTGTTAAATGTTAAATCTATCTTTCTGTTAATCTTACTGCTAAGGAAAACAAGTTTACACACAGGGGTGTATATATGTATCTATAAAAACTCAATTAACAGTTCAAACTAGATTTGTCTAAACTATGCTTAGATATTAAAATACCATTTTCTGCATTTTTAGTTAAAACATCTGAACACTAAGTGTACAGAAAAAGGTAACTATCACTCACCATCTTTCAACATGATAAAAGGAAAAGCTTCAGAGTCTGAATGTTAAACTACACAACCACCAAAGCACGTATATAGTACCTGCAACCATCAAAAGTCCAAAAGTTGTATGTAAATGCAGCTGCCAGTTAACAATAATAAACATTTTTTTAAAAAACAAAAATGCAAAACAGTATTAAAACCACTTATTAGACCAAAATTTCTTTTCTCTCCTGATTTAAAATCACAATTTAAAAATCCCAAGTTAAATAAAGCTATCTTCTTTAACAACCTGAATTCTAATTACAGCTGGCCCTATTTTTCAGAATACACATCCTGCACAAATCGATGGACAGACTGAAAATATTCAGGATCATGGTACGTTTGATTGCATCTATCTGTACTGATCAGTTCAGTCTTCAGAAAGATCCCGGGGGGAAGGGGGTGTGGAGCACAAACTATTGAGGAAGAGTGATAATTAAATGGGTTTTTTTATCATCAGAAATATACAATTCTATAACCCCCTGTGTTTGCTTTGGAAGCATTTTTGTTGCTTACTTTCTTTTATGTTCTATACTTAGCTTATACAGTTATGTTCTTCTATTTTGATTTTTGTATGCACAAAAAGATTTGAACAAAAGCCAAATTTTCCCTGACTTCTTGTCAAATACCATGCAAGATTTTAGACAAAAGATTAAGGAAGCCAATAGTCCAAGTAGCATTATGGGTAACTGTCCAGCTGACACTGAACTGCTACCTTAATTTTGCTACCTTATAGCAACCAGATGGGATGAGGAGTCTTCTACAGGCTTCCACTTTGAATTTTCACTCTACTGCCTTTAGGGTGGGGATTTTTTGCCTTAATCGATATCATGCAAGGATTCTTGTTTGGTTCACCTTCACACAGATGAAATGAAAGGATATGTTCCTTATTCAAGGGGGGCAGAGTGAATAAAAGTTGTCTTTCACAATCAGAACATACATTTAGGAATTAAATTTCTTTTATAACCTTCTGTATGTTCAGCCAGGATACATTCACTGATTTATTTATTTATTTATACTTCAAACTACCAAACAAGGAAAAGCCACTGGCTGAATATAGGAGAGCCAGAATTTCTTTAATTATTGTCATAGCTTCTGACATCAGGAGCTACCTCTACAGAAGCAAAATATTAGCTAAAATTTAAGTACTGAAATACCATGTGCCAAGCTACATAAGTACTTAAAGCAATCATCTGTGTAATGTACCATCAGGTGTAAAGTATGCATTCACCTGGAAAAAAAAATAAAAATTAGAGCTTTCCAGTGGTTACCAAGCAACCAAGAGCAGAAAATAATATGAAGCTTTCAAAATAGGAATGCAAACCAAAGCTGAAATTAATTATTTAAAAATCAATCCAGCTGGTTTATCAACCACTCTCTAAAAGCCTCTATTATAAAAGCTCCTGTTTAATCTCTGACCTCTTAAACAAATAAACAAAAGGCAATTTTTAAATAGATGCCTTCCACAGCATTTATTCTGAAGGTCTCCCACTATTCCAAAAGCAGATTTACTACTCTCTGTTGAAATCTAGGAATGCATCATTTAACCTAAATATTTATCAAAAGTTCTCTTTAGGAAAAGGTAAACTTTCTTTTACAAGCGGCTGTTAAAACAGTACTCTGAAGACATAATTATTTACTGTTTTATATTTCAGGTTAATTAGCATCCAATGAGTTGGCACAATAAACGAGGGGAGTCACAAATTATACAGTTGAACAAGTTGTTGATTAAACTCCAACTTTCCAGTAAAATATTCAATTCCAGAGACCTTAAAGACAATGATCATAAAACAGCTTTGTGCATCTAAAGATATAGATGCTTGGTTCATTACTTTTAGCAGCAACTGTGCATTGTTGTTTGCTCGACTCCAGGATTTTCTCCTACTGCTTTAGAGCATGACCAATAAAAGGTATCTATTAGTCACTTTAATGAGCTTTTCATTTTCTTTTGTACTTTTATTGTATTAGAAAATGGTGAATCACATTGTAAACTATCATTATAAAAAAAACACAATTTTGTGATTCAGAATCAAACTTAGACTCACTGAGGAGCTACAAAGGAATGCCTAATCTATTAAAATGTCCTAAACCATATGCCTTATCAGAGACCAAGTTTCAGATGTCCAATCCAGATCTGTACACATTCGTCTAGTCTTAATCTCTCCGGGTTTCTCCAGTGTACCTCATAGATGTTTTGCTACTGCTTGATACCAGATCAATCAAAAGCCCAAAGATTTATTGAAAACTACATGGTTCACTTTGCAAAATAGCCAAATAATTGATCCCACAGTCTTTTCTTATAATTCATATTACTTTACATTTACCCAATTTTTCCTCCTAAAGTACAACACCAGGTCTAGAGGTATGCCCACATGCCTTTTTCCTTGTTTGTCTTTAACTATAGCTTAGCATTTAACAGCAAGACCGTAGCTGGCAGAATCACACATAAAAGCTGCCAGAACTTCCAGTTTTCTCAGACTTACATTACTACTTCAGGAATACACCTCTAAAGCAGTGTCCAACTCTATTGCTCGAAAAAGCTGTAAATATTTGTAATATTTACAATAGAGAGCTACTGTAGAGTGCGGTTCAGGCTTGGCACAGCCAGGGAAAAATTGCAGCTTTTTGTCTTTTTTTGACATTGTCTGTTTCATAAGTGCAGCCATGAAATGTAATCCCAAACAATGTATCAATTGGGAACGTTTTCATAAATTGCGTAGGACCTGTTGTACATGGGTACATGGTTATTTCAAAGAAAATACCACTGCACAAGAAACGGCGTTTTTTCCTAGACACGTACAGTCTCCCTGGTCTGTATTATTTTTCTTTAGCTCAAACCCAACTCACAAGAACAAACCCACATAAAATTTAGAACCATAAAAGACATCATGTGACTGAACTATGTCCAGAGAGCAAACACTGATTCATACAGATTCCTGTTTTTTCCTCTTAAAATAACATGCATAAGTATTGAGCTATTCACTTTTATCTACTTCCATCAAAACCTCAGTAATTTTTAATGAGGTTTCAAATTTTTAGTATGGCTCCTGCCTTCAGGATGCTCTCATCTGGATTGAGTCATATCTCCGCACATATACTATGCTTTAAAGACAAGACCGTAACATTCAAACCATCACCAGAAACCCACGGGTTCAGAATCATTTCTCCAATGACTACGATCATATCTTACTTCAACTCCTGTCACGAAAAATCATAGTCAAAGTGGAAATTTAAGACCACACTTTAAAAAGCGTGTTACTTCTGCGGAAGTCCTCTTGAAATCACACATTTTTCAAACAGCTAGGCTATGAATCTGAATTCCAAGCAAGCAGAATTGAAAAAACATAAAGCCTTAGAGAAAGGCTCCCTCTTTGTGCAAAGCAAGGCACAATAAAAGCCTTTATAAAACGTCAGACCACAAAACTGAAAGAGATGTAAATACTCACAATGAATTCTAAAAAGTTAAAATAACACTCCACTAAAAACGTAAGACATAAAATGAAAGCTTTTTCTCCTGCAATCTAGTCCTGGTGAGCGGATCACTGTGCAGACTACACGTCAGACAAAATACCTTCAGACAGCGACAAGGGTCCGCACGCCCACGGCAGGCTGCAAGGCAGACGCCTGCCTTACCAGCTGCCTCCATTTTCACTTTCCGCCCAAAATTTATCCTCCTCCTCTGCTTCCAAGAAGCTCCCTCGGTACTCACATCACCAACAGACGCCTTCTCACCTGAGTAACATTTTACAGTCTGCCCAGCCAGGCTTCATACCCCTGAGTTAGTAATTTTGCACCAGAGCCACATTCTGTAATTCGCACCCTGACATTAACTCTTTGCCACACATCTCTCCAGCGGGGTCAGGAAGAGGGGGCCTGGGGTCAGGAAGAGGGGGGGGGGGGGGGGGAGGGGAGGAGGGAGATGAAGGAAAGGGAGAGGGGAACAAAAAAAATATATATAAAAAATATATAGATATAAAAGGAACGAGCAACCCACACGCTGCAGCCTCCAAGCCGGCAGGTTTCTCTTACCCGGAGGTGTCCCCCCCGCCGATGCCCAAGCCGTGAGGAGACGACTCCCTCCGGGCGGCGGCCACCACACCTCCCGGCGGGGCGGCCGTTAACGGAACCCCCGCGCGCGCACACAGACACCCACACCCCTCCCGCCCCGCCCCGCGCGCGCTTCCCTCAGGCCAACGCACCCCGCTGCGCGGCGCCGCCGCTCCCCCGCGGGAAAGCCCGGCGGAGCCCGGCCTGCCCCACGCGTGCCCGGCTGCGTGTCATGTACACAAGGAAGCGCGGAGCATGGCCTCCTCCCCACCTCCTTCCCCCGCCTCCCACAATGCACCGTGGGCGCTCCCCCTCTGAAGCCACTTCCTCGCCCGAAAGCTGCCCCACGCCGCCGCCCCCCCGGCCCCACTCACATCCGTCGATCTCCTCCTGCAGGTCCTCCTGGAGCAGCGACAGATCTGCGGGAGACACACCATGTACCAACGCCTCCTGCCCGCCGTCCCCCCGCCCACCACTACCACCACCACCACCACCACCACCACCACCACCACCACGCGTGACCCGGCCCGCCCGCGGGACCGACTCCCGCCGCCGCCGCTAATGGGCTGCGTCTCAGTGCCTCCCCACCTCCCTCCTAACCTGACCCCACAGCTCACCGCGCTCCGAGCCGGACAGCGGCGGGAAGCGCTTCCGAAGCCGGGGCGGGGGAGGGGGGAGGGGGGCAAGAGGAGGGCTGGCGCCTCACCGGGGAGGCGGCGTGCGCGGAAAAGGGGGAGGGGGCGCTACCTACCCGCCATCTTGCTGCAGCCCCCGCGGGGCGCCGGGCTACATTTAACCCGCGGCCAAGCGACGAAGGGGGTGGCGGTGGTGCTGGGCGGCAGGAGGGGGCAGGCCTTGCGCGGTCCAGGCCCTGGGCCCGGCGGCGTCTCCCCTCGTCCCCGGGAGAGTCGCGCAGGGAGGGAGGTAGGGAGGAACGGGCGGGCGGAGGAAGGCGGGAGGAGGGGTCTGGGCCGGACACGCTGCCCCCGCCTCCGCCCGGCGGAACCGCGCTCGTTCGTACAGGCGGGCGCACCTCCCCGCCCCTCGCTCTGACTCACGCCCGGAGCCGGCCGGCCCTGCCCGCGGGCGGCGAGGCCGGCGACCGCCAGGGCACAGTCCGCTCACCTGGCCCCCCCGCTTCCCTATTCCTCCCCCGCCATCTCGGGGCTCGGGCTCCTCCTGCCGCCCTCCGAGGGGCGGGGAGGGCAGCGGAGCTGAGGCGAGGCCCCGGCGCGGCCCGGCCTTGACAGGCCCCGTTTTGGGTGTCGTGGGCTCCCCCGCAGAGAAGGGCCCCCTCACCTTTTGGCGGCGAATGGGGTCGCTTCCAGAGGTAAAGGGGTCTGGGTGAAGGCAGCGGGGCCGCAGAAATCCCCGCTTACGGGCGCCCTGGGGTCGCCGGAGAAGGGTCCCCCCTCAGAGCGGGCCGCGCCACCGCCAGGCCGCCCACGAGCACCCCCCACACCCCCCACCGCCGTGACCGGCCGCGTTTCGGCTGCTGGGAACCCGCGGGTTAAAAACACGGGGGGTGTTTCCTGACTCTTGTGGTGAAAACAGGCAATTTGGCCGTACGTAACGCGCAAAGGTACCCGTCGTGTTCTGCTTTTGTTGGCTGTGCCGTGTGGTCGGTGCCGGCGGTTGGTGTCGTTTTAACTGTTTTGATAGATTTTTTTTTTTTTTTCCTCCACTGCAAATTGGAAGATTAAAAGTGTTGGATAAAACAAATGCTCTTAATTAGTCGATACCCGGATCACTTTGATAAAGGAAAGGACCATCACTGGTACTGGTGCTACCCGGGAGTCTTACCTGAGTCTTCCACAGTCTTATTTTTATTTTGCTAATAATTGATGAAGTTAATAATGCACAGAAAAGCAAAATAAGTTATTTTTGCTGAGGTTTTTAAAGAAGGATGCAATTTAAGTAGCTCTGTTTTTAACTGTTTGCCAGCATGTCTTGTAAGCTGCTTTTTAGCATCATACAGTTGTTTTTATTTTGTAAGTTGGACAAGAATTAAATCTCTATAGTCATTCATTCTCTTTGCCATAGTGGCTGAAAACATGTAACCTCCTTTTAAAACGTGTACATCCCTTTCCTTACAATCCCATAGAACAAGCTCTGCCCTGTTTCATACCTGTTCAATCTTTAGATGAGTCACTGGGGCCTACTGGATTCTGATTATTCAGCACTTGCTTTTATTCAGATATATAACCTCAAAATCTGAGTAAATCAGATAAATTCACCATGACTAAGTTATATGAACCATGCTATTCTCTGCCAGTGTAATTTAAGAGGAGATTCAGGGGAAATACTTGACATCGCAAATAGCTGGCAGTGCTGAATGTAATAGCAATAGACCTAGAACAGAAAAATAAAGTGTACTTGAAGATCCCATTTTTATTATTTCTGTTACCGCAAGTTATTTCCAGGAATTTTTCGATCATCTCCTCTCTGCATCCTTCATCATAATTAAGGCCCAGTTTTGCTTCCTGTGAATTCAATAGCAACAGCCTAAAATGTGATGTGCTATTTTTTGCTGAAAGAATCGAGGGGTTTGGTCCTGTTTTCCACCTCTTTACGAAGAGGCACTAATGCACACAAACCATAGATTACTGTGGTCTGAGAGCATCAAAGTTACCTTGACTATTATTATTAGCATCAGAATAACAAATGTAACTTAATGAGATACATCTACAACAACTGGATTTATAATTTGGAATGCACCAGAATTACTGCTCTTAAAAGTGTATTCATGGTGTTAATTATTGTCAATTAATTATTGCCCTGTATGTAATGGCCTCTAGAGTATTTAGGATGCTTTTATTTCTATGTACAAATGGGTTTAAAGAGAGGAAGTACAATCTATGCAATAAAGCAAGGTAAAATAATGATTGCAAGAGGTCATACTTAACATAATTTCATATAAATTAATTTTGGATCTTCCTGTGTGCATGTTATCTTCTTAAGTGGTGGTTAGTTCTTTCTCTGTAGGCAGGATTGTGTGGTATTTAAATAGCACAGATAATAAGGATCAGTGTCATTTAGCCTTGCAAGACAAATCATAATTGTTCAGAAATTGCAATTTTTTTGGCTGCATGTTACCTGTAGAACATCAGACTGCGTTCCTCAGGTGCAGTTGGTCCCAGCACCATTGCTAGCAGCCATCAGGAAAGGTGTCTTCCTCTATGAGCAGCAACTCTGGCAAAACCTTTTGGTTCATACAGTGATACACACAGGAAAGGGAAAAAATAACCAAAACCCAAAAATTATTTGGCTTCATGCCAACACACAATGCAAAAATCCCACTTAATGACTAAATAAGCAGATATTTCTAAACTTCTCAGCCCCAGGGAATCCCCAGGTAGTCCTTAAGGGCCTGATACAAAGTTCAAGATGATGGTAAGATTCCCTCCCACTGGTCACAAGCAAGGCAGACAGAGACCCTGTAAGTGTAGGACAGACGATGACTCTTTCAGACAGTGTGATGAATTGCCATTCTAAAATAACATATATACCTAATTAAGAAAGAAAATTTTCGTAACAGACTTGTTTTATTAGATGAGACTTGTTATAGAGCAAGCAATATAGTACCTGCCCAAATGTTCTAGCAGATTTTGTGATGGAGCTCTCATAGTCAGTTTGAGTACCCTTACAGGCAGTGGGAAATTAAAACCTGAAGAAATAGACTGTGTGAACGTGAGTTTATCTATCTCATGGAAAAACACACTACAAAGGGTGGAAGCCAAGGCTATGAATTCCTCAGCAAGATCCTTTGCATGTGATAAAAGACACCTGGATGGCTATCTACATGATGTATGTCAAAAAAGTCCATAGCAATCAGCCAGACATTATAGTATTTACATAAGGTACTACACAGATCCTTTCAAACCTACACAAGTGACCAAGTTAGATACAAGATACCCAACATCCATCCAGGCATATTTGCAACGTGTTATTCTGTGGTTGGATTATGGACATTTCTTCAGTCAAAACTGCTCCAGGTGTAAGGACCTCAGGCTCAAAAACCCTGCAGCCCCAAGAACTCACCCATATTATCTTATTATATTATTATCTATTTTCTCTTGTTTGCTGTGAAGAAGCAAGTCTGATCAGACAACAATGCCAGCTTTCAATGTCCACATATTAGCTAGCTTTGCATTTCCCGCAGGCTACCCTCTGTGTGTGGGAAGAGCTTCCCATAAATATCTGCGCAGCCATCTCGCTATCCTCCTTCGGATTCCTCTGCTAAACTCTCTTTTCCTGTAAAGCCTACCAAAAAACGTATCAGGGTTAGACTGCTGGTGCACCAAGGCAACTGCTTATTCTCTTGAGTAATACTGACTCATAGTTTTCATGTCCACCCCCAGGATTCTGTCTGCACGCATATGTTGTGCTTTATGGTTGAAGTACACACTCTTTACTTTTTAGACCATCTTTCTGTTATTCATAGAGTGCTTAGCCAAAATTGGCCCATGACTAAATACACGGATTAAGATACATATACACATGTAAGCACAGGGGTACCTATAATACCTATGGATACACACAAAAACCTGTTGGCTGAAGGCTGGGATGCAGTCAATTTGCATTTGAAAATATAGTAAAGCATTTCTACTAAAAAGAGGTGTTTGTCATAAAACCTTTCTTTTCTTCTCCTTTCCCTTTCCCTTGCTTTTCTCTTCCCCTACTCCTGCTCTTTTTCCCCCCTCCAATAAAAATACTGGGGGGGGGGGGGATACATCCGTGTAGTTGTGAAAGTTGTGAAAGTTTTTGACTGTGCTCCACTCAGTTTTATTTAATTTTCCCTGTTCCCTGTGTAAGAGCTTGAGCTGGTGACTACCTGCGAACCTTAACATCAGAGTTCAGTTGCTGCTGCTCCCAAGTGAAGGCCTCGCAGAAGGATTATAAACCCATTAGTATGCCAACCATGAATAAATTAATGCTTAAATTTGCTGACAAAGAGCTTGGTTAATGCAAAGGTAAGTTTGCCTTGTGCGTTCCTTATGTCATTCCAGGACAGCAACAAGTTCAGTAGCAAGTTGAAGTGATGTTCAAACCTCGGAAAACTAGGAAATACCCACCTGAGGTTCATCCTGGTGCAACATTAAAGCTACACCTGGAGCTCGTAATGGCTCTTGGCATTAATTTGCCAGTAAATCTATTGCACCAGTGGCATGAAGAGTGTAGGAAGAGAGGCATGTAAATCAGGTGACAACTCTTGATGCCTCATTTTGTGATTAAGAGCACTACCAGTGCTGATATCCCCTACTCCTTTAGCTGTAGACAGTTTGTGAAGGTGGCCTGTGATCTTTATAGCAAGCAAGTGAAAGTCTGTCTGTATCTGACCCTAGAGGTCCTCAAGCTCACTGTGAAAGAGGATAAAGAATTAATTAATCTATGAGAGGCTCTTTCAGGGAGCTGGGTCTCGGTGTTTGAATGCAGCGTACGTACAGGATTCCTCCTTTGGTAGCACTCGCCTGGATACAGGTTTTCCTTTAAGAGAGCAGTGCTACAGCTCTGAGATGCTCAGCTTCAGGAATCATGTGTCATGCATATGTATGCTACGGGAAGACTGAATCACTGATCAAACAAGGCAGAGTTCAGGTTGTACCGACGTACCTTAGCCCTGGATTTCCTGGTTCTCAGAGGTTTGTGTCTCACCGACATACTGGAAGGAAGCAAGACTGGGCAACAAGAAACTGAATCTTTTTCTGACTGAATTGTCTGTTGATTTTTTTTGTTTGTTTGTTTGGGTTTTTTTGAGCAGAGACACACTAAATCCAAATTTTGGCTATTTCAAGAAGCAACCACATATATGTGCAGCTGGGATACTATTTTAGTAAATACTGATGTCCCACAACCCTTCATCTCCAAATCATTGTGAAAGGAAATAAAGGTCATTATTCTCATCTTACAGGCAAAGAAACAGAGAACAAAAGAAGCGAAGTGATAATCCTGATACTTCTTGAGGCCTAAGATGGAAAATAGTGAATAAAATAGAAGAAAACACACCCCCAAAAAAAATTCAGTGCTATTTTTCACTCTCTGGTGCCACTACATATATGCCAGGTAGCAATCTAATGCATGGTTCCTAATGTGCCAGCTGTAAGTTGTATGCCAGCCCAGACCCTGCCTCCCTCTTAGACTTGCCCTTGAGTCAGCTGGGCTTTCCAGCCTCTCTGCAGCCCACACAGTCTCCCCACCCAACCAGTCCCTACGTGGCAATACCTAACCTGATTTTCATATTAATATATTTGCGTTTATTCACGCCTTCATTTCCTGGTCTACAGAGTTTAAATTTGCATCTCTCTAGGTCTGCTTAGATATTGGTGCATACAATCAGCTCACACTCCTCTTCTGAATCAGAGTTGTGTTGTTCAGATCCCAAAACACATCTCAGAGGGACAAATGGGACTGAATTACCACTACCACCAAACCTGCTTTTCCTTTGGGCAGTTGTCCTCCAACATCAATTTCACATCCTTCCAACTTGTCCCTTCCTATGATCATTTCTCTTCTTACTCCAGCACCAGCTCTCCCCACCCTCTTGCTCCTCCATCCCGAACTCCTCTCAGCAAGCTGCTGTGTACAGCACTTTTAATTCTTTTTTCATTGACGGTTTTTGAACCTTCTTATTGTTTTCTTATAGTCACATTGCACTTTTCCAAAGTAAAATAGAAATAAAACCCAGATCCTGGCAGAAAGTGGAGTCTGGCAACCTGCGTGCAGACCGTTTTCAGATTTGAACTGGGCTTAGGTCAGATTCAGGAGTAACACTGGTTCTCAACCCACGTGAATACTGTCTGGCTGGAAGTCTTCTTGGCCACCCTATTCAGGCAACAACAGTGTAATCCATTTAGTTGGGGAGAATTGGGTATGTGCCTATGCAGGCAGCTAAGCTCTGTTTTTGCTGATCTGAAGGGTGGTGGGTGCCAGTGGGATGCGTGTCAGGAGAATGATTGCTTTGGGGCATGGCTTGTTATCCTGCTCTGTGTGATTGCTAGGACCTGTCAATCCTAAAAAATGTGAGGGGTGGAGAAGTCAAGGGGTTACATCCTAGGAACTCTTTGTTTAGATAACCCTGGCTCTTGTAGGAAGCACACTGAATTTCAGGGTCAGTTACACATGTGTATTTCAGACTTTTGGAGGAGTGAGTCTTTTGATGTGTGTATTTGTACAGTCTTTTGAGGGCAGATGTGAACTCATTCTGCTTGTGCTCCAACTCAATCAGCAACCTTGTAATTAGAGTTTATGTAGCACTGAGCCCAGACAGACACATGGACAGACAGTGGCACGACATTCAGAAATCAGTCAAATACATGCAAAATATAGCAGAGGTCCATTCACTGAAGAAATAATTAAAATCAAAATTGTTGTTCCTCTAAAGGTGGAGGCTGAGAATATTCTAAAAGGCTCAATGTCTATCTTATTTAGTGTTAGAAAATTATCTACAGACTATGAGCAAGGATTGTATAACAGAGGAAACAACCAACAAAAGGCTACCCAAAATGAGGAGGACAACTGAATGATGGTACTTGACATGTGCCAGTTTCTACACAGAACTTTTCAGCTATTGAACTGGGAGGGAATCCAAAGAATGAAGTGTTTTATCTGAAATAAATGTACACAAAACTAGACAGGATTCAAATAAACATAAAAACCCATGTATAATCTCTGAGGAAGGTGGTGATACAGTATGAGTTATGAAATATGACAATATACAGGGCCAGATGGTTTGTAATACCAAGTATCAAAAGTTTAAAGATCTGTCTGGCCCAAAAATAGTTCCTTTGTTTAATTAAATTACCTAAGATGTAGAAGGGCAATTACAGTCCTAAAGTAACTTCTGGCTAGGCTCATTGTCTCAATAATTTCCAAATCAACTTTGCTCACTCGATATATAAATGACCGTTTTTTGGTTTTTGTTTGTTTTTTTTTTTTACCATCATATAGGGCTTGAACCACTGGGTGCCTGGTTGTGGTACAAATGTAAACTGTAATAGTTTTTAGCTTTGGGAACAGTTAAAGGGTGTCAGGTATATTAAGAAGCTTTACATTACTGCATTTCTTGGACTACTTCTTGGATTCGAGCACTGGCAACATTTCAGGTTCAAAGGTTTTTGTTTAAAATGAGATTTAATGTACGTAGACTGTAGCATTGCCAGTAATATCTTGAACTGGGTGTGTTTTATTGGGTGATTCATAAAGAAAGTCAGACAAAGTATGCACAGTGGTATCGGAATGTGGGTGGGATCAGAGTAATGATTTAGTGGAATATGTCAAGCACAGCATACAGGAAATCTTCTTTCTGAATAAAGATGGATTTAGCCCATGAGAACCTCAGTATATTTCCAAGTGTCATTTATTCCAGTGAGCCCCAGTGAAAATATCAAAGTAAAATGAGAAAGCTGCATCGTTCACCCTCAGATATTCCATTGGCAATGAGACTACAGTCAGACTTGTTGGGAGTAAAGGGCAGGAAAACAAATAACATTAATAAAAATAGCATTGATTTAAAGGGACACTGTCTGCAGTTCCAACGCAGAAGAAAATTCTATCTGTTCTCTAACAGGGTGGCTGCAACATATTTATTTAAATATAATTTTGCTATTAATTGAGCATCCATAAGCCTGCTGAGCTGGGTTTGTCGTGATTGTACATTTGCATGCATATACCTCACTCTCTCTGCACTCTTCCTGCACGCATGCCTTTCCAGGCAGCATTTTGAAAACCACAGCGTTGATTTTGTTTCTGAGACTAAGGAGTCACTCTAACTGAGAACAAGGAGCTCTAACACTGGGAAACTGAGCCCTACTTAGAGGGTTTCATACTGGTTTGCTGTGATAATGTTATCCTGAGTCAAATCATTAAAAAGCAAGCTGTTACATTTATAAATCATCTGTTTAAATATGTTATCACAGAATCACAGAATGGTCAGGGTTGGAAGGGACCTCTGGAGATCATTGAGTCTAACCCCCCTGCCACAGCAGGGTCACCTACAGCAGGTTGCACAGGACGCCGTCCAGGTGGGGTTTGAATGTCTCCGGTGTGGGAGACTCCACCACCTCTCTGGGCAGCCTGTGCCAGTGCTCTGCCACCCTCAAAGTAAAGAAGTTCCTCCTCATGTTTAAATGGAACTTCCTATGCTCAAGTTTGTGCCTGTTACCTCTTGTTCTGTCATTGGGCACCACTGAAAAAAGACTGTTCCCATCCCCCTGGCACTCTCCCTTTAAGTATTTATAAGTATTGATAAGATCCCCCTCAGTCTTCTTTTCTCTAGACTAAAAAGACCCAAGTCCCTCAGCCTTTCCTCATAATTCCTCTTTGGCTCCTGATCAAGAATTATGCCTCTCTTTTTTAATACTGCTCGCTAAACAGTGGGAATGGAGTAGTCTGCCCTTATCCCTGCTTTCTCCACTTTGATGCTCTCGGAGGGCATAACCACCTTGGAAGCCTGGCCGTGCTTCCTCACAGCCCCACAGCAGGGCTGAGGGATGTCGTGGTCCGATCAGCAGAACACCTCTGCTTTTGCGCATACCCAGAGGATGGCACCGCATGTGCTGTACCACGCAGTGTACGTGAGCTGTAAGTCAGGCTTTCTCATTGCTTTAACAGTACCAGTGCCATTTTATAATGCCTCAGTACAGTTCAGTGGCTAAATGATGTTACTGCAGTGGTCCCAACTGCTTTCTTGGCAAAGTCCATGCATTTGTGACGTAGGACAGCTTACTGGGATAAAAGGAAAACAAGCAAAAAGAAGGCTGTGGATGTCCTGTTTCTCAAGGAAGAGTTTTATGGAGGAGAGAGAGCTTGCAAGGCTCAACGTTCCCACAAACAGGGGCAGAAAGGGATAAGGTGAACTCTCCTGCTAGCAGGAGCTAAAAGAGAGACTGTATCTCTGACCCTAGTGCTGGAAAGGATTCATAGAATCATAGAATCATAGAATTAGTGAGGTTGAAAGGGACCTTTAAGATCATCAAGTCCAACCATTAACCTACCCTGTCAAAAACCACTTCTAAACCATGTCCCTAAGTACCACATCTACCCTTTTCTTAAACACCTCCAGGGATGGTGAATCCACCACCTCCCTGGGCAGCCTATTCCAATGTTTAATAACCCTTTCAGTGAAAAAGTGTTTCCTAATATTCAATCTAAACCTCCCCTGACATAACTTAAACCCATTTCCTCTCGTCCTATCACTTGTCACCAGGAAGAAGAGGTCAGCTCCCATCTCTCTACAACCTCCTTTCAGGTAATTGTAGAGGGTGATAAGGTCTCCCCTCAGCCTTCTCTTCTCCAGGCTAAACAACCCCAGTTACCTCAGTCGTTCCTCATAAGATTTGTCCTCCAGACCCCTCACCAGCTTGGTAGCCCTTCTCTGGACATGTTCCAACACCTCAATGTCCTTCTTGTAGTGAGGGGCCCAAAATTGAACGCCGTACTCGAGGTGGGGCCTCACCAGTGCCAAGTACAAGGGGATGATCACTCCCCTAGTCCTGCTCACCACACCAGGCCAGGATGCTGTTGACCTTCTTGGCCACCTGGGCACACTGCTGGCTCATATTCAGCCAGCTGTCCGCCAACACCCCCAGGTCCTTTTCTGCCAGACAGCTTTCAAGTCACTCCACCCCAATCCTGTAGCACTGCATGGGGTTGTTGTGACCCAAGTGCAGGACCCCGCACTTGGCCTTGTTGAACCTCATACCATTGGCCTTGGTCCATCGGTCCAGTCTGTCCAGATCCCTCTGCAGAGCCATCCTACCCTCAAGCAGATCAACACGCCCGCCTAGTTTAGTGTCATCTGCGAACTTACTGAGGGTGCATTCGATCCCCTCATCCAGGTCATTGATAAAGATATCAAAGAGAACTGGCCCCAGCACTGACCCTGGGGGACGCCACTTGTGACCAGACACCAACTGGATTTAACTCCATTCACCACCACTCTCTGGGCACGGCCATCCAGCCAGTTTTTTACCCAATGAAAAGTACACCTGTCCAGGCCATGAGCAGCCAGTTTCTCCAGGAGAATGCTGTGGGAAATGGTGTCAAAAGCCTTGCAAAAATCCAGGTAGATAACATCCACAGCTTTTCCCTCATCCACTAAGCGGGTCACCTTGTCATAGAAGGAGATCAGGTTTGTCAGGCATGACCTGCCTTTCACAAACCCAGGCTGACTGGGCCTGATCACCCTATTCTCCTGCATGTGCCGTGTCAATGGCACTGAGGATGATCTGCTCCATGACCTTCCCAGGCACCGAGGTCAGACTGACTGGCCTGAAACAGGTATAGGTAACAGTGCATATATAATGTTTTCAGGGGGCTTTCTACCTTTGACTTTGAAAGGCAGTCTGCTGTTTCTCAAGACCTGCGTATAGAGAATTAATATTCCACAGATGCTATTTAGTCCTCAAAATTTCCTATATCAACTGTGGTTTTTTAAGGGTATGACTGCTATTAACCCATAGGTTAATGGATCAGCTTTAAATAGTATATTACATCCTTTCACTCAAATGTACGTTAAGATTTAAATTAGATTAAGTATACAGGGAAGATTTTAATTTGTAATTTGCCCCAGCGAGAAACAGATGAAATAGAAGGCTGTGCTTGCTGTGCTGTCCTTCAGCTACCCATTAAAAGTTAATCTGTACGTATAAAGAAGTTCTTTCTCTTGGAAAACTCTAGTTTATATGCATTTATATGCACCTAGTGATACCTTTTGGTAAGCAGACAGAAAAGCATGCAGCGTACAGCATGCCAGCACAAGTTAGAGGAGAGGCAGTGAAAATTTGGCTTATCTTGAAAGAACAAGCTGTTAGAGTGATTTTGTTTCTTTGACCCAGTGTTAGAGCTTTCATGAAGATAGAGCTGAGAGCAGCATATCTTGCTTTAAGATAGGCTTTGTGTGTTCTTATCCATAAAAATCTCTGCATCCTTTTTTTTCTTCCACATTTAGCTCCTTAGATGCCACTAACACAGCATATGTACATTGAGCCTGGTTGCTTTCCCATTTTACTTCTTCCCTTGGGCTAGATAAACATACCAACCAGCCCTTGGTTTGAGCTTGGGTTTTGGGTGAGCAGTCCAAGAATAGGTGTAGAATAGGTGTCCCCTCAAAGGGATGCTTTTGTCCTCACTTCTGTGTTGCAATAAATAAGATGTTATGGACTTGCTATTGCTGAGCAGCTCTGCGTTTGTATCAAAATCTTTGAGCTCACACAGTGTCGTTTGCCTCCCCTTCCTGCAGGATAAAGCCAGCCGGGAGTTCCATTTTTCCCCATCCTCTGTGCAAATCATTTGGGACTCGGCTCCCCAAATCCTCTGTTATTTCCAGAGGTCTGATTTCCTTACTTTCCAGGTTGTTGTTTGTTCTGCAGCCACAAGCAAGCGCTACGACCTAGGTCACCCAGATGCCCAAGTGCTCCCATTCTCTGTGTAGGAGCCAAAGGGGATATTCCCACTGAGGTGCAGTTCATTTGAGCTTTTTTGGAAGAGGCATTACAGTCAAGACACATACCCAAAAGTTCAGTGAATGACAGCAGCTCGAATAAAGTCCAAACTGTTCGTGGGCTGAGCCCCTCCCTTGCTAATGCCTGCATGAACGCCTGGACCGGTGGGCTGGGGACTACATCTCCATTCCAGCCACCTGTCTTACTGAAATGTTTTATTTGGCTTCATCAGGACTTTCTCCAACTCAGACTTCAACCAAGAGTTGAGCAGTTCAACCGAGAGATTTTTTTGTAATATGTCCTAATACCAAAATGACACTTTTGACTCTTTCTGGGTTTTAAGTGAATGATACTTTGTCTCTGTCAGAGTATCAGATTTAATTATTTTCTAATCCATTTTATCACCCTCGAGTTATCATTAGAAAGATTATGACCATGGCAGCTTCTTTCTAAGGTTGTCCTGCAGATAGATCTTTGCTTTGCTGACTCCATTACTGCAGATAACTAGTACCAGTTCTTTTTAAACTATACCTTCACAACTGACCTTTCCAACTATTGCTCTACTATCTTTTTTCTCATCGGTTCTGAAAACTTTTCTAACTGTGAAGGTGAGATGTGATTTCCTGATCTAGCTGCTACTTGGTGAAGATATGTCTGCATACCTGTAGAATGCAGGCTTATTATAGAACTTTGCTTGGCATTTAAGTGCCCTAAAAAATAACACTTAGAGCCTTCTAGTGTACCGCAGGATCTTTGGACCTGATGCACCCATCACCGTTCAGTCATCTTTAAAGAAACCTCAAAAAATGATTGAAGGGGAGGGTAAAAAATCTGGACTGATAAAACACGCTGCATTGTGCAGGTTTCCAATTTCTGCTCTTCAAAATAGTCTCTTAGCTATTAATTATGCCAAGGTAATCAGCAGTCGTTGGTACACTCAAGGCCCTGACAAGTTATTGCTTATTTGAAGAGATTGCTATATTATTACTCCTCACTGGAAAAAATAAAGCTGTTGATTGATTAGTGAATTCTTTTCCCCCTTGTAAAGTATTTTATTACTAAATATTCAAAAACATACAAAACAAAACATACAGACTTCTCCTTTATTTTTAGGTTTGAACAGACTCAGATTATC
Organism: Vanellus vanellus; assembly: GCF_965231255.1. Taxonomy (NCBI): domain Eukaryota; kingdom Metazoa; phylum Chordata; class Aves; order Charadriiformes; family Charadriidae; genus Vanellus; species Vanellus vanellus. The sequence goes on along the minus strand of NC_138906.1, from coordinate 113,827,868 downwards.
TGTGTTGGAGGCAAATTCTGAAGTCCGTAAACAGGCAGTACTACCACTGATGTACATGGAAATGGAAATAAATATTAAACAAGGACTTGTCCTGAAAAGAAAAATACAGACATAATAACAGCAATAATTGTAAATTGTGTGTCAAAACTTTGCAAAACAGCAGGTTCCTTTAAGGGTTAATTTGTCCTCATAAAGGACATAGACTCAAAAGGGGATTTGAAGTTTACATCAAACATCCTTGGCATTTCAGAACTGTTTAGAAACTGGGAAGAGGAGAGGTCACGCTCCCAAACTCAGACTTCAACTCATTCAAACACACAAAAAATTTACACATAGCAGAAAAGAAAAAAAAAAAACAGGAACTCTATCTTTCTTGCTGCAGGAGATTTTTTTGATTGATGAGAATTTCTTCATCAGATTTTTCTCCCTCTGAGATTTCTTTCTCAGTTTTCCTATTTGCTGTTTGGACTGCAAAGAACCCTCTCACTGTTAAATCTAGACAAATGAATCAACTCTAGTCTGTAACATAAGTCTCCTCAGTCACCACCTAGCTTACAACTGAATTTTAATTTCTCCTTTTCAGTTGCCTCATGATTGTTTATAATGAACACCCAGTTCCACTGATGCAGACAAAAGGACAGGAGTGACACCACGAGCTGGCTACAGACGGCCTGCTCACCTTCTAAACTACTGTAAGGCCAGGATGGGTAGGTGCATTTTCATTTGGAAATTTTCATTTGAGGCTTGTTTGGAAGATCCCTGTTTGGGTCTTCTGTACCCAGAGGAAGCACCTATCAACGTGTGTACGCTGCCTGAGGATTTAATGAGAAAAATCAATGTGAAGTTCAAACCTTCTCTGGCTGGCAGCACACACACGCTGGGCATGTTTGGGACAAACCTGATGTCCTTGGCAGGAGAAATTTCTGACAGTATAAGAGCCCTGTTATCTCTCCTTGGCAATATGCACAATAGGAGCCTGCTTGCCTGACAATAAAACGCTGGCCTTAATATAATACCCTTTTCATAGTTTACAAGGCTAAGCTTAATTAAAAGGAGAATTGTGGATGCCCTCCTTTCATTTGGTAGTAAACACAGGCTCCTTCACCCTATACAAAGCTAATGGTGGTAAACTGGGCAAAGTTAGCCACTAGATACTATGCTATTCTGTATGAGAATAGTCTACTGTGGAAGATACTGCTAGGAGGAAACAGCATTGCTATTCAGTAAATCCGGTTGTAATTTATAATGAGACCCTCACTGTGCTGCTCTTGCAGTGAGCTGGAAGGCAAGAAGGTATTGCTGTCCTGCTGAAAAGTCTCCCCGCATTTTAAAGTAGAGATCTCTCTCCAATTATCGCTCCAAGCAGACAACATCTAGTTGGGTGAAGCTGATCTTTACATTCCCTTTTCAAGCAGCAACTAACAGGTATCAGCTACACCAGAAGCATGAAAAGAATGGAGCGAACCAATGTCAGCATCACCGACAGCAAACTGAGAAAGTTCATGTCACCTCCATGGACTCACTCCTAATAATCATCAAGCTGTCTTCTTAAACCGTGCTCAAAATTGACAGCCTGAGGAGAGGACCTGCAAAAAGAAACAGGTTAAAATAGCTACGGACACTACGGAATTGCAACCTTGAATGCCCACAGGCAATGAGCCCCCTGTTTTGAGCTGTGCCTCGGTACATGAAATCACAGCAACATTTTGTTTAGATTGCTGTTTACGTTGCAGGCACACGCAAGCTCGGGCATATTTTTGTATGGAACGTTACATGAGTCAGGACCCATCCAGCATCGTGGGCTCACATAAGTATTTTCATAAGGTTCATTGTGGAAGAGGAGATTGATAATAAGATACAGAGCTTTCATCAGGAATTGATTGTATGAATTCACGCTGTATAAGTAGTATACAGGCTGAAGCAGCTAGATGGCTTTTTCTGGACTATATGAAATACACTGGTGATTTCAATCTCAGTAGAAAGAGCTCTACCTTGATTCATTTGTGATATATCAGGCCTGATGTCCAACCTGAACAGTTGGACATAATTTACTTAGCGATATAGAAAAATCATCAGTTGGATCACCAAATCCTGACTTGTCCTATTTCAGCTAACCTCAGAAATTTCTCATTACATATATCAAGCTCTACCTTTAAATTAGTTTGCTTTTCATTTTTTGCTTTGACAGCTACTATTAGAAAAATTCTCCAAAGCCTAGGAAAGCCCTACTCCTAACTTCCAGTCCAAATCCATCTAAGGCAAATTTATGTCTGTTTTTTAATTGAGCCGATATTTTTCTTTAGCTAGTTCTTGTCCTTTCTTGGTGCCTAATTGCCTATAGTATTTGTAGTGTTCTCAAGTTGTACCTCAGCTTCTGGTTTTCAGGTGTAAGAAAAAAGCTTTTTTTGATTCTTTCCCAATGTAACGGTCTCAGTGGGGAAATGTAGCGCTATCACCAGTTTGGGGGTAGGGCACATCACTTGCAAAGAATGAGAAAACTTGCATTACTTTTCACTACCGTTCTCCTGCGATGGGAGATTGCCCTGGGGATTAACAGCGAACCACGAGAGTAAATTTGACCCTCCTGGCAAACATACATCTATACTGCCAAAAATCTTTCCCAAGCACTTTAGGAACAGCTCATTTGTTACAAGGTTTATCAAGAAGCATGCCGGTAAGCTTTATACAAACAACCCCCGGGTTGTTTTTTTTTTCAACATCAATAATGCTGCTTTTCAAAGTACTTGGCAGTGAAGCTGCAAGTAGGATCTTGCAGAGGTTTACTGCCCTCTAACCTTTCCCAGCAGATTTTCTCTTCAGGACGGAGCGTCTGGACCATATAAATGCCATGAGCAAGAGATGTTAAAACATGAAGCAACGCTGCAATAAAATGAAGTAACAGGCAGCTGCAGCTTCTCCTGGCATTAATGTTGGAACCATTGGGCTATGAAGGACCTAATTCACTTTTTGCATGTGAAATGAAGTGGAATAACCCTACTGAAGTTAAAAAATTGCAGTGGCTTAAGACCTATGTGACTGAAATAGGAATCAGACCCTCAATTTCCACCGGGTTATTCCTGTACTTGTCTGGTTTTCATGTCTCAGGAGTCTCATGACGCCTTTCCAGGGCAGCCCTTTTCTAACTTTTGTGGTGATTAAGTAAACAAGCGAACAAAAAATAGCATCTTCCAGAATTTTAGCCATTTCGTAACCACTGGATTTTGCATGGGATCTAGGGTCTGAGCTGGAAGCTGCTCCTCCTGCTCGAAGAACTGCTTGCTCAGCAGCAGCTGCTTTCCTTTGAAGAGATTTTGGCAGTTCCTTGGGCAGGCACCGGCAAGATTTCTGTGGTGGCAGTCATTGCTGTCCTGCATGTTTGTGTCATCCCTGGGACGCAGCGGCATTTCTCTCTGGGCAGCGTGGAGTTAACTTGCGTCCTGCTCCGTGCCTTGGGAATCAGAGCTGGGATGGCAGCCCATAGTAGGAGGGCTTGGATTGAACTCGCCAGTGAAGAGGAGGGATAACATTTTTGTGTGAGGAAGATGCTTGCCAAGAAATCGAGAGGGAAGGCAATAGTGGGAGAAAGGAAGTAACTCATCAGGTGCTCGGGACAGACAACAGCAGTTTCGGGCGCTGGGTACACATCAGGCTCTTGGAGGGATCTTTCTCTGCATAGGTCACTCATTGGAGACAGAAAGCAGGAGGAGGAAGGCAGATGCCTTCATAAGCCTGGGAACATTGCCAGCACCTCACAAGCATCTCATTTCCTACACAGGCGAGATAAATACCGCTGCACCACTTTTAGAGAGGAAGAGACTGAGGTTGTAGAAAACTTTTACATGTAGGACTAATTTTCTACCAGCACGAGCTACAGCGGGGCAGGAACATGTGAGTAGGGGCAAAAAGGAGGGGGGCAGCAGCCCCGGCTGGGGGACCACACAATGGGACAGGGCACTGCTAGGTACCCAGCCCCAGGTCTCACAGCAAGGCAATGCTTCAGTCTTCTGTACTCCTGGTCTTGCGCCTCTAAGCAGGAGGCTGTCTTCCTTTCTCTATTACATGAAATCAGTGGTGTTACACCGAAAAAAACTAAGGTGAGTGACAGGATAGTCCTCCTTTAGCTGTCTAAGCAAAAAAAAAAAAACCAACCCAAACCAACAAAGTGAAGGGTGAATCAATCCTACCCTCCCAAGGCCTCTAGGACTACCTTGAATTTCCAGGCAGAGACAGACCTGAACAAACCTCCCAGTTATCGCGCACTCAGAAACACCTTGAGCCAGATTGCATGTTGCTGGCTTACACCCAGCTCTGAGGACCTAAATCTCTCTCTCACACTGAGGAGTAACTAATTGGACATTGGTGCCATTGCACTGTTATAAAATTAGAATAAACTGAAGGATGGTCTGGCTCCTCTGGTTTCTGGACACTGAAGCAAATGATTTCTGAGGAGAGAATGGATCACCTGAAACTCTCAAGGAAGGCTGCTGAAAAAGAGACCCCCTTGGCTTCGTAATTCCCAAATGCAAAATACAGTTGGGTAGAAAGAAGTGAGGTAAATCATTGCTTCAAAACTTATAATTATTCATTGAATAAGACGCTACACGAGAGAACAAAAAGAACACCTTTAGGATGCAAAGACTTGTTTTCCTTTGCTTTTAACCAACCATTTGAAACCACTGCAACATGACCAATTCCTCAGAAATGTTTTCCTGACCACAGCGTCTTGCATGCAGACAAACACAAGGATTATGCCAGTTCCTGGAAGAACGAACGTCATTAGCTTTTTTTAATACCGGAGCACATGTCTGTTTGTATTGTTGTTTTTCTCTCTTCTTATCTCTCCAATTTTGAGGGATATTTTTTCCTTTTTTTTTTTTTTTTTGGTTCCTAGACTCTTTGTTTAAATGAGTACAATGGGTTATTTTTTCCTCTGGTTGTTCATTTTGTTTGGCTCTTCAGACTTTTTGCCTGTGTATGTAAAATTGCCCTTCCTTAACACTCTCTATCTTGCTGTTTCAGCCTGAACAGCTTCCACTGGGCCATCTTCGTGCTACCGTTCTAAACAATTTGCTTGTTTGTAAGTAGCTAATTAGTTACTTGCTATCTTCAGAATTAAGCCTTTGAGGTCTGGGCTTTGACCTTTTTTAGTCAGGGCTCCTGTTTCACCACTGCGTATTTGAGAAGTTTCCTCAGATAAGGAGAAAGATGGGAATCTGACTTGCTTTCCTGGACAGGTTTCTCTGTTTTTTGACGCGGTGGTGCTGAGTCAGGGCAGCAATTAGGCATGTACCGACATGCCTTTGAAGTCAGCGGGATGTATTACTGTCTCATGGACGGGCTTAAGCAAGTGCTCTCCCGAACTGGAACTTCATTTATTGTACTCTAGTGCATGCCTACATTGAGAGGCTTTGGGAAGTTAAGGCACCTCGGTTAAAGCTGCAGCGTCAATGCATGCATAGTAAAGTGCATTAATGTGCTTTATGGATGCTCTCATTACATCACTGTAGCTTAATCTGAGCGAACCTGTAGACAAGCCCTCAATCTGTGCTTGTGACACTGAACAGCTTTGAACACAGTGTGCCACTTATCACTCTCTTTCTGTAATCCACAATCTAATGTAGATTAGACTACAATCTACTGTAATTCAATTGTTTCTTGATGAAATCAATTCAGTTGGTATAATCTTTCGTGTGTAAAATAAGCAAAAATTCCAAGACTTTGAGTATTTCAAATACGGACCAAAAAAAGGGATAGATGACCAATAGGATACATGAAAGACATGGAAATGTTTAAAGATGTTACAAAAAAAGAGAAGAATTTATGGAAAGGTGATCCTGAACCATAACACTGTCTGTGAATCTCAGTCCCTCAACAGTGGAAAATTCTGAATCAAAGTTCAGAGGAGCAATGTTTTACTCAGACTTAAAATTGAAAGAAAGGATGGAGTGAGATGGTTTTTAAATTAAAAAATCATATGTCTTGTTGATTTGTAGAATTCATTATGGGCTGAAATGTTGGGCCGCTTTAAATTAGTTGTGGTATGAGTGCAAACTGTAATTGTTCTGTGTTAGTGAGTGTATTCTATTTACTTATCAGAAGACTTTATTGTATAATGCATTCTTGTGGAAAGGCAATGAGCAGAGAGAATCCTAGCAATATTCCGTACTGGTTGTCTGAAAAACCTGCTGTGTTTTGTTTCTCTTTGCTTAGTTCTCCTAAAAAAAGAGAAAAGCTTAATTAAACCACAAGCATCTCTCTCTGATGAGCCTCTCCTTTGACATCTTTCTTTTAATAGTCTCCTGACAGGCTGTGATACTCCACTAGAAATGCTTTGTGTTTTCCTCCTTGGGGATAACAACTGCTTTGTTCCAAGCATTTCCTTGGCCTAGGATTCGGGAGCTCTGGAAGAGTGCAAACATCTTCTTCTAGCCTATCAGCGTGAGCGTAGGACCCAATGTGGAACTAATTAGTGACATAATGAACACCACGACAGTTTATTGCCAGGAAGCTCCTTAATGACGTGGCAGTAACCTCACAATGACTAATCAAGATTTTCTTCATTTCCCTTTAGCAATTCTACCTGACAAATTAGTGAAAAAATTAAAATAAAACTGTAAGTAGAGAGGAGGCTATGACTTAAAATACCTGACAGGTGATGCTTTTCTGTATTTCGGGGGTTATAGCATGCAACTCTTCTCCATAAATTCTAGGAGATTGGCTACCGGGAGCAGAGAAGAGTGTTTATGACCCCCCCCATCATTGATTTTGGTGGACCGGTCCCAACATGAGCTGCGACGTAGCATTTACCAGAACTTTTTGATGTATGGGGGCGCAGCCCTACCAACACTGACGGTTTTAATCAAAAATGGGTATGTATTACCAAGACTGGGTAAAAATGGAGTTACCCATTACTAGGACTGGGTAAAAACGGCGTGACCCAGAATGTTTTATGAACGTAGTAAGTCAAACTGGGGGGGGGGGGGAGAAATGGTAGATGGATGCAGATGGTTCACAACCACCGAAGCAGTCCAAAACCCTGCACCTAGACCAGCACACGGGGTGTAGGACTAAGCGTCTGTGCAGTCCCAGGCGGGACGCAGCCCTCGCACCCGGTATTTTTCCCACAACAGCAACTATTTACACCATTATCTCCCCGATCACGACGTCTCGTCCGCGACCCGGGCGCGGAGTTCGCAGCACCGAGCGGATTTACCCTCCCTCCTCCAGCCCACAAACCACCCGTGCCCGCCACCGGGGTCTCTCCCCGGCGGGACCCGGCGGTCTCTCCCCGGCGGGACCCACCGCCCTCGGGAGCCGGGGGATGATGGAGGGGGGGGGCGGGCAGCGCGAGGCGGGGCCGGGGCCGCGCGCATGTGACCGGCGGCGGCGGGGGCGGCCCCGGGGAGGGGTGAGAGGGGGTGCGGCGGAGCGGGGGGGGGAGGGAGCGGGGGAAGCTGTGCCGCGCCGCGGCGGGGCAGTGCGGAGCGGCGGCGGCGGCGGCGGGGCGGGGGATGCGGAGCGGCCGGGCCCCGGGCAGATGATGGCGATACGCGAGCTGAAAGTGTGTCTGCTTGGAGTGAGTAGAGGGGACCCGCGGGGATGTGGGGGTGTGGGTGTGTGTGGTCACTTCCTCCCCCCGCCTCCACCCCGCCGATGGGGGCTGAAGGAGGTGGGGGTGCTCGCTAGAAAGGGGGACACTTCCAGCCCTCACCCCGCTCCCGGAGGGTGTCGCGTCTCTCCGGCCCGGCCCGGGGGCGGGGGGGCAGTTGGGGGAAAGGGGGGGTCTCGGCCGCGGTGAATTCCTCCACGCCGAGACTTGGCCGCCGCTCACCGGGGAAGGAGCGAGGCTGTGGTGGGGTGTTTTTTGTTTTGTTTTTGTCTTGTTTCTGAACTTTTTAAAAGGCAGAAGGGCGGAGCGGGGCGGGGGGGGGGGGGGGGGGGAGTGAAGGTTTCTCTTTTGGGGGGCGCCTGTCCCTGTGCCCCCCAGCGCTTCCCAAGCGCGGTTCCGTCGCCGGCGGAGAAGCGGCTCTCCCCGGGCCGCGGGGGGCGGTGGCGGCCCCAGTCCCGCGTCGGGTCTCCCTGCGGTGCCGGAGCCCCGAAAGGGATGCGGGAGGGTTTCGGGTCCGGTTCGTCTTCGCCGAGCCCCTACCACAACGGGGGGAAGCGACAGACCGGGGGCGGGGGTGCGGGGAGCGGCATCCCCGAGACATTCCTGCGGGTGGGTCCTTCTCCCGTTCCCCTCGTCCCCGTGTCACCTACGGGCTGGGTCGGTGCTTCGTTTAATTACTCGCCTGGGTTTATTCAGAGCTTCCTTCGCTCGGCCCCTTACAGGAATGCCCTTTCTGCCACTGCTTCCTCCCCCTTCCCGCCCCCCCCCCCTTTTGCTTTTTTGGCGAACCCGCGTGTGCGTCTTTCACATCTGGAGCAGCAATGTGCTGAGCTCTGCAGTTTGGCTCCGGCTGCCCCCTCTCACGCCGGCAGATTCACGGGCAAAATGCGCTCACCGAGTTGCTGCAGACCCCGCTGGGAGGACAGAGCCACCTCCGCTGACAGTCGCTGGTAGAGCATCGCTACTTAATTTGCGAAATAAAAAAATAAAATCAAATTGTCAGATGCGAGTTAGGCTGCTTTTAGGTACTTATCTCCATAAGCATTCAGAAAAGCGGCATGAATGAAGGCGTTTTAGAGTGAATTCTCGTTCGTGCAGTACCAGTGAGTTAAACATTTAAAAACCAAATACAGACACTCCAGTTCTCTCTGGTTTGTGTTGACGCTTACCCTGGCAGGAGTGGGTACCTTGCCCTGGAGTAAGTGCCAGGACATGGTGCCAGGGCGCTGGAGAGTTCAACCCAAAGTATTTTGCAGTTGACCATTCCTCCTTTCTCGGTAAGAGCTTCTGCTTGCAGCTTTTAAAATGGCATAGAGACAAAATAAATGTGGTTTATACAAACCTGAGGAGCCTGTGGTAGAATATGTGGATATGTCCTTATTTTTCTTCCCCAGCAGAAAATCCAGTAATTTTATAGAGATGAAGTGTCTTGTGGAATGACATTCCTCTTGCCCATTATTTATTGCTGTTCTGTAACATTAAAATGTACTGGAGGTTTTGGAAGGCAATTGTTTACTACTTTTAAGACAGGAAAAGAAGCCTATAAAGCAGCTCTGTGTTACTAGGAGTATGCAATTACTATGTAGGTACATTAAAATGATAGGGTGGTGGTGGGAATGCTTAGGGAGACGTAAGTGTCCATAGTTATAGTTGCTTAGTAGTTAGTGAGATGTTCCTTCCTGAGTTTTAATAGGGTGTAGACCTAGAAAACCATCTACTTCTGATCATAGACATCTCATTTACCATGGAGGTTAATGCTCTGTTTTCCCAAAAGTGAGGACTCTTTTATATGACACAGCCTCTTGGGAAGCTCAGACAGGCTTTCAGAACAGAGACTCTCCATGTGACTCTCTCACACTCCATGTGAACAAGTGCAGGCATTAATGTTAATAACCCCAAAATATATTTTCAGATCTAGCAAAAGAGATTTTAACAGTTGTCTTTTCAAGAGGTCCTGGACCTGGTAGGTTAATCTGCATCGTATCTAGTAGATCCCCTGATAATCAATCAAGTCTGGCATGTCCAAGTCCAAGATGGGTTCCTAACCTTGTTAGAAATTAGGGATTAAATTGGTTTGTAAACCTGTATCCCTCTCTATGAACAAAGCCCTAGTTTGCACCTGTAAATCGAACCAGAGGATCGCCGATGGCCTACAGCCCCCAGCTGTGTGAAGGGTCTGGGCTTGGGCTATTTGTGCCAGCTCAGAATTCCCCAGTGGGGAAAAAAAATCGCAGCTGGCGCAAAGTTTGCAAAGCCAGCTTCTCCGCAAGCACTGAAGCCCTGCTTGTCTCTGTAGAGGGTCTGGATGGGAGGGTGAGGGGAGAGGGGAAGAGAAAAACCAGAGCTGTGCTCCACGTTGCCAGGCCCTATAAGCTAGCACAGTACTCCAGGGCCATTGTTTGACGAGGAGCCATCGCAGCAGAGATGGGGAATCAAATTATCAGCTCTTGGATGCACCCCTACATTGCCCAGGTCATGCTGTAGCACAGGAGGGAACCTGGCCTTTAATTTTCAACATAAATCTATCATAACTGGGGTTTGGGTATCTGCTTTTCACTTCCTCCTCCAGAGTAGCTCGGGGTTTTTAAAAGTCTCTCTAGACGTGATGGGAGATTTGGAGCAGCCTGGAGTAGCGCGCAGCAAGGGGATGGTCGTGGGGTTTATACGAGTTGAAGGAGACACCAGCAAGAGAATGACAGGAAAATTGGGGCAGCTCAAGGCTAGGTGTGAGTCAGTTTGGGAGGCAGGCTTTGTTGATCGCAGAGCTTTGTTACTTGTGAGTTTGGGAGGGCAGTGCTTTGAGGAGAGATGATTCTGGCTTGCCGTGGGGCTGGCAGGAACAGGATGCCTGCCTAATTGTTCAGTGCCTCACAGCCTTAGGTGTAAGAGCTGTGGAGCTACAATTTTAATAGCTCTCTTGAGCATGTTGCCATCATGCGAATGGCCTCAAGCCTGCTCCTAAACTGCTTCACCTGGTAAATTATCGCTGTTGGGCAGTGACATATCTGCAGGTGGAAGGTGTTCATCTTTGTAAGTGCAAACGCTTGAGCATCTGCTCCAAGTCCTGTCTTGTCACCCCAAACTCTTCCTGGTCTCTCGGTCCAGTCTGTTCTTTGCAGCAGTTCTCCCTCTGTTAGAGGCCACCTGCTTCTGGGGCTGAGCAGGTTTTAGCTGCAGCTCAGTTTATGCGGTGAAATGAACTGCAGCTCCCATGTGGCTTGCGTGATGTTTCTGTCCTGAGTGGGCACCCTCTTGAGGGGGTGAAGGAGAGGGGGGCTGGTGTGTTCCTGAGCTGTGCTTCGGTGCTGAAATGTGGCCAGGCGTGTGGCTGGGAAGATCTGCCAGGTTTCCTAATCTGGCTGTGGCTGCCGAGTGCCATGTGCCTTGGCTCCCAACGTTTTCTTTATGCAGGCTGGAGGAGCGATTTACAGCTCTCTGCCAAGTCCTGACATAATCGTGTGTGGCAACCACAGAAGAGATTGCCAGGTTTAGGACTAAGGAAAAGTTTCTTGTCTTTGTCACTTCCTGAGGAAACTTTGATGGCCCTTCAGAGAGACTTTGGGAGGTGGCTTGCTAACTACCATCTAAAGTGACCTCCATTACTCCTTTCCTTTTGTTTTTGTTTATTACATTTTTGTGTTGTGACTGTTCATTATAGGACCAAAGGAGTTAGGTTTGGAAGAGACTCAGAGGTTACCCTTTGGCCTTAAAGTTCCTCTCATAACTTAACATGACATACGTTTGTCTCACCCCTTCCTAAAAAACTCACCATGAAGGTTTATCTTCTCCCCAGGGTTGTGTCCCAGAGCTTAACTGCTCTTACCGTAGAAAGTTTTTTCCCCAAATGTAGTGCCTACATTTTCCTTGCCGGAGACTTCATTTCTTCACCCTCCTGTTTGTGTTTCCATTTTCTTGCTCATAAGGAGTCCTTTGCTGGTGTGCGTTCTACTAGCATGCAGCCTGCAAATACTGTCCGAAGTTGGTAAGCCTACGTTTGTAAAAGGGGTGACGTTTCCTCTGTGGAGGAGAAGGAGGTTTCCTCAGGAGTTTCACCACAACTGGATTCCAGTTGCTAGGTATGGGCTACAGTTTATTACCGTCGATGATGTCGTGCGCCTCTGCGTGCAGCGTCTGCGCATGCAGGCTGTGGAACTGAGCTCAGAATTGTTCGATATTTAAAGTAATTGGGAATGCGATAATAGTTTTCTTAAGGAGAAAAATCTCTCTGGTTTTCCTGTCTTCATGCCACGATAATGTAAAGATCTAGATTCTGTTGGATGGAGAACAAATTCCTGTAGCAGAGTGTATGCTTTCAGCACGAAGCTTAAGTACCTGCTCTTCTTCTTGAAGTAGCTATTATACTGAACGCGTATGACAGTATCTTTTCGTTTGTGTTGGTGTTTATGAAAGACAACAATTTTACTTCTCTTTTGACTTCAATATGTTTGTCATTATTAATGCTCTTAGTGCCTAGCTGTCCCAAACCAAATAGGAGCACTGCTGTTAAAACCAAAACCCCATCCCTGGGTGGGTTGTACCAGTTAAGGACCTTCCTTCTCACTGGGTACATGCAAGGGGGTCTGCATGTTAAGACGAGCATCCTACTGAAGACAGTGACACTACGTGGGTGTGGAAGCTGTGCATGCCACCACAGCTGCAGTGCCGTAGCGTAAAACAGAACAAGAGGGACCAAAGTAGTGCAGACAACAAAGGTGGCTGCGAAAAGAAGAAAATTGTACTGATGAAGTAAATGTATGCCTTCTAAAATTTTGCCTGAAAAATACCTGTCTGAGAGAAGAACAGAGACTGACAAGTGATATTTTTTTTTTCCGTGTTAATGGTTCATTATCACCTACTTATTCATTCACGGTTTATTATGTAAACAAGTAGCTCTATCGTGAGAGAAATTTTTGAATCATGACTTTGCGTGGCTGGCTGTCTTGTGGAGTCACCGGTGTGAAATGTCTGTTGTCACAGCCTTTCCATCAAAGGAGCCCTCATCTGTGTCTCTCTCCTAGCCGCTTATTTCTTTGCCTTGTAGTGAAACATCAAATCACGTGTAAAACTGGACAATGATTTTAAGTCCACAGGGAACTGAAGGGCAGACAGCCAGACACACGGTTAGTGTGACTACATATGCCTCATTTCCTTGGGAAATGGCATTCTTCCTTGGTGGAGAATACTCTGAAGTTTGCACTTACACGTGCATATTTCCATACCCCATTGCCCTGCTTTGCCATTCAAAAGAACAGTCTACCAGAATAGTCTACCAGGATACTGAAGAAGACTGAGACTGTGGTCATTTTGTTTTTTTTTTTTTGAAAAATAGCGCATAAAAATCGAGTTACATAGCAAACGAGAAATGCCTTTTCTTTTGTGTCAATAAGTATGTTCAGAAGCCTAATCTACCCTTTTCTGTTTAATTTATAGAACGTTTAAATGACTAAATCATTTTTTTTTCAATGTAGACATCAAATATGTAGGTAAACAATTTATCAGAATTTAACAGAATTCGGGATTTCATATGACCTTGGCCTTACTGCTTTCCTGGCGTATCTACAAAACATTTTTATTTACTCATATATTCCAAAAGTTTTGGGTGGGATTGCTTAAGAAAGTGAGTAGACTGGGTTATGACCTGAATATCCTGCTAGGAAAAGATGAGCACGGGGGCCACGTTCTACTTTCGTTTCCAGCAGTACAACCAAACTGGATTTTTGAAGCGGCAGAAGGGAGGACGTGAAGCAGGTTTTACTTTCAGTAGCTGCAAAGCCTCTGAAGGGGAAGCTCGTTATTACTAATCAGCTGGGCAGCAAAAGAATACCCTGTGGCTGGTGCCAGTTGCTGGGAGGACCGCACGTGGTCGACTCCGGTCCACTGATAACCAGCTCTCGGCTCCCGTCCGCTGCTCATAACTCGCCTATGGAATGAGACCCTGCTGTGGCTATCATCCGAATATCACCTGCAGGCTGTAGCTTCACTGTCTCTCAAATTGTATTTATTTCTTTTGTTTATAGTGTTACCAATTGGGTTGTTTTTAATTGGTTTTGGTTTGTTTTATTTTTAGGTTTCCCCAGCCCCTTGCTCCGGTCCCTCTTTTTGATTTCTTAGATTTGGCTGAAAAAAATGTGGAACTTCTTGTTTTACAGTAATTCTGAGAAAAAAAGTAAATTCTTTCTATGAAAATAAGGAAGTTGAATTGATAATAAACTCTTTTAACTGGGATGAATGCAGTTTTAGCCCCAGTCAGTGAAGTAGTGCTGAGGCAGAATGTGTGGAGCAACCAGAAACTCTCCGCGCGAGGAATGTGGGGGGGAAAGAAAAACCCTCTCATTCTCATCAGGCGATTCCTTTTAACTGGCTCAAGTCAAGCCATATTCAAAGGCCATTTTTCATTTACATTTAAACTATGTTTTCTGAGACTCTGGTTGATGGTGCAACCTGTTTCAAGGGTGATATTTTGCCTTATTGATAGGGTGTGTTGCAGCTAGAGGGCAGTTTAAGGAAGAGGCAAAAGCGGCGTTAGCTGAGCTGCTCGTGGGCAAAGGCCTCGGAACCCGCAGGGCTTTTGCGTATGATGGTGTTCACAAATTACAGTGCTGGTGAATTTTGCCAGCGATGGGTTGTGTCTGAGCTGGCTGTTGTGTGGGTGCTGCAGACTCTGCAGGTGTACAGGCCGGATAAGACATATTCTTTCTAAAATTTCTCAAGATAACTCCTTGCTGAGTGGAGCGTTTCCAGGGAGGCTGGAGCCACAGCTCTGCTCCGGTTGCTTTCAGACTGCCACCTTTTCTTTTGCCTCCCTTCTGCTCCTTCTTCCAAATGCCATTTGCCCAGTCCCCTAACTGGGATTGTTGATTTGATGGTCCCTGTTTGGATGAGATCAGGGCTGGTACCATTTTCTTCCTTCCCTACTCTTTGGTTTTGAGAGGTGCATTGGAAGGGAGCGGAGCTGGCTTTAGGCAGGTTTGCTAAACTTGACCCCACCTTCCCCCACAGTTCGGGTGCTGCCTCAGAAAAAAACCTGTTGAGTGCAGGGCAGCTTCTTTCTTCTCAGCTTCAGTGGCTCAGGTGCTCAGTTCCCATCCTCCGTTGATGGAGGGCTGTAGTTTGGACTTGTGGTTTGACTTCCTTGCCGTCATCTCCACCTCCGCCTGGAGGTTTGGGGCTTCCTCTGCTTGTGTTTTCCTCAAGCTGCCTCGGGGGCCAGCTAAATGCCCAACACATGGATACCCAGAGGTACCCGGAGTTACCCTCCAAAAGGGTCAAGTAAGGTGGTGGGAAACTGGGAGGGTTCATTTGCTTCGATTTACTGGATCCTGACATGGAAGGGAACAAATGCGTTTGCCCTGGCTAAATTAGGTAGTGAGCGTGTCAGGCGTTTTGGTCTTTCTCAGGGTTGGTCCCATTCTTTGATGAAGCTTATCCTGGGAGAGCCACGGATCTCGTTTTTGGTACAACGATCGTTTGCCATCTCCAGAGCTGGCAGCACATGTCAGGTCAGTAAGTACCTGTTCCCTCTTCTGCTCCTTGGTTTCCTCACCTGTGCCATGGATGCTGCACGCAGGCTAATAGCCAAGAGCTTCTTACTCTGCATCATGGCTTCAGCTGGTCCCCACCAGCTCTGCAGCCCTGTGGGCGAGCCAGACCCACAGCAGCTTGCACGGAGGACCGTAGCATGCAACCACCCATGGGCATGGCCGAAGCTCTCGGTTGTGGGTCGCTCTGGTGTCCTGGGACCTTTCTGCAGGGGTGACATGAGGACATGGGTGGGAACAGCTCTTCCTTGGGCGGTCCAGGCAGTGGCCCTGCCTGCTGGGGGAGGAGGAGAAGGAGTGCTTGCCACTTCTTGGCTCTCCTGGAGAGCCTTCACTGCTCTGCTCCTTGTCGGGGCTTGTCGTGCCCCCAGCTAACTCGCCTACGCAGCGATGGGCAGCTCGTGTGACTTCAGCTCTGCAGCCCCTTGCCAGAAGGTGCACGAGAGCTCCACAGGGACATGTGCTCCCAAAGTAAATGAGAACAGAAGATGTTTTTATTCTCATGGAGATGTTTTTCTTCCTCTCTACCTACCTTGTACAGACTGGGTAATGGCATAAGGGTCAAGGTGACTGGAAATTTCTTAAATTCCATCTCAGCTTAGCTTGTAATATGTCAGGAAAGGCAGACGTTTCAGTTTTCTTCTGAAACGTCTTCTACACCCTTCCTGTGAACGCTTGCAGTTTTGAACACCACTGCAAAAAGACAAATCCGAGCTTTAGAAAGCCGCCAGCGGAGGTGGATGGGCGGCCGGCTCGGAGCACAGCCCTTGTGTAAGCAAATGCCAGTGGTTTGATTTACAGTCTCCAGCCTTGCGGGGCCGCCCCTGAAAGCTGAACAACAGGCAGTGGAACAAATGCTTTTTATTTTCGCCTGGCTATTTTTAAACATAAATGCTAGTTATTATGTGGTTTTTATATTTCTTGGAGGAGAGGGTAGAACAGTTACGGTTTTGCACTTTTTGTTTTGGACAGAGTATGTTCTTTTTCGGGCAACATGTGGAAGTACATGTGCATGAAATCCAGCTACTAAATACTTTGTGTCCCCGAGTTATTGTTTCCTCCTTTGTCAGCAGAGGGACAGGATGCTGCGGACGTCATTGGGTGTCCCGGTTGGACCCGTCAGCCTCTGCCGGGCACAACTGCAGGGCACTATAAAAAACTGTAAGGGAAATCTCTTAAAATGATAAGTAACATCCTCGTGCAGAAATTAACCTACAGTTACGGACTCTCTGAGACAGATTTTCCTTTGCTTTAAAGCCTGTCTACAGAACCAAAGTGAGTTAAAGAGGTTCCTAAAGTGGGGGTTTAATTTTGAAAAAATACTTTTTTTTTGGCCCATATAATTCTGCAGCAAACAACACTTAGTAAGTGTCAATAGGATCTGACGGTTCATGAGCAAAGCTGTGATTCTGACCGATGGGATGTGTCTGAAGCCATTTGCATGTCCTCCTTTGGTCACTGGTGACCCATGAGATACAGTGGGCATTGGAGTGGCTTTAACCTTCTCTATCTTATGCTTGTAATCAGTAGCTGGTACCCTGCCTCCAGGATTGCCGTTGCGTGTGTCCTCCAGACGTTCCCATTTACTGCTTGTGAGGCTGATACTGGGAATCAGCAACACAGGAGGAATCCTTAGGTATTTGGTCAACATCTGGTGTGTGCCAACGCAGAGAAGCTATAGTAGGGATCACTGGGCTTCCCAAAGACTAATGTGAAAATCATCCCTGGGAGGACTCCCCTGAACGTGGTGTAGAGTCACAACAAGGCTTAATTTGGCTCTTGGGACTTTAATTCATTTTTAACTACTTGACTTAAGGGGGAGAAAGTACGTTATTGCTATGGTTAGTAGTTTAGGAGTTAGAAGCATATTGCAACTGAAAAAAATGAGGTATTTGTCCATGCGCAGTCACAATTTTAATCTTGAGCAACTTCTGCCATCTGTGGAAGCAAATACTATGTTTGCTTAAGACAGACTTTGTTAATTAAAAAAACTCACCTCTGACTGGCACACACCGCTACCAGTCTGTAAAGGCACACTTCCACTTTGTGGCTGGATAGATCTGGTGGTTGGTTAATTCTTGGAGGAATTTGGGAAATGAGAAAAAACAGATTCCCTTTATTGGATAGGAAGCCCATTATCTCTTCTAACACCCCCCCCCGCCCCCTTTTTCCTTACCATACTAAATATAAGCGGACCTATTTTGAGTCATAAAATCAACACTTGCAATATGTCTTCTTAAAGCTGATATGAAAAGGAAGCTTCCAACCACATTTAGGCCAGAAGTCCTTCATGGTGCGTAATTCATGCTGACTTCAACCTTTGCAATACTATACAGACAATCCTACTTTTAGGATATTCAGTTTTTGAATATGCTAAAAACAATTTTTTCTCTTACATTATCCCTTAAGTCATCTTTTTTTTTTTTTTTTTTGGATGATAACGCTCTTGTGGAAGATTCAAGGAAATTCGAACTTTGTTTTTGTCTTAGTTTGCTTGAATGTCAGTGAAACAGTGTCCCCCACATTTGATGTCTTCAACTGTTAGGACTCCAGCAGCAGAGTGGAGTTTGCATGAATAGCCTTCAGAGTCAATTATCTGTCCTTTGATATTCCTCCCCCATCCACCGTTCGGTATTTTTCTTTAATTTTTTTTCCTGCAGGATGTGCTTGAAAATAATAAATGCATGCCTAGGTATTAGACAGACAGTTGGAGCACATTTTATGTGACAAAAATGGCAGTGGTATAAAACCAGATAACATAAATGCTGATTTAAGATTATGTTACTGAAGCCCTAATTTGAGTAGTGTCTTTAAGCACGTTTTGAATTCGAAGCACTGGGGTAATCCCTCTTCAGCAGTGTATAAGGGTACAACCTTTGCTGAACGGGCTCAACTGAATCCCAAGCTTGAAGCTCAGAGTATACTTTAATGTGCAGCTGAATGCAGTGCTGTGTGGAGGACAAAGATCAAAAGTTTATGTAAATTAAGTATTTGAGATAACACAGCTCTTGAGTGATTTCTGTCGGTTAACATTAAAAGCAGATAACGTAGCTCGGTTTTACCTCTGCTTGGTTTTCAGCATTTGGTAGGCTCTTTGGAGATGGTGCTTTATTTGACCAGGTAATTAAGCTGAGCCAGAGTTTCTTGGCCAGGTTTGCCTTCTCCTTTAGGCTGGTGTGGAGAAGAAGAGAGAGAGAATGAACCTTTGGCACCTGTAGAATAAGTCCGTATTAGAAAAGTTTTTCTGAAGGAGAGTGGTAGCCCTACAGCCTAAAAAGCTTTTCAGAAATAGCTTAAGTGATGGCCAGTAGAAAAAGGGATGTAAGTCAGTGTAGAGGAGATTTGGAGGAACACAGTGATAAAGAAAGAGGCTAATGGAGGAGGAGGAAGTAGAGGACCGAGGCTGAGAGAAAACATTAGAGGACTGTTGTGGGGGGCTGGTGGGAGGGAACGAGGAACATGGGGGGAGCAGGAGCGAGGGAAAGAGAAGCTGAGAATAAGGAAACGGAAAACCACACAGAGCCAAACATACAAAATAATAAGGTGGGGTTAAAAAACACCATCACCTCTTCCTTGGTTTTAGCCTTCAGTTTCTTTCTCTCTGTTTTTTTCCTTTTAAAGCTGTAACTTTGTCTTAGTTAGCATTGTTTCATTTATGTTTCAAAACAGTTTTGTCCGGCTGAACCTGCAGAATTGTTGTTTACGTTGCATTAAATGAAGCTGTATCTTTTGACCAGTCAGGAACACTCTGTTGCAGGTCTGGTAACTGGAAGGAAAGGTCTGGTAGGATCTCATGGGCCACTTGAGATGTTGTCCAGAATCCCTGTGCCTCTCATTCTGCAGTGTCTGGGGGTCTGCAGGAGCCTTGGACTCAGTCCCACACGGTCCCAATCACTCAGGCTGTGACACAGAAAGTGAGTTTAGCACCCAAACATCCTGTCCTGAGAGGCACTCCTTGGTACCCTCTGTGGCTCAGGCTCTTCCTGCTTTGGAGGGAAACATCAAATCGGCTCTTCCATCCCAGCTGTTCTTGACCTTGAGGAGATGTCCTTAAATGTACTAAACTTCATGGTTCAGGATTGCCATTTGAAATGCTCCCAGAGTGTTTTCAATTGAGATTTGCAAAGTCCGTATGCTTTTTGACCGTTTTTGGATCCCTGTTTCGGAGTGAAGATGAGGAAAATTGGCCAGGTGAATCAAAACTTCCTTCTGACAGTCAGTTGTGAGATACTTATTTCCTAGTTGTTTTAGTGGTAGAGAGAGGAAGGTGCCTTAACAATAACATCAACAAAACCTGCTCCTGCTCATTTAAAGGGCTGTTTCCCTAAAAAGTTGAATTCCCTGGCACTAGTGGTACCAGCTGTAGGACCTGCTGAGTTTCATTCCTGCTGAAATCAATGGGAGGTGAAAACATCCAAGCAGTCAACTGTTTAAGGGATATGGTCTTGCGCTGATAATGTCTTCCATTTATGAGCCTGTTTGGTGCAGATAGCTTTACTCTCAGTAAGATCACAGCAGCACACAGTAAATCCACAGATAAAACCCCTCAGCCCTGGGTTTTATTATACTGTGCTTGCTGTTATCTCTTCTGTTTACTTGCATGGGTGACAGAGGGGGAAAGCACCAGGTGGGTCCTTGTATGATGCTGTTTAAAATAAGTGATGATGTTTTCTGTATTAGCGAGAACTTCAGATCCAGGCAATAGGTGAAATGAACGTGAAATCACTATTAATCTAAGTTAATTAAACATGATAGTTTGGTGAGAAATTTTCTAACACAGATTTAGGTTTACACAAACCTGTGATTGTCCATTCCCAGCCCTGCACGTCAATTCAGGAAATGAAAACCCCCAGTTTCAAGGGTTTTAGACCTCTCCTTGATGCCATTTAGTGTCCATGTAGATGTATGTTATCTACGTCTGTGTTATCTACATTTAACTGTAGATAACAAATAATGGCAAATTCCAGTAAATCTCAGTGCGCCCCCTTCCCCTGATGCCCCGGGGGAAGGCACACATTGTATGTGTCTGGAAGGGTGACGAAGGCAGGTTTCCAAAGGCAAATTGTAATGGCAGGCCTGCGCGTAAAGAAGATGCTGTTAGCAGCCGGCTGCTAATAGAAGGAGGCTGCCTCAGACCTTCGATGGTCATCAGAGACTGCTGATTTTACATGTTGTTGTTGTATCAACTAAAAAGGAACTGATAAGCAGAGGCAGGGTTCTCCTCGATAAAACCGCTAACGAAATCATTAGCCCCTGTCCCACCCGTGTGGCATTTCTTGAACCGCTCAAGGTTGCTGGTGTCTGGCCGCCTTTGGCCAGCGGAGAGGCAAGGAAGAGTTGTTTGCCTCTGGTGGTTGGTAGGTGACATACCCTGTATTAGGGCTCTGCTGATTTGGAGCAAAGATCCGGGGCCATGAAGCTGGTTCCCATTTGTTAGGGGAAATGTCTGTATATAGCTGCTCCCTGAAACTCTGCTTCCTTCCTCTCTGTCGCCTGTTGCTGCAAGAGAGAAGGGATCAGGCTTTCTTTTCTCCAGGACTGAAGTTTTCAGCCGGTGTTTCAGTTGGCACTCATAATTTATGTGGGGTTTTTTTTCTTCCTCTTTCGTATGAAATACAGTAATAAGTTGCAGGTGAGGTAGTTACAAATTGCAGCAGGAATGTCTGAACATTGAATTGAGTTGCTTACTGAGCTTGGATGGGTAATTCAGCCCTTTTATAAATTTTCCAGGCAACTGCTGGACATTTTTTATATAACTGAAATAGTAAACTGAACACCAAGAGCCATTTCCTCAAACACTGTACCTAGTTGATGTGCATATAGTTGGGTGCATAAGAGCCACTGCCTTCATTTAATAAAAGAAAATTACTTTGTTGGGATTTGTAGGCAATCTGTAATATGAAACTATGATGTTTGGATTCGATTACCACTTCTAGACTGGCTGGAAGATTTTGAATATCTTCTATGTGGGGACAGGTATATAAATTCCCCCCCTCTCCCTGCCCCCACCCCAACACGTGACACTAACAAGCCTGTATTTTGATGTTATGGCTCCTAATTATGCGGTTTGACAAAGGAAGAGACAGTGTTGGAGTATGAACAGACACTTGTGTCAAACAGCAATTCAGGTCAAAGATTATCTCCTCGTCATACCACTATTTTGAGTTTCAGCTGCTATGAATATATGTGGGGAAAGTTCGCTTAGGAAAAGAATTTGGTTTGGAAAGAATAACACAGAATTGTTTCTCCATTTTTCACTGCCAAACTGTACTCAAAAACAACATTTGTCAGGATGCTGTTGCCTAACGTGTTTACTGAACTATGAAAGCCTCAGGTTATTTATGTATTTAGTCTGAAAATTGAATTTAGTTTCTCTCATCACTGCATTGCACAATGATGATGAATGATATTTAACCAGATTGTTATGCTGGTATGTGTGCATGTGGCCTATAGAGATAACAGCCCCTGCAATCAATACTTATTATCATTGACAATGTGAGGTACAGTGACTTGCGAGTTACTTCCTTAACACTTATCCCTCACTTAATCTTTAAAGTTCAGGGCCAATTATCAGGATTCCTAAGCAGATACTATTCACACAGATTTTACTGTATTTTAAATAGGAATTTATCTGTGTGAAGAATAGTATCTCGGGTGGATTTTTGTGACTGTATTTTGAGATAGAGTGGGTAGGAAAAGGATGGCAGCATGCAGATGTTAAAAGGTCTCCCAAGTTTGTGCAGAAAAAAAACTCTGACCATTTAAGTTGCTGAAATCAGGTATTGCTCTCTATAAAATTGCATAGGCATTAACACAGGACTTGCATTTTTTCTTTGTTTTTTGCTTTGTTTTGGCTTTATTTAGCTCCTCCCTGTTGAGGTTTCGCATGCTGGAGAGATCTGCTAAGTTTGCTCTTGGTTCCTACTTTGTTGGGTGGGGGATGAGTGGTGACCACCACCCATCTGTGGCACCACAGTAGGAATTTTCCCATGGTAAATTGGGGCTCTCGTTTCCCCTCCTCACCTAAAAAATAAAGTGATGAGCATGGAAGTGGTACTTCAGTATTGATGGTGGTGCTCAGCTGGGAAATCAGCAAGCCAGTAACAGGGAGAGGTTATTAAGGTGAATTGGGGTGGTGGGATTGAAAAGATGGGAGAGCATACCATGGAGCGTAAGACAATATGCTTTCTTACAACTTACAGGGCATCTGGCAGGGTATGTTTACTTGCTGGACTGTGTTATGCCTTGGTCAAGAGGATCCTATGATTCAAAGATCAGTAGAGAGGAAATAGTGGCATGATTCTTGTTTGGGCAGTAGTGACTCTATATAGAGTCCCACAGCTATACATCTCCTAAAAATGAACAACAAAAAAAAAGTCCCTTAGAGACGTACAACATTGATGATACTTTGCATGCTTGGGTGGTTTTTTCCTTTCACGGTACATTAATTTATGTGTGGGATATGGACATTGCTTCGCAGCTGCCTTTGCTACGTTCACACCCCTCATTGTCACACAGGGCTCCTAAGGTGGTAACAGCAGTGGGAGATGCCCATGTTTCCAAGGGAAGGTACTCAGGCACTCTTCTTCTTTCCATCTTCATCTGTCCCACCTGTCTAGTTCTTGTAACTCCATCATGCAGTCCTCTTTCCCTCCTTACCCAGGCTCTTGGTTCCCAACTCACTTGAGCAATTTAGCCAGTGCTCCTTTCTCCTTTCCTGCTGTCCCCGTATGGCCAAGTTGACCGTTTCCGTCTCCCTTAGTGTACCAGGAGTCACCAGGTGGTGCTATTTCCCAAATAAATGCCCTCCTTTGCATTGCAGCACAGCCCTTGGAGAAGGGTTTTGCAGTGTTTGGTTTTGTGATGGAGCTTTCTTTGGTGGGCAGCTCTGGCAAGTAGCGAGGAGTCTTGCTTCTCACCATGCGTTCAGTCTTGAGTCAGTTTTTTTGGAGCAAAGTTGTTCCCTGTGACTTAATCAACCAGTGCCTTACTCGACATTGAGGTCCCGAAAAAGCTGGACTGCTTCTACACAGCTTGGGACCCACACCATTGTACTCAAAAGCTGCTTTACTGTAGTGTAAAGCACAATCAGGTCTCACTAAGGATATCCTCAGGCTTCCCACTGTTGGGTCCCCCCGACCCAGTGGGAGGGTTGTTTTTTTTTCTTGGTTTTTTGGCATGTGCTGCTACTCCAAAGGAGGCTTGCCTGTGTGACTGCTCCCTTGAAAGGTGCTCCTCTTGTTTCTCCTTTCGTCCTCTCGTCTTATTAGTCAGCTACGTTGATACCATCTTATTTGCAGCTGCTTTTTATAGAGATCATGCTCTTACTTGAAACTGTAAAGGCTGTTGAAGAGTTCAGCATCTTAAGCGAATCGCCAATGCCCCCAAAAGCCACAATTTGAAATGAAGGAACGCAAATAAACACCAAGTTCCCGTTTTCCTTTTCACCAGCCAAAGCGCTTCTTCCTCCACCACTGTCCCTACCACACTCTGTCAAGGGCCTAAGAAACTGATTGATTGAGATTCTGCTCTTTGATTTCAATTTAAAATCCTCCATTTCTCTCAGCAGTTCAGCCACTGCTCTGGGTTTGATAACTTGTGTGGAGAGGGGAAGGAAACGTGTAAGAAAAGACACAGAATTAGCTGGAAATTTGATGTCGGGAAGCAGTTTCTAAATAATATTAGTAATGATTGAAGGCTGTTATCTTTGTCGTCCACGCTCATGCTAGCGTGGCAGTGTGGTTAGCTTGCACTTTGTACAGTAAGATGAAGTGATTAAGCATAGATGTTTGAATTAGAGTATGGGTTTGGGTTTTTGTGTGACCAAAGTAGATGAGCTTTAAAATTTGCCAAGTTGGGCGTTCTGCAGCTAGGTTGGCTGCAGAGTTAATTTGTTGTTATTATTTTTTAATGTATTCTACAGCGTTGCTGTTCTTGAGTCATATTGCAGAGAAAGGAACTGAGGTAGCTGGAGTACTGACCCACAGGCTATGTTTTCTACATCGGTCGCATTTCTGTTTTGCCTTATGGTTTTACTTATTTATTTTTATTCTATTTGAGTTATTTTAAAAGAATGGCTTTGAAGGAAGCTTTGTTCTTTTGCCTCCGCAGTCCCCTGTCTCATAAATAAAGATCGCTTTATAATTCCCAGGCCAACTTTACACACAAAAAAAGAGTTGGCAGGTTGTGGAAGAGCAGCATGGTTTGTAAGCACTGGGTGAGTAAATGTACAGCAGCCATGTGGGCCTCTTCGTGATTTCTTGAGTAGCAGATAGTTTAACTGGCTGCTGATCCTGCCACCCACTGCTAGTGCAGTGTAAAACAGGGATTTGTTCCTTACTGCCGATTTAATGCCATGTCAGTCACTGGACTATGTGCGAAGGAAAGATCCTTTTCTGACTGTGTCATCTTTCCAGCACCGTCTTGCTTTCTTTCAAGGTGACAATGTTCCTTCTCTTGAGTACCCACATTTGGAGAAACCTTTCCACACTTGGAGTCAAACCTTTAGCTGAAGTTAATGGAGTGCCTGCTACCTGCCAGAGGAACGACAGCACTTTGGGCAAATCCTTTTGAAAACCAGGTGTTTGGGGAAGAGAGAGGAGGGAAGGTATGGCCAGTTTGCTCATCTCAAAGCTCTTCAGGCTGCAGCTGCGACTCTCCATGCTTCTCACTCAGCGTGAAGAGCTTGAGATCTGGCTGTCCTAACTGGGGCTCCAATATCTTGGATACACTCTAGGAGAGACTTTGGTTTCATATAATATTACATATACAAAGAAATGAATGTCTCTAGGAAAGTGAATTTATTGTGAGCATAAGCTACTAAACAGACGTTACCTGCTCTTTAGTCTGTCTCATCTCTGGCCAGGCACATAGCTTTGATAGGATGATAAAGTGGTTTTGGCCGTCCATGCTTGCTTTTGTACTTTATGGTTTGGTGAGGCCACAGCGTTGATTTGGGTCTCTGGGCACATCTCTGACAAAAGTAGATAGATGGAGATACCGTAATGAATATTGTGGTCGGGGGATGGGGGAGGGCTGGAAATATTCTTTTTTCCCTGTAAGAGAGGAACGGATGCAGCAAACTATTAAAGAATGCGTATTTTTACCTTGGGCATCAGGGGGTTTTGTCTCTAAAAGATTAGTGGGCTGGGATCTGGTGGAAAGCAATGGAACTGTGACAGTGAATATGGAGAAACTTACTGGCTCCAGAGAAGCCTGCAGGACAAGTAGGACTGTGTTCCCTGGCTCCAAGTATGGCAGATATCAGAGCAGCTATGCATGCCCAAGCTTAATTCTGCAGGAGGATGTGTGTGAAAGGAAACCACATGCTGAATAATTACTCTGGTAAGGGAGCCCAAACCTGGCAGCAGGCATTTGGCTTCGGCGGCTGGTTGGGAATGGGAGAGGTGGAAAGGGCTGCAGACACATCCAGCTCTGAGCTGAAGAAGACGGGCAGTCGCTGTATGTGTTTTGCTAACCGATGTGGACTAAAGGAAAACAAATCAAGAGAAGGAATCAGATGATACGTTATACATTCAGAGGTGTTATTGGGTTTGTGTGGCCAGGTTTTGGTAGCAGGGTGGCTACAAGGGTGGCTTCTGTGAGAAGTTGCTAGAAGCGTCCCCTGTGTCTGACAGAGCCAATGCCAGCTGGCTGCAAGATGGACCTGCCGCTGGCCAAGGCCGACCCCATCAGCAATGGTGGTAGCGCCTCTGGGATAACATATTTAAGAAGGGGAGAAAACCAAAACCCTGTGCAACAGCAGCCGGAGAGAGGAGTGAGAACATGTGAGAGAAACAGCTCTGCAGACACCAAGGTCAGAGAAGAAGGAGGGGGAGGAGATGTTCCAGGCGCTGGAGCAGAGATCCCCCTACAGCCTGTGGTGAAGACCATGGTGAGGCAGGCTGTCTCCCTGCAGCCCGTGGAAGTCCATGGTGGAGCAGATATCCACCTGCAGCCCGTGGAGGACCCACGCTGGAGCAGGTGGATGCCTGAAGGGCTATGACCCTGTGGGAAGCCCACGCTGAAGCAGGCTCCTGGTAGGACCTGTGACCTATGGAGAGAGGAGCCCACGCTTGAGCAGGTTTGCTGGCAGAACTTGTGACTGCATGGGGGACCCACGCTGGAGCAGTCTGTTCCTGAAGGACTGCACCCTGTGGAAGGGAGCCACACTGAAGCAGGGGAAGAGTGTGAGGAGTCCTCCCTCTGAGGAGGAAGAAGCAACAGAGACAATGTGATGAACTGACTGCAACCCCCATTCCCCATCCCCCTGTGCCGCTGGGAGGGACGAGGTAGAGAAATCGGGAGAGAAGTTGAGCCTGGGAAGAAAGGAGGGGTGGGGGAAGGTGTTTTGAAGATCTGGTTTTATTTCTCATTATCCTACTCTGGTTTGATTGGTAATAAATTAAATTAATTTTCCCAAGTTGAGTCTCTTTTGCCCGTGATGGTAATTGCTGAGTGACCTCTCCCTGTCCTTATCTCGACCCATGAGCCTTTCGTTATATTTTCTCTCCCCTGTCCAGCTGAGGAGGGGAGTGATAGAGCGGCTTTGGTGGGCACCTGGTGTCCAACCAGGATCAACCCGCCACAAGAGGCCGGACAGCGTTAAGCCTTGGCCAGCAGATATTTTTCTGTTTTAAAATGGCTATTAGGAATATACAGGTGGTATTGAAAATGCATATAAATACCAAACAAATAAACTCAGAACTTGACTATCTTTTAAGGCACTTAAATGATTCTTTGTCACTGTGCTGTCTGAACACTTTACAACCATCACTGATTTAAATCCCCATAATGCTGTTACAAGGTAAAATCAAGTAATTATTATTTTCATTTAACAGCTAGTGAGCTGAGTGATAGAGCCAAGAACTCGTGCTAAATACAGTGGTTGCAGCACCAGGAGGAAGGATTGTATTCCAACAGAACAGGACTGACCTGGTTGGGGGTAGAAAAATGTCTCTGAGAACAAGCAGTGCATGTCCTACGTATAGAGGGAATTAGAGTTAATCTAATTCTAATGTGCACCAGAGCAAACCCCCTTATTTTGTAGCTAATTCGTGCTCCACAACACCAGCATTGGCCTGAAATTACACTAGCAAGTGGTGTGTAGGGTGTTTCACTGCGGGAGAACTGACACAGACCATCCTAACTTTATGGGAGTAGTATACTGATTGACTTAAAAGATACCAATGTTACCACATATTATGAGTTTAAAGAAGGGTGTATGACAAATACAGAAATACAGACAGGGATGTTCTTGTCGGGTTCATGTGGACAGATGACCAAAAGAATTGTGGTGGGTCCTACTGAAGAAGTGGGACGCTGCTCCCCCTAAAAACACAGTTGCATTGAGATCCATGCGTTTGTGCTTGGGATCTTCCAGTATTCAGTGGGAGCATTGCTGTTCATTCGGCAAGTACCCTTCGCTCAGGAAGGTGCGTGCTAGCACACTGACACTACTGGAGACAAGATCTGGTTCTAGTTCTTCCCTTTCAAAAACTTGCTCTGCAACTGTGCGTCCCTCAGGCCTTTGCAGAAACTCCTTGTACATCACTGGTGGCATGAGACTGTGTCTGATGTTGTTTGGAGCTCTTGTTGCAGAAGTATGTTGCCAGGCTTGGTGATGAAGAAGGTCAAACAATTAAAGGTGGTGGTGGTGAGGTAGGGAGGAAAAAACAACAGACCTCTCGTTTGGTAGAGGGCCTGTCCAGAAGTTGAAAAGCCATGCTGCCCTTTTGGGAAGCAGGTGTGCCCCTGGGCCGGTTCCATAGCTGGAAGGGGGATCCCAGCAAACCAACAGGAAAAGGATCTTGCCCAAGAATCATGTTGCTCGTGGGGGAAATCACAGAATCACGGAGTTTCAGAGTTGGAAGAGACCTCTAGAGATCATCTAGTCCAACTCCCCTGCTAAAGCAGGATTACCCAGAGCACATTACTCAGGACTGCATCCAGGCGGGGCTTGAAAACCTCCAGAGAAGGGGACTCCATGACCTCCCTGGGCAGCCTGTGCCAGTGCTCTGAAACATAATAAATAATCTACTTCTCATTGTACAGGGCTGTAACGAAAATTGGAATTTACAAAAATAATTTGTGTCCTGAACAAGACGTGTATTGTTTTGACCACAGAAATGAGGCTTCAGAGCACCTCAGCCCACATCCCTCTGGTTCATGCTGAAGCCTCAGGCAGTTTTGTGTTGGTGAAGCAGCTGAGAGCCAGTGTGTCCAGAGCTGCTATTGTATTTTCATGTGTGCACTTATGGAATGGTGGGATTTTCTCACTTGATATGTCTTGCAGATGGAAAAACTGAATACAGCACGAAGCTATTTGCACTTCTTCCTAGACACCGCTCTGCAGTGCATGGCTGCATTTTCGCTGGGACAAGCCTGACACTTGGCCTCTTGGCAGGTTCAGCTCGGTCCCAGGGGTGTCTCTGAACCCAGGTCTGCTGAAAGGTATTTCTCGTTACAGCAGTGTTTTCAGACAAGTAAGTGATACCCAAATACAGGGAAGGACGATGGACGTGTTTAAGGCTAGCAAAAAGTTTATTGGGTAGAGTAATTCTTGGATTAAAATATTGCCCTTGGGAACTGTGATCAGGAGTCTGTTGTGCATAACTCTTCCTTGTATGTTCATATGGTTGATAAAAATCCAAAGCCAGTTTCAGATGCTCTTCAAGCCGCCTGCTACAGCCTTCCAGAGCAGCTGTAACTGGATTAGTAAGACATGGAAAGTATTGCAACGCTGCCTGCATCTGATCATCTGAGTAATGATTAAAATGTTAATGGCGGGCACGGAGGACTAAAGCAGGCTGCAAATTGCAAAGCTTTATTTTGTTGTTTGGCTCGTTTCTTTTTTACCTCCATTGGAATTTAAAAGACAGCCGTAATCCTGTACTCAGCCTTACCACATCACGTACCTTTGGCTTAAGGACTGGCATCTCTGAAAGCATTGAAAATGCAGGTCGGATATCTCGGAGCTGCATGCCAGACCTTGCCCGAGGAGTGATGTTCCTCCTAGATACCAGGCTTGACCAGAGCTGAGCATACGTTTCTGCAAAAGCCCAGTGATACTTTACGGCACCAGCCTAGCGACTTGTTTGATGATAGGTAATAAAATGCAAACCGTCTAGCAGCGCTGTGATGTGATTATGCTGCTGTGAATTTTCAAATTCCATCAAAGTCCTGCTGAGGATAATGGGAGTGGGCCAGGGGGATTCAACTGTAAATCAGAAACTAAAGTGCGGCCAATTCTGACAGTGGAAAGAATGGCTATTTTAATGCACAGGAGCTGAACTGCCAAGTCAAAGCCAGCTGCACTTTACAGAGATACTAGAATGAAAGGTCTCTCTGCATTTTCATTTTTTTGTAAGACTCATTGATTATTTTTCTTCCCCTAAAGTTTAAACCATGTCTTTCTACCTCAGATTTGCCTGGCCAGTTGCAGAGATTTTGAGTGCCTTCTTTTGGTATTTAAAATATCAAAGGCATTGATGATAAAGGACAGTTTTCTCCTTTTTGGCAACTTCATACTGATTCAAATGTTTTCATCTGTACATGTTAATTACTCCAACATTGGAAGTTCTGCACTGGGCAAGGACCTCTCCTTCCTCTCTGCTGTAGTGCTGGCAGGAATCAAATCGGTGTAACAAAGAGGAGAATTTAGCTTGGGAAATCTTGAGCATAAACTGGCTCCTGTGTCATTTTACAGTTAGTAATGAACTAGCCAAGAAGTTTGTCCGGTGGCATGAATATGTGATGGGCAGCCAGGAATTGTTTCTTCTCTTAATAATCAGGAGCAGCCAGCTTCCTCTCTGAGCAGATCCTCTTCCAGGAGAGTGGCACAGCTTTTTGACTGTACCCTTGTTCTGTATGTTTTATTGAGGCTTTTTTTTTCTTTTTTTTTTTTTTTTTTTCTTCTCTCCCCTCTCTGTGTCTGAAAGATGACACAAGGCAGCTTTATCTCAGCGGAAGGTACACTGAGAAGATCATTAGCGAGCCAAATTTGACCATGGTTGTTACTGGCGCGTGCACTTATTGCACCTCTTGATGCTAACCTGTCTTGAGAAGGCTTCAAAACAGCTTGCTGATAGGCTCCAGTATTGCCTTCTGCCTGGAACCCGGGTTTTCGTTGGTGTGAGCAGCTTTGTAATTCCGACTGTATGCCTGATGAAGAAGCGATGCCACAAGAGGCTGCCTGGGGGTTACGCTAAATCAACCCTGGCCGTATGGGTTGTGCTTTTTTTCTCTCAATCAGGGATCCTCAGAGGAAGGGCTGAGCTGCCAAATGCTCATGGTGCCTTTGCCGTTAGGGTGGTCAGCAGGTCAGCTTTTGGGGAGCCCCAGCGCAAACAGGCTCTGAGGGGCAGATGCGTTCCCGCTGTGAGGTGCAGGGGTGTCCTGCAGAGTTCGGTGGAAGCCACATGAGCCGTGGGATCAGTTTCTTGCTTATGGGAAAGGATAAAGACTTGTCACTTCCAAATGTTTCTCATATTACTATTGAAATAACATCTGCTTTAACTGCTCTCTTTGAGCACTTGGTATTAGTACCATCCAGGTTGGTAGAGCATGATTGTTCTTCCGATAGGTAAGGCTAATGCATGTTAAACCCAGTCAGTTTTAATGAGACCTCTGCCTGTAGGTCGTGTCTCAATGAATCTTGGTTATTGTGAGAAATGCTTTGGAGAGACAGACATTTTTAATGTGTAAAAATTTATACAAATCGAAATACCCTGGATTGAGTCCTGGCTTTGTCTAAGCTGATGGGAAAACTTCCATCCTTCCGAAGGAGCCCTGTGTTGGATCCCTGTTTTGTAGACATCGGTTCTCCGTTCCTTCTCAATGCAGATTTTTGTGTCACCCGTCTCCAGGGTATCTCAACTCTCTTTTAAAGCTGAAATGGGAAGTTAGTCATGAGATCTGTGGTGGTTACAAGCCAGATGTTCTTTTTTTTCTCTTTCTTTGCAAGTGGGAGGACAGAAGGCAGTTTCTTCAGTATGTTCATTCTTAGTGTGTCATTTCCTCATGTGAAGTGCTGTCTAGTATTCTTGTTTTATTTGTGTTTCCAAAATCCTAAAGTCATAAAAGGATTTTTGCATGGTTTATCTAATTTTACATATATTTAAAAAGTGTTAACATAGCACAGAAAGATTCTGCATAGTCAAGAGTATAAAAGCTCTTGCAGCAGTGTGCATAATTATAGGGCTGCTGTTTAGTCATCAGTCACGATACGTGCGGATTTTTTTGTGAATTCAACATTTATTCCATTTCAGATGTAAAAAGAATTTACATGAAGAGTTTTGTTTGCTCAGCACAATAGGGCTTGACCCATCTGAATCTAATAAAAGCTATTATAATATCAAGGCTAAAGACTAACATCCTAATCAGGGATGTGTTTACAGGGTAGTATAGTTTCCTTCAATTTGGAAAAGTGCCTGGAGGACTGGGCCCTATGGTTCTGCAAAGATATAAATGAGACATCCAGATTTAAATTAAAGAGCTAAATTTTTCTGCATTAGGTTTTTATGCCAGGATAACTGCATCTGGAACAATGGACAGAGGAATATAGCAACTGCCTGTTTATAATGGGAAAATGGTTTTCTTTTTCAGTATATTGCTCATATTGAACTTCTGCTTTTTTTTTTTTTAATCTTCCTCTATGCTGCTGCACATCAGCCAGAAGAAATCAGTAGCTCAGTTGTTGTTTGCCTGCAAATCAGTTGTCAGCATCCTGTAATTCTGCTGGCTTGAAATTCAGTCTCATCTCCTCTACAGTAATGTGAGACGAAAAGAGCCAATTGGGGTGGTTCTCTGCGAGCAGGAGTGTGGGTGGAAGCACTGTTTTTTTTGTGGCATGCTGCTTTCCATTCTGGTGCTCTTAAAATCATAAATCTATGGGTAAGGGATTTTAGAAGAACAGAGAACGTTTCAGGGTTAAAGTAAAAATCAAGAATTAGTCATGCTTGCATTGGTTCCTTGTATTTATCTGAAACATCGGATAGGGCTTCAGATTCCTGTATCCATTTTGCTGACCAGTGGGAGATTCTGAAGTTGTAGCTACTTCTTCTGGTGAACTAATAGTGGTTCGCTTACTGTGTATTACATTTCTACTCCTTTCCTTCCTCCCCACCCCACCCCATTTGCTTATCTCAGTACAATGCAGTTTATAACTGATATTTTGTAAGTGTGCTATGAGACTTATGAAGAAAGGAGGAAAGCAAAACATGCAGTTGGTCCCATGAGTGACTCATCAAATGCATCAGGAACATCTTGATTCAGAATAATTATTTTATATTTATTCCTTTCTTGCCACTCCTTTCATGGAGTGGTGTGCTCTTGATCATGATGAGTCAATTAGTGTAGTGCTGAAACCCTTGGATTTCCTATGGATAAGGGTTTTTGTGAAGAATTTCAGGATCTGTTTCTTAAAGTGCAACATAACTCCTGAAGACATATTCTCAGTTTCTGAAACTTGTTCAATCCACTCAGGTCAATAACCGCTGTGACCTTTCGCATAAGCCAAAATGTTATTCCTTGGTGTATGTTTGATGTTATATGTACTCCAATATGGTGTAAAACAAAAAAGAACACATTAGCAGCTGTAAAAAGCTGGCAAAAAGCAGAACTTTGAGAACTGAAAAAATAAGTCATCTGCATGCCTTTATGTTACCCAGGCACGTGGCTTGACAAGTCTGTTATAACCCTTTGAAGAAAAAGGAGGAAAACAAGGATGATCATCCCCATCAGGTGTTAGAAAAATGGATGTAGGTAGAGGAAGACCGTATAGCAAAGGACAAGGCAGATGGCAGCAGGAAAGCGTTGTACAGCCTCAGCAAAGAGGTTTAATTTCAATGCGTTGCTGAGAACTGAATGCCTTTTCTACTTCTTTGAAGCAACCATGCTTTCCTTGACTTCTGTGAGATGGACCTGAAAGGCAATTCCCTATTGTCAGTAAAAGATAAGGTCTGATTAGCAGTAAAAGATTTCTACTAAGTTTTCAAGTTGTTGTATAATGCTCATGAGCCGTCACTCACTTTGCTTTTAGGCAGGTGAGCGTTTTGTTTGATGGGTGCGAGTATAGTAACATGGACTCAAAACTGTCTAAGTAGTTTAAAATCCTGCGATGGAATGATAATCACTGTCTTAAGTAGGAAACTTTTTCTTTTTTACTTCCTTCCCCTCTGTGATCTAATTATACTCTGGTAGCCGTCCGTTTGTATCCTCTAGGCAACAGAACAGAAGCTGAGACTGCTTGTTTCAACGGAACCCCTTGGTGCAGTAAATTGCCCAGATCCTGGAAAGCACTGGCCACTGGCTGCAACAGCTGCCCTCCTAAAGACGGGTTCATATGTGGTCCAATTCCATTGGTTTCACTGGAGTTGCACCAGGGGTAGATTTAGCCCTCTCAGTAGTCCAAGCAACCCCAGGAGAAAAGTGAAAGAATGTCTTTAAGCTTCTTGAGGGCTCTTGGTGTGCCTGGCACATATTTAAGTTTAGCCATGCTCGTTGCAAGAGGTGTGAGGGCAATAGAAACTTTTAAAGTTCTTTTAACGGTAGTGTGAAAAATTAGTAAGAGCCAAGAACTGAAAGATGAAGAGGTAGGAGCTTCTAGGAGAATGAGCTGAGCTTTAATCCATGCTTGTGGATGTCATGTCCCTGCCAGAGACTGGGCTCCTCTTGCTGAGAAGCTGTACTTGTGGTTGTCCTTCTGAGTGTCCTGTCAAGGGAGCTGAAGGAAGTAGGTGCAACTAAAGCGCCACTGGGTGATGGGAATCAAGGTCTAGTTTCGAATACGGTGGCAGAAACTCTGTCCCCGCAAGAGGGGAGTGTAATTCCTCGCACCCTGTGGCCAGGGGGTGGTAGTTCTGGTTTCTCCACAACATTTAAAATCTGGAATAATAATGAGATTCTCGGTTTCAGCGCAGAGGAACTTTTTTTTTTTTTTTTAATGTGTTCTGCCATCCTGGTCTAGTAATTATACAGAGATGTCAGCTGGAATCGATAATGAAGGCAAAATTTGGGAATAGCAACAGGATGTGTTGCTGCTATTGATCAAAGGCTATGGGCTGGTTTTAAACACTGCTCCTCTCTTTGATCTTTTTTTCCTATTGATTGAACACAGTAGATAAACAACCGTCTGTGTAGCATGAGCATTTATTATGGCTTTTAAGCTGACTAAGGACAGCTTTGAATTAAGTATGAGAGTTTAAACGATGGTTTTCTAATAAGTGCTGTCTATAAAGACTTTGCTTGCGATGGCGATACAGCTTCATTTAAACATAGTGAAAGGAAATCTTAACTACAGGCAGTCTTTTTCCTTCATATTCAAAAAGAAGATAAAATATTGCAAAATTGATTACAGGAAAGACAAAGGCTTTTTTCTTTAATGTGTAGTTATATGTGTAGTGCTCTGAACAAACTGTATTCTCTTGTCTTGGCACTTTTCGAGAAGTTTATGTAAAATAGTCAAGTGTCTTAAAATGAGGATACAAATGGAACTACCTGGTGCAATCTGGTAGTCCTGCAATCACTTCCAGTGAAATGAATAGAAGACTTTCCATTGACTTTTTAATGAGTTAGATTGGACCCTGGACTGTCATTGTTAATGTCTTGGAAAGGTCAGGATCGATTTCCTGGCATCCTTTTTGTCTCTAAGGAGGCTCTTTGCAATTCTATGGGAGACGTAGCGATATTTCTATTCCTCTTCCTTGATAATTTTCTGTATAATTTAAGTTCTTCTACCTACCATCCAAGGCTTTGTGGAATAACAGAGACAAACCGAAAAACGTTGCGTTTTGGGGAAGCTGTTCGTATCTTAAATGCCTGAAATAGTATTTCTGCATAATGTCAAGCTTCCCCCCACACCAAGGTTATTCTGAATTTTATTCCAGTGCTGTACTGCTGTTATTTTTCCTTACTGATTGGGGGGGCTAAAAAAACCAAACTGTTCCTGCAAATGGAAGCAGCCTGCCACATTGCAGTTTACAGAACAAGTTGTGTTGCCTTTAAAGTAATGCTGTTTCACCGCAGTCCAGTAACACAACCTGCAGAGGGATAGCAGCACATCTCTGGGGATCCAAGTCTTTGGGTTCCTGCCTTTTCACAACCACCTGAAGCCTCTGCAAAGTTTCCACCAAGCAGGCTTTTTTTGTCTTGCCATGAAAAGGTTAGTTCCACTAAGTTACTGCTGTCCATGTACTAAAAAGTTGGTGTCGGTAATCTGTTTTGGAAGGGTGTTTTGGGCTGCCCTTGCAACAGGCCCAAACAAAACTGTTTCCCTGGCTTCGTTGGGTTAATGCACCATGTGTTTGAAAGCGCAGGATTTTCTTGCATAAGTAAATGGCTATGCTTAAGGTACCGCAGTCCTTGCAATAGGAATATAAAAATCCACCTGAAAAAATACAAGGCTTGGAGAGAAGGGGGTATGGGGAAGAGGACCAGGGAGCTCCGTTCACAATGCTGACATTTGAAAAGCATAATCCATGTGCTCGCTTGTCTTTTGAAATGTTTTAGCCTGCCCCACTTGCCACTAGAGAGGATTTAATTTCACAAATAGTTATTTGGCTATTTCTTCAGGTGAAGGATTGAAGTATCTGGGGTGTCTTGAACTCACTGTCATGCTTTCCTTTATTTTCAGGATACTGGGGTTGGGAAATCGAGCATCGTTTGTCGATTTGTCCAGGACCACTTTGATCACAATATTAGTCCTACTATTGGGTAAGTACCATGCATAATATCTTTTTTCTTCTATGTTTTTTTAACTCGCTGCCCTCTGCTGAGCTCCTTTATTTTGCTTACTGTCAAGGCTCTGAATACTGCATATATTTTTTTTTTCCTCCAGCTCATCGATCTCACTCAACTCTTTACTCTTCTTTAATCGCTTTCAGCTCATGTTACCTGTTCAGAGTCTGGGGCTGCCCCAAACCAGGTCTACTCTGCTCTCCCTGTTCCGGGAATACAGAGGGGCCCTAAACTTACTATATTGCAGCATAGTCGATTATGGAGAGGCTGACGGAGTTCTGCCATCTTCCTCCTATGAATGGTGTTTCTTGAAATAGCCTCTTTTCTGGGGCTGTCCAGAACCGTCCTGTATTGACTTGTGTTGTGCATGGCCATGACTTCCAGCTGTTCTGTTTTTTTTTCCTTCACCCATCTTACACCAAGAGATCCTTAGATGTCTTTCTTACTCAGCTGGTGTCCTTTTCTTTTTGTCTTGTCAAAAGCTTCCCACTTTAGATTGTGTTTTGGTCATAGGACCTTAGGATTAAAATCACTTTAGTTCCCACTGGTCAATGAGGTATCAAATCTGACCCTTGGAGGTTAAAGAACTGGAACCCCACAACCCAAGAGGCTGTGATCTGCACAATGATCAGGGCACCCCATAGCTGAGTAATGGCAGGAGAGTCATGGGGAGCCCTTAACGTACCCGCGTTATATGTCCTGCCAGGCTGGGCCGGAACATGGACAGTGTCTGCTCCCAGGTGTGGACATGCTTTCTTCTATGTTTAGGACATGTCACATTATCCTGCCTTTCTCAAAATAAGGACAATGTGATTTAAACTAAGTATAATTAATTCATACCTGTTCTTCTTTAAAAACTTCAACAACCCCATGCAGCGCTACAGACTGGGGGCAGAGTGGCTCGAAAGCTGCCTGGCAGAAAAGGACCTGGGGGTGTTGGTGGACAGCCGGCTGAGCATGAGCCAGCAGTGTGCCCAGGCAGCCAAGAAGGCCAACACCATCCTGGCCTGCATCAGGAACAGTGTGGTGAGCCGGACTAGGGAAGTGATCATCCCCCTGTACTCGGCACTGGTGAGGCCTCACCTCGAGTACTGTGTTCAGTTTTGGGCCCCTCACTACAAGAAGGACATTGAGGTGTTGGAGCGTGTCCAGAGAAGGGCTACAAAGCTGGTGAAGGGTCTGGAGGACAAACCTTATGAGGAACGACTGAGGGATCTGGGGTTGTTTAGCCTGGAGAAGAGGAGGCTGAGGGGAGACCTTATCACCCTCTACAACTACCTGAAAGGAGGTTTTAGAGAGATGGGAGCTGACCTCTTCTCCCTGGTGACAAGTGATAGGACAAGAGGAAACGGGTTCAAGTTATGTCAGGGCAGGTTTAGATTGGATGTTAGGAAGCATTTTTTCACTGAAAGGGTTATTAAACATTGGAATAGGCTGCCCAGAGAGGTGGTGGATTCACCATCCCTGGAGGTGTTTAAGAAAAGGGTAGATGAGGTGCTTAGGGACATGGTTTAGAAGTGGTGGTGTTTTTATCAGGGTAGGTTAATGGTTGGACTTGATGATCTTAAAGGTCCCTTCCAACCTCACTAATTCTATGATTCTATGAAACTTCCATGTGTCCGACCATCAGAAGCCTATTAATC
Source organism: Vanellus vanellus (assembly GCF_965231255.1). NCBI lineage: Eukaryota > Metazoa > Chordata > Aves > Charadriiformes > Charadriidae > Vanellus > Vanellus vanellus. The sequence continues at coordinate 113,790,342 of NC_138906.1, read as the reverse complement.
CTGTAGTTTATTTTAATTCCACATTTTTTTCTTTTAACATCTTAAGCACAAATCTGCCAAGTCCAAGATTACCTGGAAAATTTTAAAAATTCTTGGTCTCATGGGAAAGGAAGTGAATATGTAATGGTCACAAAAGAGTAATTTGGGTGGGAAGGGCTGATCTGGCTTGTGTGTTAGAGCTGTTTTAAACTGTCTGTAAAGGACTGGTATTGATTGCTGTGTGTTGTTCAGAGGGTTAGATGATATCTTCCAAAGCTGTGCCTTCCGATGCATGAAGGAGTCTCAGCTGGAAGTTGCACAGCGAAGTTCCAGGACAATTTTGGACTCCTGAATGTAATGAATAGAGAAAAATGGACACAGAGAAAGGAAGCATGTAATGAATAACATTACTTGACTGCAGGACACTTGTTTGCAGTGAAGGAATTGATGGGAACTCGAGTGGTTCTCTACTTCGGAATCATCAGCAGCCTTTTTCCCCAAGTAGTTGCTGTTGCTAAGTAAATGCCTTCTGCTCAAATGGAAAAAAAAATCCTTTAATTTTCATAATTATGGTAACAGAGGCAGTATATTGTTCTATTTAAGCATTAAAATGTGAAGGTTAGCTTGCACACAGCTGATATTACTTGTCCATATAGATAAGGTTTTTATTTTTATTTTCTTCCAAATTAATCAAATGTTTTAAATATACATCCTTGCAACCTACAGTAGCTGCTGCGGCTCTAAAGTTCCTGTTTTTGAAGCTGTAAAGTTGTTGCTTAATGCTTTGAGGAGGAGAATGACAACTGAAAACACACACCCTGAAAACAACCGAAGAAAATGCTGCGCTTTTTTGCCTTACTTAATATTTTTATAAGCAATGCAGCATTGTTAAATTCAAGCAATCTGCAGATGGCTGTAGAGGAGAGATCTCTGGTATATCATTCTCAGGAAATGTTTTGATCAATCATATGTCATTTGATGCCATTTGGTGCTTTTGTAATGACAGAGCATTGTATATCAAATGCATCTTTGTGAGCCGGGAGAAAAAGTTACCACAACAGAAATTGTTCAGCAGTGTCCGGAAAGGGTAGGGGGAAAAAAAAAAGTCTACCAGAGTTTGGCAGTCTTTCCTAGTCAGCTTTCAATTGAAATGCTGTAGTAGAGAAATAGCCTATAAATTTGTGACCCTCTTTCCTAAAAGAAGAAAAATCACACTGTGAAAAGATAGGCCAATCGCATTTCCTACAAAAAAGGGGGAAGAACTTTTTTCCATTTGTTCACCACGTGCATTCCAGCAGGTGACTTTTCTGTTCCCTGGTGACCCAGTCTCCTAGGTTTAACTGAAAACTTGCACATTTGTTGCCTGGTATGATGCTGACTGATGCCTTTTTCTCAGGTCCGTATCGCCAAGAAGATAGAGCTAGCCAGCAGCAGAAGCTACACGTGAGCTGCAGGAGCATTTGTGTCCCTGGGCCCATGTGCAAATGCCCTCTGAACCTCAGAGGCTTTTCCCTTCTTTTAAAATACATGTATAGGTATAATGTATTTTATATGAGGAAAGGGAGACACTCACTGTAGGCGTTTTATCAAGGTTTTGGAGTTTTCCCATATGCAGTCTAACCCAGCAGAACTGACTAAAGTCTATAGGTTGCGTATTCAGAGCGTTGGTCACGTTATGAATTTCTGCTGCTTCCTTCTTTTTAGAGCATCCTTCATGACTAAAACTGTACCTTGTGGGAATGAGCTTCATAAATTTCTGATCTGGGACACAGCTGGTCAGGAACGGGTGAGTGTTGCTTTGCAGTACGTCTGTGTTATCTCGGTCTCTTTTAATGTGTTGGCATATTTGTCCTAAACCTTTCATCTTCAGAAGATCTTGTAAGTATTAACCTACTGAATCTTTGCAAGGCTCTGTGAAGCAGGTGGTCAGCAGTCACCAAGTATACAGGTTCCCATTTCACAGGTGGGGAAAATGCAGAAGCAGGCTGACCATACCACTTACCTAAAAAAAAAAAAAGCCTGCTGTGAATTGTCAGCCACTTTCTTCAAGACAGCTCAGGCAATGCCCAAGCAAGCTCCAGCTCTAGCTCCCCTCTGGTTTCATCGGATTTACGTGTTGCAGCTTTCGTTGGCGTTGGAAGGCACTTGACTTCCAGCACACAGGCTGGCGGGTGGTCTGAGCTTAAGCGGTGACTCTGGGGTTGTCCTGAGTTGGGACATTGAATATGGGTACGGGTTGTGTCTGCTGTTACTATTTTGGAAATTAGCACCAGCAACCTGAACCACTTAGGGTTTTTGTCTTGATTTTTCAAGTGTGTGAAGTGAATTGCTCAGATTAAGTAGCTTTTCCTTTGGCTTTTCAAAAAAGCCACAGTGGAGTTTGTGGGCATTAGTTCACATTGACTGTATGTAAGCCTGATTGGTCATTTGTTTCTTTTAATAGCCTCAGTGGCAGTAGTATGCAGTAACAGGCTGTAGAACTGTAGAGTTCTCTTAATATATGGCCACATTTATCTTGAGAAGTTTGAAAGAAATGGAAAACCCCATGCACGTGTTATAAAATGTCTTCAAACTGTCTGTGAAATTGCACTGTTGCTATTGATAGAAGAATGTAGCTGTGCTCATGTCAGGTTGGGGTAAAATGAGCTGTTTCTACAGGCTGTAATGTCAGTCCTGATACATCCCACTTTGTTCTCCATACCTTGTATGTGAATGGCAGGCAATGAAGATTTTTGCTCTTAAGTGCAGGAAATGCTTGTGCTTTTATTTACAATGCGCAGCATGCTGTAAAGTGGCCCTGATGAAATCCGTTCACTCTTAGCAATTCAGTATGTTATTTATGATGGGAAAACGGGTCTTGAAAAACATATTTGAAGCACAGCATAATTCCTTCCCTTGAATCTTCTTTCTTCCATTTCTGCAGGGTCTGGAGCTGATAACTGGCTAATTATTGCAAGAGGTGGCAAAGGTTCAGTTTTCTTTCCCGTGGTTTGAGTTTCCTTGCTTATCCTCTCTGTCTTTCCTCTGCTGCCCTGCTCTGCTTGCTTTTTTTTTTTTAATTTACCTCTTCAGCAAACAAAACTCAGTTCCTGACATTTAGATATAAGTATTATTCTATTTTCCCACAATCTTAAGACTCTCAAAGCTTTTTTTTAAAGTAGGTGAATATTAATAAAGTTGTATTTACTGAACTAAATGATGCCTCATTTGAGGCAGGAAATCTGTGACTGAGCTCTGACTTTTGGACACAAAATCCATCCTTCCTATCTAGTCCCTTATGTTTCCTCTCAGGTTTTTTTAAGCTTGTCATTTTTCAAACATCTGCTTTCGTTTTTTTTTTGTGTCCAACAATAAGGAGCAGTGGCCACCCTTGCTAAACCTTGCAAGTGGCCAACCTTGCTAAATTGTTCAGAATCTATTACAGTTAAGTTATGTTACAGGTTTTCATGTGTAATCACGAATTATAACCTCTTTAGGCTAGGGACCATCTTTTTCTTCTGTGTTTGTACAATGTATTCCCAATCCTTCACTAGGACTCTGGGAAACGGGGGTGACAAAGTAAACTGAGTTGATGGGTATTGAGTGCTAGCTACCGAGGCAGGCAAGTTTCCCAAGGTGAGGTCCATACTGTTCCAGGTCTTTCTCTGTCCTAGAACATCCCCATTTTACAGGTAAACACGTGATTCTTCTCAATAGATTATTCACTTTAATTTGGATTTTTGGTTACTTTGTCTTGTTTTGCTCCTTCTGATCTGCTATTCAAGAACAAATGCCTCCCCCTGTTAACTTTTTTTTCATTATCCTCTGAACAACAGTGATGACCCAAAGCTTCCAGCCTACCCCAACCTCTGGGCCTGTTGCTTTTTTTCATAGTGTACTAATGAATGTCTTCCGAGTGGGTGTTTCTGGTTTGAAAGTTGTTGTCTTTCCCTTGTTCTTTGCAATTTTTGTTGAGGCTTTATATTCCACTCCTAAAGTCTGGAAGTTTCGTCAATGCCCCTATTGTCTATACTGCTGATAGCAGTGTTTAGGACTTCCTGTTCTTTCAACATTGGCTTCATTTGGCTTCATTCTCCTAAACACGATGCCAAGCATAGGACTTGCATGTGCTTATTCTGGACTTGGAGCACTCTGTGCTTCCCCAGCTGTGCCAGGTGTTGCTGTGTCTGTGTACTGATGTGGAGCCTTCACAGCAAAAGAGCCCCAGGTGAGATTTAACCGAGTCATAGAATCATGGAATGGTTTAGGTTGGAAGGCACCTTAAAGATCATCTAGTTCCACCCCCCCTGCCATGGGCAGGAACACCTCCCACTAGACCGGGTTGCTCAAAGCCCCATCCAGCCTGGCCTCGAACCCTTCCAGGGATGGGGCCTCCACAACTTCCCTGGGCAGCCTGTTCCAGTGCCTCACCATCCTCAGAGTGAAAAATTTCTTCCTAATATCTAATCTAAATCTACTCTCTTCCAGTTTGAAGCTATTATCCCTCGTCCTATCGCTACGTGCCCTTGTAAAAAGTCCCTCTCCAGCCTTCTTGTAGGCCCCCTTCAGATACTGGAAGGCCTCTATAAGGTCAGCCTGGAGCCTTCTCTTCTCCAGGCTGAACAACCCCAACTCTCTCAGCCTGTCTTCATAGGAGAGATTCTCTGATGATCTTCGTGGCCCTCCTCTGGACCCACTCCAACAGGTCCATGTCCTTCTTATGCGTTACTTATGCCTTGAAAGTTAAACTCAGACCTTAACCATGGTAGAGGGGGCAGGCTGAAACAACAGCAGCAGCACTTCTGTGCTCCTCGTTCATGAGTTTCTCCTTTTTAATGAGTTTTCTCCTCCTTTTCCGTGAGTTTTTCTGGGCAACAAATTGGGAAACTACCAGTTTGGAGAGTGTATAGAAACCGCTCTTACATATCTTAGTCACAAGCCCTTGTTTAAGCAGTGCTCTGTGAGAGCTGTTGTGCCTCCTGGCCACCTTCTGTCAGCTGGGAGAAGCTGGAAATTCATATGGCTGCTTCTGGAAAGGAGCTGTGTCCTCGGTGCTTGGAGAAGCCAGCTGGAAGCACTCAGCACCCCCTTGAGGCGTTAAATCAACTTTCAGATAGCCACTTGTAACTTTACAAGCCTTTAGAAGTGCCGGTCATTGTTAGGTTTAAAAGCTTGTAGGAACACCTGAGTTTATTGAAGAACATTAATATACAGGCCAGACAGTTAGAGGTTGGTCGTGGAGAACAGGTAATTTCTGATTCATATGGATAGTAGATACAATATTTTATTTCTTTTGTGTCAGGAAACTTGGAATTGTAGGCATCACAGAGAAAGAACCAGAACTGCCATTTTGTGGGAAATAATGAGTAAATGTCACTTCTGCAGAATGACAATAATGCAGCAGAAGATGGAGTTCAGAAGTGTTTCTGTCATAGCCTTAATGGGAGCAAATGCTCAGTGTGCTTCCCAGAGGAGACCCTGGAAAGGGGTACATGGCTCTCCAGCAGCTCTCGCTGTGGAAAATTCACATTGCACTTGATTATAAAAGGAGAGAACGTCTTAATCCTTTTATCTTGGTTTTTCTTTTCCCTTTTTGGGTAGGGAGAACCTTAAACTGGCAGCACACTTAACAAAATCCCCCTACTTTTCTGTGCCTAAAAACTGGTCCCTGCAGACCCAGTTGCTTTGTGTCGGTGTGCTATCAGACAAGCTCGCTTTATTCTGTTTCTCAGAGTCACTTTCCCTCCACCCCACTATTTTCCAAAAGTCACTTTTTTCCCATCAGCTTTAAATTGTTGCCATGGACTTCAAGACTTAAATGCATGACAATTATGTTATTGTTAGCAATGATTCCCTCCCCTAAGAAGAGTCTCTTCACGAGTTAGTTAATGATGTTTTTATTAGCATATATTTTGGTTCATGGTGCCCTAAGTGGCTTCTAATTACAATGCTTTGTCTGAATACCTTGGGTGGCTGCCAGCTTTCCATTTTGCCAGCTGAGGAATATTGTAGCAAATAGTTAGGGAGCCTGAGGGCCATGTTTCTAGGGCAGGAAAATTTATCTCTGTCCTTTTCAAATTTACTGTGTTGAACTCTGGGATTTTTAATTTTGTTTAATAGAAAGAGCCTCAATTACTTGAGCCCAGTTTTAACCATGATGGGAATTACCCTGAGTTGTGGGCTTTTTTTCGTTTTGTTTTGTTTTGTTGGTGGTTTGGTTTTTTTTTTTTTTTTTTTGTAACTGCTCTATTTCCAGGAACAGGCTGACTGATGAGATCAGTCTACAGCACTTTATAGCCCCCTCTTTTTTGAGTGATAGTAGTTGTCCTGGTGATTCAGAGACAGTGTCACAAGATAGGGGGTGAAAAAGCTCCTTGAGAGGTGGACTTGTCCTTGCCACAGTCTTGACTGGGACATTTCCCCTAAGCTTAGCGACCTAATCCCTGAGTTTATGGAAGCTTCCTCTGAAACCAGAATATCCTGGGAGGAGTTAACACCAACTATCAACGACTCAAATTACTTCTGCAGTCAAGACGTGGCCTGAATTTTGCTCTACAGTTTGATATCGGTGTCTCTGATGGTAGCCCACGTCTCAGTCAATGTGGAGGTGGTTCCTTCTATGTGGTGTAAGGACCTCCCTGCAGTCAGCTACTGCTCGCATGCTGCAAAGGTCAACAGGTGATTTGGTAGTATGTGCGCTTGTGAGGGCATAAGTGGTGTTAGAGCTAGTAAGCGAATATGTTATTTTTACTATTTTTATAGTGGGTGTAAAGTGTGGTAAATCATTTAAGAGATGCACATGGATATGTGTTTTCTTAAGCTTCAGCAAACTTTCGTAGCATGTGTAGCTTGGCAGTGAGCCACCGTTTAGGTGTAGCGTCTTTTACATCCTTTCTTTAATGACTGTAAACTTCAGAATGGCTAAGCACAGTTCACTTCTGTGATGTTGCAAAAGTTTGGTTTTCACTTATTTAAAATACCTTGAAAACACTATCCTAAAATGTTGAAAAATTCCCCCCTTTACTTTAAGAATTCTTACATATTTGAGAAAAATGGCCATTCTTATATATCTTCTTCAATTTAACTAGCAAAAAATATGTGTAGGTTGGAGACAGACAGATCTTTCCTGATCTATTCGGCTTCCAAATCCTGAGAACTGCAATCTCAGCCTTCAATCATGTAGGGAAAACTACTCAAGGTTATAAAATGCTAAATGGTATCTGATAGTGGCTTTCATGCATAACATTTTTCCATTCGCTCTTTGCCAGCTGAGAATGTCAGGAATTTTGTATCCTTCCATGTGCCGCTTCTTGTGCGAGAAGCTTATGTGTCACGATAATCTGTTTGACGCTTCTGGGTTTTGCCTTTGCTTCTCCCCACACACTGATTTTTTGTTTGTTGGCAGCTGCTGCCTCGAAGGTGACAGGAACAGGGCGTGTAAATGCCCAGACTTGGGCAAGTAGAGGCTGCCAGGCTGTGGCATAGGTACTGTTCATGGTGCACAAACTGCTTCAGTGACCCTGTGCAACACACACAGACAGTGGTGGCAACTTCTGGCTCTTCTCCCATGGGTACTTACCTGATCCATGGAGGCAGTTAAGGCAGCTCTCCTAAATAGGCTGGTAGTAACATGTTTCTGGCACTGGTCTACCACGCTCTTCACCATGATAACCTCAGCAGTTTGGGTTGTAGGAACGGGGGCCAATGCGTGAGGAGGAAGGTGCTTCATGTGGGTTTGGGGACAGAACTGAAGGGGTTTGTGGGGGTGGCGTTGGCAGGAACAGCCAAGGACGGGAGAAACAGGACACCCAAAATCACCCGCAGAGGGTCTGGGAATGGACTGTTGAGCAAGGGATGTGAAGGTCCTAGTCTAGAAAGGTGAGTGTGTGTAATAGGAAGGAGAAGGAAGTTGCAGAGCCACATCACTGACCACACATGTAAGCGGCTAGCAGAGAGCCGAAAGCTGTGGCTGTCTTTACCGTTAACAGAACCCAGATCAAGAAAGGGTAAGGATCTCTGACCTCAGGAGGAGCCAAGTGGTTTGGTCTTGACCACTCAGATGCAACATACCTCATCAGAGAGCAGCCTCTCAAGAACAGGAATGACATCTAACCAAATGATTACTGCTGTCAGGAAGCAAATCTTGTGCTGCTAGGCACCTGCAGGTGCTTGAAAAGGCACCATGTGGAAAAATCTTAGCTGAATTCAGCCCTTGACATGAGAAGGTGCGTAACACTCTCCGAGCGCTCGTCTGATTCTGCTTACTCTGTGCATCCTCACCCTTTCCCAGCCGTGCTTGTAAAGCAGAATTATAATCCTTTTGCAGCAAGAACAAGTGGTATTCTTTGCAGTCTAGGATGGTAAAAGCAACCCGGTAGAAGGGCTGTGGAGTTTTTTTTGTTGTTATTGGTTTTGGGTTTTTTTTTCCCTCTTGGCTGTGGAGTTTGGAAGAGCCAGCCCTGCTGTGGCAGTAAGCCAGAGCTGGGGTGTAGCGCTACGGGATGGTGCAGAGAGCTGCAGACATGAATTAGTGTTCCCTGGTGTGCCTGGCAGATTGAATGGATCTAGACTGTCTTCAGCAGCATTTGTCAGCCCTCCATATAAATAGGCAGGAGTGGTATTTTTTTATTTCTGTATCTATTTGGCCTCTGTTTTGCTTTTAAACCAGCATTATGTAAGGCATGGTTAAGAGATTTTCACTACCACAGCTCGGGTGTGATTTACGTTGTGTTCCCTTGAATTTGTTTTTCTCTTTAAGTATTGAGATATGGCTTCTCCATGGGTTTTTCTTCATCCCCATTCTATACTGTTAGCATAGAGGAAATGTGAAAAGCATTACCTACGGCCAAATATACCCCTCCATGATGAGATGCACAGGAAACAGAAAGCAAAATGTTAGAGAGCTTTCAAATCGGTGGTAAATTCCTTAATGGCCGGTTGGTTCCATTTTTCTACCCTTTGCAAATCCAAAGCTTCTGTTGACTTCAATCAGATTGGGGGTTCCAGAATCCCAAAATACTCCTAGAATCAACAAGAGCAACTCTGGTTATGCTGAACTTGCATTTGCACCGCTTACGACTGGTATTTGTCCTCTGCGCTGCCGGGCTGTACGGCTGCAGAGGTTGGGCAGTTTCTAGTCAGATCCTGAGAGAAAAAGGGGACCTGCTTTCAGAGGAAATTTCGTAACACGCATGTGGCCTCACGTCTTCCTTAGCAGCAGAGATGATGAACCACAAGTGCAAAGTGGACGCGTTGGTAGAGGAGCACGAGTACGAAGGTGCTCTGAAGCCAGTTAGCATTGCACCAGTACTCATACGACTGCGTACATATATAGCGTGCTGCGTGGCGCGCTCACATGCTGTAGGTGACCCTGCTCTGGCAGGGAGGTTGGACTAGATGATCTTCAGAGGTCCCTTCCAACCCTGACCATTCTGTGGTTCTAAGGAAGAGAGTCTTAAAAGTCTGCATGAAGCTACACAAGTCATTGACTTTGTTATTTGGCACGTCATCGGTAAAATAAGTTTCTTACTTATATTTTGAATGAGCCTTTTGGCTTGGCTGTAGCTGTTGAATTGGAAAAAGTTCCCCTACAACTTAAGTATCGCATTGCCATGGGTTAGTGATCTCAGCCTCACAAGTTGTTATCAACCCCTACAAAAGCAGAACAGGCTAATAAGTGGTGGAAGTGGGTCAATATCTGCAAGTAGGCAAACTTTGTGTGGATATTGAATGAGACGCACAGAACTTCTCAATTTCCACAGTAGGTGAGCTGCTAAGGATAATTTACTCATTGTACAAAGATGGGAGTTTTTTCCAGTGCCTAGAAGGACGTAGTGGAAAATGGTAGGATGAAAGAAGGAAACGGTGGGGATGAAAATCAGTAGTATGTGTAGCAAGTCCCTGTACCTTTTAACTCCCAACAAAAATGTGTGCAAAGTTGTAGGTGTTTTTTTGGAAACAGAGAAGCGAAGCCACCTGTGAATGTATGTACTGGTGAAAGGACGATCACGCGTGTATGATGCAGCCGTGAGAAATGTGTTATATGTTAGGGGAAGTGCAGTTAAGGCTATTTTATGTCCAGAGTGCTGCATACAAAGCTGGTCACCAGCAGTCAGGAAAGATGAACTAAAGCTGTACCAGGTACAGAGAAAGGCAGTTTTCTCCCCATTACCTTATCTTCAGACTGGAAGAGCCTGGTTTAGCAGACTGGCAAAGTTAAGACTGCAGGACTGCTCTATATTCATATTGCAGCCAAATTCAAGCATTGATGCTTGAATTCAAACAGTAAAGGTACAAGTAAATTACAAGTAATTTAGTAATTAGGAATTCAGAATTTTATTAATCATCAAAATAATATGATCCCCATATGAGTATCGTGGAAAAAAAAACCCAAAAGTTTTTAGGTTGGACTTTGATCAGCTTTTGCAGTGGGTTAGGAGTGTGGTTACTTGTGATGGTTGGAGCTGATAGATGACTGTTTCGGGTCTGTGTTTCCCTGTTTGCCTGAGGTGATGTGAGCTGCTGCTGGCTGCAGGTACGGATGCCATCTGCCAGAGCACTGCAGTTGACTCCAGGTTATGGCGGGGCTGAGTCCCTGGCAAGCTGGGGGTGTGACCTGGGGGTCCGTGTGGCAGAGCAGGGGGGTGGCTGCCCAAGCGTTTTAGGTGGCCCTTCTCGAGAAGCAGAGCTGTTCTCATGCCAGATCTCAGAACTGCTCCTGTTTCTCCTAATTTGCTTGGGACTTACTGGGTACGGAAATACTGAGCTATAAAATTGAGGTTATAGACAGTGTAATTTATAATGCAGAAGGTAGTCCTGTGAGATTTAATTTTGTGAGCTGGGTTTTTGTGTGTGGTTTGTTTTGGGCATCTGTGCCACATTTGTCCTTGGCAGGTGAAAAACGCACACATTAGTATTTTGTATCCCTTTAATTAATTTTGCATGACTCTCTTTTTTCAGGTAATTAGGCCTGAAAAAGGTTCAAGAGGAATTTGCTTTTAGGCACAGATTTAAAAGGGGGGAAAAAAAAAAAAAAGAAAAAGAAAAGAGAAAAAAAGGAGTATCAAATAAACATAATTATTTGCATAATATTTTTACTAGTATGTTTCTGATATTGGAAAATCCATGCTCATAAAACACATTTGTTAAGAGTCTATTATTAGATCATGAAAGTTACTCAGAGTTACAATTTTTCGATGCCTCTTGATTCATTCAGTGTTGCAAAGAGTCTTTTCCTGTTTTCTTGTGGACAACAGTGATTTCTTGTGATGGGGACATAGTGTATCATCATGTTTGTTTATTAGACTGTACAAAAGAATGACAAAGGGGATTTAATTTTGGTTTTATTTGATAATCTGTACTGTGATAACTGATAATAGCTGTTACTAGTGTACTTTCAGTTGTTATTAAACCATTTCAAAGTACTACTTTTTTTTTTTTCCCTTTCACAGACCATCGGAAATTGCATTAAGATGCATTGTAATCCCATTTTGGTCACTGTGTCCAATGTAAAATATGAAATCTCGAGTGTCAGGTTTATACAAATAAGAATATAAACTTACATGCCAGATGAAATCTATCACTTGATATTAAAAAAACCCAAATCCTGAAACTACGTGCCCAAATATGGATGAAATGTTTTCTCCTCTTAAAAGGCCTTACAAGTAAAATATTATTATAGAATCATGAAAGAGGAAATAACTGTCCTGTCAGCTGAGCAAGTAGGTAGATATTCAGTGGAGTAGAGTAGGGAGGTCATGCTTATGTGGTAACAACAACTACTGAACCTGAGTGCCTTTCCAAGGCTGTTCCATTTCCAAGCCTAGCTTGCTGTGGTCTTACCCTCTCTCTTTCCAAGCCTGTGAAGAATTGGAATATTTAAGCAGATTATTTTGTCTTAAATAGCAGAGGAACTGCATTCCTTCTGCATGCTGTACCTCTGGTCGCAGTTTTTTATGTTTCTTGGACACAAGGAGCAGGTCAAACACAGCTTGACATCATTTGGCATTTCTGTTGCTGAAATGCAACACACTGTTGAAGTGATTAATTAATCTCCAAAAATGTTTCAAAAGAAGTTTTCTTTGTTTCTTCACATTAGCTGCACTGATTTAAAATTATTATTGCTTCCATTATAGGGGGGGGGGGGGGGGGAGGGGAAGTAAAACTGCCAGTGGCAGTAGACTGTACCAGCAGAGATGTGCACAAAGTAGCTCTGCAAGTGCAGAGCTATTTGAGTGTGGTCTAAACTGATATGAATCTGGCTTCTAGTGATTCTGTCCTTCCTTCTTTTTCTCAGCCATCCTTTCCACCCCTTCCTTTCCACTGAGCCTTATCTGATGCACTATAACTGGTTTGGGAATCCAGCTAAAAATTAATCCTACCCAAAAAATGATAGTTTGCATCCTGGTTCCAGTTTGCATCTGGTTTCACTTGTCCAGGATCCAGTGAAAGAGGTCTGCTTTTCTGGGTTTTTTTGGTTGTTCATTGGTTTTAATTATTATTATTACTACTTTTTGGCCTTAACACTGGTAATATTCTTCAGTGAAACAGCTATTATGGAAAGTGTTGTCACCTGGTCAAAAGAATAGGGAGAGAAATTCCCAAGATGTTGTACAGTTTCACAATGTGCTTTCTGGGCCAATATTGAAGGAATTTGAAGCATGTGAGTTTAACTGCATGGCTCCTGTGAAGTGTGATTACTGTTATCTGAGAGCTCTTTGTAAATTCATGAATACCATGTAATCTAGATTAAAACCAAATCAGCATGTGTGTAGGGTATGTCGTTTTTTTTCCAGGAGTTTGCAGACTGGGAGAAGTTTGCATACACTGCTAAAGGTCAGCTCTACTCTCCAGAATGAAGGTCCCTGATTTTTCAGGCTACTTCAGCGCAAATTCTCATAGTTTGTAGGGGATAACTTCTTGTCACGGGTAATTAGTGAGCCAACTAGGGAAGATGCCCTCCTAGCCTTGCTATGTGTGAATAGAGAAGGACTCGTGGGGGATATGGTGGTGTCCTGGTTTGAGGTAAAATAGGACCAATTTTGTTCAGTAACTTTGCTTTTTAGCTGGGCCTCTTCTAACTACTGAAATTAACAGCATATTGTGCCGACAATGTTCACTCTCTCAGAGTGATAAGACAGATGTTTACAGCTGATGCCCAGGCATGGTGTGCAGAGAGGCTCTTGCTTATACTTATTGCTATAACAGCCAAAGGCAACCAACTTTGTCATTTGCCCCATTAGAGGGTTGGAAGTGGAAAAGCATAGTGGGGTCCCACCTGCGGGGAGGAGCAGACAGGACGGGTGACCCAAAATTGACCAACGGGGTGTTCCATCCCATCTGCCTCATGCTCAGTATAAAAGCTGAGGGATCAAAGGGTCAGCTCTCTCTTTCTTCGATGGCTGACATTTGTGGAGGACTATGTTCATCTGCCTTTGATCCCGATCCTGAATCCAGATCCGGAATCCAGTTCCCATCTGTCACTGAGTCGAGCCTGGGACTGCCCCAGTGCCAGCCGGTGTCGTGATTGTCATCTTGGGAGCTTGATACGGTTTTGTATATATTTCATTATTTCTTTTTATTTTATTATTAATATTTCATTAAAGTAGTTTAGTTCCTTCTAAACTCATAAGTCTCTTTTTCCCTCCTCTGCCTCTCTCTTTGAAGATGGGTAGAGGGGAGCATCTGTCGGTCCCATCTGGGGTCCCCCAGGTCCCCAGTAGCCGATTTGGCCTAAACCATGACAGGTGGTAGATGGCTGCCTTTCCCAGAGTAATCGTGAAGTGGTTGAGTGTAATGAGAAAAAAGGGCAGCAGAGTTGCTACCCTGGACTTCAGGAGAGCAAACCTTAAGCTATTCGGGGAGCTATTTAGTAGAGTGCCCTGGGAATCTGCCTTTGAGGGCTTAGGAGTCCACGAGTGCTGGTCAGTCTTTAAGAACCACCTTTTAGAAGCACAGGAGCAGGCATTTCCACTGTATTGTAAGTCAAGAAAGCGGGGCAGAAGACCAGCTTGGCTGAACAGCAAACTGCTTGTGGAGCTCAGGAGGAAAAAGGAACTGTATGATCTCTGGAAGCAAGGTCAGGCTTCACAGTAAGAGTACAGAGCTGTGGTTTGTTTATGGTGGGAGAAGACAGGAAAAGCCAAAAAGCTCAGTTTGAGTTGAAACTGGCCAGTGTTGTTTCAGATAACAAGAAGGGCTTTTTAAAATATGTTAATAGCAAGAGGAGGTGTAAAGAAAACATTGGATTGATAGTTGTTGAAGACAGTCGTCTGATTAATGAGGATGAAGAAAAAGCAGAGGAATTCAGTGTGGTTTTTGCCTCAGTCTTTAATAATACTGATACACTTTGGGCTGTCTGGTCCCCCTGAGTCAGAGGACCACAAGTGTGGGAACAGTGACTTTCCATTTGTGAACACTGAAATTGTAAGGGGCCAACTGTATTGGCTGGATGTTCACAAGTCCATAAGGTCTGATGGGATTCATCCCAGAGTTCTAAAGGAGCTAGTAGATGTTATGGCAGAACCCCTCTCTACCATCTACTGAAGGTCTTGGGAGTCTGGGGAGATCCCTGCTGACTGGAAGCTAGCCAATGTTATTCCAGTCTACAAAGAGGGCACGAGGGAAGACCCAGGGAACTATAGACCTGTTACTGTCACCTCAGTTCCTGGAAAAATTATGCAGAAGTTTATACTGGGTATACTGGTTGAATGGCATTTAAAGAATAATACAGTAATCAGGCACAATCAACATGGCTTCACAAAGGAAAAGTCCTGTTTAACTAGTTTGATATCCTTCTGTGATAATGTCATGGTTTAGGCCAAGTCGGCTACTGTGGACCTGGGGGACCCCAGATGGGACCGACAGATGCTCCCCTCTACCCATCTTCAAAGAGAGAGGCAGAGGAGGGAAAAAGAGACGTATGCTGTCTGCGCAATATGCTGTTAATTCCAGTAGCTAGAAAAGGCCCAGCTAAGAAGCGAAGTTACTGAACAAAATTGATTCTGTTTTACCTCAAACCAGGACAGATAAGGTCACCCACCTAGTGGATGAAGGGGAGGTGGTGAATGTAGTTTTTCTGGATTTTATTACGGCTTTTGATACTAGCCCTCACAGCATCCTTCTGGACAAGTTGTCCAACTGTGGGATGAGTGAGTTCATGGTACGCTGGGTGAAGAAGGAGCTGAAGAGCAGAGCTCAAAGGGTTGTAGTGAATGGGGCTACATCTTGCTGGTGACCAGTCACCAGTGGTGTTCCTCAGGGTTCAATTCAAGGGCCAGTTCTGTTCAATACATTTATCAATGATCTGGCTGCAGGTGTTGGATGCACCATTAGCAAGTTTGCTAATGAGACCAAACTGGGAGGTGCTGTTGACTCTCTTGAGGGACAGAAAGCCTTGTAGGGGGTTCTAGGTAGATCAAAGCATTGGGCTATGATTAATGGGATGAAATTTAGCAAGTCAAAATGCTGGATTCTGCACCTAGGACAGAGTAATGCTGGGCGCAAGTATAAATTGGGAGAGGAGTGGCTGGAGAGCAGCCCTATAGAAAGGGATCTGGGGGTGCTGGTCGGCAGCAGGCTCAGTATGAGGCAGCAGTGTGCCCTGGCAGCCAGGAGGGCAAACCACATCCTGGGGTGCTTCAAGCACAGCATAACCAGCCGGTCAAAAGAGGTGATTATCCCGCTGTATTCAGTGTTGGTGTGGCCTCATCTTGAATACTGTGTGCAGTTCTGGGCCCCACAATTTAAGAAGGATGTGAAGGTCCTTGAATGAATCCAGAGGAGGGCAACAAAGCTGGTGAAAGGGCTGGAAGGAACGTCCCATTAGGAGTGTCTGAGGACTTAGAGCTTGTCTAGTTTGAAGAAAAGGAGGCTGAGGGGCGACCCTCCCCTTCCTGAGGAGGGGAGGAGGAGAGGGAAGTGCTGATCTCTTCTGCCTGGGATCCAGTGATAGAACATGTGGGAATGGTTCAAAGCTGTGTCCATCAGAGGAGGTTTAGACTGGACGTTAGGAAGCATTTCTTTACTGAGGGGGTGTTTGAACACTGGAACAGGCTTCCTAGAGAGGTGGTCAATGCTGAGGCCTGTCAGTGATTAAGAGACATTTGGACAATGCCCTTAATAACATGCTTTAGCTTTTGTTCAGCCCTGAATTGCTCAGGCAGTTGGACTAGATGATCATTGTAGGTCCCTTCCAACTGAAATGGTCTGGTGTGGTCCATCCCATCCCATCCCATCCCATCCCATCCCATCCCATCCCATCCCATCCCATCCCATCCCATCCCATCCCATCCCACTGCAAATTGCTGCTATGATCTGGAAGCCTAAAAATTCTGTAAAGCATTTGTTGCATTAGACAAGCAAGTAATAAAGCCACACACTAAAAGCCCGGAAGGCACGTGTCTACCCAACTCCCTCAGGGTCTTGGCTGATCCCGTTTCTTCAGACCATGCTTCTTCATTCTTTTCTCATCCTCTTTCCTGCTGTTTTCTCCTATTAATGAGCAATCCCACCTGCCTCGCTCCCCAAAACACTTCAGCACTTGACCATCTGTCACTGCTGCTGTGCATCCTTACTGTTATAAGAGAAAGTGTCGACCTTGAGCGGGAGTGTGTGATCTGTGATAAATAGCTTACAAACTGGCAAATGAACCAATATTACAAAGAACTCGCTTTATACGTTGCCTGTGAAACAGCCAGAAATGTGGAGGCTGCTAGGTCTAAGTGCTCAGTCCGTAAGTACAGTTTTGAGAAGAAGATGCCTGCAGTAAATCTGTAGAGGTTTGCAACATGTAGATCCATGCAGGTTCACTGGGCAGTGAGATTCATACACTGCCCTGATAATGCATTTGATTTACAAGTTGACTAAAGTTATCAGCTGCAGCTTTATATGAAGCTTCTGTAGATCACTTTGCAAATAAACATTTGTAAAATGGCTGTGTGAGTACTATGAGACTAAATGTATTTTCCAAGACAGATTATTTTTGGTTTGCTTAAGACTAAGTTTAGTTGTATCAGCAGAAAGGCTTTTTGACTTCCTTTCTCTGTGTAATTATAAGCTTCTAAATCAGCTGAAATTCTAAATCAGCTGCTTAGTCATGGTAAATTATGAAAATTATGCTGTTCATTGGCAAGCTGTTGTTATAATAAACATATTTATTGCTTGGTTTTGGTTTTTGTTTGTTTTTTTTTTTTCTCAAAAGACATTTCCCTTGAAACAAAAAGCTGAAGAGTACCTTAAACTTCAAGAACTCATGTTTTTCAAGATATCTGTCATAGTATAGGATAAGTAAACATGTCAGGTGTTCAGAGTTCTCTGACAAGTTAATTTTATCCAAGTAATTTGCAATGTTTTATAAAACTTGAACCCAGACTGTTACAACTACAAAGGAAAATGTGGTTTGCCAGGGGAAGGGGTCTATATGCCGTCAGGTTAGGCCTCCACGTGTAGGTGATCTTCACGTCAAAGCTTGTCCTCAGAGTCTATGCCCTGTAATGGAAAAGATGCATTCAACCAGTAAGTGCTGGCTGTGTAAATCCAGCAGGATGAAGAACAGCAGGAGATAAGGGGGCTCTGCTTCCTTGGCATTTAAGGAAAATTAGAGATGGGCACCCACTGAAGAGATCTGTTCTCTATGAGGTGAAAGAAAGTCGGTGATCCTGCCATGGCAAGTCTTTGTGACCTGACAAACCATGTGATAATTCTGATTTATTAATTATATTTTTTGTTGGGGGGGGTGGTTATGTTTTAACAGTTTCATTCCTTGGCTCCAATGTACTACCGAGGTTCAGCAGCAGCCGTGATAGTTTATGATATCACCAAACAGGTAAGACCACCTGTACACTTTTCGCCTGTGTTAACTCCTCTGCTTGGGGCAGAGTTGGAGTTAAAACCCACAGCTGCAGAAGTATTTATATGTTGATCCCTGTTCATGTCAGTGGGGTTTATATGCTTTGGTAGTTGGTGTAGAATTGGATGGAGGTGTCCACCTGCCTTAAAAAATGAATATGAAGTCCTGCTTCTGTGTTGTTTAAACTTCATCTAGACAAAAGTTTGGAGACTGCCTTTTGTCAAAGTTTCTTTGGATTTCCTCTGGCTAAGTAGACCGGATGATATCCTGCAGTACCCCCTCCCACCACCTATATTCTCTGTATGGAACTGAAGTTTTACTACAAAAAGCAGCTGGCTGCTTTATCAGCTGAACAAAAATTCATTTGTTTGCATATTTCTGATTTTAAAACTAATTATTTTTAACTAAGCATATCATCTCATGTTTGTGTTGCGGGACTCGCGTCTTAACTTTGAAACCAGTAATGAAATAATAAGTCTCTGACCTTTGTCTCAACAGTATTCATTTGGAATGAAAATTGTATTTTCAGATCCTGAACTGCTCTTGCTCGTTTCTCAGGCAGAGGCGGCTAGCAGGTTGTAGCTGAATGCCTCTTCCACTGCTTTGAAAGAAACCCCCGCTGATAAAGCTGAGTTAGAGGCCGTGTTAATGGATGGATGGTCATGACAGTCCACTTGCATTTCATTCCTTTCCTGCCAATTGAATTATTTACTACTAGGTTGGGAGGGCTGGGTTGATTCTCCAGTGCATTAGTGTAATGATCTGTGGCCACTGTTGCACAGCAGTACTGTTCTCCTTTGCTAATTCACCAAGAATATATGAGGAAGAGTGAATCCTGCTGGATTGATAACTCGTTTTTAATTTAAATGTCTTGCAGTTGATCTCGTAATGCATTGTAAGAATAGAATCTTGTTTTTCCAGCCTTTTTCCAAGTTTATGTGGAACAGCTCACAGAATAAAGAGGGGAAAATAGAAGAGGAAGGTCAATACGTATTTCACTTTCCAGTGCTTAATATTCAGCATTGACCATTAAAGCAGAATGGGTATTTTTTCCCAAATGACTCATAGTGCTCTCCCTTCAGTGATACTGATAGAGCTATCACTGATTTAGACACAACTCTTACGTGCATTTCTAAAGGGGAAAAAATGATTTATAGTGTATTTGGGAGCTCACTCTGAATTTCAGTAATAATTTCAACCATGGATTATAATTAGAATGTCTAGGAACAAAAGTTATTTTAATGCTATTTGTTCATTAGTATAAAGAAATAGAAAATTTACTATTGAAAGGTATGTAGCATCAAAAAGTGTTTGAATTTTGTGCTTGGAGGGAAAAATTCAAGTGAATTGTTACCTGTCTCTTTGGTTTCATAACAAGTAAATTAAGGTTTACCAGGCACAGATTCAGAAAGTAGGGCTAAGGGGGTCACTGAAACCTCTCTTGGATGTTACCGTAAATGTGATAGTGGTTGAGATAGTAATCCACCAGGCAGAAGCTGAAATTAGATGAATGAAGCTCACATAAAAAGTGAAGGAAATCAGCTACTAGCCAAAGTTAAAAGAGCTGTGGTAGTTTCTTCATCAGTGGAAAATTTAAGACACCCATTCAGTGCTGCTTTGAGGGGGGGCAAAGGGGGAAGTGTCCGAGTTCAAGCAAGAATTATTTGAGGAAGTCTTATGACCTAAAGTTTGAAAAGCGGATTACATAGATAACAGCGATTTTCTTCTGGTCTCGTGACCTATAAAATTATTATTGCATTGATAAAGCTGTGTTCCTCTAACTTCAGAAAAATAAGCAAATACTTCAACAGAGACTAGGCTGTTAGCTTATTTGTTATTTCTCTGACTTAGGATTCATTTCATACTTTGAAGAAATGGGTGAAAGAACTAAAAGAACACGGTCCTGAAAACATTGTAATGGCAATCGCTGGAAACAAATGTGATCTTTCTGATATCAGGTAATACATCCATTTTTGTTGTTGCTTTGATTGTAGTAACTATATTGTTTCCTATCTTCATGTAACCAATTTCTTTTATTGTTATAATAGTATATAATTTTTGTCAGCTGTATTGAGTCTTTTCTAACAACAGTGGTCCTGCCAATGTACAACTGCACCAGCAGCACCACAAGTTGAATTATGTATTTTTTTTTTAACCTCTCTTTTACTGCCTTTCCTGTGTATTTGTACAATCTACACCCTTTAGGTGCTGAATCATTGGGAATGGGAAAGTTTTTTTTTTTTTTTTTTCCTTCTATTCACGTTAAAAGGCACAGAATGTTTTAAGCTATGAGCAAAACCAGCAAATTAAAGCTGGAAGGGTGGGCCTGAGGTGGAATAATGTTATTGACAAGAGAAGCTTTGAGAACTTGTACTTTGTGCTTTGCAACAACTGTGAAACTGTCCCATAATACTGGATGTAGAAAGTGTATTTTTGTTGTTTTTAGGAGTGTAACCTCAAGTAAAACTTGTGTCACCTGTGTGAAGCCAAGAACCTCCTGGGTAAAAGAGGGAAGGATTGAGTTCGCCCTCCTGCAGAAGAGCCGAGATGGTGCTATTTGGGATGAGAGTGAAGCTAGTGTCGCTCTTCTGCTTGTTAGCTTCAGTTTGGATTCACATTTATCCTTTCTGGAAGTGGAAGCACATTCTGCTATACAGTAGTGATCCTCTGTGTCAGCCCAGAGCTCTTTCTTATTTCTCACTTTGACTATGAGTACAGACTCAATGGCCGTACTTGATGCTTTCCTTCTAGGACCTCATAGGCTCTCATGGTTGTTCAAATATATCCCCCTGTTGTTTCAGAATCATTGCTTTGGCCCAAGTTCACCAGGGCCCAGGAACACATGTATAACTTAAGTGATGCAGTGCTTCCAAAACCAAATTGTGTTGGGTTTGGTTTGGTTTTTGTTAGGTTTTTTTTTTTTTTTTTTACAAGGTCTGATGCTAGAAGACTTCTGGTTTCTGTTGGGCTAAGAATCAGAGACAGAGATAGTATATTGGCATCTCCTATTTGATGTTGTGATATGCTTATCAACATGGTGAAGCTGAGACCTATAATATGAAACTAATGTTTTCTGAATGTGAAGTAGAAAAGAAACCAAAACAAACAAAATGTAGGAAAGGATAATTATAAAAAATAAACCCCCAAACCAGTTAGCACAAACCGGAGTTTTCAGTTGACCCAAGAATCCCCTTAAATTTAACTTATACGTTCCCAGCAATACAGTAGCCTGCTTAAATCAAGCGTAATAAGTTTAGAGATTGTGACAAATGACACAAATAGCAAATGAATTCATAACCAGCCCTCCCGCTGCTTTGGGTAGCATTTGCCACGGTAGCAAGCTTTTAGATGCTGTTGCATCAGAGGCAGGTTAACTTGGAGAGATGAAGGAAAACAGGCACTGCGGAAGTGTTGAGACAATACTGGGGTTCCTCACAGAATAGTCAGGGTTGGAAGGGACCTCTGGAGATCATCTAGTCCAACCCCCCTGCCAGAGCAGGGTCACCTACAACAGGTTGCACAGGACAGCGTCCAGGTGGGTTTTGAACGTCTCCAGAGTGGGAGACTCCACAACCTCTCTGGGCAGCCTGTTCCAGTGCTCCACTACCCTTAAAGTGAAGAAGTTGCTCCTCATGTTAAGATGGAACTTCCTATGTTCAAGCTTGTGCCCATTACCCCTCGTCCTATCAATGGGCACCACTGAAAAAAGACTCCTCCCATCCCTCTGGCATCCTCCCTTTAAGTATTTGAAAGCATTAATAAGATCCCCCCTCATTCTTCTTTTCTCTAGACTAAAGAGACCCAAGTTCCTCAGCCTTTCCTCATGTGAAAGATGTTCTAATCCCCTAATCATCTTCATAGCCCTTTGCTGGACCCTCTCCAGCAGATCCCTGCCTTTCTTGAACTGGGGAGCCCAGAACTGGACGCAGTACTCCAGATGCGGCCTCACCAGGGCAGAGTAGAGGGGGAGGATGACCTCCCTCGACTTGCTGGCCACACTCTTTTTGATGCACCCCAGGATGCCATTGGCCCTCTTGGCCGCCAGGGCACATTGCTGGCTCATGGTCATCCTGTTGTCCACCAGGACTTCCAGGTCCCTTTCCAAAGAGCAGCTCTCCAGGAGGTCAGCCCCCAACCTGTACTGATGCGTGGGGTTGTTCCTCCCCAGATGCAGTACCCTACATTTACCCTTGTTGAATTTCATTAGGTTCCTCCCTGCCCAACTCTCCAGCCTGTCCAGGTCACGCTGTAAAGCAGCACAGCCTTCTGGCGTGTCAGCCACTCCTCCCAGTTTCGTGTCATCAGCAAACCTGCTGATGGTACACTCTATCCCTTCATCCAGATCATCGATGAATATATTGAACAGGACTGGACCCAGTACTGACCCTTGAGGGACACCACTTGTTACTGACCTCCAACTAGAATCTGCACCACTAACCACGACCCTCTGAGCTCTATCTGTCAGCCAGTTCTCAATCCACCCCACTGTCCATTCATCTAGCCCGCACTTCCTAAGCTTGCATGTGAGGATGATGTGGGAGACAGTGTCGAAAGCCTTGCCAAAGTTAAGGTAGACAACATCCACTGCCCTCCCCTCATCCACCCATCTAGTCACTTCATCATAGAATGCTATCAGATTAGTCAGACACGACTTCCCCTTAGTGAATCCATGTTGACTACTTCTGATAACCTTCTTTTCATCCAGGTGCTTTGAGATGATACCCAGCACAAGCTGTTCCATCATCTTTCCGGGGATGGAGGAGAGGCTGACCGGCCTGTAGTTTCCTGGGCCATCCTTCTTGCCCTTTTTGAAGACTGGAGTGACATTAGCTATCCTCCAGTCCTCAGGCACCTCACCTGTCCTCCAGGACCTTTCAAAGATGATGGAGAGCGGCCCAGCAATGATTTCCCCCAGCTCCCTCAGCACTCGAGGGTGCATCCCATCAGGCCCCATGGATTTGTGGATATCCAGTTTATCTAACTGATCTCTAACTTGCTCCTCATCAACCAAAGGAAAGTCTTGCTCCCTCCAGACTTTCTCTGTTACCTGCAAAGTCTGGGTTTCCCGAGGACTGGCCCGAACAGTGAAGACAGAAGCGAAGAATGCATTTAGCAACTCCGCCTTCTCTGCATCATCTGTCACCACGAGTGATTGTGATCTTCCTACCACGTTCTTCTAAAACACTACCTGTTGTTTACTGATTGCTGATCATCTGTTTCTTGCTCCAGTTCAACGAGTCCAGATCTTCCATGCACAAAATATTCTGGTGTTTGCATGGTGCTTGTTGTCCTCAGTGAGCTAATGTCTCTTATTCTTTTTTTTTTCCTCCATCCCCCCCCAATTATGAACAGTTTTGAGAATTTTTTTATGCTGTTATTCTTTCTGTATCCCCCAGCCTTTTCTTTTTCTAAAGTCATCCTGCGATGTCCAGTTAAAGAGGTTTTGGTGGATAAATAGAGAGCCGACTGTATTGTACGTGATAAGTTTTCACAGTTCTGCCAGCAATCTGATTGTTTATGCAATACATGCAGCTGTATGTATTCTCTGGCTGCTTTATGTGTTCAGATTGACTTCAGCAAAAATGATTTTAGGTGAAATGTGCCACCAATTTATCAGATTGTTTCCAATGAGTAGAAAACACGTATGCCTTTGGGCACAGAGAGTTTAAAAATAAGATGATATGAGCACACAGGAACAAGCTGCTGTTTGTATGCATTTTTGGCATCTCTCTTTAGATTTGTAGAACTTCTGGCAGATGCTTTGCTGGGTATTAGAGAGACAGCTGCTTTTAAGACCAACATGAATAGAAGCGAAAGAGGACAGACTGACCAGGTCCAAGCTGATTTAATTCTACCATCTCTGCAACTGGAGGAGATAATGTAAGGAAGAATGAATGGAAGCAATAAGAACTGATTATTTTCCACTGGGGAAAGACTGGCTCTATTTCTTACAATCATTGACTATGTTACCCACCTCATTTAGCATCTAAAATTTGGGGTTGAGCTGCCAAGATGGATTTGGGACACTTGGCTCATGCTGCTTTTCTCAGTGTTGTTAATAGGCTATCCACAGTTTTTGGCACTCCGTTTAAGTAAATTTCTTCTCCACTTTGAAGGAATTTCTACAGGTAGATGAGCAATTTTGTTTAGTATAAATCCTCGTCTTTGTTATAGTACTGTTAGCTCTAGTACTGTTGAGCGTTTGGCATACTTTTAAGTAATAGTAGTAGACTTTTCCTTCTGATATGTATCCTGTCCTTCTGACAGGTCATTGAAAAGTATTTTCAAAGATGGGAGCTGAGACTTCAATATTAAAATGTTTTAAGAGTCCAAAATATTTTGTGAGCATTATAGACGTTAGTATTTATAACAGCAATTAAGAAGTGTTTACTTCATTAAAAATATGGTGCACCTTCTTAACAAATTGTGTTTGCTGGAAATTGCCATATCCTTGATGAAGAGAATTCAGCAGAATTTCATGCTCAGATCTTCCTTCTGCATCCAGAATATTTATTTATTCAGTAGTTATTCAGAAAATCTCAAGGAAGATTGAATCAATAGAATGATTTGGAAAGGATAAAATTAAATTATTGAGATCTTTCAGAATAGGTATTGCTCTAACTTTCCCCATAGTTCCGGAATAACACTTTCTCAGCACTCCACTGATGGTTCTTGCCTTCTTCCCTCTTTGCCCCATCTTGCATGTCTCGTCTTAGAGTTCAAACTTTTGGTTTTTTCCTTTTTGGCAAGGTAGCATCTTAGCAACATTGATATCCAAGTTACAATTACTCCACTTGATGTATACAGCCTTCTCGGTGTTGACAGCACTGGATAGCATGATGCTTATTGCCCACGTGCTGTGGACGTTTATAGGCTTTCTTTAGAAATGTCATCAGAGAAAGCTAAGAACTTTTGTGACGCTTCCTTGGAATATTGTCACTTGCTGCAGTTTTACCTTTTCCTTGATTCCCGAAGTTTGCTTTCTTACCTAAATTACATAAACCTATGCTCTCAAATTTCTTCCTTTACTGTTGTTTGAATGTTTTGCTACATAGTTAAGTTCCTTTTTTCTTATCTCCAGGGCCATCCACAGATGGTGGTACCTTTCATAATGAAGGCCAAGGTGCCATTTCAGAAATAGTAAGGGAATGCTGCCTTCCCTGTGTCTTCCGCAGTAAAATACGTGTGATACAAAGAAGCAAGTAATGGAAACAAGCTCTGAATCCAGGTGCTGGAATTGCAGGCTAATTTTTTTAAAATTATTTGTAATAAATCAGGCAATTATTCTGCCTCTCTACATGGTTCCCACGAGCAGCAGATCTGATTTCTTTAAAATGTATACCTCCATAAACTAATTGTGAAATTGCATTGCTGTGCTCCCACCCAGGTACCTTCTGTTAAAGTCCAAGGCATTCATACTAGGAGGAAATTAGACTAGGAGACTCTGGATTGGTACATCAGAGCTGTGGGGTGAAGGAGTTGGTGCAAATTCTGCATGTGCAACAGACAGCCCTAAAAGCCACACAAACCACGCCAGGTGGTGTATTGAACAACTGGAAGAAAAATAGGGCTGGCAGCTTGGTGTTTCAACATGCGCTCCCCTGATCTGATGTACCTTGGGTGCCTGTTAGCGTGTTCACTCTCTGATTCTGAGCTGTTGCTCAAAAATCAGGAATAGCGGTGGTTACGGATGGCAGCAGACACGGGCAGATTCAGCTCTGCCACCTGGCTCAGGCAGATACAAGGTCAGCGTGCGTGAGGCTTTGTGTCTGAAGCAGAGATCTTTTGCATGTTGTAAACGGCATTTACAAGCTTTTGGCATATGAAATAATGGCTACCAAATGAGGATGTTCTACCACTGATTTTAAGATGGTGTCACTTTGGTAGCATGGCATAGAATGGTGGTCTTCCCTCAGTGAGTCTGGCACTCCTGGGTTGCTCTTGCCGATGTGCTCGGAGTCAGTGGCTTCTGTATTTCTCTCAGAATCTCTCTTGTTTTCTTGTCGTTTGCAAACACTTAGACATAGGGTGCTCTTATCGTTTTCTTCCACAACAGTTGTACTCTATCTTGTTTGAACACTTGGTGTGGACAGTGCTGGTTGCTGCCTGGATCAGCAGAGTTGTATGTCTTTTCTCTAGTGTTTGAATGCTTTTCTTATTGGGGTCAAGTTTAAAAAAAAAACCAAACAAATGGGGTTGTCATTTAAATTATCTTCCTTTTTTCAAGGCATGGATTCAGCAGCAAGTCCAAGAAATCTGCAGATTGATCATTGGTGAAATTTTGATATTTTGCAAATGATGATCTAAATGCCATAAGAAGAAGAAAGATAGTACTACTTTTGCAGGGAGGAAAAGCATACTAATGCTTTTCTGGTTAGGCTGCGTTTGAGGTCCTTTTTTTCCCCCCAAAATTAAATTATTATTTGTAAATTTGGTTTCTTTTATTTGTAATTAAGTTGGGGTTTTTTTGTAGGGAGGTTCCTATGAAGGATGCCAAAGAATATGCAGAATCTATAGGTGCAATTGTTGTTGAAACCAGTGCAAAGAACGCTGTAAACATTGAAGAACTCTTTCAAGGAATAAGTAAGTAAACGACCCCTTTTATTTATTTACTTATTTATTTAATTGTGATTGTTTGGATGTCTTCTGAAAATAGCTGTTTCGGGTCTAAAAATTTTTTTCCCAAGGACATCAAGAAGCCTACTGGGCCAGTAGTATGACTGCTGTTTATGCAGATGTAAACTAAGAATGACTTTGAATACACCAGATCAAAACATAGTAGATAGTAGATATGGGGTAAGCCTGTTTCTTCTAAATCTGTATATAAATCCTGACCTGGTTCACATCATGTGTTTCAGACCAAGCCTGCTGTAGAAGCAATACTGTTGATCTTACCATGTTGATAAAAACTTAAACGTTGAGAAATGTGCCTGGAGGGCTATGATAAGTAAAAAATAGTCATTGCAGTGGAATCCATTTAAAAAAAAATATTTTCTCTCCAGGTCTTTTAAACAAGATGAGACTGACGTTCCTCATGAGGAGAAGAAAAAAAAAAGTCTTGTTCAGTTTGCCTTTTAGGAGTTCCAGTTTTGGTCTCTGGCTGCAAGTGGGAAGGGCCTTGCAGGCTGGAAGACACCTCAGGAGACCTTCAGTGCAACTTCCCACTGAAAGCAGAATTGATAGCTAATTCAGACCAGGTTGCTCGGGCCATTGTCTGGCTGAACCCGAGAGCAGAGGTTTCACAACCTCTCTGGGTAGCTGAGTCCAGTGTTTAAATAGTCCTCACCGAAGCATCCCCCCACAGCATATCAAGTCAGAACCTCTCCTGATTCAATTCACAGTCGCCATCACTCATTGTCCTGGGTGCACCTCAGTAAGTAACCCGGCTCTGTCATCTTAGCAGCCTTCCCCGTAGGTACTGACAAGTGCCTTTGCGGCCCCCCAAAGCCATCTCGTCTCCAGGCTGAACAGGCCCCATTTCCCCAGCCTCCTCTCACAGGGCAAGTGCTCCAGCCCCCTGACTGTCTTGGTGGCCCTCCTCTGAACTTGCACCAGTTTGTCAACATTTTTCTGGTGTCGCGGGGCCCAAAACTGGATGCATTACCCAGCTTGTGTTAGACGGTATCTAGAAGGGCATAACAACTTCACCTGATCTACTGACTTGGCTCTTGTTGGTATGAGCTGGGTATGCCCAGCTTGCTGCCCTCAGGTCCTTTTTGGCAGAGCTGCTTCCTGGGCAGCCAGTCCGTAGCCTGTCACATAGGCAGGGGCTCTTCCTTCCCACAACCAGGGCTTGGCACTTGACCTTTCTGAACCGTATAAGGCCTGTTGGCTCATTCCTCCCCCCACCCTAAAGCCCTCTGAACAGCAGCCCTGCCCTCAAGGGTATTGAATGCACCTCTGGGTTGGGTGTCATCTGAGAGTTGAACTAGGTGCATGTTTTTGCCTCCTTCAGGCCACTGATGAAAGGTAATAAGCAAGGTACTGCACTTGTAATTGGCCTACAGGTAGATACATACTGTTAACCACTGGCCTTTAAGTCTGATGATCCAGCCAATTTTTCACACAGCTAACAGTCTGCCTATCTAGACTGTAACATATACCAGGATGCTGTAGGAGAAAGTATTGAAAGCTGTGCTAAAGTCAAGGTAGACAACATCCAATGCTCTCCCTCAGTCACAAATCCAGTCAAACTATCATTGAGGGCAACCAGGTTGGTTGGACACGGTTTACCCTTGGTAAGTCCATGCTGATTTGTCCCAGTCACCTTCACCTTCATGTGCTCAGAAGCAGATTCTGAAAGGATTTGCTCTGTGGTTTTCCCAGGAAGCAGAGTGAGGCTAACCAGTCTGTACATCCATGGCTGGTTATTGCCCTTTTTGAAGACAGATATAACATTCACCTTTCTTCAGCCATAGGGGCCCTTCCTCATTCTCCATAACCTTTCAAAAACGATAGGGATGATAAAGAACGGCTTTGCAGTGACATTGGCTTGCTCCCTCTGCATCCTCAGGCTTGTATGGGTTGAAATTTCTTAAGAGCTCCGTAACTTGGTCCTTTTCCACTACTGGTGGTTTCTCCTTTCACTGAATCCTGTTTTGGGGTGCAGAGGCCTAGAAGACAGCGTGTTCAGAAACTCTACTTGTTTCCCTAAAGATTTTATTTTATTTTATTTGTTCATAATCAGCTCATATTATCTACCACACTTTGCCTGAGATGGGACCTGTTCAAGTGTTTGCTTTGCTTGCATGGGTTGTATTTGAAATGGTTAATGAGAACCCATATTCCTAGAATACGCTACCTTTCTTTTACCTCCTTTAAAAAAGGAGGAGTGTGTAACATGGCTGTCTGGAGGAACCGGTTCTTATTTGTGATAGTTTACTTGATTGTCTGCATCTGATGGTTGTGAATGTTCTCGCAGAGGAGCTCATCCTTGCCACGTAATTAGATAATTAGTTTCCATCCTTGATAAGCAGTGCTGCAGCTGGCAGCGTACACTGTCCCTAATAATGGATATAATAGACGAGGA
The DNA here is from genome assembly GCF_965231255.1 of Vanellus vanellus. Classification (NCBI taxonomy): domain Eukaryota; kingdom Metazoa; phylum Chordata; class Aves; order Charadriiformes; family Charadriidae; genus Vanellus; species Vanellus vanellus. Next base: position 113,761,507 of record NC_138906.1, on the reverse strand, counting down.
AAATCAGCTAAATTAAGTTTAGTATGAACTAGATACCCAGGCAAGTGCACTTAATTCCACAGGCAATTATTTCTATATATAGAAATATTTGGTCTCGGTGGATGTACTCGTGACCTTATCAAGTACCGAGCGGAAAGAAAGGAGAGAGTTGGTAGTGTGTGTTTATAAAAGTATAGTAGAAACCAAGTGAAAAATGCTTAATTAGCAGGAGAATTAATTAGTCTGATTGTGACTGGGCAGAGGGCATGGATAACTTTCTGACGTTTCATACCACTTCAGTCTGTGCAATTTCCAAAAACGTCTGTCTATGCCCAAGTGGCACGGCAGCATTTCTGCCTTTTCAGTGCATGAAGTCCTTCTGTGGCCGTGTCTCCTGCCCTGTTGACTAATTTGTTTGTGTGGTGCCCTAGAAGTAATGCTGCAGCTTTAGTTTTGCTTTCACGCTGCCCAAGAGTTCGTGCCTGTCGCTTTGTGCTGCTGTAGAAGGACATGGTGCAGCTCTGACCAGGGAGACGGCAACTTCTGTTTGCCTTGGATCTTGAAGGTAGACAGTATATACACCTATTTTACAGCCTGGATTTGGAAGTATATATTCCAACGTGTGTGGAGAATTTCTCCATTAAAACCTTCTTGAAATTGATACCCCAAACAGAAAGGGTAGACTGCATTTTAATTCAGCTAAAAAAAAATTACCTCCTGCGTGCTTATGCTTTTCATTTCCCTGGGGTATTTTAACGTAATCATTTTTCCTTCATAAGATGCCTAACAACTGTCTCTCATCCAGGGAAAACGTTGTGAACAGAGTGAAATAGTATAATGGGAAAAAATTACTCAACATAATGATATAAAGAAGGCAGAAAATAAAAGGGGAACTGGGATGTTTTGCTGACAACCAGATAAATCTTGGAAACATTATAGAGATTATAGACAGATCACTTCATTTCTAAGGTTATATTACACTATTTAAAAAAGATTTTTTTAAAATGTTTTTCTCAGGATTTGAGGATTTGACTGCTGTGAGGGGTGTCTTAATAACACAGTCTCAAGACAAATCCATTGTCCTTAATTCTTCTCAGGAAAATACAAGGCGTGAACGACTAGAATCAGTAACAGTTTCTGATTTTTTTGAAGATGGGGCAAATCTGGCAGGAGAGGGATTCTGCAGTCAGTGTACACAGGCGAATAAGGCTGAGCACAAGAGTCAGCAAAGTTGGTGTTCTCCATGCTGGAGAGTTTTCACTGAGCTGCCTAATGGGATGCAGCTCCTGGCTGTCTGTTGTACCCCGGTGATTTCAGATGGCAAGCCACTACACTTACCCTGGTTACATTTAGCAGCGCCCGACTGAAGGCTTGCTGTGATTGTAAGATACCACGTGGCTGTTTTATTTCTCTGTAAACAAGAAAATAATATTTTTAGTACAATTGTATATTTCCCACTTGGGCTAAATTTTTCCCAATGTCTGTCTTAAAAGGTTTTTGACATAAAAAGGGGCTAAGATTATAGTGGTTTTTCATGTGTTTCCAGTAGTTTGTGTTTTTTTTTTTTTCTAATAGCTGAGCATCTCTAGGATCAAATGTTATTAATTTTTTATTCTCAGCCTTAGAAGAAACATAGGCACAGCGTCTCCTTGTTGCTGGTTTATACTTCAGCAGCAGCAAAAATGCCAGGAATGTATTCTGCGATAGCGGTATAATACATATATATAAAGTATATGTGTATAAAGTATATGTATAAGTACGTGTATAAAGTGGTGCCTGTGCAGGAGGTCGTACCAGTTCAGTATTGCCCCTTCTTGGTTGTGGGGCTTTAGTCCGCTGACCGCTGCTTGTGCCTGGGAAGGCAGCTTACCCATTAAAACTGGCTGGCTTTCAGTGACTAAACAAGCCGCCCCAAGTGTACTGGCATTTAGTAGCAATGACGCCCATGCAGTTTTCAGACACCCGTTCATTTAACAACTCCAGTAAGCCGTAGTTACCTTATCCAAATGTAGCACACACCCAGCTGTTTCTCTTCGGCGTGTGTATTGCCTGTTTCCTGAGTGTGAAGGTGCCCCAGATATGAAAGAGATTACATAAAAGCCATCCTCCGCAAATGACAGAGCCGAGACTGTACCTCCCAGGTTAATACCAGTCTGCATCAGTAGGTCCAAAGGTAAACAGGTGGTGGGGATGAGTAAGCTGCTTGGAGAACACCTACCTAAGTGAAATATGAAAGAAACTTGTGCTTAAACAAACAAACAAAAAAATGATGGGCACGCATTATTTTTTTTGGAAGTATGGCAAATGTTGGAGATTGGTGTGCTACCAAAGGGGACAAGATTGAAGCACTTCAGCATTTTCTGTTGAGGGTGAGAGGGGAGTGAGGAATAAGATTATCAGAATCGCTCTACAGAAAGTGTCTAAAGAGATGTTAGCACACTTCATCTTACTCATGCTAGTACTAAGACAAGGAGAGACAGGCTGATGTTTAAAAATCCAGATAAGGATGTTCTTCCTAGATGAGGCTTCATAATTAGAGCAGCGAGTTTCTGTCTCAGTATACAACCTTTCATGTGGTAAATGCTCAGTTATAAATGTATGAAGCTATTGATTTTCTGATGCCTTGCCAGCAGCTCATATATTGAATATTTAATGTAACCCAAATACTTGTTTCCTAGAAATACTGAGAGATTAAAAAAAAACCCAAACCCAACCTCTAGAGTTTACAGTTTAACCAGTTGTGTACTGGACAAACTAGAGAGGAATGTGTGAAATGTCTGTTTCTGGTAGGGGGATGGATCTTTTCCAGCAGAAATTCAATGTTTGCTCTGACTCAAATGGACTTGGATGGGTGGAGTTACAGATGGACAATTTTTGTGCTTTGTGCCAGATGAGTTTGGTGTTTTTCATCCTGTTATCTGCTGATGTGAGGATATCTGTGAACTACTGTGAAGAGGTCTATGAAAGACATTTTAAGAAAAGCAAGTACGTTTATGTTGCAAAGCAATTCACACATGCCATTTTTAAGGCAGCCCAGGCTCGTACCTGAATTTTTGTAGGGGGTGTTCACCTACTGTGAAAGGATGGGAAAACATTGCCCTAACTTATAAGTATTTGAGATTATATTCTTTAGAGTTTATGCTCCCTGTATTTCTAGGATTTATTCTCCTCTTGCTTTCAAATTTTAATTAATGAAGCAAAACTTACTGGCCTTTGGGCTACTCTTGAAGTTAAACTTGTGAGGTCCTGGATTTCTCTCCAAACATAGCAGAGGTCTTCAACAAAAACTAGTAAATTATAGCAGGACCTCAAATCAAAATTGGATCTCATAGTAATTAAAGTCATTAGGAATTCTGTTGTTTACTTTGATGCATGTAAGCTTTAAATCTTGGGGGAGGGTTCTGCAGATTTTAATTAAATGGGCAAAATTTAGTCATATTGCTTCTTCCCCTAGCAAGAACTTCAGTGTCAGCATTCTATGCTTTTACTTTAAAAGAAAAAAAAAAAAAAAAACAAACAGCTTTATTTTCTTCCATGGAGATGCTATGGATATGCTATTAGGATATGCTATCAGGAGTATTAAAATAATTGCACTTAACTATGTTTGGTTATGCAATATCCTTTCCTGTAAATATGCGCTACCTTGCATGAAAGCTTACAACATGAAGTAAACAGCAGTCATCCCTGTCTGTTGGGGAAGTCCTGCTTCAATGCAACTATGGGGCAGTAAAAGAAACTAGAGACTGACTGACTATTGGGCCAAGCTTTATGACCCATGTGAGAGACATGGAAAATGCCAGTGAAACTGATTTCAATGGTTAAAAGGATTTGGGGAGATAAGAAATGTGACTGTCTTAAGTCCTACAGGTGCAGAAAGAGTCTTGTATGCAGATGCAAAAACTGTTGGCTAAGATGTGTCTGCTTCTTTCTGCCATGCCTTCACAGATGGCTGTGCTTTATTAATGAGGTTTATAGAGAGCAATGCTTTGCAGAGGCTCACCTTGCTGTGATACAGCTAGCAATTTTAGGAGGAGGTTCTGGCCATTGTATACCTGTTGTACCGCTACTTGAATAAGTCTGCCTTTTCTCAGGTGAGCCGTGGATTTCACATCCTGCACTAACGAAAATCTCCCCTTCCTCCAGCCCCCTAAAGAAAAAATAATCAAGTTGTATATGATTTCCAGGAAGACAAGTGATGGGAGAAATGTGCAGAAAGCCACTGTGCAGCACCGTGATTTCTTCTTCTTACCCTAAGCGGAATTGTTGTAGTTGTGTTAGCTAGTAGGACCGTGCTTCTTTTGGACTTGGACTTCTTCATCTCAGTGTGCCAACTCAGGGTGATTACATCACATCTGTTTCCACACTAAACGAGTATCTGTTCAATGCACTGTTGTGTTTGTCCCTGTGTCAGCATGGTAACCAGTTGTGGTTTTTTTTTCCTTATGCTCAGCTTTAAAGCTGTGTCCAGCATTTCAGGCAGTCTTGTACAGGTCAATGATGAAACTAGTTTCATGTTAAAAAAAAAAAAAGTCCAACTCCAGGCATGATTTTTTTCTGAGCTAACGGATGCCACAGCTTATAACTGGAGCATCGCATTCAAAGAGGAACAAAGAGAGCAGGTTTTATTACTGTGATGATGCATCGTGCTTCCAGCTGCAGCAGAGCAATCCCCATCTGCCTGCCTTCAAGATCTGCTTGCAGAGCTGTCGCCCGGTCCCTGTTGTCTCTCTTCCTTCCCTGCTCCAGTTTTCATTTTTCTCCCTTCCCATTTTGTTTACCTCTTGTCCCACCCTCCTGTTTCCCAATCTCTTTGCCTCTGGCACTCTCAGAACCACAACTCTCAGAGTGCTGATTAATCTCTTTAAATTAACAAGTCTCAGATTCAATAGGAGGAGTTGGAGCTCTACCAGGCATTGGAGAAGACTCTGACCTTCATCCTGGACTGCCTCAGCCCAACTCAAACATGCCAGAAAGGAGGACATGCAATTGACTTAGTGCTTCCCACCTGATAACCTGGATGGTTCACCTCAGAAACATGACAATTTCTGTAGCCCTACATTTCAGCGGTTTCTTGTGACACTTATTTTACACACCATGGTGTGTTTACTAGGAAGAGATCATGGAGGACACCAAGACCTCCGCAGAAACGTGTAGAGGTGCATGTTTATAAACAGTTTTGTTGCACAAAATCTGTGAAACATGGTCTAAACATTAGTGGAATTAAACCAAAATATATAATCAGATATTTAATTAATACAAGTGCAAAATCGAATTTTTAAATTGCAGTCAGCGGGCCTCACTCCCTAGAAATACCAGCAATGGGGACCATATGGAACTTTTATACTATCCTAGTAATAGCACGTCCCGAAGTTCCTCATTTCACCAGTTCAGCTGCAGAGTTCTTAGATAAATATATGTGCGTCTGTTTTTCTCTGTGTGATTGACGGTTTCATCTGGAATCCTAAGATATGCTGTTGGTGGTCTTTGGGAAGTTGGGTAGTTGTGTGCTGCTCTGCAGAATGGAGAAGAGACTCTTATTTGTGGTCTAGTTTGTTGGCTTTAAGTTAAGCAACAGAAGATTCCAGTCCCTCGTGGACCTTTTGAGCTGCCTCTATCTTAACAGATCAGTCATCCATTTGAAGAGGAATTGTCTTAATCTATTTATTTCTTCAGCCGGAGAATTGCTGGGCTGGATGTCAGGGCACTACTGCTCCTTTCTGACATCAACTGCATGAAAGAAATATCATAAAGTATCAACGCTGTAAGTTATCTAGTACAGGGGGATTTTTAGTGCTCCAGAGCAGAGACTGTATACCAGTGAGATACACTTTTTAAATGATTATATACTTTCTAAAATTAATTCAGTTTATGACCTCTGTTGATCCTGACTCCGTGGCAGCTAGATTGAGTTGGTGTCAGCAATATTGATGCCATATTTATCAAGAGATGAATGGCGAGATGAGATGATCACGGTGCTTTTAGGCAGCCGTAGCGATTGAGCTGGTTTAGAAGCAGGAAGCGTAGATGCAGGCTCAGCATTTCACTGCTCATCCTTAGTGTTCTACTGCTGCTTAAACCTTTCTCTGTTACAGTGTCTGCTGTGAGAGTAGCTGTCAAGGAGGCCCAGGGAAAGACAATCGCTCAAACAGATTCCTGACTGATTATTTTTATCCACTTCCCCCTACCCTTGGTGAAAATCCACTGTATCATTTGCTGTGGAGCGGGTTCTCGGGTGTCAGACTGAGTTTTATGCTCCAAGAGAGTTTACTCCTGTCAAATGTGCATCAGATGGTAAAAGCTGCTTGGGCAGGGATAAGTCTTGTTACTAAAACTAAAATGATTTAACTTGATGGTTTAATATATCTGTTAATAGGAGAAATAATAATTGAAAGAGAACTCACCTACTAAAAAAAAAAAAGTCTCAAACTTGAAAACCTTTTGGATTGTTCAAAGCTTTATTTCCTTGTATTGAATTTTGGGGTGGGGGTGGGTGTGGGTGTGGGTGGGTGTGTGTGTGTGTCCAAACAGCAGAAAACATGGCTAGTTAATGACAAAGAGTACTTAAGTTCAAAGGCCAGAATAACTAACTAGCAAATATTGTGTCTAGAGGGTTTTTTCCTCTTTATTATTTGTAGTTTTTATCTGTGTGGTTTTTATCATTTTGAGAAATGAAATAAATCAAGGTGATTCTTAACGGCATATATTGTGTCCTGGTCAGAATGGAACGAAGTGCTCGCTGACCTTGAAGCCTGCAATGGCTTTCCTCCAAAGATAAGCTTGCCTGCTTCTTTGCATGCACATCGAGTACTGTAGAAAAGATTTGAAACTCATAAGAACTATGAAATGTTGAATGAAAAACAAATAGAGGTAACATAGTTGTTTAATGTGGTCTTCTAAAATGAAAGTTAAGCTAGTTTGCATGTTAAAGTTCTCCTCTTCCAAACTTGCTGTTAGAAGAACCAAATGTTTAGAGAGTATTTGCTTAATAGTATGTTATGGAAACTGTGTCTGTAGATTCCAACTTTTTTAGCTACATTGTGCTCTTGAGTGGGATTGGCGAGAGTTTTATTTTAGCTGGGACTGAGTTGAAAACACTTTGGGAATAGCAGGTACCTAATGCAGAAGTTCTCTCCAGGTTTCTACAATGACAGCGTTACCTTCTTGGAAAGCCGCTCACAGATACTATGTTCTTAATATTCTCTAAAGTTTTAAGAATTAGCGGATTCTCTTTATCTCCAAACAAAGCCAACAGAACTAATGCCTTTAACAACTGTGTCTGTAACCACCCATTCTGCTTTTCATTTTACTTTGGAAGGGCACTTAAAAACATGAGTCCAAAAGTAATGTAAGCGGGGTGTGAAGTTGATATTTTAGTGACCTAAGTAGAGTGCAACATTGTAATGTCAGTGCTTCAGCCCTCAAGATAACCATTTCTTACTCTGTTAGACCAAATACAGTATCTTTAGTCATGTGAGGAATTTTTCCCCTCTCGTTCTGCTGTGCAAACACCCAAGATTATCTGCTTCAGAAGTCACACTTTTGTTGTATAACATACCTGTTCAGAACTGACTGAATAAGAGAGGTGAAATTTTGATGGGCTTGACCAAAGGTAATTTAGGGACAAATTTTACAGATGAAATTTTGCTCTTTGATTTCATTGGGATTAGATTTTACCTGAATGCTTTTAGCTCGTCCTCCCACAACTACTCCCCAGGTAATTTGTAGGACTCAGGCTTCAACATAGGTACATAATTCATAGAACATTTGGCAAGAGAGAGCTGTGAATAAATGCAGCAAAGGATGGGGAAACCTAAACTGTAAAATCCACCTGGATTATGATGAGCTGTTCGCAGGAGCTTTATGCTCTCTGAAAGTGGCATAAAACAAACCAATGTTAAATATTTTAACTCTTGTTATTTGACATGGGTAATAGTAAAACCAGGAGTAATTCATAGAAAGTAGACTCAATCTCTGAAAAAAAATTCCAGCAAATCCACAAGGTAATGAGAAAGTATGTTGCCACGACTGTAAGCTCTCTAAGATACTGATGGAGAGATCACTCAATGGGTTTAATGGAAAAAACAGGCCCACACCAGAGACAGAGGATAGATTGGACCTGGGAGGATCTTGTTTTTCCATTTATAATTCTAATTATTAAGCACGTTGTATGTTGTCCATGAGTAGGAAGCCAGTTAGACAAAAGATGCAGCAGTACTGAAAGGGCACACGGGGGCGGGAGTTGGAGCAGTGCCTTCTGCCCCTGGGAGAGATCTCTAGCTCGCTTGTGATGGCTGTAATTCTTCCAAACACTTAAAATAATCGCCCCGTAAGATGATTAAAAAGTCAGGAGAGTTTTTTTTTGGGGGAGGGGTGGTGTGTTAAGTAATCAAAGCTGTCAACTAGAAAGACATGGGTAGCCCTTAGAGGAGGGAGGGATTCAATGAAAAGAACAGATTTATTTTTTTTTTCTTTTTCAAGTATAGGCAGCATGTGTTTAGTTACAGTGCTTTGTAAAACTCTAGTGTACAAGGACTAAATGCCATGCAGATTTAGGATAGGCAAGATCTTGTTAAACCAGTACTACTCACATTTAAGTGGAATGAGGAGAAAGATGAGATTTTTCTCTTTCTTAGTTGTAAGGTGCTCAGTGAGATAACTATTTTTTACATATGTGGATAACATAATTTCATTGTACTTCATGCCTTCTCAATAGCCATATTTCATATACTTTTTAAAATGTGAACATCTTCTTTCATAAGCAGGATGCAAGGAAAAAGAATCAAGGTACGCAGGAGACGGTTGTTTTCTGGTAAAGTTTCACGGATGTCATTCTTATGCAAGCTAAATCGTCCTAACTGTTACCTGCATGTGCTGTTACTACCTCAGGAAAATTGAATTCACTGTCTCCTCCTGTGTTGCAGGTCGGCAAATTCCACCCTTAGATCCTCATGAAAACGGTAACAATGGAGCAATCAAACTTGGAAAGCAGACTTCACAGACGGGTAGGCGGTGCTGCTGACCCGACTTGATCTTTTTAGATTTACTTGAAAAACAGCACCATTTGCTTTTTTCACTGAGAAAGGACTTCATGATGTCAGTGACGTGCCTCCTTATCTTGAAAGCAGTAATTTCAATACTTCCCATGAGCAATAATGCAAGGACCAGAAGCAGAAAGCTTTACTTCAAAGGGATTTTGCAAAACCTAGTTGGAAAATCCTCTCTAATATCCTGTCAAAATTACAATGTCAAAGCACTCCAATTCTCTGTTTAAGCCAATGACTGGTTTTGGTTTTCTGTTGGTTTTTTTTTCAATAAAAAGATCCTTTTATATATAAATTTTAGATCTGCTGCAAAAACTTCTTACATTGCAAGTGGACTTGACATGTTTTTAGAGTTTTCTCTGTAATAATAGGTTGAAAAAAAAACATAAAACCTGAACTTTGGCTTACGGTTTCTTTGCCGTTTTTCTAGCTGGACTCTGCTTCAGTATTTTTCTAGATCTGTGGCTTCATCTCATAATTTCAGTAAACATCAGCAAGAAATGGACTGAACTTGCTAACTAGAGAAAAAATGGATCCAAACGATGAGTGAGTGCAATTTTTACAGGCTAGAAGTCAAAATCTGTGTCAGGAGGTGCTGTGTATGTGAAAGAAGGAGTTGTCATGAAGTAGGCTGCTGGACCCCATGCAGTTCCAGTCTGCTCTGGAAAAAAGTGAAGATGCAGCCACTGTGCTTTGCCTGAATCGATTCTCTTTCTAGGGCATAAGCTTCATTAATTACTGAAATTGTAAAAAGAATGCAAATGCCAGCTTAATCTCCACTACTTACTGGGTTTCCTCCAAATCTGTGCCCTGGACCAAAGTCATCTCTGCTCAAAGATGCCATGTTGTTTCTAAGAGTGCCACTCTGCCCCACTCCTTCATGGTCTCGCTGCAGTACTCCAAGAAGTCTTCAAGTTGGAAGAACGATATTTCTGTGCAGAAACATCTTAAGAGAGTGCAATATAATTTGGGATTAAAGGTTGGAATCTAATATAACCAATCAGAGCGTTTCTTTAGAAATGCAGTTCTATGAATTTGTGGATTAGTTCCCTCACCCACATCGGGATGTGGTATGAAAGACCCACTGGGGTCTTTCAAGTGCATCAAGCTTCAAAATACAGTGTAGAGAAAAAAATCCAATAGGTGATTACGAACTAGACATAATGTAAAACTATGTATTCTCCACGTTCATCTTTCATGAATGTGTGTGACTGAGATGATAAAATACTAATTTATCTTCTTCATCAATTTCACTGGAAGTCGGAACTAGGTTAAGAATGTAGGCTTCAAATCCAAAGGCCAGCCTGCACTCCACAACATTAATTTGTTCTCTTATGAGAAAAATTAACCTCGCTGCAGATTTGTTGGGGGACTGATGAAAAGCAAACAAAAGAGAAAAACAACTTTCCACAATAAATCATGAAAAGGCAGGCTAGAGCTAGGTTTCCGTGTTTATACATAAAAACCAGACCTTATTGCTTGGTTGTGAGATTGCTTTGATAAAGTGGCACTAATTATTAGGGTTTGAAACAGAGCCAGATGAAATCAACGGGAACATTTCTTTGTCTTCAGAGGGCTTGGAGTAGTTACAGGTGGGAAATGTCCCGCTGGATTTTATCTAAGAATCTAAACTGTGTTGATTTTTCACATATAACCCTTTGTCAGGTATTTTGGACTCCTTTGGAAGCACTCGTACTTGAAAATATGCCCTTGGATAATACACAGACTCAAGACAGCTACCATGAAAAAGGATATTTTGGATAAACTTCCAGTTGTCACCTGTGCCGATATATGATCCATGTTGCTGCTTCATCACAGCAACTTATTTTACAAATAATCTGGGGTTATTTAAGCAAAAATTCAGCAATCATTATTGTTGCTAATTGAGGATGGAGACAGGCTCCTTTCGGGAACGTTTCATCCCATCCTAGTACGAGCAGGTCTGCCATGGGTTCCTGGCCGTTTCAGCTGGCTGTGGAGGGGGAGGTTAACCTGGCCTTCAGCACGAAAGAAACAGCAAACTTATCAACATCATAGATTCATTAATTTAGGAGATCTATGACCCAATGCTGCAAGAGATCTGGTTCTTCCTAAATAAAACCCAGGGAAAGGCTAGACCTGTTGCCAAGAAAACAAGGTGAGATTGAACCCACGTTTTTAAAGGTGTCATAAATTTTAGTTCAACATACAGTAGTTAGGCATAACTGATTTTAAAGCTTTCATAAATCTTTGTGGCATATTTCTTTTTTTTTTTTCATGTGACATCTGAAAACTCATCAAACCCTACTTGAGATGTCAGAGAGTTTTGTAAGACAATTCTGCGAGTACCTTGTATACTCTGATTTATGCTAGAACTGGCAATTGATGCTGATCTGTATCGAATAGTTATTGTCTTGAACAACCAGGTCTCACAGCTGCCATTGAGCTGTATGTGAATTAGAACAGATTTATGAGTTACACGTTAAAATAGTTTAAAATTGGGAGTTGTTACAATGGGTGTCTGGTAGGTTTTAAAATTCAAATACTAGCTAAGTAGGCTCAAAGATATTTTTGCATTTGGTGTGCCAAATCTAAATCACCTTATTCTGCTTTTAGTCAAGAAAAAGATTTAAATGAGTAAGGATTCTGATTGTATAAGTTCTTGAGATTTGGGTTATGGTGAGCTTCAGTAGGGAACCCTGAAGTCACAGATGAAAAAAAATAAAAGGCCACTGTGCTGTGCAGAGCAGCTCGTGGTTTTTTTTTGAAGCCAGGGCTCGCCTTCGACAATGATGTTGCCTCTCTGCTGTTTGTCAAAGCTAAAGGGCAGCTTTAACCCGCCTCTTCAAATGGGGGAATGGTTTATTCTAAAAATTGTGATTTTTCAAATGTAAAATTCATTATTTCTGCTTCCTTTTGTTGCCTGCGTTGCTTGGAAAGTACCATGACCCTTCATAAACAGCCAGAAAAATGACATAAACCCCCCCCCCCCAAACTTGGAGTCAAAAGTTTCAGCAGCAACCGGAATTCCTCTTGGTAGTTAATGGCTGGTGAAAAGCTAAATTACTGTGCAGGAGCACCTGACTCTGTAGCTGATCTGCCATAATAATAATAATAAATAATAATAATAAAGCTGCAGTTCCAGGTTGGCCAGCTGGTGCTGGATTTGTCCAAGATTGGTTTTCTCAAGAGAGCTGGCAGCCGGACCGAAGCACAGGCTGCAGCGCCAAGGATGTTTGGTGGAGCTTGTTTCCACCATGACTCAAGACTCTGTCCAGTTGCGGGTGACTTGCTTTTCTGGCTTGTCATGAACTAGTTTAAAAACAAGATTATGAAGGAACTAGTTTTCATATATGCTCCGCATATGTGTGTGTATATAAGTACAGTTTTATATTGTTATGCTGACGTGTAGTGTTTTTTTCACTATGTCTGGTTCTCATATACTGCACATTGTATTCTGTAAGTACATTTTTTTTGTTAATGGTCATTTCACCTTTAACGTAGAATGTAAAAGTTACAAATCAAAGGTAGCAAGAAGATGGAGATACACATAGGTACAGTTGTTGACTTGCCATTCTTATGCATGAAAGTGGCATATTACAGCAAGTTTGTCTTGCAGACTTAGAAATATAAAAAAGGTCATTATTATCTAAGAATTGGGACTCAGAAGTATTCAAGTTAGACTCCAAAGAAAAAAAAAGAAAGAAAAGAAAAAAAATTATAATTTTTGTTCATGGTACAGCAGGTCTATCTGAAGTGCTACCGTGTAACATGGGTCTGTATCAATACCTAGAAAAGTTACCGATCATCCCTTGTCTTCACTAATCCTTCATGGCACGTGGTAATAAACGTGACTAGATTATACATGTGAGCACTCTGACTATAATCGGACCTTTTCAGTACAATGATGATATATTTTACTATCCTACCCTTAATTATTTAAACCAGAGTCAGTGTTAAATTGTAAGTTTAAAATCGCCTGCTAAGTACTCTTCCTCTGTTTTGTTTATATAAGGGCTTTGACTGGGCTGGACCCACTCGCTTCATATATGGGATGCTGCAATCTGTTAATACTTTACCTTCTGTTTTACATATTAATTGTATCATACCTAATAATATTTTCCCCTAAAATGTAGGTTTTGTGTTTTATTTAACCTACAACTATTAATGCTAATAAATGTTTTAAATACCTCTGATTTGGAGATGTCTGGTTTCAATAAAGCAGAACAAAATAGGTCCCATTTTTCACATCATTTACTCTTGAAAAAGGGCTGTCTGCAGTCTGTGGATTGCTTACCTGGGATTTAAGTGCTGCTTGAAATGTGTGTGGCTGGTCTTTGAGCAGAAACTGAATGCCTTCCTGGGGGATCCTGCAGTGCAGATGAACTTTTAAAAACCAGAAAACGATTATCTGAAAATCCCTTTGCGAAGTTAGTTGATTTATCCATAAGAAGAGAGGTACCTGAGTGGGCAGTATCAGCTTGGAAATTCAGAATTGCAGCTGTCAGTAAAAAGTGAGCTTACAGGTACCACTTGCTTTGAATAACTACCGTGACTGTGGCTCATAAGACACTTTCTTTTTTGTATGTTTTTATTTTGGTGGTGCAGGTTTGTTTTTTTTTTCCTTACTTTATGTCCCTCAAACTTGTCTTTAGGAGTTAAGAATTAACACTCCCTTAAGAAGTATGCAGTATTCCATACCTCTTAGTGCTATTGTTTCAAGAGGTCTTTAGACTCACCAGAGGTTTGTTGCACTGTCTGGTTCATATTCTCACAGTTGTTACCACAATTATGAGGACTATGAATTGGGTTGGTTTTTTTTTTAAGGAAAAACAGGGGTTTGGAGTAAGGCTTTTCTAACTGCCATGATAAATTCAATGGAATGCACACCTGTACACAAGAAGCACAGTAACTCAAATAAGAGCACAGAATACCATTTATCTATGTAAGGAGAAACTGGTATTTCCAAGGGGATTTACATAGGTTGTGAGTTTAGTTACAGCTCAAAGATACCCGGCAGGATCTGTTCCCTGCTTTAAAGCTTTTGTAATCACATTGAAAAATTACGTATCTGATCTCTAGCTATGAGTAAATAAAAATGAACCCAGGTACATATGGTTATGTACCCAGCTACATAACCATAAACTGTAAAAGGTGTCGTACTTTATGCAAGGAAAGCCTCTCTTAAGTATTATCAGTGTGTTGGAAAATGAGAAGTGAGCTCTGTGTTTCCTTTCAGTGCAGGAAGAGTTGTGCCCCTGGATGGATCAGTCCTTGCATTGTCAGTGGGATGTTTTACATGGCTTGGAAGCATGTTCTTGTAGTGCTTTAGGTTAGTTTAGAGTTGAATTGAGCAAAGAGAGGGGAGCTGCACAATTGGCTGGAAGATAAACCTCCTCTGCTTTCCTTCTGAAGAGTGAAGGTCGTGTCTCAGGGTACTTAAGGAAAAGTATTTGACATTTCAGCCTTCAAAATCTTCACGATGGCGGCTTCAGTCTTTCTGCAAAGAGCATCATAGGACACCCTGCTGTGATCTCCTGAGCACTGTTCTGAAATCAGGACAGCAAAAGCTGATGAAATAGTCTGTGTATCCACTTCATACCTCCACCCCCTCACCCAATCTGTAAAAGCGTTTAGCCTACTACCAGCTTTCTGAAATGCCTCCCTTCCCTGAAAGGAAAACAGTAAGCTGCAGGATTTTTTTTTTCCTTTTTTTTTTTTTCTCCTCAATTTTGTTTTACGCAAGGCTACAGAGTAATTTTCTTAAAAGTGTCAAAACACTCATGGGAAGATGGACTGGCTAGAAGCATTTGTACAAATGCCTCTGTTAATTGGTAGAGGTTACTCCCTAAGGACTCGGCGTCAACGATGGATGCATTCACGTGTAATGGGGTTCTTGACCATTAATAAGATCTGTTTTTGATTACATCTATTTTATAACAGCTGAAAAGGGTAAATTCAGTGCTTGTTATAAATGCTCTCTCACTGTCCAAAAGTAAGACTCTTCACTCGAAACTGTAAAATCAATGGTTGACCACATTTAGCAGGTTAAGATGAGAAGCAGTAAATAATAGCATAATGTAGCGTAATCAGCCTTTTTGGTGTCTGAAAAATCTATTTCAGGTGGCGTTCTCTTGATTAAGAAGAGTCCTTTTAGCAAAATGTCTGTATATGTGATACTACCAAGTGGGTCCTGATGCAGATTAGTTTGCATTATCAGTTATCACTGCTGTGTATTTTGTAGGAATATGAGGACAGGCTCATGATACTAGCATTCATAATCACTCTGTTTTCAGTAGATACAGTGCAGAAGTGTTACTGAAATGGTTTTGTAACACAGTTGTGAAAACTGAAGATAGTACACTGGCAGAACTTGAAGCGTAAGAGACCTGTACTAACTTGCATTTAGTGTCGCACCAATTAACAAGTTTTTAATAAGATGTCATTATTCAGTGCAGAAAAGTCTAGCACTAGGGTGGAAGAGAATTTTGAGGCTTCTGGTTAGGTATTAAACATTTGTGAGCTTGGGAAGGATTTATTTTTTTCTGGCTGTTAAATTACTCCAGCCAGAAATCATTTTTATCCCTGAGACTCCTTGAAGTATTTTTTTTAAAAAAAGCTTTCTTTGAAAAGCACTGACCTTGTTTTCACAAAACCTTCCTGAGAACCTGAGCTTTATCTTTCCCATCATCTGTCAAAAGTTCTTTGAGACACACCTTATTTATGATGAAACACTTAACCCTTCCGATTGCCACACTCTGAGAATTTTAGAAAACAAAAAATTATTTCCCCTGAAGTCCATTTAATTCACATTTATTTTACCTAGTCACTGTCATTCCTGCTCCCTCCACCACAGTTAAAGACATGTTTAAAAAAGAAAATAAATACCTAGCAACTACATCCCTGTTCCCCTACAGCAAGTAGATTAGTCTGGGGAAATGATCTGTTACGGACTGAGAGAGAGACAATCCGTAGGCTGCTGATTACTTATTGACAAGTACCAATCAATAAGGAAGTCAGCTTACATGTCTGAGATGCCCTTGAGGAAAATGAACATCACGTTCCTTCCTCTTTGTCAATATAACATGACTTGGGGGGCAAGCGATAGCACTGCTGTTACGAACTTAAAATAAATAAAAAATGAGTGAGAGAATAGTAACAGTTTCTCCTCACTTGTTTAATAGGGTTGAAATGTAGGTTAAGCACCTTATAAAAGAAATCCCTGCTTCCTGTCATCTTCAAAGAATCTGGCTGCTTTGCTGACAAATATGTGTCTGGAGTTTTCACAGAGGTTTAGCAAGAAAGAGCAATGGATGCAACCTGGATGACACAGTGCATTTCAAAATCCCTTTCCAATATTCTAGCTCTGCAAAAAATCAAAATTAAGTCGTCAGCAAGCCTAGAACCACTACCAAATATCCGAGTTCCTGTCTCTGTTCATCACTCATCACACGGGACAATTTTGCACAGTAAATATTTAACAAAAAAGCATAAAATGGGTATTAGTAATCTATTAAGAGCCCTCAAAAAGAAGGACGTTCAAAATAAAGACTTAAGTTTTCTGTGCTGTTCCCTGAGACAGTCAGGAACCCAAATGAGAATGAAATAGCTTTCCTGGCACCATTCCTTTTAGACATACCATTTGTCCTCTGAGTTTCACCACGCTCTGTAGGTCATTCTTGGTTCTCAGGGAAAATTTGCTTTCAAGGTGGCAACCTGAACCGCCTGCTGGCACCTAACCAGCTCTCCTCCTACAGCACAGCCTTTAACACCGGAATGGTTCTCCCCATAGTCTCAGTAAGGAGGGACAGAAGTCTGATTAGCAGCTGACGTTTCTAATGGAGGTGACTCAGTTTCTTGGCAGTTTTGAATACAAAGGAGGCTTTTGAGATATGCTGGAAAGATGACCTCAGAATGATCTAGGAAAGGGGTCTCAACAGATAAACTTGTTTCCGCGTGACAGATACCAGAAAAGGAAACACTTGGAAACACTTTTTTTTTTTTTTTGGAAGTTTTTCACCACAGTCTGTTTTCTTTTTAATGTTTTTAGGAGGTGAAATTTCTGGAGGGGAAATAGGTTTCTTGAAATGAGAACAAGGCCAGAATGTCACATTGATTACAAAATTCTGATGATGTCCTACCCTGGAAGATACTCTTTGTGGTGGGTGACAGCCCCATCGAGGTGACAGAGAAGGAACAAAAGCAATGTCTGAAATAGAAAATTTGGATTTGGGGTAAAAAGGATATCACATTATAAATGGTCAAAGTGCATATACATGGATTTCATGGCACAGCCACGTTAACACCATTGTTACTTGAGAACCCTAGCTAATAAATGAGCATAAACAAATACAAGATTAAGAGTGCATCAGGTGCCTAGACTCCACCTGTAAAAAATGATACCATATCTTTACCTGTGGGTATGCCTCAATTTACATAGTACAAAGTCCACTGAATAAAAGATGATACCCATTCACGTAGTCTGTGACACACCGGTTACTGAGTTGGAGCCTCAGACAAAGGGCTTTGGCTAATACATTCCAGTGCACTTGCATAGCCACCCTGCCTGCATGGTTTAGCTTTTCATGAAGCTTGCTTCTGGCTGAATGATGTCTTGGAATGATGGGTAGTTTTCCATGAAAAGGGCAAATTATTCCAGAGAAGGCTAAGGAAGAAAGGATGAGGTGGTGATAGATGTATCCAAGTAGATTTGCATTGACTGATTTAACCGCAGAGTGTAGTGTGTACTTAAGTACCTGCTGCTGGGAGTATAAAGGCTTTACAATAACACAACATCCATCACTGAAAGATAAAATGGAGGGATTTTTATTTTATTTTTCCCAGGAGGAAATTGGTGCCTTAGAAAATCCACAAGATTTGAGTCATCAAGTCATCACTGTCAGCGG
Source organism: Vanellus vanellus (assembly GCF_965231255.1). Classification (NCBI taxonomy): domain Eukaryota; kingdom Metazoa; phylum Chordata; class Aves; order Charadriiformes; family Charadriidae; genus Vanellus; species Vanellus vanellus. The sequence goes on along the minus strand of NC_138906.1, from coordinate 113,743,602 downwards.
GCATGTCTTTCAGGCGCCTCACCTCATCTCTCTGCAAATCACACACCAGTGAAAGATGATGCCACGGCAGGAAAATTGCACCCTTCCTTGTGTGATAGACACGGTTTAAAAAATTACAGGGCCTGAAGCAACTACCAGATTAGAAGGAAAGCCTCTGTCTGAGAAGCCTGTTTCGCATCACATCAGCGACAGCGAGGTGAGGATGTCTGGGAGCTACGGGTTTCAAAGAGCTGGGAAAGTGGTTACTTAGCTATTTGGCAAGATGACTCAGCCCATGTCTCTGGTAGTGCAGGAGAGCCTGGAGTTATTGAGGCTGCCTTCTGACAGCTCTGCTTTTGAAGAAAGCTAGGGTTTTTTTTGGTGAAAAGGTGCCAGAATTCCCATGAGAGGTCCCTGTTCCTCAAGACGTTTCGGGAAAGATGTGCTCCCTGCCATTTTCAACCAGCACTGGAAATTTTCCTTCCACTCAGCAGGAAGCATAACTAAATCCTGGATGTGAGATAATTCCAATGTATCTTTTAAGCCAGGCAGCCACAGGCAGGAAATTAGAGTTTGGGAACTTGTGATTTTCTTTTGGTATCTTCAGGTCATGCTGGAAATGGAAGCAAGCTGTGTTTCAAGCTACGTGGCCTATCTGATTTTATACACAACCATGTCCTAAAAAGTGTGTGATGGGGTGATGGAAAAATTCACTATCAAATTTTGCAGTCATCTGCAATTTTAAGCAGAACCATTCCTGTAATGTCACAGTTGTCATTTACCTACATCTTTCGTACTCAGAGCTGGTCTACAGAGAGTGAGACTTTGACTGATTATGACAGAGTGTAAATTTTAAATTGTAAATTGCCTTCTCCCACCAGGGTAAATGCCTCCAATTTATGTATCCATCCTCTCTGGATAGAGGCCAGATGAGATCGGATCCTTCTGTGCCACCCTTCTATGAAGGCACTGAATAAGGGCAATTTTGAGTCAGGCCTTTGAGACCTTGAGGCCTGAGGTTGCCTCAGTGTACGTTGGACTAGCACTCCGTCGGGCCTTCATGGCAACTCCATCACTTCCATCAGAATTGGCCTACGTATTGCCTCATACACGAGTATGTTTCATGGGTGGGTTTGTGCATTTCTAAGTCTTCCTGTGAGGCAACTGCAAATATTTCATTTCTTTATGATGTCATCCAATATCTGCTGATGACACAATGAAAGAAAGTGTTGCATTTTATTCGCTACTCAACTCACATGAAGGCACCCAGGACAGTAGAAACTGAAAAATGTGCAAAAGTCTGTTTAAGCTCATCTTGGGCAAACTCTGCTGTTCTAGTTTCTAGAAAAGGAGTCAGATAATTGATAGACATTGCTACAGTCATCCTATTAAGCGAATTGCTTCTGCTTGCATTTAAGAATGAATCCATCCATGTTATCCAGGCTGAAACAATCTGAAGTTGGGTCACTCATACTGTGTCCAGAAGCCCTCACATCCTGTCCAGCCTTTTATAATGAGTTGTTACTGAAACTTGTTAAAATCGAGTTAGTGGCCCAAATGAGTCAGTCAGAAACCTGTATCCAGTTCACTCACTAAGAAACAAACATCAGATTTAAAAGCTCATTTCACTTTTCAATAAATATCAAGGAAAAAAAAATGTGAAGAAATATCACACGTCATGTCACTGGAATACACAAGCTTTCCTAAATGCATGGCAGTTTTTAAGGAAGAGCTTAATTCACAGATTTAAAATGTGACAGAGTAAAAATGTAATGATGCAGTTCCTTGCTTTGCTGTCTGTCAAAGCTCTCCAGATCAAGCTTCCCCAAATTTGCTGCAGATTATGTGCCAGACTTGGAAACTCAACTTAGAATGTGAAAATTGCCTAAAGAATTATCTTTTTGGCTTAGCCAGTCCTAAGATTGAACATCCAATATTTTAACTTGGTTAAAAGTTTTGTTACTGATGCATAAGCCAAAATCCAGCTCAGCTGTTTCTGTCACAATTGTATTGTCTCTGAATAGCTAACAAGAGCAAAAAGAAACAATTTCTTTTTTGCCTTTGATGTGAGTGAAACTGAATTCACCTGGGGACTAGTTTCTGGATAAGAAAGCACAGTTTTTACTAAGCTACTTTGAAAAGCTGGTGTTTTTTTTCTGTTGTAATAATAAATTGATATGAAATTCTTTCCCGTTCACTGTATGTGTGAGAGGATATTCATCAGTGAAAGCAAAACACATTTAAATCTTCAGGGTTGAATACTCCCAAGAGTATGACAAAAATTGGTGGAGATACTCTTGGAGCCATTCATATTCATTCTGAACAAATATTGGTGCACAGGGGAAATTTCAGACCACTGGTAAAAAGTGAACGTGGCACACTGTAAAGAAGAAATGTGACGGGTTCGGATAATTACAAACATTACATAGACCTTGGGCAAAATACTAATGAAGACAGATATGGGAAACAAATAGAAATTAAATCATAAGTAGTAGCTTATGTAATGCTAATCAATATATTTTAATGGAAAATAGGTGCATTCAAGCAACAAGATGAGATTAAAATGCAGTTGCTTAAGGTAGATGTATTGACTTAATACACATGGATTACTTTAAGTCATTTGGTGTAGCCCTGCATGACAATCTGGTAAAAAAGCCCAGTACTGTACAAGATCCATTTACCTGTATGAAATGCTCTGTGAACCAATTAGCAGCTACATCAGCATGTTTCTACTCTCTTCTAATGGGTTATTTAATGGCTTAAAAGGAGCTAACGCAGTTCAAGCAGTTCAATGTCTTTATCAGTGATCTGGAAGAAAACATAAACTCTTTTCTGATAACTTTGCAAATGACACCAAAATTGCTGGAAAAGAATGAGGAAAGAGAACAAAACAACATAAGGGTATTTAACATGGTGCTTCAGATCGTGAGCCTTAAGCCAGTATTTAAAAGTAGGATGAGTCTCAATGTGGAAGAGAGATACCATCCACTGTCTGTCTACGGTGGGACTCCCCTAAGCCTCTGGTGCTCGGCCAGAGAGGGAGGGTGATGGACAAACAGAAACTACTCTCTGATCCACTGTAGATTCCCATTTTCCTCATTTCTATTATTTGCTTTACTCGGGAAAGGAAAAAATGCAAGGACATTCCAGACACAGGAAAAAATCACATTCCAGGTTTGCAGCGGCAGACCCTGTTTTTCTATTAAATTGCTATTAATTTCTATTAAATTGCTTTTTTTTTTTGATACTAGGGACAAAAGAGGAGAAGAAACACCTGCCTCATTTGAAGGTGAAAGGATGGGAAGCTTGCTGTCCTGTCTGTCTGCTAGCCAGCAAGAAGAAAGGGGCAGGAGCAATGTGGATTAGGAGAGAGGGAAGGGAAAAAAAAAAACCAGCAAAATAGGAGAGAAGTAGTTTTGGGGTGATGGAGTAGGAGCAGAAGTGTCTCAACGCACTGTAGTGTGTTTCCCTCTGAAAAGCAGAATTGAAGCCAGGAAACCTGTGGAATTAAAATAGTGATTGCGCAGTTAAAGTCTGTATTAAAAGGCGTGCTCACAAAATATTTAAAAGCATTTAACTTTATGAATTTAAACAGTGAAACATCGATTTATGTAGTTACCTGCAACAGGTATGGTGGGCACAGGACCAAAGTAGCAGGTGAGTGGGTACCCTCTCCAAACCTTCCTTGTTAGTGCTTGGTGTTGGGGCAGGAAAATGGTGAATATTCATGGTTGCAGCTGGAGACCTATGCTGGGGTCACAGTGCCCATAGCGTAGGTGGGACCTGCTGAAGGGCAGAAGGGACTGACTGGGCTGCTCACAGGGCACGGGAGCGACAGAGAACAGTGCACAGCATGACGGATTGCTGGTTGATGGGCAGGCATGGGTTGTGAGTCAAAAAGTCCCACATGGGGTAATCCAGGATAGAGGATCTTTTGCTACGTGGGGCTTTCTGCAGGCCTTTTTACTCCTTGCAACTTCAAAAACGCTGTCAGGTATTCCAGCTTTGCCTCTGCAAAGTATTGATACCTGTTTTAAGGTGACCCACTGAAGCACCAGAACGAAGCCTGAAAGCCATGTTGCTGGTTTTGTGCAGTGTATCCATTGCACATTGCAATCTAACAGGTCCTCATGAGTATAATTTGTACAATTAAGCTATAAATAATTCAGTGTTGGCAGTCAAACATTCCATCAATAATATTATGCAGTCTTTTCTTCTTTTTTTTCTTCCCCGAATGCAAAGTAAATAAATATTTCATAAATGATCTCTCAGGTAGAGTGTTCAAGCTTGTGTGCAGACACAGAACACGTCTGCGACAAACAAACTGGAGTGAGGAGATGATTCCAGAAACCTTGTGTCTTTACTCCTAGGGATAATGAATTGATCAAAAGCAAAGATCTTTCACGTGTGTATTAGCCAGGTATTTGTAACCTTAGCTTCCTGCATCTGTTAGAGGAGAATTTTGAGCGCTTGCCTGTTTCCTGCCACAACACAAGGGTAACAGAAAGAATTTCCAGGAGATACACACAACCCACGAAAGCAGAGCAGCTGCGGATGCCCACAAGAGCTGTGATTTTGCAAATCTGCAAACTCTTAACTCTATGCCTATTAGTATTCCTCCGGATTGCATAGACATGTGCAACTGCAGAGGCAGAGCTTTAGCTGGCAGAAGTGCTTGTGATTTAATTGATCATTCAGAGTGGAGGAAAATCTTTATGTTATTTGGTAACAGACTACAGGGGAATGGATCTTTCCTTGTCAGTCACTATGCAACCGATTGAATCCACTGACAGGCTGAATTTCTCCATGTCTCCCCTTCTTTTGCTCTGCCCATTTTCAGGCTCTCTCAGCTAATTTGATCTTTCAGCAGAGACAAACATTTCATTCTCACGTTCACGATACCTATTTATTTTTAAAGTGGTGTTAACATAGTTTTGCTGTCTCTTTCTGTCTGGCCCTGCTTTATTGATGTAAAAAATAGCTGTCTAAAATGTTCTTCCTTGAGAAAAGTTGCTAATTTTTCCCAAGAGATCTTGTTCTTGTCTCTGTCTTCAATTCTACTCAATTTTCTAAGAAAAATCTAGCACTGCTTCTTCAGCATGTGTTTACTTTCTCTTCTAACCATTGCAAACTAACGTACCCTGGGAAAAGGAGTTGGATTCTTCTCATTTGCAAATACCATTAACAGAGTTGTAGATCAAATTCCATACGCAGCTCCAAATTACACACTCAATTAGGGCCTGATCCAATGATTACTAAAGTCACTGGAAAAATTTCCCCTGATTTTAACGAACTGTAGCTCAGACCTTAGGGAATGGACATTTCCACTGCGGATGATCAGTTTAATCTTTGAGCACGCTGGAATTTACACAATGAAAGACTCATAGGGCTGGAAAGGACTTCAGAGGTCACATCTCAAGGCAGGATCAGCTAAATTTATATCTCCCAACAGATGTCTAACCTGTTCTTAAGGGTCAGTGACTGGGACTCCATGGATTACACTTCCAGGCAATCTTTTTTGTTAATTACCCTTACTCCTAAAAAGTTCTTTATATCTGCTCTAAATCAGTTCTTGCTCTGATCTATGCCCATTACTTCCCGTCCTATTCAAATTAAGCGAGAGCAGACTATTTTCTTTCTCTTTGCAATAGCTTTTCATGTATTTGAAGACTATTACCAAATGCGTGAGTCAATCTTGTCTTCCTTAGGCTAAACAACCTCAGTCTTTCAATGTGTTCTCATGCTTCAATCTGTTTGCTGTACCTTAGTCATTACAGGTCCTGTCTTCTGGATTCCCTTCAACTATCCCACATCTTTCCAGAAGCACAGTGCCCAAAACTGGACACAGCACTTCAGTGCACATCTTATCAGTGCTTAGTTGAGGGAAAGCACTTCATGTGTCATGCACAGTCCCACTACAATGCTTGTCTTTCACACATCGATACGACATTATTTGCTACTATTTACCTTGTGACCCATTAGAACTGAACAGAGGCATAATGAGAAAATATAATTTTCCCTCTGCTCGGGAGATGCTGAGGGCAGAATTAGCATTGCAGAGCTGCTATGCGTATTAACAGAGCAAACAAAAGGTGAAATTTGAATCCCAGTTGTCAGATGAGTTCTCCAAGCTGAGATTGAGAAAGATCGTGATGCTGTTTGCAAGAATATCAGATTGGAAAAGAGATGCAATGACCACAGGGCACCATCCTGCTGTTTCTGCAGAATTATTTCTTGGGTTAAGACTGTTATTTAAGACAGTTTTTCTCTTCTGGAGGTGAGTTTCAACTACATACTTATGTTTGTTTACTTACCTATGCACATTTTATTTTTGGCTACTTTTTAGCAAAGTGTTTGTGCATTTTTAGAAATGCAACACCAGCAAACAACAACCAACATACACATTCCATATTTTGTATATTGAATTGTCTCATTACATCCCTCATGAATGTATATGAATTGTAAGAACCAAATATTGAAAACAGTATTCAAAAATCCATTTACTTAATAACTTTGTCCTTTATCAAAGGACTAATGGCTTTTAGCACATTTGAAATTATCTCAGAAATCATTCTGTTCCTTAAATGCTGCTTTAAACCACAAAGACAAGATACAAGTTTTGTCTTGTTCCTATATAATTTAATAGTCTAAGGCATTTTTTTGTTCAGCAGAGCAGATCTGGGTCCAAAATACAAAAAGTATGCAAAATCTTACACTATAGCTATTTATGAGAATGCCATTATGCGTTACTGGCTTCTCTCTACTTGAATATTCAACATGCATTGTATGTTTTATAATAATGTCACTAGGTAAAGAAATACACTGTAGTTGAACAAACTTGAAGATAATCAACTAAGATCTACTTTTCCAGTCTGTGGGAACATTTGAATAATGCCATAAATCTTCAATAATAGTGTGGACTGCAATTTTACCTTTGATTTACAATATAACAAGTGGGTCTAAAATTATATATGGAACTCATTAGCAGTCAAGTAAATGATGACTAGAGCCTGCCGTATGGACAGTTTTGTATTTCAGAAGATAAACAGCAGCACCAAAAGGTCAGGTATTTACTTAAAGAGAAATTAAAACATACTTTTACCTTTATACCTTTGCATTTTGCAATATTCACTGACTTAGTAGTGCAGGATGCATGAGATGATACCTCACTGAGTGAGATCTAGAATTTTCCCATTAACATGACAAGTAATGCGGCACTTAGTTGCTTTTCTGACAGTCTTAATAACACCAAGAAAAGGCAAAGAAGGTCATGATATTGTTTTATTGCAAGACATTTTCAAGTTCAGAATTGGTGGGACGGAATAAACTACCTGCATACTAAACACCGGAAAACACTATTATGAAACTCAATCTACTCTGCTCCTTCTCAGGTATAGAGAGAGCTTACTTAATATTTAATAGCAAACAGTTTTGAAAAATGTCAGTCCATCTCCAAACTGAGGTATTATAATAAAGATATTGAACTAACAGTGTGAAAAACATTAAGGTCTACAAACACGCAGGACAAATGTTGACCTCAGATTAAGCAAATATTATCCTTTTGCAAGCAGTGATGAATATACTGAAGACACTTCTGGAACTACATCACAATCTCACCAAAAGCAGTGAGAGGATTTCTATTGACTGCAAGAGTTCAAAGATTTCATTCCTGAACTGTGCTACGAGGTGTTAAAATGAAATGAATCAGATGTTGGAGAAGGTTGCCAGATATTGCTGATCAACAGCACAGGTATTGTTTAATATAAAAAATGACATCAGTCTGGATGAAATAAAAGCATTAGGTCAGGAATTATACTAAACGCAACAAAACAGATTAATACATTATTAAGATTCTCCATGTGTTCAAGCAACAACAAAGACTACATTAAAAAACATGTTCATACATAATTATCATTAATCTACCCACTCAATGTTTATGTACTAACTTTGCCATTACTATAACACAAAACAAGCAGATTGAAGTTGGACAGGCAAGCACTGAGCTGGGCTGCCCTGGGGAGGCTGTGAAATCTCTGTCCTCGGAGGTTTCAATGACCCCACAGGACAAAGGCCCGAGTGACCTGGCCTGAATTCAGCTTTGACCCTGCTTTCAGTTGGATATCGAACTAGGGCCCTCCTGGGTTCCCCTCCAGCCTCAGTGATGCTGCGATGCTCCCTCTGTGAGCCACAGCAGCGCTTGAGGCTGTGCCCTGTCTGCATTCATTGCTTCTCCACATGCTGGTGATAAGGATTAACCCAGTCCTCCCCCAACCCATGCACATTCCGTGATGTCAGGTATATCTATATATGTGGCATATCTATAACGATGTCTAACAAGGTATTTGCACCAAAAACTGTGCATAGGAATAAGACCTGTTGTCATATCAAGGAAGGATCTTAAGTTCTGATTTGCCTCGAATTTTCTTATACAAGAAATGTACAAAAGGATTAGAAAACAGAGGTACTTCTGTCTTCTAAATCTGCATAGAGGAAGCTTCTTTTGAATTTGTACTCTTTACTGTTATTTTTTATCCCCATTAAAAGGATAAAAGACAGAACCTTTTGTGGCATTTAGTATTTTGCGGTAGTTCCCCATGTCTTGATTCTTAGCGAGCTGAGACCCAGAAGTTCTTCTGGTACATAAAGACCAGGTAACTCTGGAGCTGAATTATCATTTCTGAGAAGCGTACACTGTGGCTTAATCTTTGGTGGATTCGTGAACAGAAATAGAGAAAGAGTGTAGGGAATAGGCTTAGTGTCCATGTTAACAGAAGAAAAAACCCTCTGTCTTGCAGTTTATCTTCCAGATCCCAACGAGAAGAATGCATAAACAGAACGGAATGCTGGTTTTGCTAACAAAGCCCAGCAGACCACCAGACAGTCACTTTAAATATTCCACTGTAAATTGAGGAGGTAATTGAAGATGATGTTTTATGAGCATCATAAAATAAGTCTGTAGCAGGAAAACCGAAGCCAGTATAGTTGCAGACCTCTAGCAACATTTTCACATATATGCCACACAACTCTACCTACTGAAGCCAATTCCAATCAGGCAAAACTGCTCTGAAGTACTTTCCTACAGCACTTCTCACTTATTTCTTCTTCAGTTATTGGTGATATTAGAAGCCACATGGGTATTTGCTGTCGGCAAGAGAGGCATGGAGAAAAGTGCTAAAGTAGGCAGGCATGACGGCGGCAGTCCTGGAGGAGAGGCAGGCAATTGAAATGGAGGGTGAAGGCTCTGCTGGAGCCAAGGCAGAGCCTGAACCTAAATTACTCAGAGGGTCTCCCCTGCCAAGTGGCCTCAAAATCCTTCCTTTGTGGTTGGGGCTGAGGTACAGGTATTCACCAAAGAAATCATGTGATTCACAAGTCTCACTATCATGAGCTGATTTTGAAGGTAAAGCATTTAAGTCATTTCAATGTATTTATTATCAGGATATATTTTTCAAATGGGTTAGTATTTCCCTATGTATGTTCTTAGCATGCTTAAGATTGCAAGAGAGGAAAAGAGAGGAAAAGTAAATGCGTTAATCCTTCTGACTTCATTTCCATCACCTGTACTCCAACCTCACATGAATACAAACTTACATATCTTACAGCCAGATTCCTCAGAAGTAGATTTAGAACACAGGAATCAACAAAGTTCAGATGGATTTGGGTGTCTATCTGTTTTTTTTGTGTTTGGTTGTCACTGGTGTATTCAAATATCCAAAGATGTATCTGCTTTAAAAGAATGGTATTCATGGAAAGACCTACCGTGAAAAGAGTGTCTAATACAAAGTGCAAGCGAGAAGGACGGCAAATACCCTGTGTTCCTGCCTACTGATAAACAATGGCTCTTATTTCTCACTGAGGCTTTGCAAGAGTTCAATCTCTCTCAACGTTGACTCTGCGGTAATGTTCCTAAGCCTTCACCTAAGGACAACTCTCCTACTTGAGGAGAATTTTTGGTCATTTCCCAGGCCTGTTTGAGAGCCAGGCCCATACACCTCGGTGCCCGGTCGCCGCCTGGCAGGGTGGCAGAGTTGCCTTTAGGCCGGGCCACAGCTGCCCCGACACGGGTACCCGATAGCAGTCAGGAGCTGGTTCCAACACCTTAAGCCCAGACCCAAGCCAGAGCTGCCACAGCGGCTACGGGGAGTTTGAGACTATTTGCCCAACTTGCCCCCCTCCATTTCCCAATTGCCCCTCAGACCCACCACCCAGCTTCGAAAGAAGGGCCGCCCAAACCACCGTGAGGGCCGCGCTTTCCCCACAGCCCCCTGAGCCCCCAGGGCAGGCCGCCCGCCTCAGCGTCCACTCGCAGACTACAACTCCCAGCACGCCCCGCGCGCGCCCGCCCGCCCGCCGCGCGGCACGCCGAGAACGGTAGTTCCCTCAGCGGCCTAAAGCCCCGAGCCAGGGGCGCCCTTCCCCTTCCGCCGATCCGCGGCGCCGCCTCTGCCCGAACGGTGTGTGTCGGCGGGGGGGGGCCTGCCGCTTCTCCCCACCCCGGCGGCCCCAAGCCGGGGACAGTTGTGAGGACCGGGCCGGGCCGCGGGGTCCTGCTCCAAACCGCCGGCGCGGGAGGGCGGGCGAGGGCCGCGGGCGGGCGCATGCGCACAGGGAGCCGCCACCGCCTCCGCCGCCGCCCTGGTGCCCGCGGAGGGGCGGGGTTGCCGGACGGCCGTTGAGCCAGTCGCGCCGGGAGGGCGGTGAACGGGGCTGGGGGCGGCAGCGCGCGCAGCAGCAGCGCCCGCGGCCCGCTGGCAGCGCGCGCAGCCACCGCCTGCCCGCTCGTCGCGAGGGAGCAGCACCGCTGCCGCCGCCCGGCCTCCCCCTCCCGCCCCTCCTTCTCCCTTCTCCCTCCTCCTCCTTCTCCTCCCTCCTCTCCTCACTCCTCCTCCCGCCGGAGCGAGCGAGCGAGATGGCGGCCGCCGGGGCTCTGGCAAAGCACGAGCAGATCCTGGTACTCGATCCGCCCACCGACCTCAAATTCAAAGGTGAGGGGGAGCCCGGCGCGGGGGAGGGGGGCAGCGGAACGGCCCAGCCCGGCGGGGTGTCCCGTTTCGCCTCGGTGCTGGGCCGCCTACAAGCGCCTCGTCGTCCCCGTCTACACCCAACCCCCCTCCCCCCCCCCCCCCCCCCCCCCCCCCCCCCCAGCGTCCTCCTTCCCCGGGCGGCGGTGCCGTGCCCTGCTGCCCGCCCGGGTCCGTCACGGGGGGTGGTGGGGTGGGGGTTGGGGGGGCGCCGCCGAGCCGGTGAACGGGCTCGGCCGCCGCCATCTTGGGATCCCGTGGGGACTCGAGAGCGTGTCCGCGGCTCCGGCGGGTGCCCGCCCGCTCTACCGGGCGCGGCGCTTGGGGGGGGGGGGGGCCGCCCACCCCCCCGGCCCGCCGCCCTCCTCCGGCCTCTACCGGTGCGCCAGTCCGACCCTGTCCCCGCCTGTGTCCGTCCCCCCCGCCCCCCCCCCCCC